>NC_141691.1:669355587-670555587 GCF_964263255.1 Lissotriton vulgaris | reverse complement strand
TAATTACCAATTAATAATTATTTAACTATAAATTAATTATTAATAACAATTGAAATGTAATCATTACTTAATTAAAATTAAATTACTTCCCACCCTAGTCCCCAGAAACCCACAACCCGCTCAAGAAATAAAATACAAAATTTAATTAAAATAAATTGATAATTGTTAAAAATTATTATTTAATTTACTATAATGTAATTACTTCCCACCCTATTCCCCTATAAACCCACAACCCGCTACGGTACTAAAATGCAAAATTTACTTTTAAAAAAATGACTAATTTCTAAAACATTATATACATATATTTAAAAAAATAGTACAATACTTAATAAAAAATATAGAACACATACACATAAATTACATACTAAAATACATAACACTCATATAACTATTGATATTAATAACATCGATAATTTAACTATACATTTTACTAACATCGATATTTGCAACATCAATATTTCTTACCTTAACTTCGATATTCTGGTTGTCGATATTCTTCATTTCGATATTTTGTCCCTACGATATTTAAAACTCGATATAACTGTGCTTCGATATTTAAAAATCAATATTTTGACTGTCCACGGAGTGTGTGTAGGTGTAAAGCCAAGAATCCTCCAAGGGGAGGAGCCAACCCCATTATCTGATGGCGGAGAATGTAGGACCCTGTCTTGGTCACAAACTAGACACCCCTCACAGAGATGTTAGACCGCTGTGTGGTGAAGACTCAGCATGCAGGGACCCTCGGTTTCAGTGAAGTGCCTCTTCTGCTTATCCTATGAGATGCTGATAATTTAGAATACAAAGCATCATTGTAATGTACTTATAGATTAGCAATGTTATGTATATGTAGATAGCCCTGTTGCCCTGGGGAAGAAGACAGAACGACATTTGTACATTCTAGCACAAAGACCTTGTACGTTGGGTTTTAGGCATTGTGATAATATTATTTGAAGCCAGATGCATAAGCAGGAGCAGTTTCAGAGAAACTAATCCAACATTGTTGTGCATACAGATATGTGCAAAAGGTCACAACAGAAATGTTATTGTGAGAAAGAGCACTATGTAAGAAATTAGCAGTTTCGCTATATGGGCCTCCCCCATGCACATACCACCATTCCAGGACGATGAGCCCTGAACAGTTTAATAACAAGCATTTGCAATGCAATCGGTCTTGCATTTACGAAACTCTCATAAATACGATACTTCTTGCATTGCAAATCTTTGTTTGGAAAAGTGCATATGTGGCGTTTTCACTTTAATGTCAGCTTGGCCATTTTCCTTAGTCGAGCCGCGTCTAAGGAAAGTGGTGCTGCCACCATTAAAGTGAAAGCAAGGGTATGGGGATCTTTTACAAAAAGAAGTGTTTGTTTGTCAACTTGATAAACAAATGCCTTTTTGGTCAGTCATAATCACTTTATTCGGTTAATTAAATCATAAAAGCAGGCTATAAAAAGTCATTTTCATAACAGTGATAAAACGTGAACAACATACATTGTGTTTACAACATGGTAAAGAATCTGATTCATGAATCTGATTCAAGGATTTTACATAATTAAAATGTTCTTGGACATAGTAATCAAACAGATCAACATACATATCACTGTGATTAAAAAAGGTTCAACTATATCAAACCATAGGGTCCCTCTTTTTTTACTTTCTCTAACCGCCACAATCAAGAAACTAGCGATATTGAAAGTTTCCCAAACGGTATTCCACATCTGCAAATATGCTAGTGCAGGCCTTGCCTGCATAAAACCTTAGCCCTTTAAAATGGGTAATATAAAACATTTACGAATGTGCAAATAATGCTTGCAGAACAAAGTGCAAAGTGTCTTGGGTAGAAAAATTATCACAGGAGCAGGGACCCAGATCCTCCACCTTTCTCTATCCCTGGGGTTCTGCCAATAAAAAGTGCAAATAGTTAAATCTAAATCTTATTCAAAGGAAATGATGATGGGGATTAGTAACTACATCTAAATAGGGTTCTAATACAAGGGGTTGTTTGTAGTTGGTGGGCTCGTACAGTTGGTTTCATCCGCTCACTAGCCTCTCTTTCAGTATGTATCATGTATAGGTAGGATTTCTTGGCCCAATATAAATCTTCCTTCAATATCTTATCTGGTGAGATAAACAGCTTGGGATGTGCCTTTTTTTTTAAAAGCACATTATGCCACGGTTTCACTTTAATGGTGGCTGTGCCCCTTTTCTTAAACGTGGCTTGTCTAAGGAAAGAGGTGCAGCAGCCATTAAAGTGAAAGTGCGGCAAGGGGCAGTTAAAAAAGTTAATAAACACCAACAAAAAAGTAAATAAGGCGTCCGTGCCACAAATAAACCAAAGGCACTGACACCACTGTATGAGCAGGCCATGCTATGAAAAATAAAAAGCGATGGGGGAGAGAAAACCATTTAAGCAAATAGTGCTCGTAGGTTGTAATTAAAGTCTACAGAGTAACAACACATGTAACAGGGTTTGTCCTCATGGAAGGTTACAAACTGAGACAAGGCGGTACTAAGGAGAGACTACTAAGCCTATTGACCACTGAAAAGCCAAAGTTTGCAAAGGACAATGCCACAAGCCAATGAAAACCATGGGTGGAGAGTGGGCAGTGCTTCAAGTACATACCTGAATACAGTATGCCTCACAGAGCAGCCCATGCGCTGCCTAGGCTCAACCTAAAAAGGGATATGTGGGGCAGGGTAGCATACCATGAGCCTCTAGTCCTTATAAGGGTTTCAGAGGGACAAGTTAGCAAATAAAAATTAAATGAGCATAAAAAGGCCACAAAACACATAACAAACGCGTCTTTAATAATATTCACAGCAGGACAGCATCACTCTGCTGGATTGCAACTCTACAGAGGAAGATTGCAACACTTCAAGAATCACTAAATACTACAAACAAAGGATGTTTGACAACAAATAATAGCTAACGAAAATAATATAAAGCTAAAACTATTTTACAATGACAAAGAAATAAAACTATGGTAGATATTGATCCAACATACAGGTACATTCACCTACTGAAAGAAGAAAAAAACGCTAAAAGGAAAGGAAAATACAGGCACGCACACAAAGAATACCGAAAATAAAAAATAATACTGCTCCAAAATAAGTTCTGAAAATAAAGCAGGAAACTAACATTGAAACTAAAGCTACCTCTCAGGCATACATAAAAATAAACTAAAACTTACAAATTATAAATTCATTTTAAAAATGAACCAACACAACTTGCACATCTTATCCTCTCAACAGACTGCAAAAAATGAAAACTCTGCCAAAAACAACATTAAACAGGTAACAAGAAAAGACAACATCCAAATTGTAAATGAAAATGCGCAGCTGCAATGGAAACATTTTGTACTTATAACAAATATTATATTTCTAAATAATTCATAAGTATATATTATACTCTAAAACCCACACATACAGCAAAATACATCCAATATCAAAATGAAAAGCTGTAATTTAGGTATATAGGTTATACAGTAAAGAGAGCACCACCAGTGAAAAAGCACTAGAAATGCATAACAAAATATTCCAACACATGCTATGCAGGACTACCACTAATAATTAAGTAGTAGACAGTATTAGGTAACACAACCATCCCTCTAATATTACAGAAATATAAGTGAGACATATTTTGAAAGATCTGAAAGAGGCCAGTATAAAATTACAAAAGCCAACAGGAACAATACTTACAATATTAAACCAAGCTTTCCTGAAGAGGCAACAGACCAACTCCTTTTCACACCTAATCTAAAAACATTAATTGACCGAACATGTACAATAGTGAGGGCAAAACCAGTGGCAGTAGAGATGCTCTAAAACTTACTGAATGTGCATAGAAAACATACCTTCTTTTTATATGACAAACACAGTAATTATAAAAGACATAGTTTATGCTATGAACAACAATTTATTAACCATAACACAATGTAGCGCATGAATGATGGATGGCACATTTAAGTTTTGCCTTTCACCATGCATTCCAATATACACAAAATAAGCAGAAAATACTAACATCCCATCAGTGTGTGCACTGTTATCAAACAAAGTGCAACTTTCTATGAAATGCTAACACATTTTAAAAAGCAACCTAAAAACTATAACCCTTAAAAAAATTATCATAAATGTTGACCAGGTACTGATTTCTACCATTTTTTAAATCTACCTGCAATCTACAATTCTACGGTGCTAAAATCATTTCAATCAGAGCATATGGAGGCGCCTTCAAAAATCCACTGTGAGCATAGAATACGCAAGTAACCTAGAATTACCTAACTAAATAAAAAAAAGGTTTTAACATATGTCACTGTAACAGAAGTTACTAAACATTTTGACATGCTTGCTGAATCCCTGTATTACCAAAAGCATGAAAAAACTAACCCCACTAATGGCTTACTTGGAAGATACTTAGGTTGGCCGCCTGCACTGATCAGGCCACAGACGCCAACACATGTATCACATTACATGGTAGAATGTCTACAACAGCACCATATATCAAGAAGCACAGGCCAATACTACAGTGGAAAAGTGGCACAGTTCCTTCCAAGAAACACTTGGAGGAAGCTACCCTACACCAATTCCTAGAAATACTTGAAAAAGAATAAAGCTACCAGGAACTAAGAATAGAACAATCACTAACTCAACTCAAGCCACAAGTTTGCAAACTAAATAAATGCATGAACTTCTATCATGCAAACTATAACTCTTTTTTAACAACCAAAGACTATCACAACTAGGCTCAATAGCAGGGGTGGCTGCTCCATTGGTGTGGAGGAGTGTCACCCCACTCAAATGCCCCTGAGCCCTGAGATGAAAAGACAGCTCGGTTAGAGTAAGTGCTGGCCTCCAGAGCACTGTGGAGCACCGAGAGATGCTGCTCCCTCCCATCAGTGCACTGCTCTCATTCTGGTGACAGCAGCTTCAGGATTGGTCAAAGGAGTTGCTGAGGTCTGCACTGCAGTCCCAACGAGGTCCGGAGCGAGGAGGCCCTGTAGTGAGGTAAGTGAATTTTAACCTTATTTGGATGCGTGCACCCATTTATTTTTTATATTTTATTATTTTCTTTTTTGCGCTCCTGGCCCCAGTAGATGCCAACTGCCACTGACTTAACCCCTGGCACCCTTAGCTAAGAGATGCACTGCACCATCATGTGTCACTCTATCTACGACCGCTCAAGGCCCCAAATTAATCTGAAGCGCTGAGAAGGCGCAGAGGCAGGGTTTATGCACTTTAGTGGGAGCCCAGTGGAGAAGACCTACAGAAGTAATACTAGGAGCTTGGGGAGTATTCGTGAGGGGTGAGCCCTCGTCTACAGTTGCCCACACCCTATTTGAGCACTGAAGGGCCAGCAGCATTTTTGGCATTTTTACGAATGAGTCTATTTTGGCCCGCATGGACTGAGTGGAGGCCTGAAAGGGAGGAGGCAGATACTATGCATCAGGCTGTTTCTGGGACCTCTGTGAACTTTTGGACTCAGATGTTGGTACTCTTGTTTTTTTTAATTTTTCTGTATGTAAAGCTGGAATTGCCTTAAGGAATCGGAGATAGCAGTGAGTCCAGAAGATGGCTGCAGAGAGAGAGACATTGGTGGGTTTGTGTGCACTGCTGTTCCTGCGGAGAGACATGGAGGGGGCCCCCCTGAGTAACACCGAAGTGCACAGGACTTCGTTGATACTTAGGTGGAACTTAATGAATATCTACTTGTGACAGCCTGAGTGGTTACTACGCTTATAATGAGCATTGTGTGGGTTTACGTCACTAGACACTACAAACTAACATTCTTCCGGTATGATCTGCCAGTATTTTGATTTTGCTGAATTAGTGCCAGCGTATTGCACCACACGGTAGAGGAAATGACTTCAATGTGCTATGAAACCATGTCATTTTTCTCAGTACGCATCACCTGGATATTTAATGTATTCTTAGCATTTTAAATATGCATGCTTCCTCAACCAGGCCCTTTATTCATTGATGAATCCAGTTATCTTTCTGTCTATCCATCCATTAATTCCTCGATACATTAGTCTCTGCAGTCATACTTCCAATTATCCTCAATCCACTGATCTATCAACTTTTCCATACATCTATCTACTCATCATCCGCCCATCCATCTACCCTGCTGCCTTCGATTTTCCTATCTACACAACAAACTGCTTTTGACCAATTGTCATCCATATAGATTACGTTGCAGTATCATTGGATGATGTGGGCAGGGACCTTATGGTCACCAATACTGTGCTAAGAGACGTTTTATAAACTAGTTTTTCAATATTGTATCTAAAATAATAGAAACTGAAATGTAAGAATTTCCACAAGCAAGACGCATGTCTTCTAGCCTTCCATGGATGTGATCCTAGATGCCGCAGCGAGGGGGAATGGAGGCCATGCTGTTGCCGGACCCGCCATGCCTATATCAACCTTGCGCTCCAGTGACCTTTTCATGGTGGGGCCCTGCCATGAAAAGGTCAAAAGTCAACAGAAAGAACAGGGAAGCCTAATTAACTCATAAAAAACTCCTACCGGAACTAAAACTTTAAAAAATAAGTGTAATAGTTCTTTACCTGAACCCGGCGACCAGCAATAGGAAACCATGATCGGACACTCCATGTTCAGTTAAA
Organism: Lissotriton vulgaris; assembly: GCF_964263255.1. Taxonomy (NCBI): domain Eukaryota; kingdom Metazoa; phylum Chordata; class Amphibia; order Caudata; family Salamandridae; genus Lissotriton; species Lissotriton vulgaris. The sequence goes on along the minus strand of NC_141691.1, from coordinate 670,548,964 downwards.
GGTGAGAAACAAAGGCTAAAAAAAATTAAAGAAACCAGAAAACATGGTGGAAGACGAAAATTAAAAAAAGAATTGCATTCCATAGGAATCAACTCAAATAAAATATGTTTTTTATTAATGTTTCTGAAAAAAAAATAACATGTCAAAAATGTTAAAAAGAGTACTATGTTGAGGGAATGCAAAAATATTGATTTATATGTATATATATATATATATATATATATATATATATATATATATATATATATATATATATATATATATATATATATATATATATATATATCAAAAGAAGACCTGTCCGCTATGACTGCGGATTTCGAAAAGGTGCCAGCCTCTCTCCCCCACAACAAGTCTTATTCTCAATAAAACGCCATCACAACGTAGAAAGTTGTAGCAGTGGAGACTTTTTTTGTGCAAATCATGGAGCAAGTGCTCTCCGCGGACACAGCTTGATCACATATATATATATATACGACAAACAATCGTACAATCTTCCTCTGGCCACACTTCTTCTCCGTGTAAGGATGAGGCGAACCCAGGTAGATGGTGCAAATTTTTTATTTTGTTATGCCAAACAACACCACCGCCAAGACGCGTTTCAGCCCGCGTAGGGCCTTGATCACATGAAATGTAGATAAGGTTGCCCCAATTTAAAGTGCCAGTGCATGAAAGTACTTCCTCTTCCAGTCCATAGACATACAAAACACACTTTGTTTCAAGACTTGTGTATGCTATACTCCATGTAAAACACAGGTTGTACAATTCATAAGCTAAAGTTCAAATATGTGAATTTATGCATAGTTGAGAAAATATCTTAATACTAAAAAAACATAAAAATGGAAATGATGTCATAATTACTTTTACTGAGATATAAACACACACATACATAAATAAATAAATAAATAAATAAATACATATATATTTAAACATTTAGATTAAAATACATATCTATACCTCTAAAATTCCATTAATATATAAAAAACTATGTATATATATATATATGAAAAGAAATTGTGTATTCATTTGTATTGTCTCTTATTCAGTTATTTCTTTTACATTTTCAGTTATAAGGACTGCATTGCACTAATGATAGCATTTCATTATCTCTGTTTTCCATATTTCAAAAGATGTATACGTGGTTTACAAACAAAGCAGTCCTAAAAAAAGTTCTAAATGAATATTGTCTTAAAATAAAACCCACTGCTTTAGGATATACTTCAGGTTCTATGGGTAAAATACTGATAGTTCCTACGAGAATCAGCCCTTGTGGGAATATGGTCATCAGACCAACTTAATTTCTATAACCACGTTGTCTCTGGCTACAGGGACTACTTATAAAATCTAATGTGCAAAAAGTTGTGCTAACCCTGTGTGAAAAGGAATATTAAAAAAAAGAAAACTTAAAAAAAAAATTATTACAAATCAGGAAATCTTTATCCTAGGGAGAGAGACAGTTACCTCTTATATGTTCAAAATAGATTTTATATTTATTTGATTTTAATGAAGATAAGTAAAAAAGTCCTCGCTTGTGTTCAAATCATTAAGCACCTTACAATCAAACAGAATTATGTGCCTTGTTTCCAATTTTCTCAGTTGGGCTTTAGGATTTCCTCCCCTCCTGTGGGGCGGAACCGTGTCAATGACAAAATATTGCAACCCCGAAACATTGCCATTGTGTACCTCACCAAAGTGCCTGGCCACTGGGTACGCGGTATCGCTGTTGTTGATGGGCCGTATGTGCTGGAGCACTCGTTTGTGTACCTGCAGCTTAGTGCTTCCCACATAGCGCAGGCCACAAGGGCACTCCAGCACATATATCGTGTACTCAGTTTTACAGGTCAACTTGCTCTGTATGGTGATTGGTTTGGTACTGAGCGGGATTCTAGCTTCTGATTCGCTAACTCCAAATTTACATGCTTTGCAAACAGAACATTTTATAAATCCTTTGCAACCAACTGCTGTTCACCCTCACCTCGGGACTACTGGATACTAGGTGATTACTTAAAGATCTTGCCTTTTTGTTTTTAATATTGGGGGTGGATTTCATTCCCTGCCCTATGTATATATACAAATAAACTCAATTTGTCTGGTACATGGTCTCGCCAACGTGTGGTTTTTCTACCCGTTTGTGGAAATGTTTAAAAGACCCGGCATCGGAGGTCTTTGATTCAGGCGAGACACCCGTTGGTTTGGAGGCGGTGACGAATTTCTGAGGCAAGGAGGAAAGAAATATATATATATATATATATATATATATATATATATATATATGTATATATATATATATATATGACATTCACTCTGCTGCTTGAACGACCCTCGACCAGCCAACGTTGATGCCGTCGGTAGTAGCAGCCGCTACCTCAGTGTTTAACAGGTACTGGATCCCACCAAGTAGAAGGACACAGAGACGGCACACCAAGAAATCTTGCACAAACCCTTTATTGTGCACTCGTTAACCAAGGACCTTGGTTAACGAGTGCACAATAAAGGGTTTGTGCAAGATTTCTTGGTGTGCCGTCTCTGTGTCCTTCTACTTGGTGGGATCCAGTACCTGTTAAATATATATATATATATATATATATATGTATAACGTCTTAAGTGCACGTGTCAGTCAAGGGCCGCTACCCACACTTCCTCCAAAGTGTGTTTGTAACCTTCCCCAGGCTGACACTGCGGAAGGCTACAAAGGCCCCTCTGCTGCTTTGTACCAGAGGAATTCCTTTATTTTATTCCATTATTTTGCTTGGGCTGCTCGGAAAGAGCTTCACAAGCAGTCGGAGGCTTCTTTTTTTTTTAGTGTAATGAAGATCAGCATGCAGGGCGTGCTGACGTCATTACAGTAAGGAGAAAGTAAAGCGAGCTGATGGGTCCAATGGTTAAAACCGAGGTCAATACCCTTGCAAAAACTCTGATTCACCTTGATTTCTTTCATTCCATTCCAGTTGTGAGCACTAGGCCCAGCCACACAAGTGGCACACCGTTTTTATTGGATCAACTGAGGTTAACGTTGGGAGGTAGCAATTTTGTGGCATCCTGATGATTTCTGAAGTTTCCGTCACAGAAATGTAAGGAAAATGCATAATTTCAAGCAAAGTTGGAGGTTTGCGGGGCATTGTAGATTGGAAATCCTCATGGTTCAAGCAAGACACACCACCATGGATTTCCCTGGTTGTCTAGTATTAACAAAATATCTTTTGTTCATAGGTTTGCATGGGTGGTGCCACAGCATGTCCCTACATACTGCAGTTCCCCCTGGTGCTTATCTATCAATGTTTCGCTTTAGCACTGCTTGTGTGGTGGTCTCTTGGCCTACCCACAAAACTGGGGAACTGTTCTTAAGAGTGGTACATATGGGAGCTAAGGGTGGTAAAAAATGTGTGGCTTCCCGTAGATTCCTGGGATTTCTGTCACAGAAATGTGAGGACAATGTGAGTTTTAGTCAAAGTCTGTAGTTTGCACGGGATTCAGGGTAGAAAATCTGGTGAGAACCACACAGTCACCCCCATCCTGGATTCCCCCAGGTTTCTAGTGTTAAAAAATGTGCAGGGTTGCTAGCTTCCCCTATGTGCCAGCTGACCTAGGGCCCAAAATCCACAGCTACCTACCATGTAAGAAAACAGTCAGTTTTGAGTGGACAAATGTGATGTATCCATGTTGCATTTTGAGCCCCTTCCTGTTTGGGGTCACTAAGCCTATTCACACAAGTGAAGTGCCATAGTTATTGGGAGGCTTGAGGGAATGCTGGTTGGAAAGACGTTTTACCCACAGATTCCCAAACTTTTCATCACAGAAATGTGAGTAAAATGTGTTTATTCAGTCAAAGTTTGAGGTTTGCAGGGGATTCTGGGTAAAAGGAAGTTTGTATTTCCCAGCAGATTCCAGAACTCTCCTTCACAGAAATGTGTGAAAAATGTAAATTTTTGTCAAGGTTAGGATTTACAAAGGATTTTGTGTAAATAAAACTTGGTTAGAGGCACGGAAGTCACCCCATCCTGCATTCCCTTAAGGTGTCAAGTTTAAAAAATGTGCATGTTAGCTGGGTTTTCCTTAGTGACAGCTGAGCTAGGGCCCAAAATCACCAGCTAAACACTTTGAAAAAAGGGGTCTGTTCTGAATGGAAATATATGATGTATTTGTGTTATGCTTTGGGTAGGGGAATGGTGAAATATTCTGTTCTGCCAGGGAAATGGCAGATTATGGCAATCGATGAGTGGCAAATCTTTTCTTGCATGTGGCTACAGAATAGTAAGTTGGTGAGCGGGATTTGCCATCCCGAGTGTGATTTTCGCACGCTAGTAGGACGGCTAGATTTTTCTAGCATGGGAAGTCACGACCGTTAATGGACAGAAGGCTGCTGTTTAAGTCCAAATCTACTGCAAAATCATCTCGAGTAGCTGTGCCCTCTGGTGCGCTGCGTGATGCCATGCCCATCGATTTTTCCGCACAGAGTATGCTCCTGGTGCTAAATCACAGAGGTAGCAGAGAAATGTGCCTATTCCGGCACATTGGTAGAACTCTGCAGAATCTCATGGAACATTATTGTAACTCTGTGAAATTTCACTGAGTCAAATTCTGCAGGTTGATCTAGAGCCTAAAATCCACAACTACCCACTTTGCAAAAAGAGGGTCCATTTCCTGCAAATAAAAGGGTGAGTTTCTGTGGAAAAATGTGGTGTTCATGTTGCTTTTTGGCCTTTTTCCTGAAGATTGCGCTAGGCCTACCCACACAAGTGACGTGGGAACAAAGAATAGTAGAACATTTGTTACTATCAATTGGACTTCACTGCATTTATGCCTTCCAAATGTAAGCAAGTGTGTAAGAAATAAGACATTTTGAAAAATGCCTTCTAAACCATATGCTAGTCTGGGTACCCACAAGTTCAGAGATGTGCAAATAACCATGCTTCAAAATTCCGTATCTTGTGCCCATTTCAGAAATACATAGGTTTCCTTGATACCCATTTTCCACTCTACATATTTCGCCATATAAATTGGTCTATACTCAGAACACAATGAAAATCCTTTGTATGGTGCAGCTGAGTTGTTAGCTCTGGGAATCTTGGGTTCTTGGAGAATCTATAAACCCTATTCATACCCGCAACCAGAAGGGTCTAGCAGATGGATTGGCATGTTGCATTTGTAAATTGGCCATTGTGTCACAAATGGCCTTTTTCCTACACATTTTCCATATTTCTTTATTTCAACAATTAGTTTCTTTTGGAAAATCCTTGGAGGATCTACACATATGAGCCCTTGCTGAATTTGGAATTGTGTCTACTTTTCAGAAATCTATAGCTTTCCTAGATCACCCATGGACCATACACTGATTTCCAACACAAACTGGAGGTAGGTTGAGAGCACAAAAATAGGAAAAATGGGCTACCTTTTAGAAAAATGCCAAAACTGTGGTAAAACAAATATTTTGTCTATTCAGCTCTGCACATTCCTAGTGAGTTAAGCATAGCAAACTGTTCGTGCATGCCAATTTTTGGAAAGAAACCAGACACTTTTATCCTGAGCACATTATTTCTATTTTCCTCAAAAATTCTAAATGTAGCAATATTGTGCCTATTTCCTAAATCTCCTCTAGGAGAATCCACAAACACTAGGTACTGTAAAATCAAGATGAAACTCCAGGATGATGAATTAAGATAAGTTTATTCAAGAAAAGGAAATGTCCCATCCATCAGCTTGCTCTAGTCAGGTGCAACTGACTTGCTGACCACTCATATACATTCTATTGCTTTGGTGCTGCTTAAACAATAACTAAGGCTCTTAAAGGAACAGCTATGTACATACAAGTAATAGGCACAATATTACACACCTTCCTTCCATACAATAAAAAACACAAAGAAATAGCCAAAAAGCTAAAATAAAAATAAAATGAACGAGATATCAAATTCCGTGTAATATCACTTAAAATTCATATCAAAGTCTTGGAATTTAGAAGGTAGACTTCTTTTTTCTGCATTCCCTTTGAATAAGAGTAGGAACATTAGATGTGGTATCAGGTTCACATATGTTAACCTTGTTTTTGTCATTTTGCAAGTCTTTTTTCTCATTATATAGTGCTTTATTTTTCAAGACAACCACCCTATTTAAATTCCATAAGCGGGAGTCTTCGGTCTTTAACGCATTTCTTTAAATCTTGACAACCTTGTTGGGTTTTGAAAATAGACCCAAACTTTTCCTGCCCTCAGGTGCCCTTATCATGACCAAATCTCCTACCTTGACAACCGTTGATTTCATAGACTTCCTGGAATCAAAATTCTCTTTACTAGCAATTCTCTCTTCATTAACCTCCCGCTTATGTAGAGAGGGAACACATTTAATTCTTTTAGATTCAGCCACATTTACACAATATGGAGCTACCAAAGTGTTTGGATGCATGTTTTTCAATAGAATGAATGGACTATACCCAGTTGTGGCATGGGGAGTGAACCTATAAGCTTCAACCTTTTTACTCAATTCACTTTTCAAATCAAGACCATTTTGTTTTTACATATTTATGGTTTCTTTAAGCACACGTACAAAACGTTCCACCATACCATTGCATTATGGGTGGTACAAAGCACACAACTTATGGTCAATTGAACAGCGTTGCAGAAAATCCTTCATTTCACAAGACACAAATTGGCATCAAGGACTGTCGAGATGGATCCAGGTAAACCTTCCCGTGTGAAAACTTCTTTGAGAAAGATTATGACTTGTTTAGAGTCAATATTCTTTGTAAACTTGATTTCTGGCCATCTTGAAAACATATCTATGAGGACAAATACATACATTTCACAACCATTTGAGATAACGGGGCCTAAAATGTCAAGAGCAAGCTCCTGCCAAGGACCTTTTGGTCGCTCTCTTATTATCATAGGTTGAACTGTAGGTTTTAAGGATTTCTCCCTTAAGATACACTGCAAACAATCTCTCACAATCCTCTCAACCTGAATATCCAAACCCGGCCACCAGTAGTTAAGCCTAAGTCTTTCTTTAGTCTTGGACATACCCTGGTGACCCTCATGAGCTAAATTTATCAACTCCTCACGCAGCTCTTTAGGTGGAATTAACCTTGAACCTCTAAATATCAAAGCACCACTTAAGGATAATTCATCATTCACATTCCAAAAATCATCCACACTCCCACCGGTTTTGCATGACCAACCTTTTTTGACCAAAAAGCGTAACTCCATGAACTCGACATCAGATTCACACGCTTCGCGCCATTTATCCTCTTTCATCCCATCATGTTGGGCATTACATACCCATTCGTTCATGTCTTCCTCCTGTGAGTCCATTTCACCTTCCTCTATATTAACCAATCTGGAAAGCGTATGAGCGATGCAGTTACGCACCCCAGGCAAATATTCAACCTGAAAATCATAAGCTTGCAGACCCACAATCCACTTGGAAATCCTGCTAATTCTCGCCTGCATCGTCACCAGTGTAAAATCAAGATGAAACTCCAGGATGATGAATTCAGAAAAGTTTATTCAAGAAAAGGAAATGTCGCATCCATCAGCTTGCTCTAGTGAGGTGCAACTGATTTGCTGACCACTCATATACATTCTATTGCTATGGTGCTGCCTAAACAATAACTAAGGCTCTTAAAGGAACAGATATGTACATAAAGGTAATAGGCACAATATTACAGTACCTATAGAATATCCAGAATGTTGGCAAAAAGGGCTCAGCACTGGAGGGAAAAGGTCCAGCAGTTAATGGGTAACAAAAATGCATTAGTATCACCGCTGTATTCTTGAAACGGCGGGTGGACCTCCAAGCTGGCGGTCCAGGGACCGCCACCATGGGTTCAGCGGTCTGATGGACCTCCAAACTCGGAATTTAGTCTTAAATATACTGCCCTCCTCTTTTCCCTATCCCTCCAATACCCTGCTTTGAAGCCTAGTTAAAAAAAAATACAGCTTATTATTCCAAAGATAACATACAACAAATACACTTAAAAAATGATATACATCACAACTTTATAACACACATGGATATTTGTAACAATGATATTTAAAAAAAGTCATTTTTAATTTAAAAAATGCATAAAAATAAAATAAATCACATTTGCATTTACTTATTTGATTGAATAGCAGAATCAAATATTTTTTCAGAACTTAAAAATCTAACAAATAAAAAATTAACAACACAAAGAATTTAAAATATAACAAACTTGAAAATATTCTTTAAGGGCCTGATTAGGTGTTTGGTGGTCCTGGAGCGGGAGACCATGCCAGCTCCTCGCTCCATGACCGCCAAACTCGACCGCCACCCTCCAGATTAAGAGTAATCTTGTGGTCTGGCGGGTGGTCCTTTGGCTTTCCCACTGCAGTGCCTATTAATAATTTAAAAGGCACTGAAATGGAAACACCAAAGCCTGTACCTGCACAGCATGGGCATGGAGTGTAAAGTCCAAGCCATGCAGTAAAGAGGGTGACTGCACACAGGGTGGCACAACATGTGTGTCCCTACAGGTACCCCTTGACCCTGAGGCAACAGGGGGCCCTGTAGGGCCGTCTTTGTTTCTCCACCACAGCAGTTTTCATGGCGGTCTCACCGCCATGCAAACTGGGATGGTGTAGAAGCTCCTAATATGCTTGGCACTGTTGTTGTGGCACTGCCAGCATATTAGGGCAACTGAACTCCATAGGATTCATGATTCCAGGCAGCTGCAGCGATCCTGGGGCTGTCCCACTGCCATATTCCTAATACGGCAGGTGGTCCAGGGTCCAGGGTCCAGGGTCCAGGGTCCGCCACCACGGGTTCGGCGGTCTGATGGACGACCAAACTCATAATTGAGCCCTAAATATACTGCCCTCCTCTTTTCTCTATAATCCCAAAATCCTGCTTTGAAGCCTAGTTAAAAAAAATTACAAGCATTTAAAAATAATTTGCAGCATATTATTCTAAAGATAACATACAACAGATACACTAAAAAAGATATAAATTACAACTTCATAACACACAAAGATATTTGTAACAAAGATATTAAACAACAGTCAAAGAAAATCATATACTTACCTGCGATATTCTGGCCCACAATATTGTTGACATCAAAATATTTAAGACACAATATTTGTGTCTCACGTTACTCTTTTTAATCTATTTTAGATTGTTTTATTTAAATTGATTTTAAATGCTGGTATATTAATGGATTGGAAATTGTTTGATTTTACACAGGGCTTGTTGTCACTAACTTCTTTACCTTCTGTCTTAAAAATGACATTCCCCTTTTAATATCAATACTTGTCTTGATATCATGTTTTTCACTATATTGTAATGATGTTTTTAGGTAAATTTAACAATATAAATGAAATAGAAATTGAAACTCTGGTTCCCGAGTGAAGGAGTGGTTGATCATTGTGACCTTCCAGTCTAACCCAAAAATAATGCAGGTGTTTTCAATGTTGTCTCTGTAGAGTGCATTCTTGTTGGGCTGTGGGTCATTTAACTCTTTTCCTAACCTGTGTGAACTGTGTCATTTTGTCTGCCAGCCTAGGGGGCCCTTTAGGATGACGGGCGGATTAGTCCGCCCACCATCCCATCGGAGAAAGTGACCGCCCGCCATAAGGGCAGGGATCCCGGGCCTGCAATTAGGATGTGCCCGCCACAGTGGCGGGCGCATCCAGCATTCCTGACATTGTGGCATGTGGTGCCTGCCATGTTGTGCATGGAACTGCTGGGGGGTACCATAGGTAGCCCCCATGTGCACCCCTCACCTCCCCCGGAGTCCATGGGCGCCCGCAACGGGTCCCCAAAGCAGACTCTGCATGCCTTTCCGTGGCCGCAATGCCACCACGGAAAAGGCATTGTAAAATGCCCATTCTAATATGGCTGGCGGTGTCTGATAGACACCTCCACCATATAGAACCCTTTTCCGCCCGGTCGCAAAGCGACCGGGCGGAAAAGCGACGGATGGTCTTTCTTGTCCGCCGGGTAGCCCACAGCCATAATTCAATGGTGGGGGAGTCATTCCGGCACGGATGGCGGGCAGATCGCCCGCTACCTTAATGGGGCCCTAGGTTTTTGGTAGACAACATATTCTCTTAAAGGACATGTGAAGTTTGTCAAATTTGCATATACTAAAGACAAATTTGGATAGTAATAATTCTAAAAGCAAATTTCCACAGTATTAGCTCTTGGCTACAGACAGCTTTGGCTGTCTGTTTGCAGACCTACCGTTTAAAATACATATGGTATGCTTAGATTCAGTTTTTGGTTAGGCTCTTGCTCATGATTGAAAGGGTTTTATGTCTGCCTAAGTTGTCTGGTCTTCTTTCAAAGACTTTTCTCCTTATTCATATATTTGTGCTGTCCAGGAGAATTTAGATGCCACAGTTTTCTGATTGAATTAGTTGTATCCTTCCACTGTATTCCCAGTGGCGGCTGGCATGTACTGAGGGTGGTGAGACAGGGGGACAAAATAAAAATAAAGGAAGGAAATAGACTTACCTTCTCCCTCCCTGTGATGAACAATATCCTCCTCTCTCGGTTGTCTTCTGGATGCCGTATGCAGGAAACTGCACTACCCAATCCTGGTACTGCTCTCAAAGCATGAGAGCAGCGCCAGGATTGGACCGAGCAGGCTCTCTCAGTGCTCGTAAGAGCACTGGAGGCCTGCGCTTTCTGTAACCCAGCTGTCTAAGACAGCTAGGTCAGGAAACTTTAAATGGGTATGTTTAGCTGGCTGTCCAAAGATGGCCGCTCAAAGAGACACTCCCATTTTATAGCACACTGTACAGCTCCCTGCTGCTGTAACTCAGTAGCACTGTCTCCACCTCGTCTTGACATTTAGGGGCCGATTAGGATTGCGGTGTAGCCGCATCCTCCGGGCCGCCGGAAGCCACCGCCGGCCCGGAGGATGCGGATTCACTGCTTCGGTGATAGAAAAGACCCCCGTCAGATTAGGATGGCTGCCGCTTTGTGCATGCAAATGCACTGCATGTATTTTTAGCATTGCGGCGGGTGCTGCTTCAAGCAGCACCCGCCGCAATGTTAAAAATACAGGATGTGACCGCCAGGGTGGCGGTCACATCCTAATTCGCACGGAAGGTCCAACGCTGCCCCTGCGGATGGTCCCTCCACCTCTGGGGTGGCGGACGGACGCAGGTCCGTCCGCCATCATAATGACCCCCTTAGTTCGGGACGGGTTGCTGAAAAATAAAATGGTAATAAATAACCTTTATTAACATTTTATTTTCCTGCTCATGGGCTTGTGGGGGCTACGCTCCTCCGCTCAAATGGAGGAGCCTCCCCTGTGCATTCCTGAGGGAATCAATATTTTACATTATTCCTTTTATGGGAGTGCATGTATTTCCTAGTTATCCTGCCTTGCTTTTTCTTCTAAACTCTGATTGCATTCCTCCTCCATCCTTGATACCCCTGTCCTGCTCCCCAAAATGAATACCTTTTTAGATTGAGCCTGAGACAGAGCATGCACTGCATGACATCTTGCTAGTGAGACTCTTGTTTACAATAAATGATTTGGAGCCTGCAGTTTGCTTACCATTTGTTGACTTCAGTGTCACTCTTCTTTGCTGTACAAAAGGGGGTGGTGATGGACGGAGCATCTGAATCAATCAAACACGCACACCCAGTCAAAAGATCTGGGTTTAATCCATCACCGTTCTTTGGCCCACTCTGCCACCCCAGTTCAGACATGGCTATATGCAAATCAGTCTGACCCTGTGCCTCATGGGAACAGTCCAGCCCGAACTGCCAAGCCATGTCTTCCCTGGACCGGAAACAAGCTTCCGAGGACCGGTTACTGGCATTCCAGCCGTCTTCAGCCCGGCTTGCTTGAATCCAGTGGCAAAGTGAGCAAGGGACTCACGTCTGAGCATACCCTGCCACACTTATGGCGGCCAAAAGCGGTACAAAAGGGGGTGGTGATGGACGGAGCATCTGAATGAATCAAACCCTCACACCCAGTCAAAAGATCTGGGTTTAATCCATCGCCGTTCTTTGGCCCACTCTGCCACCCCAGTTCAGACATGGCTATATGCAAATCAGTCTGACCCTGTGCCTCATGGGAACAGTCCAGCCCGAACTGCTAAGCCATGTCTTCCCTGGCCCGGAAACAAGCTTCCGAGGACCGGTTTCTGGCATTCCAGCCGTCTTCAGCCCAGCTTGCTTGAATCCAGTGGCAAAGTGAGCAAGGGACTCACGTCTGAGCATACCCTGCCACACTTATGGCAGCCAAAAGCGGTACAAAAGGGGGTGGTGATGGACGGAGCATCTGAATCAATCAAACTCTCACACCCAGTCAAAAGATCTGGGTTTAATCCATCACCATTCTTTAGCCCACTCTTCCACCCCAGTTCAGACATGGCTACATGCACATCAGTCTGATCCTGTGCCTCATGGGAACAGTCCAGCCCGAACTGCCAAGCCATGTCTTCCCTGGACCGGAAACAAGCTTCCGAGGACCGGTTTCTGGCATTCCAGCCATCTTGAATCCAGTGGCAAAGTGAGCAAGGGACTCACGTCTGAGCATACCCTGCCACACTTGCTGCCTCCTAATTTGCCAGCACAAGTCAAGCGCCACTTCCGTTCCTCTCTGTGAAGCATGACCAACCACAGATTGATTCAACTTAATTAGTGCCAGCCTGTTTCTTGCACTGTATTTAACTGTACTATTTATTTTTCCCCCTCCTACTTCTCCTGCCACCTAAACTCACCTGGGGCTCCCCCCCTCCCACACCTCACTTGTTTTAACATGTTGCATGAGTGTGAGGCAATGTTTTTATTGTCAGCCTTGACACTGTGGGGCATAGTCTCAAGGAGCTATCGCTGAGTTAACGGCACTTTAGCGCAGCCAAAGTCATGATAAAAATACCGCCCATTCACAAGCTGGTGCTAACAGCCTATACCACCAGTTTTCCGGCGATAGCATCCTCAAAAAACATCGCCACAGATGATCCCCTGAACTAGCGCTAATGAGATGCAGAGTAGGCATTCCCGTGCAAAAAGCCCCAACAACACCACTCTGCAACATTCTCAACGACCAACCAGATCGGTAATACGACCACAAAACATGCGATAAGGTGCGTTAGCAGCAGGAAATTAACACCTGCCCTGACCTGGTGTAAAGTCGGATGGCAGCCGACACCAGAAAAGGGAGCCCAGCCCAGAGCCACACCTGAAGAACAACAGATGACATGGAACTACTGATCATGCAGCTCGGAGTCCCAACAGGCTCACAACACCCACCGCCACCACCTCCAGGCCCGCCACCACCCCACAGACCCCCCCCCCCCACACCAACCCCCAGACCATCACAGAGGCAGCACAGACACAGATTGCGAACCATCCTCACAGACTTAACAAAAGAGAATGTCATTGCCCACTATAGACTCAAAAGGACAACCATCCTCTGCATCCTGAACATCATTGCCCACAGACTGACGGTACCAACACAGCGGATAACGAACATCCCACCTCAGACAAAGCTGCTAGCTGTGCTTCACCTGTTGGCCTCTGGGACCTTCCAACCAACAATCGCCAGAGTCAGAGGAGTCTCACAGCCAGCCCTATCAAAGTTCCTCAAACCTGTCCTGGATGCCATCATCAGCTTGGTACCCTAGTAAGTAGTAACTATACTTCCCCCACACTGCCATGAACAGCTGGAGACCAAGCAAGGCTTCTACGCCATATCTGCCTTTCCGCATGTGTTGGGGCAATAGACTGCACACATGTCATACTTGTGCCCCCTGCCGGCACTGCACACAATTACCGCAACAGAAAGTACACACATTCCATCAATGTGCAGGCAATAGTGGACCACCGGGGACTCTAAACCAATGCCGTCGCCAACTACCCAGGCAGTGTGCATGATTCTTTTATCTTCCGACAGTCCATCATCAACCGGCACTTCCAGGATGGCACCGAAGGAAATGCTCTGCTCGTTGGTAAGTACCAAATGCACACACCACACACCTCAACTCCACAATCATGCAACTCACAACTCTGGGAATGCACATGTTATAACCTCACATACAACATGCCAAACCACATGCCCACCTACCAGACACGACAGCACAATTTACTGTGGTAACCTGGGCTAGCCATGTGCAGAAGCCATCAACGGCATGATACCTCAGCCACACAATAGCAGAATGTGAGGAGAGGTGGGAACCAGGCATGTGCGAAGGAGGCAAGTGACCCATCAATAAACATGTACACAATGCCAAGTGAGGCGTTGATGTGCTGGCCAGACTGCAGTATGCAGACCACACACATATTGATGTCAACACACTCTGCTGGTGTATGGAGTGTAGTGGGTAGTGGATGCAAACATGTCACCCCAGCCAGTGGGGAAGATCACAGAAATGTGGCTTGTTACGTCCCCACCTGTAAGCGAGAGGAGTGGGCTGGCCCTGCGTACGCCAGGCCAGTGTAGGGGTGTGAATAAAAAGCACGCAGCTCTGGGCATGGTTCTCTTCTGCAATGTCCAATGTCTCTGCAAGAGCGGCGCCTCTCACCCCACCATGAGGCCGATGCTGTGAGTGGTGTTGCCTGCTATGCTATGCTCCCTTCAATGTGGTGCCACCAAGGCTGCGCATAGGACTCGCACCAAACATGTCTGTGGGCACTTGCTGATTGCGGCCTTCGGCCTACACTGCAGTTCGGCAGACATCACACCAATCCAATGCAGTCCGTCACATACAAGACAAGGCATTGTCACTGGGTAAACACCTGCTCAGCTCTGGTGCCACTACCCATGTCACTCACAAATCTAATACACATGCCATTCCAACATCGTGTGTTAGAGATCCAGGAGGAGATGGCTGGACAGCGGTTAACCCGCACTGACCACAGGCTCCGTCCGACACTGCGCCCAACTAGGTCGCATTTGTGGAAGTGAGTCTTGATTTCTTTATGGCAGTGTACATGTCACAGTACGCAAGGAGAGGAGTAAGAGGAAGACGCGCTTCAGTCCCGAGGAGAAAAGGCTCACCTTACGGAGGTGATGGAACACTACCAACAACTGCACTGGTGCCACTGACTCTGTGCAGCGCATGTCTACCACACGTGGGTGTGGGCCCCTGATGACCGCTGGCTCCGGCACACACTGCAGTGGAGTAGGTCACACATTTTGAACTGAGTCTTGCCCTCTACACGGCAGAGTCCATGTCATTGCACATGCGTCATCGCATACTGCATACCCTTACAGCTCTGTTGCCCCTGAGTGTGTGCCCTGAGATTCATGGTTGATCTCAGCTTGTATGTCTGTGGCATCTGGGCCCATGGGCTGGAGGTTGTCTTCCTCTACATGTAGCTGATACTGACAAGGTGGAAAATTGGAGTCTGTAGCATTCAACTCCGCAATTTGCCTGTTCCTGCCTGCTTCTGCCCTCCGCATCCTTCCCTGGAGGGACACCTCCCATTGTCCCCCACAACCCTGCGCAACATTCCCCTTGAACATCGACGAGTACACGCTCAGCTCGCGTGGCTCTACTCAGTGCACGCAAGTCACCCTCCCGTGGCGGTGTGCCTGTGCCGGCCGCTGGGCATCCGGGGCCAAGAACTCTGTGCTGCTCAAGTCAGGGACCCATGATGTCTGCACCTTGTTCTGCTGATTGTCTGCGCACAGTTGTGGTTTTTGCCAGCACCAACCAACCCCTGAGTGCTAACTTACACTACCCAACACCCTTCCTGCACAGGCGTCACTGAAGATGTGACCCTGGCAATAAAAGGGGCAAGGGGCACGTGCAGTAGCCAGTCCCACAAACTCACTCAGTGTGTCCGTGTAGTCATTATGTATGCACGTGGGACCGGGACCATTTCATATAACATTGTCCTGTGTACAGTGGTGTAGACTTGAGACATGTAACTGTGTCGTATCTTCATGTGAGCGTAAGCAGGGTGGACAGGCATACAACAGTATTGTGTAAGAGTGTGGCTCCTCCACACGTGGATCTGGGTGTGGTTCAGTGTGGGCCTTGCCAAGGATGTGGCTGATGCGTGTGTTTCTGTTGCAGTGTCGGCGCCACCCGTCACGCAATCAACAATGTTGCTATGTGGCATGTCCCCGGTGTGCGTGGTCGGCCGAAGGGGTACATGGGAGAGGGCATGCCCGCTTGGGGTTAGGGATCATACAAGCCAACTGCTGTGTGTCTCGCTATTAGCGCAGCATGAGCCAAAGATCTACCCTCAACTGCATGTCGAGTCCAGCCAGGCAGGTGCGCTTCATCTGTGTCAGCCATGGCCGTGCAATGGGCTTACACACAAGTGTCCGGCCACATTCTGAGCAGCATCATCCCTGTGTTGTACTCAGGTTTGTAGACATGTGCAGACAGGCATGCCAATGGTGTGCCGTAGGGGTGCATGTGATGTAATCGCATTGCGCACACTAGTGAATGTGCTCGGGGAAGGTGCAGCAGTGAGGCTACATAGTACACAGTGATGCAGCTCATTTGCAACATGCAGTACATGTCATACAGGAATCACTAAGTCACACATATCACACATCAATGAACCAGTGAGCCTGCCAACACATCATGCAGAACCAACGGTTGCCTACTGTCTCTCTGCATTGTCTCAGGTGACCAAGGATATGCACTCTGCGCTTGGATGATGACACCCTTCCGAGCCCCGAACACACAGCCCCAGAGGCAGTACAATGTGGCCCACAAACGCACCAGAGGCCTCGTGGAGTTCAAATTTGGTGTGTTGAAGTCACGTTTCAGGTGCCTGGACGTCGAAGGCGGTAAGCTCCTGTACAGCCTAGACACCGTGTGCATGGTGTGTATTATACAACATATATGTACGCAGCAAAGCCCCATGGATACAAGTGCCAGATGCACCGGACAATGATGATGAAGATGAGGCAGGTGGACCACACCCCACTGCAGCCGCAGCAGGAATAGCCCATAGGGGCTACATCGTTGACAATTTCTTCTCTGGTTGACGTCACATTGTGTGGGTTCTTCGCAGTAATGGCACAGTGCGTTGACTGCCACAGGCATTGCATGTGTTAATAAAAGCATTCTGATACACATTCCCTATGTGCATGTCACTCATCTTTATAGGCACTTCACTCAGACAAGTGTGGGCGCGACATGTTGTGCTGTCAATTGAGGGATTTGTTGATGGATGATGGGTGTGCCACCTCTGTGCAGTGAGGCTGTTTATGGTGTCACGTATTCGAACTGCCAGTTCTGTGTGTCACAGTTGTTACTGTATCCCACTCTTCGGCGTTTCACATGTGTCCCAAATCATTCCATTTTGGCTGTCATTTGTGGCCTACAAGTGACAACAGGGATTATTTTGTGATCTGATATGTGGTGGCATGATGCAGGGATGCACCCTGTGACTCAAGTCCCACAACATGGGCAACATGTACGTAAGGGGGAGTCACGGCCCCTACATTAGTCCCTGGTTTAATTCTTGTTTGATCATGGACATGGCACGTCAGTGTGCAGGGGGTGTTGTTTGTCCCTCTGCAATGTGAGGGGGAGATGCGGTTTCACAGTGTGTTCCATGTTTGCTTCCGCATTGGCGCAGGTTACATACTGAATGGATGTCAATGTGCATTGTGGCTCTTTGTGTGGAACTGCCTATCTGATTTGGACAATGGTCATTTGTTCAGCTTCACAGCTGTGGGGTTGTGTGCGCACATTGTCATCTCTCAGTTTATTTCCTATGCTTTTATTGTGCATTTTCCCACCAGACGCGTGGGATTTGCAGGCCGATCTCTCGTTTTCTGTGCATTTTGTACCTCGATGGGTCAGTTGACGCGCTTACTGGAGACTATCGCATTCTACCGCCATGTTGAGAATGCTTCGTTAACACGGCGTTATTTTACCGCGATAGACTGCGATGTTGGAAGTTGTGTTTTTACTTTTGCAATGGTTATCACACATTCTTGAGAATATGCCCCTGTGTTTGTTACACAAATGCCTAACCTTGTGCTGTTAAAAGGGGGTTCTTTATAGTTTGCACATTACAAAGAAAGTGCAATTATATATAAAAAATAAATCTACGCATTACTGTCATTTCGTACTCAGCAGGCAAAAACTCCAAAAACAACATCCAAACAAAAATCATTGTAACAGGGACTCAGTATGGCAACACAAATATGTGTTTTGTATATATATTACTTTATACTGGTGTTCGACCTTTTTCAAAGCACTTACCATTCTGAGGAAAAAAAACTATTTTGTGACTAATCATATGCCCCGGTCCTCAGATAAACCCCTTGTCCTGGAACTATAACAGTGACTCATCTCTGGGAAGGGACGTTGGTCAGTGGCTCATTGCAAGAGGGTAAGAACAGCTGCATCGAGCATTGTCAATTAGCGTGCACGGTGTGGTACTGAAGCATACGACAAGTGATGCCCGAGAAGGGGCAAGGCAGTAGACTGACTTGATCCAGGCTGTGTTCAAGGGCAGGGTTACTGGAATTATGCTGCAGGAGAGGACACAATTATACAGCAAGAAAAGCAGAGATTTTGTTCTGAAAAATGAGCCATTTGTGCTTTTCTATAACTGCATCTGGAAAATCCCAGACAGAGTGCCATGGTCAGTTGCTTCCTGTGAGCTGTCGGAGCATGACCATCATCATGTGAAAGCACCATCTATTCTCCTACTGACTTTTGGGGGTCACAGATCCACTTAGGAGCACTCCAGTTCTGCTGGTAAGGGGTGCAAATGTGCTTCCTAAACTCCACATTACAATACACATGCTTACTAAATTGCACGACCATCAGCAGCGGTTGCGTCATTGCACCTTTTTTCACTTTCTTTTTAGGTTTCATCTGTCGAAAGCTGCGCGGTGCGCAGCTTTTCGGCGCAGGCGAAATCTTTTGTGTACAGTATGTGTGTGTTGTCCCGCCCCTCTGTTCCATTGGCTAGCTCCATAAATGGAGGATAGCCATTGGAACAGAGATCTGTCCGTCAATGCCGGAGCAGATTTGTGGGCGTTCCAGAGAATTTTAGGCTTTTGCCCACGTCATGCGGCGGTGGGCGGATGTTCTTTTTTTTTTTGGACGCCATGTTTTGGTCGTTCTCTAAGTGCCTTAATCCGGAGTGATCTGCGAGATTTAAGTTGCCAGGAAGTTGTTTTTATTTCCGATCAGGCAAGCAGCATTTTGTTTATAATTTTGATTTCCCTTTGTACGTGTCCCCGTTTCATGTCGGCTCCCTGTTTGTTTTACGTTTTTGCGTGTTGTGTTGCTGTTCCACGGTATATTTTTACGTCTTTGTGTGTCTAGAATCCCCTTCCCGTCCCCCCTCCCGCTGTTCGTGAGCCCGTCCCCCCTCCCACTGTCCGTGTGCCCGTCCCCCTCCCGCTGTCCGTGTGCCTGTCCCCCCTCCCGCTGTCCGTGAGCCCGTCCCCCCTCCCATAGGCTGCCACGACCGTGGTACTCCTCTAGGACCTGTACTTGCAGGGGGGCCCTTTTTTGTATACAGGTCATTCATACATCAAAGCAGCAATTTGAAATAAATGAAATGATCGCACTGTAGGTTTTTGAAAACCGAGCTCGCATACAGATTCAACTAGTGCAATTTTTTTCTTAATTTAAATATCTCGCCATCCCGCGCGTTTAAAAAAAAAAATTGGGTGTGCTTGTATCTACAACTTTCGGTGAAAGCAACTCAAAATGATTTACTCACATGCCAACTCTCCCTAGTTTTTTTTTAGCCATTTTTAAACTGATCAACTGATGTTTTCCCCACGCCCCTTTAATAACCCTATTAGTTTAATAAATATATTCCTTAGTATCTGGCTGCCGCAAAACTTTCCTTCTCATGCGAGTCAGAATATCGACAGACCTGAGCACGTAGGCTGCCACGACCATGTTACTCCTCTGAGACCTGTACTAGCACGCTACGGGGGCCACTTCCGGTCACAGTGAAGAGGGGCCAGTGGGTGCTGGGCCCCCCTCGCAGGGGGCGAGAGCAGTGCGGACAGATAGGACGCAGGGAGAGGAAATTACCAGCTGCCACTTTTGAAAATAGCCGGTGTGCTCTCACCAGGCTGACCTTGTCTTTTTTTCATATTTCTGGAATGTCTTTCAGGAGCTTCCCCTGGAGGAGTGGGAGAAACCGGCGCTGATAAACCGGAAGAGCAGCAAGTCCGTGAGGCGAGTCCCTTCCTGCCCCTGGTGTGATCTGTGTTTGGCTGCAGTCTTCACCCCTTGAGTGTTGGTGTGTGGATGTGTCTCACTTCAATGCACGTGAGGTTCCATGTTGGGCTTTTCGGCCAACAACATGCATTATGGGATTTGTAGTTTTGATTTTAACGTTGCGGGAGCTCAAAATCAAATTGCCTCTAGGTTTCTCTCACTTCCCCCTGCATTTCAGTTGTTAACAGCTTCATCACTGACACACTGTGTGACTTTGGGCTTTGTTCTGGCCCTCTCGCTCACGGACCCAAGTACAGCTGTTAGAAGCAGGTGGAGTTAGCAGCTGTGCTCGTTCATTCGTTCACTGTCACAACCTTGGTCACCGGTCAGGAACTGGTGATAGATAGGCCAGGACCTGTAAATAGATAGGTCAGCAATCGTTTTTGCCATTCATTTGTGTCTCTGCTTTTATATGTGTGCAAAACGGAACCTGCTACGTGAGGGGTTTGTTTGTTAGCAGTGTGCGCTCAGCTTTGACACTGTGCCCTCGGCTTCGCGTGTCTTTTTATGGTACTGCGCCTCTGGGTTCATGTCAGTTTCTTCCCAGATTCACCCAGGGACCAGGACTCCAGGGTGTCATTTTCTGTGACGACTCATCCTTTCCCAGTGTCTGAGACTCCCTTCTGCCCGCTCTCTGTCCCAGTGTCCCAGACTCCCCAGTGCCTGCCTCTGTCTCCCAGTGTCTGAGACGCCCTTCTGTCCAGCTCTGTCTCTGTGTCCCAGACACCCTTCTGTCCGGCTCTCCTCTGTCTCTGTGTCCCAGACTTCCTTGTGTCCATCTCTCCCTCCTAGTGTCTCAGACTCCCGCCCGTCTCTCTCTCTCCCAGTATCTGAGACTCCCTTCTGTCCCCTTCTCTGTCCCAGTATCTGAGACGCCCTTCTGTCCATCTCTTTCTCCTAGTGTCTCAGACTCCCGCCTGTCTCTTTCTCTCCCAGTGTCCCAGACTCCCTTCTGTCCGGTTCTCTGTCCCAGTATCTGAGACGCCCTTCTTGCGGCTCTGTCTCTGTGTCCCAGACTCCCTTGTCTCCGTCTCTCTCTCCTAGTGTCTCAGACTCCTTTCCATCTCTCTCTCTCTCCCAGTTTCCCAGACTCCCTTCTGTCCATCTCTCTCTCCTAGTGTCTCAGACTCCCAACCGTCTCTCTCTCTCTCTCTCTCTCCTAGTGTCCCAGACTCCCGTCCGTCTCTCTCTCCCAGTGTCACAGACTCCCTTCTGTCCGGTTCTCTGTCCCAGTATCTGAGACGCCCTTCTTGCGGCTCGGTCTCTGTGTCCCAGACTCCCTTCTGTGTGTGGCTCTGGGTGTGTGTGTGTGCATGTGGCTCTGGGTGTATGTGTGGCTCTAGGTGTGTGTGTGTGGCTCTGGGTGTGTGTGTGTGTTTGTGTGGCTCTGGGTATGTGTGTGGCTCTGGGTGTGTGTGTTTGTGTGTGTGGCTCTGGGAGTGTGTGTGTGGCTGGCTCTGGGTGTGTGTGTGTGGCTGGCTCTGGGTGTGTGTGGCTGGCTCTGGGTGTGTGTGTGTGGCTCTGGGTTTGTGTGTGTGGTAGTAATTGCTGTCTGCTGAGCTCGTCCGTAGGGTACAATAGGTCTCACATTTGCGAGAGATTAAGCTAATTGAAATGTAAATGACAATGCCATTTATTTATCTGTTTTCAAAACCAACACATATATACAAATTTTGTCATTTAAAATGCCAATAGCTCGAACTTTTCCAAAGGCGAAACCATTGCATTGTAAATTCTCGTTACTCTTTGTCGCCAATGCTACACCGTAGAAGCAAAACATGTTTTTATTGCCGATACTGCACAGCATTGGCAGACAGCAAAAGGCAATACCTGTTAGCATTGCCAATGCTTGTTACCATATTGTTAACAGGGCCACGTGCAACGTGTACCTGCAACATGCTCCCAGGTCACTTGATTCCTTTTTTATGATTTGCACCAGCTTCTTGTTTTAAATATTTTAATTTACTGTTCTAACACGGCTGTCCAATATGTTAAACCGTAAAATAAAAAAGGCCTTTTGTATCATGATGCGTGCTCTTATACACTATGAATGCATACTACTACACGGCAAACCTGGAACAGTTTTTCTTTATTGGAAAACGCATTAGAAGATTGCCATCATGTGTGTGCATGCTTCTTAACATGTACAAATGTTAAAAAAAACATTGACAATGCTAATAGCTGGCCTGTGAGAGATGAGGCCTATGGCTTTGCCAATGCTTGTTAAATTTACAGGATTACTTTTCTCATAGCTCGTGCGTTGCGGGTGGAGAGGATAGAGTGGGAAAGGAAACTTGGGTTTGGCTCCATCTGAGATCCCTTTACTTGGCATAAAATGTTCCCAGAACGTTCATCAAAAATATAGGATCAGTGGATTTTCTAGCCGCAGGAGCCAGAAAACACATTAAAGGGGCGGAATGCTGCTGTAATTACCATTTTGGGAATTCAGTGTTTTCATTCCTGCAACCAAAAAGCCCAGTGAATGAGAAGGAAACACTTCAGAGCCCCGCTGTGTTGATTCACAAAGAAAACTGAACATAATCTCTGCACTGTAGGTACACTTTGAGGTCTGGTACTGAATTACGTTTTTTAAACATACTACACACATGGGTTGCATGCTTCTATCATGTACCCATTTCAAATAAATTCAATGATCTTTCAATACCAGAATCAATTTTTTTTGCTATGCTCAGTATTTATGCATGGAAGAGCAATGCAAATGTAATATTAAATTATGTCTTGTAGAACACTCCAGTGCATGGCGGAATTTGAGGTTTTCTATCAATCTGTTTCGTTGTCCATATGGCCTTACGTGATCCATATGTAAGCACCTTCATGGCAAAAACGTTATTAAGGCAAAGAAATGATTTTTATTTTAAAATCCGCACTATGGATAGTGGAAGCTACCACAGACTGACCAAAAATAGGTTTTCAGCCCCTAGGTCAGCTAACGCTGTTGTCACAATTTCATGTTTCCTTTTCGTGGGTGCAAAGTTTTTTTTCATGACCGTCCTGTATTTCTCTAAAAAATTATGCAAAGATTTTGGATTTCGAGTTTGGGCTTTTGGTGATAGTTAGGATACGTGCAACACTTGTAATATTTTATTTGCCCCATTTCAGCCAAGAAATCTTGCCTGAAATGTATTAGGCGAAATCTTTCTTTGCACTGCCATAAAGATGTGTTTTAGTATTTGCATTTAATTTGATGTCTCTTTTCCTAGCAAGTGTCAGAGTCAGCCACCAGGAAATCTTAGCAAATGCAGCCAACATTTAGTTTCATATTAAAATCCCAGGAATGCAGAACAACTAGTTTCATTGGTATACTAACACGTGCAAGAAAATATTATACCTACCTACGACCATAATATGAGAAGAAAATGGTTGTCTGGCCAGGGTCAGTTAGGAACAGTTTTAGTTACTCGGGGGCAGATTTACAAGCCTCTTGCGCCCCTTTTACGCCGCCGTTGCGTCACTTTTGTGACACAGCAGTGACGCAAAAGATGCTCCATGGTGCGGGTACTTACAACGTGACGCATCTGGAAGATGCATCACGTTGTAAAGTCCTGCAACAGAAGGAGGCGTTCCTGCGCAAGGGGGGGGGGGGGGGGGGGGTTCCGGCCCAGGAACGCCTCCTAAAAGTGGCTGAGTGAAATCTACAAGATTTCACTCGGTCACTTTGGGGCCCATGCTGCGTCAAAACCCTGTGCCTGCTTAAAGCAGGCGTAAGGGTTGACGCAGCATTAACAAGATAGGGCCCCCCGGAGCCTTGCTGGAGCTGCGTCGCGCTTGCGACGCAACTCCAACAATGCGCCGCCTTTACGGCACAGATGCTTCACGCATCTGTGCCGTTTTTGCCCATTGGTGCGCATTGTAAATGTAGCGCATCAATGGTGGCGGAGGCATGGCGCACCATAAGAGGCGCATCCCTGCTAATATGCAGGGATGCGCCACTTATTGTAAATCTGCCCCTCTGTGTGTAGAATATTCATGGGTGATATCTCTAAGTGGAGGTACAAATATTGCATGGGAGAAGTTGAAGAGCAAGTGTGTAAGTCCGCCAACTACAGAAAACCAGTAATTAGGAATTTCGGAAAACTTTACTTGCATGATAAAATCTTTGCTACAGTGCCCCTTCTGCCTCTTACCCCCGTTTTTATCAGATCCACAGCCACCGAGGGAACAGCACACACCATATCCCGCGCACCATCCCCTCTGTTGTCCCACCCCGCTCGCACAAGTTTGAATGTCTCCCTTTGTTACTATATTTCCGCTCAAAATTGTTTTCTTTTCGAACTCTGCATGAAGTGCTCTGCTTCCTCTGCACTGTGTATGCAAGAAAAACAAGTGTAACACACAGATGCATAGCTATTATTCAGAATCATGATTTATCATTATCCATTCCCATAAAAACTGAATGTTTCTTTGAATGTATTTTGTTTTATACAACCGCGTATCCAAGAACCTATTGAGGCACTGATGGTCATAGATGCAACATTTGTGAAAAGCACCCTAGCACTTTGTATAAATTCATTTCTTTGGCTGTGAGAGGGCCTTAACCATTTTACATCAATCAGATGACTCCACTTTTCTGCATTTAGCCTATTTACAGTAATGCGTTATCCCTCACTGTGCTTGGAAATACCCATACAAGTTCACACCAATCAAAATCTTCTGCCCGTAAATACAGAAGACTACCAGTAAATGTGGTCCCCGTAAGTTCTTTCCAATGTCTGGGTGTGGAATGTCTAAATCCAAGGATGTACCACAGGTTTGTTAGGAAGAAATCATGCAGAATGCTGTCAATTTTGTGATTCTCTGAACCTGACTTTTTTTTCTTTTCAGACAACACCGGTTGAAGTGAGGCAGTTCCTTCTGCATAAGGAATGGTACATGCACATGCGTCTTGTTGCAAAGGGGTACACTGATATGGCACGGAGGTACCAGGAAGAGAGGGCTTCTGGAAAGTGGAAATCTATTACACTCAGCAGCAAGTAGGGTGGACAGAAATGTGCTGGCCCGCCTGCCTCATCTACAACACAGAGGCACACAGATCCAATGCATGGCTCTTCAGGTGTCCAACAGAGTAGCAGACATCCCCAACCATCTGCTGGTCCTGGTACATCCACCCTGGCGCAACCTGCTGTAAACAGCTCATCTCATCCTCTAGTTGCTCATCCAGGCACATCTTTCTTGAGACCGGCCGGACAGAGTCAGATTTCCTGCTTGATTCAGAGGGAGCGTATGTTGCGTTACAACCTAAATGTCCATGTGGCCTGAATAGAACGGGACCAGGATGAGATTAGGGGCCACCCCAAGACATTAAGGGGGCCCTGGGCCTCCCCTCTGGAGGCCCTAATGATGTCAGCCGCCCGCCCCCCCCTCCCCTCCCCCCCATGTACAGTCTCCTTATTCCCTTCATTCAGTTTTTTATTTGTTTTTACTGTAGTTTAATACATATTGATAAGTGTAGTTTTAGATTAGGTATAGATTAGTGTCCGGTGTAGGCAGGTTTAAGTATTTCATTCATTTGAACCTAGTGTTTTGGATGAAGTTTCCTTTTCCTTTGGGTGGTTGGGGGTTGATTTGATTTTTTATTTGCTCAATAAAAAAAAATAAAAAAATGTCTTTGTTTAGGATGTATGTTTAGTTAGTTCATGTATGGGTTAAGCTGTCTTTGTCCCGGCCCTGGATGTACCTTAAGGGGAGAGGTGGGTTGTTGCATAATATATGTTGTTATATGTATAGTATTAGGTAAGGTAGTTAGTTTAGTCTAATTATCAATTAGTACACATTAGATTAGTGTAAATTAGGCTAGGTAATTAGTATTAGTGTAGGTTAATAAGTGTTTTATTTTTGATAATAAATTCATAGTGGTTAGTGGCTTGTGGTGTCAATGATTCTTGATGTGTTCCCATGAACAGTTGATTTGCTATTTGATTACAACAGATGCATCACACACACAATCGATCTGACAATGGAATTACAACATCTTCAAGGGACAGGCTACTGTCATTCTGCAGTTTGAATGTGAGCAAAAAAGCTTGATATGTAGGCTAGCAATGTTCAGTTTAGAGATTGTATAGGAGTGGTCTGATGAATAAGTCTCCATATGATACCAATTTGCAGATTCCCAAAAATACACATGATGCACTGGAGGCATTGTGCTCATGCAGGATTGGTTACATCATGTTGCTATGTTGTTTGTGACTTAGGGCCATCTTTGCTAACCCCTGTCCCCATGACAGCCTTACTTTTCCTGTGGAAGTGCTGGGGATTAGTGCTTTGTATTATTTACTAGGCAGCATAAAGCCACTGCACATATGTAAATATTGCCTTGTATATTAGGGACAACAGTACAATGTACTTTGCATACAAGTGAAGGGCAAGGGGTGTTGCGATCGATGATACACCACAACAGCGCTAGGATTTAACCCAGAAATACTCTTGATTTCATCTATTCTACACTATTCCTCTTCTTACAGTAAGATTGTTTTGTCATCTTTTGAAATATGTTGAGGGATCTGTCTTAACATGGATGTCATGGTATGACATCCATCACAACAACCATTGTCCACCCCACTGACAATAAGTACATGTTCAGAGTAGAGGTTGAGTCACTTCATGTGGTTTGACACTGACTTGTGTATTGTTCTAAGTCACGATCCCCATCATGAACGTAGAGTAAGTTTAAGGTGCTGCAACAGTGTTGTCTTTGAGATCTGAGGCATTTACAGATTCACACATGCCCTGACTTCTCACTGTCTGTCAGGGACACAGACTCAGCGGAACCACTTTCCCAAATGGCCCTAGATTTTTTGTGCTGTCTAAACTGACCACTTGTACATGAAGGGGTTGGGCCTATACCTATGTCCATACTGGGCCACAATAATATAAGAAACAAAGAGTAGTTTGGAAGTGCATTAATGATTAATACATTCAAAGTAACCATCTTGAAATCTAAAGTGGTTCTGGTGCTTTTATTCCACCTTTTCTTATTTCATTTTTGTTTTTAGAACAAACACAATAAACATTTAATTCATGTCATGGAGAAAGATACACTGTGAAACTATTAGGCAAGACAGTAATAACAAAATTTGAAACATTTCACAAAGATATCAAAAGCAAACCATTACTTGTGAATGACATGACATTACAAAACGGAACAGGCCAGTTCTTAGTTACAAATGAGGCAGTGCACATAGTTATAATTTTTCAAAAGGGCATCCTGCCACACACATCTAGGCCATACAAAGTTTACACCAGGCTAATTGTCTTGTCTGTACACAAAGTTATCTCATAAATTAATGGTGGCTGCTTCTAGCTGGATGGGGATGACGCGTTTCAGAACCCTATTTGAATTCAGGGTTCTCCTCAGGACCACTACGTGGTTAAGCACTAAGGGCCATATGTATCAAAAAGTCATTTTGCGATTCTCAAATTGCGATTTTTTGCGAATCGCTATTTGAGAATCGCAAAATGCTATGTATGTAGGATTAGCAATCAATTTTGTGAATCCTACATATTCCTTAATTGCGAATCACACATTGCGATACTGATGTCCACAGTGGTTTCTTACCAGTAACGGTGAAGAATAATGGGCAGTAAATACAGCATGGAGTCACAGGAGGGAAACAAAGTTTTTGGAAAATAGAGAATGGGAGCTGGGATTCAAACAGCTAGTCTAGAAGGTACATTCAATTGAAACTGCCACTGATGGCTGCAAACCCAATTGTGGCGTAGCTTAATGAAAAATAGACTGAAGAATGAACTTTCCTCGTGATTGTGACCTTAATTGCTCTTCAACGATATATAACTTCTCAGTCAGGTGATGCAGCAAATCTTTTCATCTTAGAACTTGGCAAAAATAATTAAAATTGTGCAGGCCGAATATTTATGAGTGTATATAAACTTTAACGGAGCTCAAATTGTACCTTGTAGTTTTAGCTTTCGGAGGTGGAACCTTACTTGTGGCACATTAATGATGATTGTAATGACGGTCTGTTTGTGGGAACAGACGAAACTGACCATGCATTGTTGACACATTTAAACTTGAATGGTTACAGGCAACACACAACTTTGTGACTTAAGTGTTTTTATTTACATGTGATTTCAGTGAGGTAGTAGACTGGCCCAGTTCTTTGGAGAACAACACCTACATTGTGAACATGCCCGGTGGAGGGCCAGACAGAGGCCTTGGGGAAGAACATGTCCACGGACACGTTGAGGAAGAGGCAGAGTTCAGTCAGCAGGCTGATTGCAGTGTCATTGGGGATAAATAACGACATTGGCAGTCCATTTAAAGCCTCCCCTGCTGGTGGCGGAACCACTCCGTCATCAGCCGCGGTCGCGCTGTGCTGAAGACGGAGCGGTTCCGTCACGGCCCGCTCGGCACGCCTGTGCGGCGCTGATTCCACGCCTGCGCTGAGCGTTCTATTGAGCGGGCGGGGCCTTGATGGAACCGCTCCATCATGAGCACAGCGCAACCGCGGCTGGTGACGGAGCGGTTCCGTAACCAGCATGGGCGCGCCGCGCGGCCCCCCGCCCCCTTAGCACTGCAGCGGAATAGCCGCCGCAGTGAAGGAGTTAAAGTCCAAGGTGATTGTAGTAGAGTCATTCAGAGGACAGTGTAAGATGATGTTCTGAGGCATGATGGTAAGCACAAGACCAGGCAAAAACGGTCCATTTGACACAGATAAATTCTATCGCTGACCTTTCCTTCTGAATGTTGGTTCATGCACATCTTCCTCCTCTGATGTGTCCTGTGTCTCCTGTGAGGGTGATGGTAGATTGGCGGGGGCACTGGGAGGCAATGACACATCAGGGGGTAAGAGGTGGATGTTGAAGGTGCAGCAGAATTCATCTGTTCCAAATGATGAGGCATCACTGCAGTGATAATAAGCTGCAGGGCCTGCAAGGCTCCAGCAACGTCTCTGTGGTAGACAGCCATGGCAGCCATGTGGGCATCCTGTTTCTCCTCCATGTTCTCCATGATCTTTTGCAGCAATTCCTTGGTGACATCGCTGGAGCAACTGTGACTTGACAGTTGTTCTTGCCTCTGAGTAAAGAATCCAATGATGTCAGCCATGGAATGTTGGAGAGCACAGAGCGGACTGTGGGTTCCACGAATGGACTCTAGGTAGTCTCTAATGGGACTGAGGCACCCAGGGATCCCATCCAGTTTAGCCACCAGGCTGTCCAGCCCAACCTGCATCTGACCAGCCATCTCATGCTTTACTTCTATCGCACTACATTGGAACAGTGGGTCCTCAAAGTCCTGGTAGACAGCTGTGGTGGTAGGTGGTGGCTGCTGGGTATTTAGTGCTGCTGTTAGAGCAACCACAATGTTGCTGGATGTCACCGCGAGATGGATTACCAATGGAGTTGAGCAGCTCTTGGAGGGTGTCCTGGTTGATGGTTGAAATGTCTTCGTCCTCTGTATCATTGAAGAGTAGGAGAGACTACTAAATAGGAGGTGATGTATCTTCCTCTGCAATGTAAAGGACAGATACTGTTGTATGTGTTTGTTCACTTTGGTCATGCATTTAAGCAGTTGAAAAGTAGAGTGCATGACAAAACCCCTTCTCTATTTTCCAATGCTACACCTATTACAGGGAGATTTGTGAATCATTGTACATCACTGATGTGACATTTGGCTTGATCATGGTTTTGGACTGTTTCCCTGTATGCAAACTGTGAGTGGCCTGTTTCTACACTCATGCTGCACCTGTTAAATCCTCTGTTAAGTAGTGACAGACGTGCTGGTTGCTTCACAATATTGACAATGCAGAATTGATCAGATTCATGAGTCTTTACACTGCATGTGGATTCGTCACCCCTTCTCAATCAAGTTTGCATCTTGTTTTTAGTTGCGAGGTTTAGAGGTGTAGATTAGACTTCAGCCCACCTTGATGTTGGAACTGCCACCTAATTGGTTGTATGGCACGAGGAGGGAAATCATGCACTTGAGATCAGGGATGCAGTGATGTACACCATGATATGACAAGTAGATGTGCTTGATTTCCCACATGGTGACAAGTGTCTATGTGTTTGAAGGTGGCCAAATCACATTGATACGTCATTCACATTGATATACGTAGGTATGCAGGGAGGGACACCTTCTTGTTCATTGCCAGTTGTTCCCTCTATCCAGTCACCCTTGCACTTTGGTGCATTGGCAATGGTAATATGTTGCAAGCGGAGGACATATGACTCTGAGGCAGGCTTAGGGAATTTGTGCATTATTGCCCAGCAGACGTATATGAGACTCTTTTGAAATGAAGCATAGAGCGTTCCAAGGTGTTGTTCAGTGACTAATGAGGGAGAATCTTTATATTGCAATTATGTAACTTTCATTTCCTCTTCTAGTCGTTCAGACTCCTACCTATGGAGTTTGTGTAATGCACCAGCAGGGAAATAAATGTGCCTCTCACTACAGTTTACAGCACTCCACACAGGCCTACCAGGCAAAGACCTATTTGCATGATTTTGCTAAAAAATAAAACCTTATCCTTGTGTTGGGGTGCCATTACATGGGTGGGACATACAGGCTCCTTGTTATGGAGTAAGCATGCCTGCTTTGATGCTATGCAGCCAGAAGTGTGCCAGTGCTAAGAGAGAGCAGAACTGTGCCATATGTTAGTAGATATGGTGCAATTCTGCTCTCTCCCTTTGATGCAATGCAGCACAGCAATTTCCCTTGATGTGTTAAATTGATTTGCATCAAAGTTTAGCAAATCTGGACCTCAGTGTTTTCATTCATGCCCTTCACTGCGGCGGATATTCCGCCGCAGTGCTAAGGGGGCGGAGCGGCCGCGCGGCAGGCGCATGCTGGTGATGGAACCGCTCCGTCACCAGCCGCGGTTGCGCTGTGATCATGACGAAGCGGTTCCGTCATGGCCCCGCCCGCTCAATGGAACGCTCAGCGCAGGCGCGGAATCCGCGTTGCGCAGACGTTCCGAGCGGGCCGTGACGGAACCGCTCCATCATCAGCACAGCACGACCGCAGCTGATGACGGAGTGATTCCGTCACCAGCAGGGGAGGGGTTAAACAACCTCCAACATTTTGCGGCTGACATCACCATTGGCTCAGCTCAGGATGCTCCTGGGACATTCTCACTCTGATCAACCATCAACCCAGTATAATGTTCTTACCAAAGGGACAATATCCGCATGTGACTACAGAGAAAATACCTAGGCTGAGGAAAACCCAGAGAATACCCAGGGAAAATACCCAGGGACAATACCCATGCTGAGGAAAACACTAATATATAGTCCAGCTATTCTCACTGTCACAAGTCAGTTCAAATAACCTGCTTGCATAAATCAGTACAAAATAAATTAATCATAATCATAAATCAGTACAAATAACCTGCTTGCATAAATGTCTTAGATCCTCCCACGCACTTGAGAGAGCGCAAATCAAGTAAAATGTAGAGGTGCACCATATTTACAAGCACGCTGCACCAGTCTAGTTAAAGGAACATAAAAGAGTGTTGAATTTATAGAGTGCATACATATAAGAGTGTTTATTTAATACAGAGTGCATATATCAGTATGAAAAGCGAATGTAGGAGTGTTTAGAGATGTTAGAATGATATTAAATTCCATGTTATGTGGCTGTTGCAGAGGGGAATGTAATGCTGCTAAACGTAGCAATGTGTAGGCCTCATGACAGTTCACTGAGAAAGAATACGTGCCTTTACAATTTCACATGATATGGATTACTGTTGTCATAATTCAAAGTATTATTGATCATAGAACTGAAAATATACGTTTATAGAAGTGTTTCCTATAACCAATTGTGTGTAATAAGTTAGAATACTGTTTAGGATGAGAAATAAAGGTTCATAGTGTGCACAGGCCAGTTTCATGTAATTCTAGTAGGCCTGAAGAGATAAGGTTGTTTCTTTTGATCTGCATGTGCTAGTTAGAATCAGGTTGTGTTAAGCATAAATCGTGGACCATGCTCGAAGGTTTACGACTTAGGAGATAAGCTGGAGGCCGGAATTTGGGGCCCACTACATGGGTGTCTGTTTGCAGGTGCGAGGGGGTTCCAATCAAGAGAGTGATGAATAGAGCTCTGTTCTGGGAGACAGGCACAGGCCTGGAGGAGGGTTCAGGAATTTCCTGGGGGGTACCGTCTTGCCGGAGAAGAGCCTGAGAAGCAAGGTCAACGCTAACAAGGAGCCCAAAGGAGTATCAGCATGGAAAAAGCCAGAACCGACACCACGTGAGGGATGTACGTGAGGGGCGTCTCTGAGGGGCGTTTCTACTGTAATTGTGGTTTTGTATTAGGGACAGCACCCTTGGGTGGAGGTAGAGGAGATGGCCTGAGGAACCTAAGAGAGCGGATGGGTAGGCAGATAGCGCATAACTGCGATGCACCGATTTACAACAAAGACTAAGGGAAAGTGAGTGATCTTCTTTGGAAGTCACCACGGCTGACACCTTTTTTAGGTTAAGATTTTGCTAAGTAGGGATGTCACTTAGTCTAGTGTAGGGACAGTCTAATTTGGATTTTACTTCCCTTTTGTAAATGTCGCACAAGTTACAACTTGTGTCTATTCTTGCAAACTTGCTGATCTTTGAATTAGTTTTGGTGGTATTCTTCTGTCGCCTAAGAGCATTTAGAGAATTCATGTTTGTACTAATGCCAGTGTATCTGTTGAACCTTATATTGAGATGTTTGTATCTCCAGTTATCTTTGGCTTTATAATAAAACTTTTAAAACTTATTCATAGTAAGTGGTTCTTCAGAGTTGTGTAAAATCTTAAACTGATTAACCTAGTAGTGGATTGCTTTTTACTCTATGACAGGTAACAAAGGTTCAGTCGACCTGAGTTGGGATCTAGATCTATAGTGATCTGATAAGAGATCAAAAATCCCACCGTAACAGTTGGTAGCAGAGGATGGTTACCTTCTGGAGGAAGGTGATCTAGACTAGGTTAAGATTACCCCGAGGCCCCTAGAGATCGAGAGATGAGCAGCAGAAGAACCGCCTGCAGAAGAAGGTGCTGACGGTGCAAGAGAAAAGCAGCAGAGTCGGTCGAGAGTGAGTATAATAAGGGTCATGCGTTGTCAGATTGCGGTGTTTTGTGTTGTATCTGTATTGTAATGTCATGCGGAGTTGAATGCCTGTAGTGTGATTGAGGGAGGGTTGTGAGCGCACGCAACCTGGTGAAAATCTTAAGTTCAGAGAAGAGCTTAAGTGGTTCGGGTGTATCGAACATCCAGAGTAATTGTCGACCATTGTAAAGGGGGTCATGAGGTACCATTGATCGCCCGCAGGACCGTGATAGGGGGAACGCAAGAGTGAGTGTATGGGTAACGGACGCAGGTCGGAAGTTACTGTGTGTAAGTAACCTATCAGTCAAGGCGATTGTCTGGACATTCACGGAAAGACATTTCATCAGTTAAGGTGACAATTACAGTTAGACTGTGGGCGTACAGTCAAGGAAAGTGATCGCTTGGTCGGAAGTAATCATTTTTCAGGGTATGAATGGGACGCATGCATGACCGGGAGACGAGCTGAGAGAGGAGGGGAACTGCTGCGAAGGGGAGATGAGTGACATCAGAGAGAGCCGCGCTGTGATAGGCCGGTTGACGCGAACCGCGCTGTGATAGGCCGGTTGGTGTGAAGCCGCGCTGGGATAGGCCGGTTAGCTAGAGCCGCGCTGGGATTGGTGGATTGTCATCAGGAAGTAAACGAACGCAGGGAAATAGAAAAAAAAATTGTAGATTTTGAACATGAAGTGTTTTAAATGCTTGAGAACGATCTTTAAGAGAAAAAGGAGAGAATCTTATTATGGGGAAGAGGCCCCGCCAGAGGGTACACCAGCTCATTATATGGCTGCGAATGTTGGGTTGCATACTACTGTGGCTTGGTACTTGGAGTAAGATTACAGAAGGGAACGAGGAACTGACTTTTCCGAAATACGGAACGTTTAGATTAGAAGTGTTGCACCAGCTAAAAGCAGTTATGTCTTCATTGAGACCTTTGCCTAGACCAACACAGTTTGAGGCCCTTAATGCGTGGATTAGGGCGGCGCACAACAGGAATCAGAACAGGCGTCAAGAAAGGGTGAGACGATCAGTAAGAGCAGTACAAGATGCCAAATGGGATGCGGAAACCAAGAAATGGAGGGTACAGACTATTGAAGTGGATAAGTTGTACCCAGTGAGAGAGGTTACAGGAGAAAAGAGAACCCCAGAGGAGGATGACGAGAGCGAGTCAGAGGATAGCCTAATAAATAGGTTGTTGATAGATAGACCGCCTCCGTACAATAGAGAGATGGAAGGTATCGAGCTCCCAAGGGAAGATAGGGTTGGCATAGAGGAGAATAGACCACTCCCTATAACGGATCGGGTACCTACCAAAGGTGAGGAAACACCTCAACCTAGTCCTGTACAGAGGGTAGTCGGAAGGTTTGTGGTGCAGAAGGTGCCAGCAACGGAGTGTGTTGAGTCTCATGGATTGCCAGATGCTCTTCAAGTACCCGTTACCATAGGTCCTATAGTGTCGGTTTATAACCCAGAGAAAGTGCGAGAGGAGGAACAGGTACGGCTAGACAGAGAAAGAGCTGAAATGGAAAGAAGGAACAACATGACAAATGCCTGGAGGCAATTGCCAGGACCGACAAAATGGAGCACCCCATTGGATTCAGCAGTGGATCCTCTAACAGATCAGGGGGGTCAGAGAGGACCGATAGATCTGAGAGGACCACGGCCGAAATCCTTTAAGGAGTTGAGGGCTGACTTGAGGGAATGGGATGCTGCCACAGAAACACAGAGTAACAGGTCAAGAGCGGAAGCTGAATGGGGAAGTCGAGACAATGGGACATTGTCTCACTGCGGGGCTAGCGAAAGCGGTCAGGAGTGGGACGGTAAGAGTCAGGAGAGTAGAGGAGTTACCCGTCATATCCACGGTGGAAGTAGGCAGGAGCGAGAAGGTAGAAGTACAGAGTGTGGAGGGGCGTCTCGTCTCATTCACAGTGAGGGAGACCGAAGGACGCAAGAGTACAGGGATAGCTTTAAGTGCACCCTCCATGCACCTGGCGATAACATACAGCATTGGAATCGCGGGAACATGCGGAGCCACGAGGTGTCTCACCATGCGTCAAGCGATCATGGGCAGGAGCGGGATCGCGGGAACATGGGGAGCCGCGAAGGGTCTTGCCATGCGTCGAGCGATCATGGACAGCAGGGGAATTGCGAAAGCATGGGGAATAATGGAGTGTCTTACCATGCACCTAGAGAAACCAGGCAGAATGGGAAATGTGGGACTATAGGGAGTAGAGAAGTGTTTCACCATACACCAAGAGAGGATGGAGCTGCATGGGACCTGGAGAGATGGGAGCATGGGAGGACTCCCCATAACACGCCTGAGCCCAGACATAGGACTCAGAGCTGTGATGGGAGAGACGTAAATGGGCTCTCTAGAGACAGCACACTGAAAGCTGTGATAAAGGCAAAAAGGCTCGATGTGACCAGTTTAAAATCTGACCTGGACGATATAATAGATGGTACGTTGCCTTTAGAAAGGATTGACATGTACGAGCAAGATGAGCTGCTGTTTATAGCAAAGGATATTACTCGAAAGGCAAGAGCAACTCACGAGAAATTGTCTGAACTGGCAGACAAGTATATGGTAGACTTGTCGAGAACAAAGGCATTACAGGGTAACCATAGGTTGCATTATTCAGATCAGGACCTGGATGAGAGGAGGACAATTGGTTAAAAAACACATATAAGGGAACTGATCACAGGATAAAGAGCATGGAGAGATCTGGATAAATGGGAAGAAAGGTGGTCCAAGAAAGGGACTGTCAGGTGGAGCGCGATTGTGATGTCCCCGGAGGGAGGGCCACTGCGGATGGAGGCATTCCCTTTGCGAGAAATAGCGAATGGGAGTTATGTACATGTGCCCTGGAGTAGGGGAGATTTGGCTGCGGTTACCAATTCATTTCCGAAGTTAAGAGAGAATCCTGTAGAATGGTACAAACAGGTAGAGAGGTTTGTAAAGCTTTTGAAAGTACTGTGGATTGATTTGAACACTTTATTTGACATTGTGGTCCCAGGAGACTTGTGGTCAGCATGCAAAGTTAGTGTTGAATGGCCCACAGAAGAACCAAAAAGAGATGCTCGTACTAATGGTCCGTCAGAAAGAGTAATGATAAAATATGAAAAGGTGATGACATGGCTGAAAGACAAGGTGCCACCGCAGGATATAGATTGGGTGAAAATAGACCGGACTAGACAGGAACCCAAGGAGACAGTCCATGAATTTTATGAGCGATTGCTGAAAACGTTCAAACAATACAGTGGGTTAGATGTAATGGATCCCAAAGACATAGGACAGTTTGTATCGAAGTTCGTTTTGGGGTTGAGACCTGATATTTGTTTGATGATTCAGCAACACTTAATTTGCTGGCAAAACAAACCATTGGATGAAATTTTGAGATACGCAAGGTATTGCAGTGATGAAATAGATTCCAAAGCAAAGAAACTTAAGGAGAAGTTGATGATGGTTCAGATGCAGTTGGCTGGAAAGGGTGGACAGTAGCAACAGGGAACAGGGACGATGGGAAGGAAATCAAATAGTCAGAATAGGGACAACGAGGAAAATCCGAGACCTAGAATAGACTTTGCTACATTGAAAAAGACGACAAAGTGTCACCAGTGTCACCAGGTGGGACATTGGAAACGCGAGTGTCCCTATAACCCTGAAAACGTAGAACTGGAAGTAGAGGAGGAGGAAGTTCAGATCATTCCAGTCCAAGGGGTGACAGTACCAAAGGGTAAGGTGGCCAAAGGGGGGATTCCGGCTCCTCGAGCTCAGTTCCCGCAACCACCAAAGATTACGACAGGGGGCAAGACCTATAGACAAATGCCTCTTTTAGTAGGAGGAGAAGAGTGTTACGACGTTGATCCTCTGACTGGACGGCGTGTGAGTAGAGAGGAGGACTGTACCCTCGGGGCAGTTCTAGAGGTGGACCAAAGAGGACCGTTTGTTGAGGCTGAGGTGGCGGGGTGTCCTACGACATTCTTAGTAGATACCGGAGCTACTCGATCAACTTTGAGATCAGCCGTGGTTCCGGATCTGCCAATGTCGGGGGAAACAATTCAAGTGGTAGGAGTCGCAAATAGGAGAATGACTAACCCTTTGACGGAACCAGTGCTAGTGAGAATAGGAAACTACAGCGATGAACATCAGTTTGTAGTATGTGATTCTAGCCCTGTGTGTCTGTTAGGAAGAGACTTATTGTGCAAACTAAATTGCACAATATACTGCACGCCTCAGGGAGTAGAGGTACAGACTAACGACGATGATGCCACCTTTAAAGTTGCAAATTCAAGAGTATGCATAGAACTGTATCCTACCCTGACGGTGGAAGAGCTCCCTTGGGACTTAAGAGATACTGTGTCAAATGAAGTATGGGATTTCACTGGAGAAGAGATAGGATTGATTAAAGGAGTAGAACCAGTGAAAATCATGATAAAACCAAATGTTGAATATCCAAGAACGCCTCAATACAAATTGACCTCGGAGACGATTGCAGGAATAAAACCCGTGATCGACTCCATGATTAAGCAGGGAATACTGAAGGAAATCGTGGGTAGTCCATGCAACTCCCCGATTATGGGTTTGCAGAAACCTAGCGGGAAATTTAGAATAGTACAGGATCTCCGAAGGGTTAATAACATAGTTGTTTCATGTTGTCCAGTGGTACCGAATCCATCAGTGATATTGTTTCAGATACCATTCCAAGCTGAGTGGTTCACAGTGATAGATCTTTGCCAGGCTTTCTTTTCAATTCCATTAGATGAGGAGAGCCAGTTTCTTTTTGCATTTAAGCTGGAAAATCGTGTCCTAACATGGTGTTGTATCCCACAGGGGTATACAGAAAGCCCATCGATTTTCAACCAGCTACTGAAGAAAAATCTTGAAAGTCTAGTACTACCACAGAACTCGGTTCTAGTTCAGTACATAGACGACCTACTTGTTGCGTCAGGAACAGAAGAAGCTTGTAAGATAGACACCATCGCCTTTTTGAACCATTTAGCTGAAAATGGGCATAAGGTGTCTCCGAGCAAATTGCAGTACTGTCTGACAGAAGTACAGTACTTGGGTCACCGAATTGAAAAAGGAAAGCGGAAGATGTCACCAGACAGGATAGAGGCGATCATGAAGATGAATTCGCCTACGGCACAAAGAGAGGTCAGGATGTTCCTAGGAATGGTTGGTTATTGCTGACAGTGGATAGCTAACTTTTCCCTGAAAGCAAAACCCTTACAAAAACTGACGCACAAGGAGGTGAGTGATCCGGTACCATGGGACAAGGATTGTTTGATGTCATTCCTACAGCTGAGAGAGGACTTGTGCCGTGCTCCAGCTTTGGGAATGCCTGATTATGACAAACCATTTTTACTTTACTCTTGCGAAAGAGAAGGTTGTGCTTTTTCAGTCCTAGCACAAATTCATGGAAATGCCTGTAGACCAGTTGCATATTTTTCGGCTACTTTAGACCCAGTAGCCGCAGCGTTGCCCGGATGTCTCAAATCCGTTGCTGCAACGGGTGTCAGCATTGAAAGGTGTGAAAGCATTGTGATGGGACATCAATTAGTGGCGTATGTACCTCATTCTGTAGAACTGTTAATGACCAGGACCAAGACACAGCACTTGACCAATAATAGGCTCACGCGCTACGAGCAAGTTATTCTTGCTGCGGAGAACGTGACCCTTAAGAGGTGCTCTGTTTTGAATCCTGCCACTTTGATGCCACTTCCTAATGATATAGAAGACGAAGAATGTGAAGATCATGATTGCCTTGATGTGACTGTACTATGCACCAAGCCAAGACCAGATATTGTGGATGAGCCGTTGACTGACCCTGATGAAATTTTCTTTGTTGATGGCTCATGTGTAAGAGACAATACTGGTCAGTTGAGAGCAGCTTATGCTGTTTGCACTATTACTGGAGTTGTGGAAGCCGCTTGCCTGGAAGGAGTACACTCCGCTTAGGTAGCCTAAATCATCGCATTGACACGTGCCTGTTTAACAGGTAGCAAAATTCGAATCACCATTTACACAGATAGCTAATATGGTTTCGGTGTAGTTCATGACTTTGGGCAATTGTGGTCTCAGAGAGGTTACATGACCTCCTCAGGTTCGCCTATTCGAAATGGGGAGTTTGTGCGACTATTGTTAGAAGCGTTACAAGGTCCGGCAGCAATTGCCATTGTTAAATGTGCAGCACACACCAAAGGTACAGACTTTGCGTCCCAAGGAAATCGTTATGCTGACGAGGTTGCTCGCTACTGTGCGGAGCAAGGATACTCTTTCACGGAAGTGGAAGTGGGTGGGACACAGGAAAAGACAGAGTTAAACATGATGCTAGAAACAGTTGATACTTGGGATGATTTAAAAGACATGCAAGAGAACGCATCAGATTTTGAGAAAAAGACATGGGAAACTGCAGGTTGTGTAAAAAGTGAAATGGATTTGTGGATTTCAGCAGATGGAAGGACAGTATTACCAAATGAATTAGTGAGTCCAATGGCACGACAGATACATGGTCCAGTACATTTAGGAAGAGATGCCATGGTGCGGGTATTTAGGCAGACATGGTACAACCCCAAGTTCAGAGTAGCCGCAGAAGCAGTGTGTCAGAGGTGTGTAACATGTCAGCAATTGAATGTAGGGAAAAGGACACCAGTTACATTGAGTCACATTGGGAGGTCTGGTGGGCCTTTCAACCGAATGCAAATAGACTTTATTGAGATGCCAAAAAGCAACCGCCTCAGGTATGTTCTGGTGGTTGTATGCATATTTTCCAGATGGGTCAAGGCATACCCTACACGCAGGTGCGATACACTCATAGTAGCAAAGTTGTTGCTTAGAGAGTTAATACCATGCTTCGGGGTGCCGACCTCTTTGGAATCAGACAGAGGGACACATTTCAACAGTGAAGTTGTGAAGATGCTTTGCTCTGCATTAAATATTGATCAGAAGTTGCACTGTAGCTATCGACCAGAGGCTTCGGGGATCGTGGAGCAGATAAATGGAACTATAAAATCCCGAATGGCCAAAGTGTGTTCATCGACATCCTTAAGCTGGCCTGATGCCCTGCCTTTGGTACTCATGAGTATGCGTAGCACACCAGACAGGAGAACAGGCCTATCCCCACACGAGGTTCTAATGGGGAGGGCAATGAGACTTCCATCTGTTCCAACTACAGCTTTGTTGAATATCACAGATGATCTGATCCTGGATTATTGCAAGGGACTTTCTGATGTCATTCATTCTGTGTCTCTTCAGGTGCAGGCTGCTGAAATTCCATCTTCCAGAGACCTATGTCACGACCTGTGCCCTGGTGACTGGGTGCTGGTGAAGAAGCACGTCCCGAAGAACTGCCTAGACGTGCGCTGGAAGGGGCCCTACCAGATAATTCTGACAACGAATACTGCAGTGAAGTGTGGAGGGCTGCCAAATTGGATTCACGCCTCCCATACTCGAAGAGTTCCAGCACCCCTGGAAGAAACAGCTCCTCTCACAGATGAAAATCCAGCTGTGGACGGCGAACCACTAGAGGGGATCAGTCAAGCTGTGGGGGTGTCGGAGGAAGCTGGGAGTGCTTCAGATCAAGCGGAAGAAAGACAAGATGACAGTGAAACTAAAGTTGCCACAGAAGGAGAAAGTTGCTGTGAATACGGCTCAGACACTGATCAAGTCAAAAGGGATCAAGAACCGAGTGTGAGGACAAGAAATAGGAGAACAAGGCGTGGAGAAGCTAGTTGGCCTGAAAGGAAGAAGAGGCTGAGCTTGAAGCCAACTCCAGAGAGAACTCTTGCTCCTATATCTGAAGACTCAGATCTGGACGAAGGTGCACAGAATCAAGAACAGGAAGGTCCAAGAAGATCAAGGAGGGTGCGAGTGCCCTGCAGAAGATACGCCACTCCTGAGTGGACCTACATAGCAGCAGATGTCTAGTGCACGGAGATCCGGGAGGGTGAGGGAAGTGACAGTGACCAGTACTGACCCAATCATAACATTGGAAGTGGTGTTGTTGGTACCTGGACTTGAGATCGAAGGGTTGCAAACACTCACTGTCCCCAATCCTCCTTATCTGAGTAGAATAAGAGAACTGGTTTTAAACAGAGTAGAATTTCCGACTTTTGGTCCAACGATACCAGCACTCGAGGAGATCATTCTTCGCTTAGAAATTTTAGAATACGTGATTAGAGCCGCTGGAACACGCATGATTACAGACTGCTAAAGACTTTGTAAATAAACAGATTGAGAGATAACCTAGCGCCAAGTGGAAGAAGAAAAAATTTAGGGACTTTTCCATTTAGTGGACGGAGGAGGGCTAGGGTTGTCTGTTGCTATAATTCAAAAGACTGATCTTGCAAAAGGGATTATCAGCTTCCAGGTGTGGTTCGGAAAGACCGAATAAGCAAAGAAAACACTGTTGAAGGAGCAAAGAAAAGAGACTTTGTGTTGCGACAAGAAAAATAGAACTACACTGTCTTGAGATCATGGAGGCCGGCAACCCGAACCGCAAGGCAAAATGCATAGTAGGCACCCTTTATTGGGAGTAATTTTTCTTATAGTTTTAGTAGTTACTGTATCATATATAGTGGGACATAAAAATGAAGAGAAAGCAACAAAAGAAGCAAAAGTTGTAGTGACACCGAAACCTACTACTGCTGGTCAAAGGGGGGACAATACATAGAAAGATAAAGCTTTGCTAGCAGCAGAAACTCGTAGGTTGCACGTAGATGAATCACAAGGGAATTTCAAATCAAATGCATATGCTAAATTACTTTATGAATACATTGATGCTATGGATGCAAAGGACTGCTATGTCTGCATGCAATTGCCAGCCTCTGTAGACGAAGGTATTAGGTACCATCATCTTCCATTGACTTATGGAATCACATGTAGTTTGTTGCTTAGTATATTTTATGGACGCGATAGCTTTGAGTATTATTTTTCAAACTTTGACGCTGTTTTACCAGAGGTCCCAGCCTACAAGCATATGAACAAGTGGGATTATTATAAGAGTGAAGATCGATTAAGGAAATTTTTCATTCCTTGGAGAACTCTGGATACTTCATATGCCCAAAGAAATAATTTGACTTGTAAAGTGTCAGAAATTGAGAAAAAGTTTATAGGGCCGGTGGATGATCGATATAGGAGGCAGAAGATCCTAAAGGCTTCGGGCCAAAGGAAAACAGATTGGACCGAGGAGGAAAAGTCACACAAAAGGAAGGGTAGTAATGGTCCAATAGCTTTAGATCGAGTGCAAAGAGGGAAACTATGTATATACAGGGGTAAAACCTACTATGAGAATGTGTTTGTGGGAGAAGTAAGTTGTGAACATGCTTTCCAAATAGAATACTATACAAAGGATTTCTTGAAGGGAATGCAGGTGATCCCGAATGTATATTTTGTCTGTGGAAGAAATGCATACGTGAAACTACCGGATAATTGGTACGGATCATGTTATTTAGCAATTGTCTTCCCCAAAATATACCATGCTAAGGATCTAGAAATCATAGAGGGAAGAACTCAAACCAGAGGGAGAAGGGATGTAAGCAATGATGAGGTAACTGGAGACGTATTTGGTGCTGTGTTCCCTCTGTTAGGGCTAATACTGAATGATGTCAAGATTAGGAGATTGGCAACAGTTGTAGATAGGTTGTCTGCCAGTACTGCTAGATCACTAATGCTGGTGGAGGGAGAGATGCAATCGATAAGGGCAATGGTTCTCCAGAACCGACTTGCTCTAGACGTCCTGTTAGCCAAAGAGGGCGGAGTCTGTAAGGCTTTGAAGGTCCAGGAATGTTGCACTTACATTCCAGACAATTCAAAACCTCTTGAAAAATATATACAGAACATCACTGAAATTCATCATGAGATTGAGGATCTGACACAGGTGAATGTGTGGGAAAAAGTGGGTCATGGAATGGGTAAAGTTGGAAGTTGGTTTGCCAACTTAGGGAAGGGTTTCATTTGGTACATACTGAAACCTATCATCATAATAGTGATTTGTGTAATCACATTGTGGGGGTTGGTGCGACTGTATCAATGGTATAGATCAAATAGGTTGCAAAG
Organism: Lissotriton vulgaris; assembly: GCF_964263255.1. Classification (NCBI taxonomy): domain Eukaryota; kingdom Metazoa; phylum Chordata; class Amphibia; order Caudata; family Salamandridae; genus Lissotriton; species Lissotriton vulgaris. Next base: position 670,505,707 of record NC_141691.1, on the reverse strand, counting down.
ATCCATGAGAGAGCAGGAGCAGAGGTTAGCTGCGATGCAGGATAACCAGTACAGGAGTCCGAGGGCTCTAGAGATGATGAAGCGAGGGAGCACTGCAACGAGTTCTGTTTGATTCAGTTCATATCCTCAGGGATGGTGTTGTGATGGTGATGACCTCTGAAGGTCATCAAAGGGGGGAACTGAGAGAGCGCAAATCAAGTAAAATGTAGAGGTGCACCATATTTACAAGCACGTTGCACCAGTCTAGTTAAAGGAACATAAAAGAGTGTTGAATTTATAGAGTGCATACATATAAGAGTGTTTAATTAATACAGAGTGCATATATCAGTTTGAAAAGCTAATGTAGGAGTGTTTAGAGATGTTAGAATGATATTAAATTCCATGTTATGTGGCTGTTGCAGAGGGGAATGTAATGCTGCTAAACGTACAAATGTGTAGGCCTCATGACAGTTCACTGAGAAAGAATACGTGCCTTTACAATTTCACATGATATGGATTACTGTTGTCATAATTCAAAGTATTATTGATCATAGAACTGAAAATATACGTTTATAGAAGTGTTTCCTATAACCAATTGTGTGTAATAAGTTAGAATACTGTTTAGGATGAGAAATAAAGGTTCATATTGTGATCAGGCCCGTTTCATGTAATTCTAGTAGGCCTGAAGAGATAAGGTCGTTTCTTTTGATCTGCATGTGGACCATGCTCGAAGGTTTACGACTTAGGAGATAAGCTGGAGGCCGGAATTTGGGGCCCACTTCATGGGTGTCTGTTTGCAGGTGCGAGGGGGTTCCAATCAGGAGAGTGATGAATAGAGCTCTGTTCTGGGAGACAGGCACAGGCCTGGAGGAGGGTTCAGGAATTTCCTGGGGGGTACCGTCTTGCCGGAGAAGAGCCTGAGAAGCAAGGTCAACGCTAACAAGGAGCCCAAAGGAGTATCAGCATGGAAAAAGCCAGAACCAACACCACGTGAGGGGTGTACGTGAGGGGCGTCTCTGAGGGGCGTTTCTACTGTAATTGTGATTTTGTATTAGGGACAGTACCCCTGGGTGGAGGTAGAGGAGATGGCCTGAGGAACCTAAGAGAGCAGATGGGTAGGCAGATAGCGCATAACTGCGATGCACCGATTTACAACAAAGACTAAGGGAAAGTGAGTGATCTTCTTTGGAAGTCACCACGGCTGACACCTTTTTTAGGTTAAGATTTTGCTAAGTAGGGATGTCACTTTGTCTAGTGTAGGGACAGACTAATTTGGATTTTCCTTCCCTTTTGTAAATGTCGCAGAAGTTACAACTTGTGTCTATTCTTGCAAACTTGCTGATCTTTGAATTCGTTTTGGTGGTATTCTTCTGTCGCCTAAGAGCATTTAGAGAATTCATGTTTGTACTAATGCCAGTGTATCTGTTGAACCTTATATTGAGATGTTTGTATTTCCAGTTATCTTTGGTTTTATAATAAAACTTTTAAAACTTATTCATAGTAAGTGGTTCTTCAGAGTTGTGTAAAATCTTAAACTGATTAACCTAGTAGTGGATTGCTTTTTACTCTATGACAGGTAACAAAGGTTCAGTCGACCTGAGTTGGGATCTAGATCTATAGTGATCTGATAAGAGATCAAAAATCCCACCGTAAAACACTGCAGTATATTTCTTGCAGACTTCTCATTAGTGTTCAAGGGATGCATTTCATTTTCTTGTATTTTTCTTGAACCTTACATTGGTGGGGAAAATAGGCCCAGCAGCATTGCCTTATGTAGCACGCATGCCACTGAGGCAGGGATGACTTGGCTGTGTGATTCTAGAACACATTGAATTGCTATTACTAGTATTGCTGTTGCCTAGGTTCATAATTTGCAGCAGAACTACTATGTGTTTAATATTAACAACATTGTGATCAGTTTTACATACTTCCTTGATATGGGCTGTGTTCTTGTATGCCTGATGTCTTGTCTGGTGTGTGAGGGTCATCTTCCATTTGTCAGTAACCCTGACAACTCTGAAACTCTGAACATATTTCCCAACTACCGTTTCACACAGGCATTTTCAAAATGACAGTGTTGAGGGCTATTACTTTTGGGGAGAAGGCGGGCAGTCGAAAGTGGAGAGATGAGGCAGCATCAAGCCCCCATCTGCTTTGCACTGTTCTGGTGTAGACAGGGGTTCACCTGCTTGAACTCAACACACGAAAAATGTTAGCACCTCTAGACCAAGGACTGCTTCACTTAGGTATTCCCCTACTGCTTTTCTGCTCTTGAGCCCGTATGCAGGGATGTCTCTCTCTACTCCAGGAGACTTGCCTAGACACTACTGCTTGTGGCACCTTCTGCGCCATGCTTCAGGTATGGTACCAGTACTCGACCGTACTGTATTTGTTATAAATTCCTCTCCTTGAATAAGTTGGGGTGCTGCTATTGCCCGCTTCAAAATAATAAAACTGATGGATGTCTTAAATCAATTATTCGTTTGATCTGCACTTACTTGTGCATGATGTTCCATCCATCTGCGAACCTCTTCCAGGGGGATGAAGGTACTTCTTTCAACCTTCAGCACTCCTACTCTCAAACAATATTGCCTCTCAGTAATAATGATAAACCCTATAAAATGAGGAATAGCAGACAGTCTGGGAAGGGGTGATGCCATTATCATGTTTATACATTTACTTGCCAAATATATGTAACTTTTGATCAGCCATTTTGAACCTCCCAGTCATGTTTATAAAGATTGCGGATTTCTGTTCTTTTTTTCAAATGATAATTATATAACGAATGTTTTCAGCTGAGCGGCACTGACAGTCTAAGAGTTTGAGGGGTACTCTTCAGCAGTACATCCTGTAAACGAATGTCACACCTTGGGTTGTGCTATCTTTTGTTTACTTTTTTAAATAGTTCTATTAGTTTCACTTCTAAAACATTCGAAGAATAGTAAACATGCACATGCCGTTGGCATGTAGACCCCAACACCACCCCACCGTCTGCACCTTCCTCACTCTCTTCACGAAGTAGGGATCACTCCTCTACCACAACCGTGGCATTGCCCCTCAAGCCAAGGGGTGATCTCCATCTCCCCCACACCTTACCAAATTTGGGGGAGGTGGGGGTTGTGCTATCTTTATCATGTCTGTTGCCCTCCACATTACCTGAGTAGTTTTCATTGATGCCCTCCACAATAGGTGGGTTATGCCACTGAGAAGAGTTCAGAATATACTCAATGCAGAGATCTAAAAGTGTTTGATAAAAGTATAAGGAAATACAAAAAAAACACGTGTGGTCTATGTTACTTTCTTTAGGCAATTGGGTAACAGCATTGTTAGACTGGGCAAAGGTTCAATCTGTTCTTTATGATGCTTAGAACCAGCAAAAGTCTGGTACAAATAATTATGTATGTAAATAATTGCAACTACACCATAGTGATAAAAGGAATCCTTGGATAAATGTCAGCCACTTGCAGTCTTGGAGCCCACATTCCAGAGTCCCGTTTTTCACCTGCCATGCCACTTTAGATTGAGACCAACAATATTCAATCCAGTCTTTGTCCTGCTCCACTCGGACCAGTCCTACCCAGGTATGGAGCCCAATAAGACCTAGTTTTGGGTCACAAATCTGAATCTTCTTTGCCTGTTCAACTCTTGGCATCTGACTGTTTCTGCCAGCTTGGATGTCTTCGAAAAAATGAATGTGTCCTTGCGTAACTTAAATGGTGTTCGTGTAAAGCACTCCAATACCTTCAGATCGAGTTCGCACTATACAAAATTGCAAAAAATACTAAACAAAAAAAACAGCTTGGTTCATATGCATCTCTGTAACTACCTGCTCGGTTCATAGGCATCTCAGTAACTAACTATAAAATATTTGGTTTTATTTCGGAAAGGTAAGATTCTACATTTCCGAAGCGATTTCTGTATTTAATTTTTAGGTACATAAGATGTGAGAAAACTTTTTCACATAAATGCGTACACATACATGCCAACACTCTAGAAGAGGAAATAAAAAATACATATTCAGTTGAATGTATTTCCCCCATTCACATCTATTGGAGCAGAGACGGGAAACAACCTGAATTGGGTTGATTGGCATGTATGCACAAAGTGGTCTATTTAGCGGTAAAAAGGCTCCTGCTCCTTCCAGGGCCAGATTGGGAACCCAAAGCGGTCCTGGCAAATTTTGTAAGACCAGCCTCAATACGATGCATAGCAAGTGCAACAAGTGAACCTGACCACTACAAAGGGGGACTTTGAAGGCTTCCCCCCCAAGAAAATGTAGGGATAAATTCTGCAACACATTTGTCATCATATATTCAATTGTGTTAGCTTTTAAAACATGGTAAATGATGATCTTACTGTGCACCAGGATACAGCAATTTTTGCTGGGGCTCTTCTATGATTCCCTCACTATCACCCCCCAACTCATATCCAACCCGCCTCTCATCTCACCCTAGCTCCTTTGTCACATGTATTTCTTCTGTTTTATAGCACTTCTCATACCAGTGTAGCTAGAGTGTAAGGGCACTTTACATCACACAAATACAGAGACAATGAATCATACGTGTGTAAATCAGTGTATAGAAAATGGTGTAGGATTCACATGCTATCCATACTGGTAGACTTTTTTTAAGAATGCTCGGTCTGGAGAAGCACAAACTCAGGATTCACACAGTGGTTAGTGTTGACTTTAATAAAAAATAATTTATTTCAACCGGAACAAACATTTTTTTGCAGCAGCAGGGTAATGAAAGGCTGGGAAAAAATATACATTTATGAATTGTACCACGCAGTTTGCATGCAGTCTTTGATGGCAGTTCTTAGCTCACTGTGCTAGATTACAATGCTAACTTATTAACTGCACAGTAACAAAAAAATCTCTATGACAAAAGCATTAGCCAACTGAACTATGCACAAAAAATATGCTAAAAGAATATGAACTATGAACAAGAACAAGAACTATGAACAAAAAACACATGGTACATGTTCTTTGCAGTAGGTATATTAACCATCTGCGCAACCTTCGATGAGTCAAAACTGCCACTAGACAAAACTTCAATCTCTCTCCAGCAGGCACATTAACCACCAGAGTTATCTTGACACTTTTATTGTTGCCTGAAAACCGCTGGGTATACAAGGAACTTTGCAGTGCTATTAAAACTGATGCACAAATGAAGTAACAACTATGAAAATACTAACCTGTTTTTGTCAAGAGGCCCCAGCTGGAGAAGAGCCTTCCTGTCGGTCCAGGCTTTGATAGGCGATTGCGACCTGTGGCCCCCCTGGCAATGTGTCACGGACCCCTGAGAGTCCACGGACCACAGGTTGGAAACCGCTGCTATATAGTACAGTAAAGAGCTAATGAGATGCTTAAAATGTGGTACGTGTGGAATGGAACACTACAACGCTACATCCTGCCTGGTCCAAGGCTTATTGAACATATATGTATATACTGTCTATAAACACATGCGCCAAAATCAGTTCCAAGAAACCATTCATGCCAAGTCAACTAATATTTTCACTAGGAAAGCGAGACTTTTTAAATGAATCTTCAAACTAGAGTATGTGTATAAGTCAGTGTTACTAATGCTGATTGTGCTCGAATACATGCAAATGTTTTACTGCTCTTGAAATCAATATACGTGAATAAAATAATATTACTGTGCTAAACATGCTATCAAAATATTCTTAGAGCTGGGTAGAATGCCCAATTTAGAGACAAAGCAGCATGTACACTGGACATAGGCACAGATTCTCGTGATTTGATTTTTATCACATACTCCTTTGTTCCACATTTTAGGCGGGACTGGGTGTTGGCTTGCCTCATTTTCTAGTACTGCTGGCAGAGCAGCGTTCCTTCCCAGAATCCAATCATGTGATATATCAAAGCATTACAAAAGCAGCGTTCCATTCCCATAATCAATTAGCCGGGGCATTGCACAATCCTCATTTCCATGTCCCCGCAGTCACATACCCTCACCCTGTTCGAACACTCATCCAAATCTTAAAGACTGGTTAAAAAGAAGAGTCTAATTCCATGAAAATTGGATGCTTTTTGTTTTAAGTCGGATATATGACAAGGGGTCAATCCAATAGACCAATCACATCTCGGGTCCAAAAGTTTAGCCATCACAATGACTGACTCCCTTTGAGATACTTTACAAAACTACTGAGCAGGCCTGTGCAGCAAAGTCAAATCTGTGGTCAAAGTGCAGTCTCAGGAGTTACTGCAGCTAAGGGATTGGAAGAAAGGGGTTTGTCCAATGCTGCTACTGGGATTTTGGTTAAGTGATAAAATAAGGTCAATCATGGACATGAGTGTATCTACCTCACAGACAAGATGGGATGGGCAAATCTACAATACAGTATTTACATTTACAAACCGCCATCCAAAAAGTGGTCGTAAGTAAAAGTAAACTCCCATGGTGAGGGGTCATACTTTTTTATTTCCGGGAACAAAATTCCACTTTGAGATTTTGTTTTTGAAAACAAAAAACAGAAAATGAAAGTGTGGATCACAGTGCTATCATGTTGACAGAGCCGCACTGCACACTTTCAATGCATTTACAGGAACCGCCGTAGCGGCGTTCCTGTAAATGCTAGAGATGTCTGCTGTGACGACGGACATCTCTAAATTTGGTGGGTGGAATACCCTTATCATGGCTGGAGCAAAGTACTCCACCATGGCGACAGCACTAAGGGGCAGTTGTACAAGGGAAGTGGCGGAATGAGGCGTTAGCCTTCCTGGCTTAACGCCTTACCCCACCTCTTCAGAAAGACAGGGCTGGACCATACTTACAAGATTATGGTGCAGCCCTGCGTTTCCCCGTGCGCTACACTTTACAGCCTAGGGCCAACGCAGGCAACCTTGCACCACAGTGCGGCTTTGTAACTTCTATGTGTTCTGCTTAATGCAGGACACCCAGAAGTTACAAAATGCCATTTCTAAACAACTAGGGGCCGATTCCGACCGCATTGGAATGTGACAGCCGGATTCAATTCCGAATGAGCCATTCCAATGGGCTCGGTCGGAATGGAATCCGACTCGAATTTCTGGATGGCTTACGACGGGCTCGGAGAGCTCGTCTGCCGTCCGGAAATCCTCCTGTACTCCCCTGATCGCCTCTTTACGACCGATGGAGTATGATGGCAGATTTTTGCTGCCTTTTCGTGCAGGTGTTTCCAGCATGAAGAGGCAGTCGAAAACTGTCTCTGGGGGCACCCAGCAGGGCCCCCATGGGTGCAAGGCCCCCAAATGGCGGGCTGGGGGCACCTATGGTGCCCCTCTGTTGATCCCTGCACCCGGTGGCAGGCACCTTGGGGTGCCGGCCACAGGGTGCAGGGATGAACTGCACCCCTGCTTTCAACAATGCAGGCATGCATTCCGCTCAGAATGCATGCTCCCATTGTGAGGCATACAAATGAGACCGAACAGGGTTCGGTCGCATCGTACTTGCAGAGCCGTAACAGACGATAGCAGGTCTGTCGGTTACGGCTCCTGACCGTCCGTCCGACATCGGAATTGGCCCGTTATTGTTTATGTGCAGGAAGGGTGACCTTCCTGTAGATAGACATTCATTGGCCTTTTGCTGTTTTCATGTCTGCTGCACAATGCAGCACACATGAAAACAGCAAAAACGCACCTGGGTAAGACAGGTTTTCCCTTGTCTTAATTCTAGCGCTGCCTCCTATTTATGCCTCCCTTGTAAATAGGAGGAAGTGTCAGAATCAATGGGTGTTGTGGTGGAATGTCCACAGCTACACCCATTGCCCTCCCCTTTCGGGCTAAGCATAGCGTGAAAAGGGGCCTTATTCACAAGGCAGCTTTAAGCCACGTTAAGTGGCTTAATGCTGCCTTATAAATAAGGCAAGGCCTCTCTCGCCATCACAGCTGAAAGTGATGTTGTGATAGCTGTAGGGGCTTGTAAATATGCCCCTAAAACTGTCCGCCAAACTCTACATCTGCCCCTGTGTAGGAGAATGATGTGAGTCACATCCATCTGTATTTGGCTCTCTCCAGTAGCGATGCATCTATATTTGACATATAAGGCTGCACAGTTGCAAGAGATTGGTCTTCCACTGTGTGTCTGACCAGAGCCCAGGTTTTGTGGAAATTCTAACTTTATTGTTATTTGTAAACAGTTTCACCTTCCCGTTTTTTCAGTGCGGCTTTGTTTGGTGAGTTTACCCATATAAAAATATTTTCTCCTGGGCTAACATTATGCAAGACATGATTTGGGAATCGCATTAAGGGACACTGACAAAAAACAAGAGCAGGACATTCCCATTAAATTGGATTTTAGTGATTTTTAGGGGAAGAAAAGTAAAATAAAAATGTATTTTTCTTTCCAGATTGGAAGCCCCCAGTAATATTGGAATGTATGGGACAGGAACAGCATATTACCTTGATATCCTGCTGTTTTTAGACACAAACGGATTAACAGTCACTGTTTCTAAGCACACAGAAATTCTCTGGCAGTGGCAATTCACAATTTTAGCCTTAAATACACAAATATGCAAAATAGCACACTGCACACACTGTCCCAAACACATCATCACCCCTCTGTTTCTGTGTACCACTCAGGCCTCGTCTCATACCTTTTTTAGCGTAACAGTGCCCTTTACCCCTCTTCACTGACAAAGAAACAAAAACATAGCAACTGTACAAAGTATAGCAGAGGAGATGAAGTCGAGGACCCTGTGACAAGGTTAGAAGGATTCAATGAGTCCAAAGTCAAGAAAGTAAGGAAATTACCTTCGCTCTGAGTATTTCTGAGTTGCAAAGAGATTCAAACAAAAACCAGGTGAGCGCACATAAATCTTGGACAGATGATGACAGGCAATCCTGCTGTATTTTGAACCTGTAAACTGAACAGTGCTGCACTCATTCAGGAACGTCTGACATAATATCGACGTCGAAACTATCGACGTGAAAAATATAAGAGGCGGAATATCGAGGTCAAGATTATCAAAGACCTAGCTACATTAAGGTAAGCACAAAATATAGTTGTAAACAATATCGTTGTTAAAAATATCATTTTTTAATGTTTAAAAATAATATAAATTAAATAAATAATACATATAATTTAAATAAACATAGCTAAAAATATGTTTAAAATTACAAGTAATACATATAATGTAAAATAAATATACATATAACATATAATATTTATATACAATTATTACTCTAATAACTTATAAATTGTTAAAAAACATTTTATAAATTATAAATACATGCATACACATACAACAATAACATAAATAAAAAAATAAAAACTATATAATAAATGAAATAAAAAATTGTAAATAAATGAGACACTACATTAACTAAAACAGTAAATATTGGATAGCGTAGGGGTAAAAATTACTGTTCCAACTCTAGGGAGTGGAACAGTAGGGAAAGTGTTGGATAGCGTAGGGGCTAAAATTACTATTCAAACTCCAGAGGGTGCAACAGTAGGGAAAGTGTTGGATAGCGTAGAGGTAAAAACTACTATTCCTACTCCAGAGGATGCAACAGTAGGGAAAGTGTTGGATAGCGTAGGGGTGAAAGTTATTATTCTAACTCCAGAGAGTGCAACAGTAGGGAAATTGTTGGATAGCGTAGGGGTAAAAATTACTGTTCCAACTCCAGAGGGTACAACAGTAGGCAAAGTGTTGGATAGCGTAGGGGTTAAAATTGCTATTCCATATCCAGGGGGTGCAACAGTAGGGAAAGTGTTGGATAGCGTAGGAGTAAAAATGACTATTCCAACTCCAGAGAGTGGAACAGTAGGCAAAGTGTTGGATAGCGTAGGGGTTGAAATTACTTTTCCAACTCCAGAGGGTGCAACAGTAAGGAAAGTGTTGGATAGCATAGGGGTCAAAATTACTTACTAATAATCAAAGTAATAATTTTTTGGGTAAAAAAATTATAATTTAATTAATAAATTACAACAAATTAATTAGAAATACCAATAAATAATTATTTAAAAATAATTACCAATTAATAATTCATTAGCAATTAAAATGAATACAGTTAAATAATAATTATTAAAGATGTATTAACAAATAATAATAAATAAAAAATAAAACATTTCAATACCAAAAAACAATAATTAATAAAAAACATTTAGCAATTAATAAATAATTATCAATAAATGATTGATACAAATTATAAAAAATCAAATGTAATTACCAATTAATAATTATTTACCAAACAATTACTTAAAAACAATATATTTATCATTAAACATGTATTACCAATTATTAATTGATTAACAATAATTTAATTATCAATACTCAACATTAAAACAAATTACTTAATTACAATTACATTACTTACCACCCTATTACCCTATAACACAATTCAATAATAAATTAATACACTTTATATAATTACCTTATTAATCAATTAATAAAAATGTATTACCAATTAATAAAAATTAATTACCAATTAATTAACATACACATATTTATCAGTACCAATAAATACAAATAAAATATTTACTTAATTACAAATAAATTACTTCCCACTCTATTCCCCTATAAACCCACAACCCGCTACAGAACTCCAACGCAAAATGTATCTAAAAATAAAATTATTCCAATTTTTTTTTAAATTAAGTTACTATAATTAAATTACTTCACACCCTATTCCCCTATAAACCCACAACCGGCTACGGTACTAAAACGCATAATTTACTTAAAAAAATGATTACTAACTTCTAAGAATGTAATACATATATTTTAAAACTAGTAAAATAATTAACAAAAATTATAAAAACAAACTTATAAAATACATAACACTAATATTAATATCGATATTAGTAACATCAATATTTTTGCTATCGATATTACTAACTTCGATATTAACAAAAACAATACTTCTCACCTTCAGGTCGATATTCTGGTCGTCGATATTCTTGATTTCGATATTCTGTTCCTCCGAAATTTTGAACTCGATATTACTGTATGTTAAAATAATAAAGTCGATATTTAGACTGTTAACCCTCATTCAGAGATCCTGCCAGCTGTAAGATACAGCAATGTTTCATATATGAGCAGTTTCAAAGAAGAGCATTAAAATAATGCACTGGTAGCTGAATGACCAATACCTCATCAAAGTGACCTAAATTCACCTAAATACTAGGGGCATGTTAACTGTCATGCACCCTTTAAAATGACATCAGAGATAATGGCTTTCCTTATCAGGTTTTTATTTGCTATGAGGGTAGGGAACAAGTAGAGAACAGATATGGCAGAACATTTCTAGAGTTCTTAGCTACAGTAGGGAGCGGCTCCTCTGGTAAGGAGGAGGAGTGTCACCCCACTTCTAGCAGAGAATATATATATTTTTTAAATGATAATAACCTTGTTATTATCATTTTATTTTTTTCTTTACTACTGGGCTGTTTAGGGCGTGGTGAGGCTGAGGTCACAGGGGGAGAAGTGGTTTGAACCCTCCAAGTGTGCATGACTGCTAGGCCGGCCGTTTTGGGCCGGCCAAACAGTCATGTACACTTTGCATGCTCCCCACCAGGCTGCATTAGACAGCATGGTGAGGAACATGCACAGGCTCCCTGTTCCCAAGCAAGCGCCGAACCACTGCTATGGGGAGCTAATCACATCGCTGCAAAGCATCATTATGATTGGCTATGGGAAGCCTGGATGTTTCCTGGTGAGGAATGAAGAGCGGCAACGCAATGCAGTTTTAAAGGTAATTTATTTTAAAAAAACATTATTGTTCAACCCTTCATTCCTCCCCGCACCCTGCCACCCCCATTCCCTTCCAGCTGCCACTGGCTACAGTTTATTGCATACTCTTGTCTCTGGTACCCCTTGCTATTCCTTATCTAAAATGACACATAGGACAAGGAGAACGGTTGCTATCAGGAACTGCTGCTAATTCTGGCCAACCGTGACATTAGGAGCCCTTAAGTCAGCGTACTATATGCATAATGGCACACCCGCTGCACTGGATCAATGATCAGTGCCGAGGTCATGTGGCAATGCATAGCTGGTACCAAGATTCAACAGACAATTAACTTTTCACCGAGGAGGAATAGAGTCAAATGAATTTTCTACTCCTATATAAGGAGGGACAATTGTGGGCAAACAATATAAGATATAATTTATCTACTTCTCTTGTGGATGACCTTTTAATGATCAGGTATAGCACCAATGAAAGCATCAGCACTTCCATCCTACCTGACCTCCAAGGCGTTCCACAGTGATGAGCCGTTAAGTGGAACTCCTATTGTGTGTGCACATTAGCCAGATCTGTCTTTCAACCAAAAGCATGTGCACTTTAGGTCTTGTTTTAATGTGTAGGCTCAAACACCCTGCTATTGGCTAAACAACAGTGCTGCCTGAAGGTATTAGAGAACATTACCACTTAAAGCTACCCTGCAGAGGACCACGGCCTACATGCATGCATAGAGTCTGATGAACTAAGTGGCTATTTCATTTTAATCACCAGCACACCTGATCAGGCTACTGGGTTTGGTCTGGTGTCTTGTAGATCATGTGGATGCCACTACTTATGCAACATCCATAAAAAAGCCATACAAATCAGGGTGCAAGCTGTGTGTCAACCAAGACATAAATACACATGCTCAGCCACCACTTGGCCTATTGAATCATTTTCCCTCCTCCTTATCACCTCATGGCCCTACTATTAAAAAAAACCTCTTAATTCCACTTCAGACTCTTGGGCAAGCACCTCTGCTTTGAACCTCCGTGCCCCCCCTTGAACCTCAAGTTAAAAGCTTGAAAAAGTGTTAGCCTCCTAAGAAATCTGAGTGAAGCCACCTCACATTGTACATCAACATGTATTTCAAATCTATGCAAGATGTTAAAGACATTGTCCTGTCTGACATTCCGGGACAAGGTCACCAGTGGTTACCATCCTTCTTCCCAAACTAAACTACAAAAAGTATTTACCTCAGTCATCTAATGTTCCACACCACAGTCGGCAGGGAACAGCCCCGCTGCCTCCTCTGTACCCAGAATCGACATAAAATTACAAGATTGTACCACAGGGCACTGGCACAAAAGGCAAGAGGTTACAGTTCAAGCCCCTGTAGAGTGCACACAGCACATCACCACCAATGTTCTGCAAACCTCATCTGATAATTCATGTATTACTCCTCTTTATCGCAGGACTCCAGTTTCCTATCTTAGTACGACTGTGCAGCTTCTGTCTTTAGCTCAGTTCTGGAACCCTACCACGAAGAGCCAAAGAGACTGAGCACCAAGTGGATTTCATTGAAGGGCATTAAGGCTCCCCTCCCACACACTCTGTGGAGGTCTACTACCATAGAAAATCTACCATAAATACACACTGTCCCCATTCACAAGTTTCATCTTTGGTTTTAAGTGATCGCAGATCTTGGCTCTGTGAGTTAGAATATGCAATTTGTGCTAGCAGTTGGAATCAACAGTGGTGGGGCAGCACAGGGGCAAATAATAAAAAAGCGCACTTACCTGCTTCTCCCGCTACCACTCCGTCTGCCAGCTGCCTCGGTGCTCGTCTCTTCCAGAAGTTCCTTGGCTAGCACAGCCTCTCAGACTCTTCACCCAATCTAGGCGCTGCTTTGATGCTTTGAGAGCAGCACCTGGATTGGTCTGAGCAGCCTGGTTAGGGGCTCACGAAGGGACTGGGAGCCTGTGTGATTTCTCCACCCAGCTGTACATTACAGATGGGTGGAGAAATTCCAAGTGCGCATGTCTGTTTGGTCGGCCTAAGACAGCTGGCCAAAAACTGGCTTGCGCACTTACAAGTGCCCTCCACTCCTCCTCCTAGTCCCTGGCTAGTGTCAAGAGAGGATTGCCTGGCCCCGCCATAGACTCAGCAGCATTGGTTGCCACTAAACAAAAAGAAACTGTTTTATTACCGTTTTATTTTTCATGCTAAGTGGGGCGACGCTCCTTTGCCCTTGCGGAGGAGCCCCTGCTGGTTTGCATTCTTTGCTAACTAGTTGAGCACAGGTGTTCAAAAAAGCCTATAAATCAGACCCATAATTTCTTTTTTTGAATGTAAGAAAAGATTAATATTTGAAGAGCACTGCTGTCTCAAACTTCAACATGGAATTTGAGGCAATTGTTTTCCTGTTGTAGAGACCTACTTTTTAAGTTCTAATGATTTAATTGAATGAATAAATGAATGAAACAGCACTACTATAGCGCTTAGCTACCCGGAGGCCTCCCAGCGCTAAAGCGGATAACTGAGGCGGAAGAAACACTTAGGGGAAAAGCCACAACTTTAACTGTTTACAGAAGGCCAGATAGTTAGGTTCCTTTTGTAAATACAGAGGAAGGAGTTCCATAATTTTGCGGCATTATAAGAAAAGAGCCGATCCCCACTTCTGGCCTTCTTGATCCTGGGTACAACTGCCAAATGGAGCCCATCTGCGTGCAGCTGCCTGTTCGCCTGGTAGGGCTGAACCATAGAATGATTGATTGGTGGGCCATTCCCTTCCAGCGACTTATGGTTAATGTACAGAGCCTTGAAGCTGATTCACAACAAAGTTATATATAAGACAGAGTGAAATATTCCGTAAATTGTACTCAAGGTTTTGAAAGACGAACTTTACACGATGAATAGCTTAGTGATGCCAACTTAAATGCATCATTCACCCTCAGTCATAACATTAAGTTCACTGAGGAAAGGCGGTCTCCACTGCCTGATTTGTAGAGTGTACCCAGGGGTCTTTAGGCTGAGCAGGACTTTGTTCAACAGAGAGTAAGAACTTACACCAAGGGGAGCCCGCCATTGCATGCATTCTCGGAAATAATAGGCGCCTACCTGACGAGCAAAGTTGTTATCCTGGCAAATTCGGTTGTAATTATCAACCAGGAAGTCTGTCCGTTTCCTGCATGAATCCCAATGTAAGTAAATCAGGCCTGGAGTTTTGCCAGAGGAGGTCAAAGAAGGCTTCCTTGCCAGCAGTGAAAGACATGGTAAGCTTAACAGGTAGCTTCATTATATTTCTTTAATGCTACTTGTACTTTGCACACCGTGCAAACACATTCTGTGATTTGTTAGCACATTTTCGTTGGATGGGTTTCCCGCATTTGTGGTAAATTTGCTGAGTTCAGTGTATTTAAAGAACACATTCCAAAATGAAAGGAGTCCATGCAAGGCTGAGCCATCCTGCTCTCCCTAGACACAGCCCATTACCTAGCCATTTGATAATTTCCTTTAATTGACCTCATTAGGTTCTGTATTGCTTCCTGACCCTGAAATATCTCTCAGGCATGAAGGAGGAATGAACAGTGTTTGCGGATTGCAGTAGCAGCCAAGTTTCAAGGCATTTGCCAAGTGGAGTTGGCAGATGATCATGCAGTCATTGAGCAAACAGAGCCTGTGGAGGAGGAAGGCTCAACAATGCAAGGGCTGTACTTAAAGTAGTGCTGGGAATTGCATTCTGTGCCTCCAGTCTTTACCTGCAACTCTTTGGTCTCATCTAATCGAACTTGCATTGGACCTCAGCCGCTAAACCTCCCACAACAATGTGCAGTATTATGCTGACAGCTTAATACAGTTGAAAAAATATTCAATTAAAAAAAACATTTGGAAACGTACAATAACCTTAATTCCACAAATTACACCTCAGCAGGTAATATCACACTGTCAAAAACTAACTACCATCCAAATGTTGCAGTTTTCGTGGAGATAGGGCCAAAAACTGACAATACCATCTAAAAAATGTGTGTGGCAAGCAGGAAAAAGTAGGTGAGGCCCAAAGGGTTAATGCAAATCCACTGGCAGAAACGTCTTCGAAAGTATAAGTCAGCTTTGAGTGAGTTTTATTCACAAAAGCAAACAATCACACCAACTCAGTAGTACAAAAAGCCAAACCCCCTCGATGCGATACCTCCATAGCCCTAAGTCAAAAGCGACACTCATGCGATTTACAGAAACAGCAGAGGATTTGGCTAGGGATCAATGCATGATGTAATTCTCTATTTAATAAACAAAGCAAAGAAATGAGAGGCCAAGAACAGTAACAAATCTTGCCGCAGATTAGTGCCTTAGTGAGTACACCTGTTCTGCACATATTATTTGCACTGCATCAATGGAGTGACCAATCCTCACACAACAGCACCATATGTAAGCTAATAACAAGCAAAACAAGTTTTCCACAGATGGCAATACTGTTTTCAGCAAAGGCCGGTGGTTATCAGGAACAAGAAGGGGAAGAGATGGAGGATATTTAGTAAACCGGGGCTAAGCACTACGCTACGCTCGCGGAGTTTGCGAAGTTTGCGCAAGTTCGCACTAAGCGAGCTACACGTAGCACAGTGCGAACATGCGTAGTGCAGCGTAGCGTAGTGCAGCGGTCATTTTTTGCTTGTTCGCGGTCCTCAACGTCATGTTCGTGACCGCGAGCAAGCAAAATGACATCCCGGCAAGATTCTCAACGCAGGGAGGTCAGGTTTCTCATTGTGAGTGGTTGCGCATGCTCGCGACCGCTCTCAACGAGAAACTACCAGTTTGCGTTGAGAAAGCTGCTGCTCGAGTAATAATCTACTCGAGCAGCAGAAAACTACAGCTCGCACTGTGCAAGATGCCGTTTTCAATGATTGCACAGTGCCGGATGCTTGTCTGCACTGTGCAATCATTGAAAACGCATCTTGCACAGTGCGAACATACTACTACGCAGCTCGCGTAGTGCTACGTGAAGTTCGCGTAGTGCGAAGTGCACTTCGTGTAGCTTCGCGTAGCGCTACTTCGTGAACTACGCCCACCCCTGTAAATCACACTCTTTGGTATGGATGATGAAGAGACATTGGGGAGATACCTCCACGCCTGAACCCTGGATATGGTTGCAGAACTGGAACTGGGGCTAGCATCACCCAGTGCCCGCTCCTTTGCCCATGGCAAGGTACTTTCTGCACTGCATGTACTTGGCCATCCCAGAGGACCCGGGGCTTTCTGGCAGATATCTCACATCACAGCCGATCCTAGTACTACCTTCAAATATTGCAGTGGCGTAATAAGCGCATGCAGCATTACATCATCAAGCTGCAGTCATGAAAGGACACACCATGTGATATGGAAAATTCACTTGACATGTGTGATCCCTTGGGCCTTTCCTGCCAAAGATATTATAGAGTTTTGGGCTCATCCAGTTGTGTGGAGTGGAATGTAGGAAAGATGTTGGTGCTATTCTCTGTAGAAGCGGCTTGCAGGATTATGCAGACCTGGTGCATGTTGCACAGTTTCACCTCGCATCTGGCCATGTATATGAATGTTAACCCTGTACTCTGTCCTAATCCAGCTCCAAATCACATGCGCGTAATGTTGTTTTTCCATGTAGTGACGTGCCACCATGAAGTATGCTGCCTAATCTACAAATCACTCAGTTTCAACACAGAGGGACCCTAATTTTGTTGTGGGTGAAGTTGAGAAGGTGGGAAAGTGGTCCTTAAGAAGCATCCTCAGACTTACAGGAGCCAGTGGGGATCACTGCCTGCAAGGAATAGGATGTTAGGAACCACTGGGAAACGTCCAATGCTTGACCAGGCTCAATGCACTGATTATCTCAGGAGGTTCCTCAGTTAAGGAGGAAGGCCTGATCCCAGCTCATCCTGCTGTAGAGGAGGCTCCTGGTGGTGACTTATGCCTTATTGGGAATGCTGTCAGTAATGCAAATGTGTCTATTTTTGGCATGTCCTATAATGGAACAGATAGCTATCGTTCCAATTTGATGGTCATTCAGTTTTAGTTTTATGTGAGGTAAGAAGTTAATGTTACTGTTTGATTACGTATCAATTCCAAAGTACCCCAACCTCCAAAATGCCCGATGTTTGAAGTTCTAGTGTATTTCAAGAGAAACAATTATTTACATTATGCAGTCACTGACATCAACAGAATAATTCTGTTTATGGAGGCATTATGCATCTATCAATCTTCATGGCTTTTAAACTGTATAAACAATATTTGATGCACTATTATGTGAATTGTGCAGTGTTATCAAATTACGCATCTGCAATGCCTTTAGTGTGGTTGTACAAAATGGCTTCCATAAATGAAACCATAATCCTTTTCCCAGTGGCATTAAGTATTTGTATTACTGCGTGTGCCATATTTTGATATGTAATAACCCACAACATTATGAAATGTCATACATCTGCAAGAATTAAATGTTGTTACCTGGCATAATAATAATAATAATAAGACCATTTCTTAAGCGCCTGGTTACACCTATGACGGTGTGTCCCCGCGCTGAAAAACTACTGCTCCCAGATGAAGCTAAAACCAAGTTACACTAAAATCCTAGAATGTATCAGGAAGCTATTTACTTGGGAAAGAGATGAGTTTTTAGATTTTGTCTGAATCTTGTTTCGGAGGGCTCCATCCGAAGATTCAAGGGGAGGCTATTCCAGTGTTTGCTAGCCAAGAAACGGAAGGAGCTACCTCCCATTCTGGACCTGTGAACACGGGGGAGTTTGAATAACATCACTCCAGCAGATCTGAGATTTCGGATAGGGCGATGGGTGATAAGGAGTCTTTGCAGGTAATTTGGGCCTTTTCCCTGGGCAATACGATGAGCCATGCATAGTGCCTTAAATTTGATACGCTCCACAATGGGGAGCCAATGAAGTTTACGCAATGCCGTGGTACCGGATGCCCTACGTGGAAGGTTCAGTACCAAGCGAGCGGCGGCATTTTGGACCCACTGAAGTTGTTGAATGCCTTTTTTGCTCAGGCCAAGGAAAAGGGCGTTGCCATAGTCCAGGTGCGGCGTGACTAGGGCGTGGATAAGTTTCTTCCTGGCACCAAAGGGGAGCAGGTCGAGAACTTTGCGGAGGGTTTTTAATATTCCAAAGCATTTTCCAGTGATTTTGCTAATTTGTTGCTTGAAGGAAAGCTCCGCATCAATCATTATTCCCAAGTTTCTGACAACCTCTGCTGAGCGGGGGATTGGCCCTAATTCCGTCGGCCACCAGTCCTGCGACCAGGTAGAGAGAGACTTACCGACCACTAGCAGTTCGGTTTTTTCGCCATTTAGGCGAAGGCAGTTGTTGTTCATCCACCCAGCCACTGTTCGCATACAATTGGAAAAATTAATGGCTTCCTCAGGCTGGTTATTAGCAAGTTGAATTATCAATTGGGTATCGTCAGCGTATGTGACGATATCCACACCATAGGCATGTTTGAATTCATTTTATTGGATTGTCCAAACTGTGGAATCGTGTTTGGGTAACCAGTACAACCACTTCATATTGTGTCACACACCGTCTTGCAGTCCTCACAAATCAAATCCTTGGTAGAAGTAAGAGCAAAAGGGTAAAGGGTCTATAATGTTGAAGTCATCCCTTCAACTATCCATATGCACACATCTGGATAGCCATTAATAGATTAACCTCATCTTGATGCAAGGCTGCCACAGTGTGACCCAAAGACCATTGCCCAATGGTACATGACATCATGTGTGCCCATGTAATAATTGAGTCAGCAATGCATATGCACAATTGCTAAGATGTAGAAACTTGTTATCCTCATGTTGCGTAATAGATTCACATGAAATCTGGTTACGTGAACTTTCATCCAAGGGATATTTCTCTTTAGTTTTATACAGCAGGCAGCAACCATGCAGGGGAATGGAGCCCGTCTAATGGCCACCATTGGAATTCAATGGCATAGGGATGGCCATCATCAGCAAATAGAAGAAGGAGGAGGAAGTGGAAATGGAGAATAAGCATGTGCCCACCCAGAAGGCAACTAGGATCAGCAGCATCCTCCTCTGGGACTTAGACAGAGAGAAAGCGGCGGTTGCCATTTATACCACCATATCCAGTAGGGAAATTGAGAGGGAGGATTCCACCATATACTCAATGAGTGAGGTACCAATATTGCCTCACCATGCAGCTAGCTTGCCTATTTCTCCTTTGCTCAACATTGTGTCTGTCGCACTTAATATCTCATTTGCACCTCCAATCTTTTCGTTGTTCTCCATTCTCTTTACATCTCAATCTCTACCAGGAGTCAGTTGAGGCGGTCAGGTTTGTGTTGAATGGGAAGCAAGAATTCCACATGCCCTTGGGGTAACAGGAACAGGCACTGGGGAAGGGGTTTACTGCTAACACTAAGTTATAGCCCTTCAAGATAACTTGAAGTTTTATTTCTGTTGTCTCTTCCTGATTTATTTCAGGAAGATTGCACATCTCACCTTCTTAAAGAGTGAATGCATTTCTACTAATCCTGATTTCACTTAAGATGTTTGTATCCATTTGTTTTGTATATAAAGTCAAATTTCCACAGTTCTGGCAAATTGCTAAGTATCCTTTTGGCAGGCTCTTGTTTTAATGCCTTCGCACACATCACATATGTCCTTCAAATATGTCAGTAGTGCTACAGCAACCCTTTGCTAACCTTAACTTCTCTTTCTTTCACGTGTTTAATATAGGATTGAAGAAGAAGGGTCAATAAGTAGTGTCATAGAAGACTCAAAGGAAGTTATATAAATTGCCAAAGTTTGGATTTCCAACGTGAGGATCCATCGGGAATGTATTGCACTGGAAACTTTAAGGAAAAATGAGGGTGTAAGCATTGGGTTCAGTTTACTAGTAAACTATGTCCAAAAAGGCTGGTAAGTCTAATAAGGTGCATTTTCCTGTGAGATCCCATTTTAATGGAATCTCACAGGAACTTAGGCCTGCTTCTGAACAGCAGAAGAGAGATCAGAACCTAAAATATCACCAGAAAGAAATGAATTGAGAAAGGAGTGTGCTCAAGAATTGCCTTGACACATGCTTGTAGTACCCCTAAAACACATTTATTTTGAACCCCCAAAACAAGTCACTTATCTCAAACCGTCATGTGTGTAAGCCCCACTTTTAGAAATGGGGGTCTCTAGATGGAAATGGTTTGCACCTTTGTTTAAGTAGGGACCCTTGGTAAAGGAGTTACGTCCTTAGATAACCCCTGTTCTCACTCTTGGTAGCTTGGCACAAGCAGTCAGGCTTATCTTAGAGGCAATGTGTAAAGCATTTATGTACACATACAGTAATATAGTAACAACACTACCAATGGACACCACACCAGTTTAGAAAAAAGGGAAATATTTATCTAAACAAAACAAGACCAAAACAACAAAAAAACACCATACAGATATCAAGTTGTTATCAAAAATAAGTTATTCACAAAAATAAGGCTTGTAGCAACAAATAGTTCCCCATGGGGCCATTACGACATCCTGACAGATAAAAATCGCAAAATACCACGCCGACTGCGCAGTGCGCATGCTGGGCATGAAGTCGCACAGACCCCGAAGAACACTACCTTGGGAAACAATGAAAACAAAGACAGTGCACAGCATTGGGAAGGTGATGCGCCATTGGCACCGGCTGCGTCGGTTCCTTACGACTACAGGGGTGGAGAGGCATCAGTTCCTTCCTGCGATACATGCGAGGTGAGACGTCGGTTCCGTACTGTTGCTGGGGAGGTGACGCCACGATGGCGGTGAGGCAGTGGTTCCTTACAATGGTGCGAGTCGATGCATTCTAGAAGTCACCCACGTCAGGTATCGGCTCCAAAAGGATAAAGCACCAATGTCGGTGAGGTCAGGACTGCGAGTCAGGACGGTGAGTCGTGAGCGTCACGAGTAGTGCCCTTGGCTCCAATGGAGGCAGCGGCCTCGGTGATGGCATCAGAGTCAACACAGTCCGGCATATACAGGCATTGGGGCTGAGGTGTAAGTCCAGGTGGGGATAGTGCACTTTACAAGCGGTGCCTACGGATTCATTGCAGGTCGCCCAGTCGCTCGCTGGCGTTGGTGTTGCCTTTTCCGTCTGTGGCAGCTGAAACAGCAGTTCCAGGTGCAGGAGGACAAAGGAAGTGAAGTCTTTGTGTCCCTGGGACTTCAGAACAGGAGACACGCTCTACCCCAAGCCTTTGGAGATGCTCTGTAAGAAGGATACACAGCACAGTTCAGTCTTTGTCCTCTTATTGGCAGAAGCAGCGACTGCAGGCCAACCCAGCAAAGCATCCACACACCAATGGGGCAGTACTCCTCCTTACAGCTTCTCCAGCTCTTCTCCTTCGCCGAGGTTCCTCTTAGTCCAGAAGTATTCTAAAGTTCTGGGAGCTGGAACCCAGTATTTATACCACATTTTCCTTTGTTCTATTGTGGCAGAAAGTCTCTGAGCTCAATCCAAATCAGTTCTGCCCTCTCTGGTCCCGCTTCTTTGCAGGAGGTGGAGAAAGCATTGTGCACGGGAGACAGGGTCTATTCAGCTGAACCCTGAGTCATCCAGTAAGGCAGAAAACACCTCACACCTCAACCCCACCAGTGGCTGTCTATTGTGAATGCACATCCCCAGCCCCTGTCAATCCAAAACCAGACAGCCAGTACACAAACCAGCAGAGGCACATAGTATGGCTAAGCAAGAAAATGGGCTATTGGGGGTGTGAGGAGCACACCAGGTTTGTCAAAAGTATATACCTAATCTATCGGTGCTGCAATTGTTTAGGTTTGTCACTCCTGTTTTGAATTGCGAGTTATGATGGGTTAAAGAACTCATCCAGTTGCGCACTGTGCACTTGGTGTTTTCCTACACCTTAAGAGTTTTTACTCGTAAACTTGTTTTTTACACTTATTAATCAGTTATTTATTTTCATAATCTGATTTGTACAAGTCATCATAACAAAATACATTGTTTGTGCATCAGTTCACTTTCATTAACGATTATACCATACATTGTTTAGTGATGCCAATATTTCCACATTATAACCATTGATCACATTTCACAATTTTCACTCCTTGCCCAATGCATTTCGGTACCAACTGGTACCTTCATCAGGGGATGATCTGTTTCTCGTTTGTTTGTAATCAATCAGCTAGTGTTCTCTATAGACTGAGACTTGTTAATCTGATCTTCAATGGTTGTGTTGACCTGAAAACGTATGCTCTGTCAACCTTTATCTTCGTCCGTCGGTGCTCATAAAAACCGCTATACAATTGAGTCGCCGTGTTTGTACTCCGCTAAACCGGTAGCGGAGTACAAACACGGCGACACAATAGTATAGCGGTTTGGTACCGAAATGCATTGGACAAGGAGTGAAAGTTGTGAAATGTGATCAATGGTTATAATGTGGAAATATTGGCATCACTAAACAATGTATGGTATAATCGTTAATGAAAGTGAACTGATGCACAAACAATGTATTTTGTTATGATGACTTGTACAAATCAGATTATGAAAATAAATAACTGATTAATAAGTGTAAAAAACAAGTTTACAAGTAAAAACTCTTAAGGTGTAGGAAAACACCAAGTGCACAGTGTGCAACTGGATGAGTTCTTTAACCCATCATAACTCGCTAAGCAAGAAAATGGCCACTTTCTAAAAGTGGCATTTTCAAACACACAATTAAACAAGCATTGGCATATCCAATAGGTTTCACTTTTGGGGCCATCTACATATTTAGTTATGCAGCACAATATCCTTGGTACAACAACATCAACTGTTGCGTGGCTAAACACATATGAGGTCCCAAAGGCGAGACCTATTGGCTATGGCAATGATTGTTTCTATTATACACAACGTGCAGCAATTTAACAATAGAAAAAACGTGTTTCTATCTCAAATTGATCAAATGTTACCAAACATGTAGCAACACGTTGTGCCGTGCAGTAAAATGTCCTTCGCAAATGTTCACTGTTCACTTACCTGTTTCTTATAGCTGTATCCGGATGTAAAATCAGTACTAATGAGGCTAACCTTTGTACACACAGTGTTAACCTGGTGTAGAAATTACCAAAAAATGGAGTTATACTATCTCAAATTATGCCGCATTACGCTGCATACTTTGCTTTTCCTTGCCACATAATTTGTCCACCCTGAATCATAGTAATTGGCTCCTCCCGTCACATAATTCCAGTGGCCCTGCTCTTGAGGCCTTTCATCATTTAAATGTAAATAGGTTTTTATGGCATCATTCTTAAACCTACTGTCTCAGGACAGGTTTTGGCAAAATAGTTGTATCTTAAGGGATATGTCTGTTGACAATAACGTTATGGCCTCTCCCACCCGAGAGGTCGCTCTTGTGTCTGAGCCTGAGATCGAAGATTTAGTTCAGCTGCCTACAACTTTAGATGGGCGCAACTTTTCTGTTTGACACCATGTCCATTCCAAATAGATTTTCAGTTATTAATGAATAACTCGGAACTCACTTGAAACAGATGCCGGTCGGGAAAATTAAAGGAAGTGGGAGCCCAGGGGAAAGAAGATGATATTTCTATCTTAAAAACTTAAAAGTGATTGGAGGTTATGTAAAACTACACACCCAGATTATTTGTACTGCCTATGGCTTACTGTCCATTTTAGAAAAATCGTAGCTTTTTGCCATCCTTCAATACAAAGCTTGAGGTGTGCATGTTTGGCACACCATGAAAGTATAGGAATGTTTCAAGATGTGCACAGTCAGAACTACCTGTAAACCCAGTGGTTTTTTGATCAATTCATCTGAAAATTGTAGACTATAACGCACCTTTTTTCCAAACGTTTTTATCAGAGGCTGTTCTGTCTTCTCTCTTTCTCTCACATATCTCCCCTTTAACCCCGGAGAAATGTCTGGGTCCCTCACTGTAAACTACTGATGCAGTTTACACCTGAACACTTTCAAAGTTCACTAACCACCACTGCTTTTAAGGGAACATTTGCAAAGGAAAGTTTTGTTTAAATCAGGGAAGCTCAGAAAAAAAAGGTCACTGAGGTATTTAGAATCCCGAATTTCACAAGGGTGCAGGTTACGGAAAGGAACCATGGGTGTTCATTCAATCTAGGTCTTGAAAAGTTTTAGAGTATAGAGTGCGGTCTTGCCCAATCTCAGAACTCCTGCTACTAGCCTCCTTTTATACTGCTCATGGCAAAACTACAATGGGAGGGCCAAAGCAGAGATGTTAAAGACAGTCACATTCCCTAGTGCACCAAAAACAGCGAAGTCTGTGGGCAAAATAAACATTTCAAAAAGAATGATGGAATGCTGCATACAAACAATAATTACTTTGCATCACATGTCCTAACTGTATGACCTGTGCAACAATGACCACAGGTCAAAGTTATAGAGCTTCCAAACCAACAGGGAAAAAAAACACAACACAATCTATTTAATGCACTGCATTATCAATGTTTTGGATCAGGAATACAAGCAGAAATCAAAACATATCAGGCTGTATGGAGTTCACAAAAAAACACAAGTGCTCCTTTTCCCTGTCTTAGCTCCATAGTACACACAGTACGTACCACTTAAACCCTACCATAATATCTTTTTTTTATTTTTTGCTTTGCACTTTTATATAGCGTTAACTCGACCAGAAGGTATCAGCGCCCTTTACATGAGCACCACATTATTATTTTTAGGCACTGGGAGAATAGTTGATTTGCCCAGTATCACAGGATGTTTGAGCCTCCAGTCAGACTCGAACCTGGTTCTGTAGCTTCACAGTTGGCCGCTCTAACCGTTATGCAAATAGGCATCAGGGGAATCGTGTTCAATAAGAAACAGCATCGATTATGAACCACACAAGTCATGGGTGATAAGGCACTACAGCAACCGAATACGGATACAAAACAGACACCGTACCCGTTGTGTCCAAAACAGAGCAACAAAAAAAATGGTATCACAAGTATTTGCTATTCTGTTTATATATTGCTGATGTATTGTATTGTAATTGCATTTATATAGCGCTTACTACACCTGACGAGGCGTCAAAGTGCTTTTTTGGCGAGTAGCACGTTATTCCGGGACCCATAGAGGATTAGTAAGGCAGTGCACATTAAAAACACTAAATTATGCATATATTTAGGAGAACGGTTTGAAGAAGGATGTGGTTGGAAAACAACCAAACATTAAATTCGACAGCATTATGTTCCAGCACCATGCTAAAATCGACAAAAAACCAGAATACTAGGAACTACTAAAACTAAATGATCTTCTAAATTGGCAAATGGTGCAGAACAGCGACGGCTCGTGGAGGGAGTTACGGTGGGGCAGGAGGGCGGGGAGGGGGAGGGGCAGGGCGGAGGTTGCTAAAAACCGGCATATGGATAATTGCAGGTAAGTAAACAATTTAATTAATAAAACGAATTTCGTAGTGCGCCTTGCATCGCAAAATGCAATGCAGTGCGAGCTACGAAATTCGTTTTATTAATTAAATTGTTTACTTACCTGCATTTATCCATCTGCCGGTTTTTAGCAACCTCCGCCCTGCCCCTCCCCCTCCCCGCCCTCCTGTCCCACCGTAACTCCCTCCACGAGCCGTCGCTGGTGCAGAAACCTACCCTGGGAAACTCAATGTTTACAGACAGTTGTTTAAAGTCCCAATTAATTCCTCATAATAACAAATAAGGTGGGAATTCAGCCTCAACAAATCATAATGAAAGCAACCGTCTGAAATATTGCTACAAACTTAATGGAGCTGAAGCCACACATTAAAGGCATATATCGGGACAGAGATGACCACTGTTCATGGCATACAAACGGACCCGTGGCGGATATATTTAGATATGGCTGAGATATCCGCCACCCCCTCTCAACACAAAAATCCCCAAGGATGGGAAGACGGAAACGGTTCTGAACTTTTGGAAGGCGGGAGGGAGTTACCCTCCCGGCCGTATTTATTGAAATATGAAACAAAATTAAAACATTAAAATAACAGTTTCATATCATGTACAATTTCATTTACACATTACGATGTTCTTGGCTGACCTTAACACATCTCTAATACAAAGGTTCTCCTAGCCGATACTAAACATCCTGCAAATGCATTTCTGAACATTGAAATTGTACATCCTAACATTACGGGCCAACGGCAAGGTCGTAACCGGTGTCAGATCCCCAATACCAGAATTTCCCCCTCACTTGTGAGGGGCGGTTGCACAGCAGACTGTACCTCTGTGCCTACTTCCAATTTCCCTTGTCTTAGCGGGGGCCCCCTGTTAACTCGACGCCATCTTAGTGGTCGTCCGAGTACTCGTGTGAGGTGTCTAGAAGGTAGCGTAGACCCCCCTCCCACCCCACACAACTTACCACATCTGCCGTCGCAGATGTCCGGGCCCCGGGAAATTCCGAGGAGGGGTCCGTAGCCCCTCGTCCCCAGGGAGGGGCCTATGGCCGCCTTCCCTTTCGGCGTCCCCATCCTTAGAGGGGACCGCCTCCCCGTTTGAGGGGCCAATGGCCGCCTCCCCCCGGGCGCTCCCATCCATAATGGGTGACGCCCAAACCTCTAGGGATCTTCCAATTACTGCTCACCGATCATGACCTTACCGCCCGACCAAAATAAATACGACAATCTAAATCTAAGCTAACGAAAAGGAAAACAATCACATTTAAGCAATTCAAAGTATAAACTCTACTGAGCATCACTGTTAAGTTCAATTGCAACCCTTTCTGCTGAAAAACATGTTTGAAACGAAAATTATCACTTTATTACATACCACATTACCAACTTTATTCAAAACATCCTGTAAGAGAAACCATATCACGTCACTCAACTTTATTCAAACAAATCGCTGTCAACAGGGGCTGGTGGGTGGGTCAAAATTGGCTCTTCGTTCCGTCTCGATCTCACGTGTAACGAGGAGGTGCAACTTCAGAGCACAGGAACAAGAGGATGCTTCCTTGGCTTGTCGCTCCTTTTATCCTTCTTCGGGCGGGCGTAGACCCTCCTCCAATCCGCCCCCCGGGCGTGGCTGGCGGTGTCGGTGTCTAGGCCAACCCTCTCTTGGGCGGGAAAAGGCGCGCCCCAGCTACGCCGCTTCGGGCATACCAGCCGGGACACGCCTCCCGCCCAAAATGGTTTCCCGGGGGGATCGGGGTACTCCACCATACGTTCGGGGGGACCGAGTGGTCGCCCCTTTCCATATGGCTGAGATACCCGCCACCCCCTCTCAACACAAAAATCCCCAAGGATGGGAAGACGGAAACGGTTCTGAACTTTTGGAAGGCGGGAGGGAGTTACCCTCCCGGCCGTATTTATTAAAATATGAAACAAAATTAAAACATTAAAATAACAGTTTCATATCATGTACAATTTCATTTACACATTACGATGTTCTTGGCTGACCTTAACACATCTCTAATACAAAGGTTCTCCTAGCCGATACTAAACATCCTGCAAATGCATTTCTGAACATTGAAATTGTACATCCTAACATTACGGGCCAACGGCAAGGTCGTAACCGGTGTCAGATCCCCAATACCAGAATTCCCCCCTCACTTGTGAGGGGCGGTCGCACAGCGGACTGTACCTCTGTGCCTACTTCCAATTTCCCTTGTCTTAGCGGGGGCCCCCTGTTAACTCGACGCCATCTTAGTGGTCGTCCGAGTACTCGTGTGAGGTGTCTAGAAGGTAGCGTAGACCCCCCTCCCACCCCACACAACTTACCACATCTGCCGTCGCAGATGTCCGGGCCAGGGGAAATTCCGAGGAGGGGTCCGTAGCCCCTCCTCCCCAGGGAGGGGCCTATGGCCGCCTTCCCTTTCGGCGTCCCCATCCTTAGAGGGGACCGCCTCCCCGTTTGAGGGGCCAATGGCCGCCTCCCCCCGGGCGCTCCCATCCATAATGGGTGACGCCCAAACCTCTAGGGATCTTCCAATTACTGCTCACCGATCATGACCTTACCGCCACAGGCCCGGATAGTTGACCGGCTATCCGGACCCCCCACAAAACTCCTACTTAAAGGTCATGGCTGCAAATTCCTTAACCAAGCTACGAAGTCTCCTATGAGTAAGGCATTCCCCACCCGGGACAAATGAACCCCGTCCTCTAGATACATCTGATCCCCCCTGATACATCCATGCGGAATAGAAGGCAATGTACTTGTACGAAACAATCTACCAAGTTTGTTATTCACTTTCTTCACAGAATGATTCAAAGCAGACACAGAATTAACCCCCGCCAAACCTTCCGTGGGATCATGTGGGACCATGCTATTGTGCACCCCGGGACCCTTCTCGCCAACCAATTTACAGTGGATAGTATCACCTCGAGAAGTACTCGTCGACCAATGGTCACCAAATCATTGCCCCCAAGATGCACTATGATTATAGATGGCGGTGACCTTGTCCGCCCTAACAAACCCTCCATAAAATTTTGAAACTGGTCAATACAGAGCCAGCCCCTTCCGTAGAAGGTCACCCTGTACCCGTATTCCCCAGCCACGTGAATCATGTCACCTGCTTTGAATACGTCTGCGGCACGCCTCACGTATGAGTGTCCCACGACCCACACCACTCTTTCATCAGCCGGTGATCTTTGACCGCTGGTCCCCAGGTGTCGGGTCAACTGCACAGTCTGCCCCGCCTCGTAAGCTTGCGAAACTGTAAACCAAACAAAAACAAGAAGCGTGAGTGCATGACATTAGCTTCACAACATGTGCAACCGCACGTACCGTTTATAACAATTCGAGGACCAACGCCCCAACCGTTTCACTTTTTCGACACTCAGACCCCTGGCTGTGGCCTCAGTAGCAGCCCCTATCCGGAAGGAATGGGTCCCAAACTCGCACGGGTTCAAACCCGCGGCTGCAATTGCCATCGCAAGTACCCGTTGGAACTGAAACCTCGTCAGTGGGGTGGCGTCGGCGTGCCTCAGCAAGCTTCCCCCCCATGATGCCGCCCTCTGCGGCAAATATTCCTCCACGCATGCCACCGGGCACATGGGAGATCCGGGAATCCGCTGGACTACTACACTGTCCCCGATCGCTCCCTGATCGGTCTTGGACCTGGCAAAGGAGACTACCATTGTTTCCCCCCTAATTTGGATGTGCTTTCGGCACAGACCCCCCCCCGTATCCTGCTTGTTCCGTGCTACCAGCTCGCTTACCCGCATAGCCCCATGGAATGCTAATGAAAAAGCGGCTCGAAATAGTACTGTCTCTGATTGAGACGAACATGTTGCAGGGAGTACGGACATTAACAGGGCCAACCTTTCCAGACCTATCGGGTGCCTTTTGTCCACTCTGCGACCCTCAAGGCGTTGCCACCCTCGCAGCGCCTTCTGTACCACAAAAGACGCTGTGGGGTCCTGGATACCATGAGCCCTTGCCATGAAAGAAATGGCGGCCCGGTGCCTCTGTGCCGTGGCCACTGATTTGCCTGCTGATGTAAGGATAACAGAAACTTCAGGACATACTCCTCTTGGCCCCAAAGCTCCCCCCCAGCAGAACCCAAAAAGGACCAATAGGAACGGAACGCCCCTTCGTACGCCTTCCTTGTCCTGGGCGCTAAACTCTCTCCCACGAGGTCTTGTAGTCCGGGGCACTGAGAGACCAGAGAGCTTCGGGAAATGGTGCCGCCACCGGGTCCGCTGAGGGTAGGAAACCCCAGAAGGCCTGAATACGGGAACGAGAAAGCGCGTCAGCTGCCTGATTTAACACCCCTGGCACATGTCTTGCCCTAAAGTGGACGTTTAGCCTCATACACAGCAGAACAACTTCCTTCAGCAATCTCAAGATCCATCTGCAGCGGGCAGCCTGACTATTGATACACTCCACAACGGTCATGTTATCAGACCAGAACACCACAGAGCGGTCACGAAACCCTTCAGGCCATGTTTTCAGGGCCACCAGAATAGGGAACAGCTCGAGAAACCCAATGTTACCTGTGAGCCCACTCTCGTGCCACTCTGCCGGCCAGGTTTGAGCTGACCAATGATTACCAAAAATTGCGCCAAATCCAACACTCCCTGCCGAGTCTGTCCACAACCCCAGCTCCTCAGAGGAAACCGCGGGTTTACTCCATACGACCCGACCGTTGAAGTCCGCTAGGAATGCCAACCATATGCGCATGTCCTGGCGGACCTCTGCCGAGAGCCTTGTGCGGTGGTGACCTTCCTTAAGACCAACCATGGCCTGAGCAATGGAGCGGGAAAATGGGCGCGCCATTGGCATTAGGGCAAAATTGAGTTGACCCACCACCCGCTGTAACAGATGCAATCTTACTTTTGTCTCGCTAATACATGTTTCAAGCGATGCCTTAAATTTCGTCACCTTTTCTTTAGGCAAACGGAAGCACCCTTCTTCGGAATCGAGCTCTATCCCAAGAAACTCGAGCGAAGTAGACGGCCCCACTGTCTTACCGGGTGCCAATGGCACGCCAAAGCGTCTCATGAGATCACAAAATTCATTCAAAGCTTTTGCACACTCTGTGTCCCCGGCTGCCCCCAGGAATAGAAAATCATCAAGATAATGCATAACATGTGTAAAACCTGTCGTTCTTGTGAAAGCCCATTGCAAAAAACAACTGAATTTCTCAAAATACGCACAAGAAATGGAGCAACCCATTGGCATACATTTATCCATGTAATAGCGACCCTGAAACATGAAACCAAGAAGACGCTGATCATCTGGGTGTACCGGGAGCAACCGGAACGCTGACTCGATATCTGATTTAGCCATCAGCGCCCCGGGCCCTAGGCGATTCAAAATGGCGACGGCCTCATCGAAAAATGCGTACCGCACCGAACAAACTCCCGGGTCGATCGCATCGTTCACCGAAAGACCCCTCGGAGCTGACAAATTATGTATCAACCTGAATTCCCCCGGATCTTTTTTGGGGACTACACCCAGGGGTGAACAAACAAAATTAGCCACTGGCGGGGTGTCATATGGTCCAGCAACCCGACCACGGGCCACCTCCTTACCAATCTTTGCTTGTACCACCGCCGCATTCTGCTGCACCGATAGTTGGTTCCTACATAGTGCTTCACCCTGAAAATCCCCCGCCGGGATGCGGAAACCATATGAGAAACCATCTCGCAACACCCCAGCGGAGATATGATCTGGGTATTCGTTCAGCCAAGGGATCAGTGCCATGATATCAACCGGGGTAGGTAGAGGTGCCCCTTGGACTCTTTCAGACCTGCTTGGTGCCTCCTCTACTCCCCGTATCACTAGCCTTGGTTCTGCACGTAATCTCAGAGTGCGAGGACTGCCCACACCCCGAACATTCGTGCCTGAACTTACAAGAACCCTGTGGCCTGGTACATTTTCCTCTGTTGAAGCTCCAGCAGACCCCTTTCTTACCTGAGCTGCCACTATTCTTTGAGTTCCGGTCATTACTGGAACCTGCCCGAAAGGGCGTCCCTGACAAATGGCGGGAATACTCAACCCCATCACCCCCCAACGATGGTGACTTCCCAACGCCAGGTTTTTCCATTTTTTGCCATGAAATGGAGTCAAAACAATCCCACGTCAGGGATGAATCGTGCTCCTTGGATTAGGATTTACGAAATATATTATCATACGAAAACCATTGATTACCCCCATAAGTTTCATAAAATTCCATGATACGTGTCTGGTACACGGCCAATTCTCCCAACAATTCGGGTCTACGTTCGCCCATAATTGCAATGAACATTCCAAACGCTCTGCCCCAATTGCCTATTGATTCATCAACTCTGAAACCGGCCATCCTGGCTCGCCATACACTAGGATGTAGAAACTCTTTTTGATTTTTTACATGCTCGATCTCGTAGTGATCGGTGAACAAGGAAAACATGTTCACATATTTGTCTGCCCATATCCTCTCTTTCACCTCGATCGGGATATGCTGAACAATTTTTTCCCTCCTCGAAGGTATCGATCCTTCCCCCACCATCGGCAATGGCTGCTTACCTGAACCTGCCGTCGTAAGTGTAGACCCCGTCGTACCAACGCCCGATCCTGGTTGACCCACGGGAGCCTGCGGGAAACAAAAGGACAAGGTGCTTTTGCGGCATCTCGGGATTGCCGCAACTGCCTCATTATTAGTTTGGCCTCCTCGGCCGTGTCCCCCGGAGCAACAGAACCCTCGTTGTTTCTGCCCAACCATGCCGCCAGCTGGGCGGCCAACTCCGGTGGCATATCCCCTTCGTTCACAGGGGTAACTACGACAGGGATCGGCTGCCCTGCGTCGGGAATCAGCACGGGAGCCTCCACCGGTCTGGGAGGGCTCGCCGGGGGAGCCTCCGGAACTGGAACCTCGTCTCCATTTGCCCTGTTCCTGGCCCTCTTTCCTCTCCCGGCAGGGACCACCCCTGGCAATGCTGGCCCGATGATTCTTTTAGGCCGGCCCGTACCGTCCCTGGCCGCCATTTTCTTCTTCATCTCCGCCATGTCCTTCACCAGCATACGGAGCATTTGCTCGGTGCTAACCTTCTTTCCGACCCTTTTGCCTGGCATTTTCCTCACGATAGATGACTGAAAGGTCCTGGACAAGGCTTCTAGCGCTAAAAGAGAAAACAGAGAAATTACAAATTTCAAAATTGGCTCTTCGTTCCGTCTCGAGCTCACGTGTAACGAGGAGGTGCAGCTTCAGAGCACAGGAACAAGAGGATGCTTCCTTGGCTTGTCGCTCCTTTTATCCTTCTTCGGGCGGGCGTAGACCCTCCTCCAATCCGCCCCCCGGGCGTGGCTGGCGGTGTCGGTGTCTAGGCCAACCCTCTCTTGGGCGGGAAAAGGCGCGCCCCAGCTACGCCGCTTCGGGCATACCAGCCGGGACACGCCTCCCGCCCAAAATGGTTTCCCGGGGGGATCGGGGTACTCCACCATACGTTCGGGGGGACCGAGTGGTCGCCCCTTTCCATTCTCGATGGAAGCACTTTCTGCCCAAGATCTGGACACCCATACAGAAGCCCTGCCACACTCAGTGCTGTTCCATAACCTTGATAAATACTCACCCAATCTGCAGTGCAGAAATTGACAGCCTCTGCAAAGTTGTAACCTTAGTTGAAGCCGCTGTGATAGGCCCGGGGAAAAGTGATCACAAACTCACCCGCACACTGATTCTTTCGGACAACTGGCAATGCGTGTTCAAGCGCCAGCCCGAGCGCGCCTCAGCAGCAGTGGAGGGGACATGCGGCGGGAGTGTGCGACCATATGGTGCCACCAGATTGTGCCGCGCGCTCCCGAAAGGAAATCTCCAGACGTGCACGCGTTTGCATTGCAAGCAAGGCAACGCGTGCACTTATTTGCTGAAAAAGCTCTGCAAATGGCATTAGGTCTCTCCTATGCAGCGTATGCGTGCTGCGTAGGCGAGACGTAAAAACCATCTTTGTAAAAAGATGTGTAATTAAATTCTGAGATCAGAGAGCCTAAACTCCATTTCTCCATCTCGTCCCAATGCGAAGTTATGTTTGTAAGATGTTACAAAGTAACTCCCCTGGTAACCTATGGGACAGATAGCCCTTCAATAGGGAAAAACTATTATACACAGTATTTCGCTAACAGGACATGTCACACATACCAGTACATGTCCTACCCCCCTCCCCACCCCATCCCCCCCCCTTCACTGCTCTTTTCCCACAGGGGTACCTTGGGCCTACTTTAGGGTTGTCTTAGGTGTGAGAAAAGGGAAGGTTAGGGTCTGGCAAGTGGGGGCACTTGCCAGGTCGACATGGCAGTATAACTGCTTGCAGACACTGCAGTGGTAGGTCTGAGAATACTTTGAAAGGCTGCTTGTGTGGGTGGCACACTTAGTGCTTCAGGGCCACTATCAGCATTTTATTTACAGGCCCTGGGCACGCACAGTGCACTGTACTAGGGATTAAGTTGTAACTCAAATTAGCCAATCACGGAAATACCAATCCATAAACACAATTTATACAGGGAGCACTTGCACTTTGACACTGATCAGCAGTGGCAAAGTGCCCAAAGCATCCAGACCAGCAAAAATGAAATCCAGCACACAGCAAAAATACAGAAGGCAGAGGAAAAAACACAGGAAAAAACACAGGGGAACCACGCCAAGGATTCCAGATCTAACACCGACCATTCTTACACCCATGGATTGTCCACCCCCCTTGAGTCTTGTTCCCGATGTGGAGGCTCTTGGGCCCAGTTCCCCTGACCTCTTCACTGCACCCAAGGATGCAGTTGAATTCAGTATTTGAGATGAGGTTGCACTGGAACCTGTTGCCCCGTCACCTAAATGCCATACTTAATCATACATAGCACACCAATTACGGGCCAATCATAATGAGTGCCAAAGAGTGCAACGGTAACACTATGGGGCTGTGAGGCGGGGCTGGGTGGGGGGTAGTGGAGTCCAATATACGACGGCAAAGGTACACGTAAATAAATAAATAAATATCTGCTGTCATATGTCGGACTCCACTAACCCCCCCACCCAGCCCCACCATACAGTGTTACGGCTGCGAGGCGCCACTGGGGTGTTCATGTTTGATGTGTTTCGCTTTATCCACAGTGCAATGGTTGGGGTAATGCCTTCAAAAAAAGTTTTTAAAACAGCATAGAACTCCAACCTTTATGTACAATTTAAAAATTATGTAGACCACAGTTGTCATAGTATCCAGGACAAGTTAATTAAAATTTATTTCAGAACCCCCAGGAAAGAGTTCACACAGAAGATTTAAAATATAATACCATATCTTTACAAAATGTAAATAAAACCCATTGTAGCAGCACACAGTAACGTCATCAGCCACTTCATTACTGAAGTCACAAGTACTGTCACGGTTGGTTTCCATTTTGAAATGACCAACAATGAAGTGCTATGTCATTGTTAGAGGAAGTGGGTGGCACAAGTTATGTTCAAGTATTGATGTAAAGGGTGATGCCATAAATGGTGGCTGAAATCCTTTTGACACTTAAGACAAAGATCAAATTTCAGTTCATAACTTCTAACTGACATTTTGCTTCTAAGGGAGCTCTTACAATAAGCATTGAGAGGGGAGAGTCTGATATACATTTGCTGTCTGAACATATGTTTATTCAAATGATAGCACACAAATAGCTCTTTTCCAAAAGGGCTCCAGTGAGCATTCAGTGAATCCAACAACTGCTATGAGGACTATTAACTGAATTCCTTTGAAGTGGGGTGGACTGGGCTAGTTGGTTCTGGTAAATGTGGGAGGAACAGAAGAGCTCTTTATCACAGTAGTCTTATTGTTTTTTGTGCAATCTTATATGTTAGATCACAAATCCCTCCCAGGGAAGTATTGTGCTAGATTGGACAGAAAAGGCCTCATTTTGGAGTAAAAGTGGAAGTGGGGATCCGCAATAGCTTCCTAAAGGGGGGTTAAGTTCACCAGCCAGTACTAATCTAGTTCCCCTTATTAAGAACTCTTGCTTGGCCAATTAGCACTTGAGAACTTGCTTGGAACATTGGAATTAACAAACAGTTCTGACAGCTGAAGAAGTATTTCAACAGCATGCCAGATGAATATAGGAATATTGTTCTGCCTTTTGACTTAAATATCTCTGCTCATTAATTTGTTCCAGAAGTGGGGATACTAGTTTCCTCAACTGTTCCACAGGGCTATTCAGGCATTTATTTTTTAAGTAAACCATCTGCTGGGACAAGTATGCTTTAATGATATGTGTCCTGGTAAGCTGCAAACATTTGGTATCGGGAGCAAAGTACTGACCTGAAAGCACACTGCAACAAATTGGGCTATTCGCTAAGTATCCAGCCCTGAAGGTTCTAGTAAAGCTAAGAAGTACCATGCTGTCCTGGAAAAATTCATTCATGTACTGTAAGGGCCTAGAAAGTACAGTGTTACCTTTGTTGTTATAACATGTCCCCCAAGCACATTTTACTAATAGGGCAGTGCTTATTCACCCTGACATTTCCTGGGACGGAGATGTTGCCAATATATGGCTATAAAGGATCAATGCTGAGGTGTACCATGATATATAAAAAGGGTAGGCAGGAGGTGGGGGTGGGGGTTTGAGAGGGTGAGAAAGACTATTGATTTGAAAGGATGCGGTTATGTAAAAATGAAGGACCTGATGTGAGAAGATGCCTGTACCCATCTAGTAGATGAGATGTGTAGCTTGTTCTTGGCAGAAACAAGGAACAAGGGAAATAAATCTAGGTCTAACATTGGAAAGTCCTGGAAAGAGAATCAAGAAAGATTATCTGTATGAAAGTTGAGTCCCTGTTTTTTAATTGCTTGGAGGCATCTATGATATGTTTATTCATGAAAGAGGATATTACGTAGGCCAAATGGTAAGCGAAGAAATATTTAATGATGCAGTATAGAATGAGATCAACTTAAAATGTAGTTGATAATTTCCACCAATTTCAGGTGCAGTAGCTTGTGGAAGATGAGAGTGTATTAACTAATGCAAACCCTTTCTTTCTCTAGGGTCATAATGCCTATTGCTTGGAATGACAGATCATACGGCTCGGTTTCGGTGACAAGCAGAGACTCCATAGGTTTTTGAAAAACAGGTCATGAATGTCTCTCTCATGGGCACTAGCAAGCCACCATTTGAGAATGCCACAAGAGATGAGAGATTTTGCGAGTTGTGCTGCAGGGCATGAGACATTTCTATGGTATTGTGAAAGTAGAACCTGCTTTGAAACTTCAAGACACATTTAGACTATGTTTTCACAGTCATCAACGTGAATTATGACGTAGTTGTGCAGTGAACCCGCTTTTCTGATGTGAATTTAAAAGAAAAAGAGAATATATGCATCTGTTGTTTTAAAATATATATGCTGGCTACTCTGCAATCGGAATGACCACATAAAGGAAATTGACTTCCTGCTAGAGTTACAAATTTACTTTGCAATAACACGAAAAACAATCATAAATGTGAATGAACCATTAGAAAAAAGATCACTCCCTGAGGAAAACTATGCAGCACCAATAAGATGCAAGGAGAAACAAGCATTGTCAAAGCCATTATGTCTCACCTGTGTCACCGATGGCAGACCTGTT
The DNA here is from genome assembly GCF_964263255.1 of Lissotriton vulgaris. Classification (NCBI taxonomy): domain Eukaryota; kingdom Metazoa; phylum Chordata; class Amphibia; order Caudata; family Salamandridae; genus Lissotriton; species Lissotriton vulgaris. The sequence continues at coordinate 670,468,064 of NC_141691.1, read as the reverse complement.
GGCCTTGATATTTCTCGCGAAGAAAGCATTTTCTTTATTAAAAAATATATTTCGAGATGACTATTCTGTGTGATCACTTCTAAAAGCCACCTTCTAATATGTTTTCTTGAAAACAAAACAAATACATTACATGGATGCCTTGCATTTGTACACACACATGGTGGCCATCATCGAATGTGGCTTTTTAACCAAATACATTGCAAGATGGCCACCATACCTGCGCAGGCACAGTGGCCCCCTTGGAACTGGTTTTATTCAAAATAAAAGAAAACACATTCTAAGACAGTCATTGTGCATCCACATAGCAGCCTTTTAGAATGCCATTCACTGTAAAGTTAAGAAAACCTGTTTCAAAATGGGCACTGTGTGTGTGCTCGCCTGCACATTTGTCATCTTGCGAAGGTTTTGTTAACATTAAAACTGAATTAATTTCAAGATTGTTGCTGTGCATATGAGCGTTTGCATACAAATGGGAGGCCATGTTAGAATGTTTTCAAAACAAAAGCATTAAAAAAATGACAGCCCACTGGTATCAGCAACCAGCAGTGAGAGTGAATTGTTGATGAAGGGCGCAAGTGGGGGCTTGAGGGGCGTGGGAGGGGGGGAGATGCTTCTTTATATAACGAGATGGGGTTGAGTGGGAAGCAGGGATTTAAAGGTGAGGAAGATAAAAAGTCCTAATGTACTAGAAGGCATGACCGCAGCAGTGGAAAGATTCAACATAACCAGGGCCACTGGATTGATGTGATTCTGCGATTGTAGCTTTTTTTCTGCATAATTATGGATTTGCCAGATTTGCCACTTCATCCATCATCTGGGGCATTATGTGCAGATTTTAACAAACAAACTTGTTTCTAGTTTAAATGGATCAAAGGTTACAAAAAAATTGCAATATGTGTTAAGTGGACACCCTTCGCAATGATTAGCTGGTCATCTTTCAGGTGCTTATTTGTGTTTTATCATGTGTAAAAATGACAAAATAATGATATAATACTATCAGAAAATGTGCTACATTTTGTCACATAAGTTGCCTTGTTTTGCGACATAATGTAGTCAATCCTGCCACAAAATGTGATGCTCTCCTGTTGCATATTTCCAGTGGCCCTGAACATGACCAAACAATATACTGTGAAACAGAAATATTCTTTGGAGGGTAGAAATAGAAGAATAGACAGGAAACCCATCGAACCAGGAGCAGAGAACTGAGCTGCACAAGAAAACCACTCACTCATGAGGAAAGGGTGGATCCAGGTCCCACTCTACTTCTATATTGGCTATAATTGGTCTGTTTGACAAAAGACAATTACCTTACTTGACCTGAAACATAAGTGCATACATACCTAGCACATGTATAAGGGATGCTTTCATAGTCAGTGTATCTCTTTCATTGAGATTATGAAAAACCAACAAGACATGGATTATATTTGTGTACATTGGTGAGGATAGCATGCATTAAAGGTACTGCCAATAATTACATGAGTAGTAAGTGATAGCAAGATATTGTAAATGTGTTTTCCTTGTTGTTACAGGGGAGTTCTTCACTGAGGGCTAAATATTTTCATTAAATCGACAGTTTAAGCACCTCTACTAGGTGTTTTGTGGAGTAATCAGGCACAACTCTTGATTTAGAGAATTACATTACCGTTTTAGAACATATAATTTCAGATTCGTATAATTGTCAGGAGTTTGGTGTCTTCCATTTTTCTTGTCTTTGCATCTGGCATACCAGTTGTAAAGGGTTAAGTTTAAATTCATTTTCTTCTCGAACTTTTTGAAGATGTTTATCAACAAGTTGGGTGCTGTGATGCCATTGTCTTGACTTCTGAATCATGATTAGGGCTCATGGTGTTATGGTATTTTTATTAACATTTAGGTCTGGATTTTTCCATATTTCTTTTTTGATAATGTATATGTATTGATCCATAATTTGTTTGTGCTTAATGTAAAAAAATAAGCCGCAATGTGTATATTACTACAATGGACAAATGTTTATTCATGTTTGAATGTCCAGTTAGTTTTAGTAATTCACAGTTCAAAACAATCATCTGAAATCCTTTTCATTTTAGAACAACTTAAAAATGTGCACTGCTGCAGCTATCTGAGTTTCATTAGGCAATCTTTTTTCTTTTTTTTAACTCCCCTGCCTGGCAGTCTGCACAGCTAGACCTAGCATGCATGACTGACAGTAGAGAGAATTGCCCAGAAGTAAAAATCAAGAAAAAACTGGGAGCCTTAATCATGATTAATCTTGTTTCTTATTGAGAGAGAAAAACTATAGAATAGAATTTTAATTTAACCACTGTGCCAGAAGAGTCAATCTGGAAGGGCTCAAAATTGCTCAAACATGCTCCGACATACCCAAGGGAATATTCAGCGCTCAGGCGATGCTGTTACTGTAAGTCTAGTTTGTATGGCAGCCCTTGTTTCCTTATTACTGTGTGGAGTGCTGGGTTATTGTGAAAACATCTCTGTCTATTGAGCTGCTTTGGGGATTGCTGCCAGGTTGCATGATGAAGACGAGCAGAATCCAGCTAACAAAGCATCGCTTAACCCCTTCGCTGCGGGGGTTATTCCCCCACTGTGCTGGGGGGGAGGGGGGCACGCATAGCGCCCCATGCTCATGACGAGCTGAGCTCGTCACAGGTGTTTTGACTCCTGTGGAACGCTCAGCACAGCAGGGGAATTCTCCCCGCACCTGAGCGTTCAACTCCACGTGGACTTCTGACAACAAATCTTCCTTACCTCTTTAAGCACTGAGGGCCTCATTTATGAGGCTGTGCGTCACTTTTACGCCGCCGGTGCGTCACTTTTTGTGACGCACCAGTGGCGTAAAAATGCACCTTGTTGCGCCATATTTACAAAGTGACGCATCTAGGTAGATGCGTCAATTTGTAAACCCCTGCGCCAGGTATAATGTATGCAAGGGGGGCGTATTGACGCATGAAAGGGTCGTAAAAGGGTCGCAGTGAAATCTATGAGATTTCACTGCGTCACATTTAGGACACCGTTGCGTCAAAATCTTGCACCTGCCTCACAGCAGGCGTAAGACTGATGCAGGCCCTTTCACATGGGGCTTGCCCCATGTGAAAGGACGCATTGCTGGAGTTGCGTCACTTTTGTGACACACTCCAGCAATGCGTCACTTTTGCACTTACAGATACGTCAGAAATACTGACGTATCTGTAACTCCTTGCGAGATGATGCGTCATACATTAAATATGACGCATCAGGAATGTCGCAAGGAGTGCGCACTGAGAAGTGACGCATCGCTGCTTTCACACAGCGTTGCGTCATTTCTCATAAATGAGGCCCTGAGTTTCTTGGAATTCAAAACAAGACTATTTGTCGTGAGAAAAAACGTATAATGTAAATAAGATTTCTTATTTGGTGTATGATCAGCTAGCTAATTGTCATTAAATGTTAAAAACTTGCGTTGGACAGGGGGCGCGGCTACCAGTCTTGCAGCCGGTGCAGTGCACCAGGGCCTAGAGTTGTGAAGGGTCCCAACTAGAGATGCACCTTGAGCCCTTACTGGGCACCTAAATAATCATGCTGGAGTTCCGAAGGTGAACCAGCATTCAAGAAGACTTTGCATTTAGATTGTACCTTATCACCTTTGCTGTGTGTTCAAACACAGAGGTCAAATGTCCGTCTTCTAACACAACAACATCTAAAAAAAAAAAAATTTAGGAAAGCACAAATGGATAACTTTTTTCTCAAGCCAAGTGTGATGGGAAGAAAGATTTTAATAGGATAAAAACAAATTAAGACACTTTACTTGGTGATGCACAAATGTTGAAACACAAATGACAAACATTGGCTGAAACCAAATTTCTACACAATCTCGTTTATGCTCTATACAGTTTTATCAGCAAAACTGTATGTCTGCGCAAATTTAGTGGTTATTTCAAGGGAAAATGTACTCTCTATTAAAGATAGTGGCTACCCCACCATGCTTTAGTTATATATTTGTGACTGTGTGCTCCTAAATGCAATGCCAGCTACATATTACACCTTTACAACTCCCCTGCTAAATGGACATTGCACATTTGTGACACTTCTTTGTGGGATGCTTGTATTTTTCAGAATCCCTACGAGTTCACTGCCTACTAGGGCCACAGGAGCTCTTACAGGGCAGGTAGCTTGCTGTTAGATCCGTCTGATTCCCCCAGCTGCAGCAGTCAGACGCCGAGAAGCAGAATGTACTAAAGCTCCTGTGAGGGCACTGATAAGGCCTCATTGCTTGTACACAGAATAGCTGAGTAGTGCGCATGCTCACTTTTGTAAATGCAGAATGCGCTATTCAGCCCTGGCTACTTGATGCCATCAGAGGTCAAAGAAGCTATGCCCATGCTGCTGGGGGGCTTCTGAAGACAAGATAGTCACAGTAATCACTACGTTCGACCTGATGGGTGGAGGGAAAACTATGGCAGTTGGTAAAGTACATAGACTTACTTAGGACAGAGTGTTTGAACTGGGAAAATGAATGATTTTAGTGTTGTTTGTTTCATTTTATGCAAAAATAAATGCACATTTTAAAACAACTTATTGGTGTTGCTAATGAACAATTCTTCCTTATTAAAACCAGAAGTAGGAATAGTTATCCTTCTGAGACCTGTACAATCTTCCAGAATCTTAGAAACTAAGATGTTGCTCCCAAGTGTGAGAGACTGAGAGAGGGGGAACTAGTGAAACTGTTATACAGTCCTGTTGTAGAAATGGGTGAGTCAACAAATTAACAGGGAGTGATGAACCAAGGGTTTGTCTTGGCTCTTAGAGCCCAGACATGAGCTGAATGATGGGAATATTTGGTATGAATATCACGAAACATTTTATATAAAAATATGATAAAGTGTCTTCAAAATTCAAAAAAGTATATTTCTTTGACAAGCGTTTCACATTAGTGCCTCAGATTATATCACTGCACTGAGAGACACTTACTAAATGTGATTTTTAAACATGAGCTTGGAAACATTCATGCCCACGTCCCCCACTCCGACGACTATAGCATTAGTGAACTAAGACAAAAGTTAGTTGTCATATGCACCCTTTATGCGGGCTATATTCTTATTTTACATGGAGCAATATTATAGTACATTAAGTTAACCACAAGAGAGGGTTTTGAGGGTTTTGTACAGCACACATCCTCACATATTTCAAGGTTTTTTCAAATGCAGTAATAAAAGAAATTGGAGGAACAATACAATTAAATAACTACCTAGAATCACACAATTTAATCAAGTGACCCAGCAAGGTTTGAGCACAGGTTTTCTGGTTTCACACTATGTAATTCACCCACTCAATTGGTATCCCTTTGTCGCTCCTGTTTGACATCAAAGTTTAATGGTCTGTCTTTCATTCTTGGTGCATGTTAGAGCAATAGGTAGAAGCGGAAGCCACAAGAAAGGTCAGTGAATTTTGGGTTTGACTGCTCAAGAGTAACTTGAGCTGGGCCAGAGTCTATCACTTGGCTAGAGCCTTCAGGTGCTCACCCACCTCTACACTTTATTCTGGGTATTCTGTGCCTGAAATAAACTTAGATGCGGCTGCCAGTGGGACACCTGTTTTGTATGTGAGGTAATCTTAGCTTTCACGGCTGATGACCATCTTGTACATATGTTCCATATGAGGGGAACTTACACTGAACCCAAATGCTCCACACTGCATGTATGTGTGTGTGTGTGCTTACACACAGTCTTGCACTGCGACCGCAGATGCTGTCAATGTTCTGTGCATGTGAGGGAAGCATGCATTGTTTTTAACCATATTGGTATCTATTCTATAGGTTTGAGGAAAGGATGTACTCCTGCCCGGCACTGTACCATTTTTGTGTGTGGAATTCTTGCAATGTGTGTGAGTCAAGTTTGCACTCATACACCCCAGTGCTGTTCCTTATACTTCTACCAAACCTGAAATCCTACTTGATCATTGAATATAAGGAAAGCATTAAATGGTACTCCATAGTGCCACACTAGTTCCATGTCTTCAAAGGAAGCTTGCAGTAGCCCTGCAATGCCACACTCGTTCTGTGTCTTTGAAGAAAGCTTGCAGTGGCCTACCCTGTGGTGCCACACTTGTTCCAGGTCTTTGAAGGAAGAGTGCACTGACTGGCACTGAAATAGCATACTTCTTCAATGACTTTGAAGGAAGCTTACACAGGCTTGCAAGGCAGTACCAAAATTGTTCCATGTGTTTGAAGGAAACTTGCACTGGCCCTGCAGTACCACATTTGTTCCATATCTTCGAAGGTAGCTTGCATTGACTGGTCATTTCATAGCACACTTGTTCAATGTCTTTGAAGGAAGCTTGCACTGCAGTACCACAATTGTTCCATGTCTTTGAAGGAAACTTGCACTGGTCCTGCAGTACCACATGTGTTCAATGTCATTCAGGGAAGATTGTGATGCTCTTGACCAGCGTTATACATCTTTTGCGTGTGAATTAAGGACTTCTTGTGCTCCTTCACCTTGTGCTCCATCTATTGTTATGTGTTTTTGGTCTGACCAAAAGACTGTTTTAGCTGTCTCACCAGCTTCATATTTTCACAAATATAATACATAATCTTGCTTACAGAAAATGGGCTTTGGGTATGTCCACTACAGTTACACTTCAGACAGAGGGTCATTCACAAATTATTTCAGCTCTTCAGAACAGTATACATACAATTGGGCAGTCGATCAGCCCGCTTCAGCCATTGGCATTTTTGTCTATTTTGGACGCTGCCTAGTAGACAACCACTGATCTTGAGGATGTCAGGCAGTCTGAGTAACAGAATTTTGACTAATTACTCTGTAATCAGAGAAGTATATCCTCAAGAGTTATTTCCTTTAAGGTCCTCCCCCAGAAGCTTATAAAAATGCAGACTAGTGCTAATTGAGTAACGAGAATAACAGAAGCTGCCCTGGTATTGCTACTGGGCCACAATTTTCTTATGCAGAGCACCAGGGTCTCTGCTGCAAACTTCAAAACCATGCCACAATCTTGAAACAGCATTCTGCATATATTATTTACAGTTCCAAGATGGCTGACCAGTGAGAAGCTGTACTTTAAAAAAATGTTATTGAAGCACAGGCTGTTCACATTTAGTTATTTTTTTGTTTTTTAAAAATGTATTTTAGCATATGCTTGTATTTCGAAGAAAATAACCACATTGCTATTTCGATGGCAAGTGGGGCATATTTTCGATGCCAAGAATCTTTGCCACAAATATCTGACTCACATAGTCCGCGTACTGGTCCAAGTGTGGCTAATGGATGATTAGATAACCTTCGTGGACATTCAAGCTTCAGTGTACCATACCTCGACGGCTTTGAATTGTACTAGTGACCTGATGCACCAGATACTCAACCCGTGCTTCCTATGCCACCACCTATCCAATCTTTAATTCTTCCTAGTGAGTGGTGTACCTGTGTGTGAGCAGTGTACTTGTGTGAGTCCAAAATAGTCACCATGTTTAGTGAAAGCATTGCGAGAGGCGTGCCTGTGAGAACTCAGGACTATCATTGTCTATAGTGAGTGTATGGTAATGGTCTACAGGGTGACAGTTGTGGGTGCAGAATGAGGCATATGGCTATGGAGGTGCAGTGTAAGGAATGGGTCTATGTGAGGGTTGCAGTGAGAATTTGGGGTCCCTGCAGGTTGATGCTTTGCGTGTATGCACTTCAAAAGGGCCAACCAAACCTATTGGCTTGGTAAATGTTTTTTAGGGATATGGCTTTGACTCACAGATATACAGTGCAGAGAGTGCAAAAACAATAGTCTGTCTATGAGAATAGTAGTGAGTTTTGTTATGGCAGATGCAGAGTCTGTAGAAGGAGGTTGAGGAGTGTTGGGCCGCTGACTTACTGAGATGTCACCCTAGTAAGGGGTCCCTATTGCTTTTCTTGCACTAGGGCCCATGGCAACCTAGCGATGCTACTGCGTTGAACATCGGAGCCTCACATGCAAGCTGTCCGTTTTTATGTTCCATTCACCATTTACCATCAGCATAACCTAATATGAATGCAGGAATTTAATAAAAAAAGGATTAATAAATTATTGCCAAGAAATGTTTAATTCATGTGGTCATATTTGGCCTTTATCCTGAAGAGGTAGGTCAAAGTCACCATCCCACTGACACTGCCACCGACTAAGACTCTGTCCCTCACCACCCCTTGTTGTAAATATACTGACTAAATCTAAGGCAAAGCAATTCTACGCAGTTGTGTGCAATCAACGCAGAGGTCTCAGATAGCCCAGCAATGTTCAAATCTTGCCTCTATGCGCTCAGATGTGATGGCAAAAACACACTTCGTTTTGGGCGACAAATATATTTGCACCAGCTCAATATCTCCCTAAAACACAAAATTGGTTCTCCTTGCTAGTAGCAGCTCTGTCCCTCCAGATGTCTCAGAGGATGTTTATACATTTCTCCACAGATATTAGCTCAAGAACACCCGCCATTTTGCTGTGCTTCGACAAAGTAATTCGTCACCAGCACGTCTCCCTCAAGGCTGGTTCTTAGTTCTAAGGACTTTGTTTGAACTTTCCCAGGCTCATCCAGTGAAGGTTCGAGCACAAAGACAATCAGGTAACACCCCAGTGACTAACTTTTCATTAGCCCCACTCATAAATATCCAGTCACCCACAGCGCCATTTCCTGCTCTTAGAAGCATCCGAGTTCAAGATGCAGTTAACGGGCCATTGCTAAATTACCCGGTTTTAATGAGCTGTAATGTCAGGTAACAGTCTCTCTACTAAAAGCTCTTCCTGCTAATGGTACATGGTTTTAGTTTTATATTGGCATGAAATATAGCTTGAATTGTGACCCTGATTCTGCACTGTTTAAGAAACGCCTGCAAAAGAAACGACTCATCAGTGAAAACAAGCTTTAACACAGAAAGGGCCACATATGGCTTGGAGAATCAAAACTGAGGTGCGTGAGTATTTTGAGTGATGATGAACGAGATTAGCATTAAGATTCAAATGAAGGACCGGATTTACTAAAAGTCAGGCAGCATTACATAATAATCTGGAGTCGTGCTTCAAAAAACTTCAAAATCACGAAGTGTAGCATTTATAAAGAGTCGCACTCTGATGACGTAATAGACAGTATTTGTGCAACTATGCCACTTTAGCATGATGTAACGCCGAACAAAGGTAAGACAGTGTTACACAGTTCCTCGGGGTTCTGAGTGATATAATAGACAACTTGTTATTCACAATTGCAAATCTATAGTTTTTTATCTTGGAAGCCCCATTTTATCTCTTCCTGCTTCCATCAGCTGTGCATGGGTAGATGGGTCTTGGCGGAGCCATGGAAACCATGCCCGTCTCTTCCCAGGGTACCTGCCAATCACCCTCTCACCCTCTTGGCCTTCATCTCCAACCCAGTGTCCCCACCCTTGCACACCACTACTAGCATTGCATATTCCATATAGCTCCCAAATATTAAATAAAAAACAGATACCACCCTCAGGATTAATTATCTTTTCCCCAGTCAGATAAAAAAAGAAACAGTGTTCTGTCATTCCACCCACACTACACTCTCTTTAGAGACATGCCCGCCTGCACCTCAGTATAAAAATGATTGTACTTGGCCTCTGTCACTCACCCCCATCACCCTCTTTGCCCTGTTACCCCCTCCCTGTCAAAGCCATGTTCTCAGCTCTCTAGGGCAGTGGTTCTCAACCTCTTGACTCCTGAAGATCTCCACTGAGTCACTACTGTAAAGCCGGGGACCCCAAGCAATTTGTACAATTTAAATTTCAAATATTAAAACAGTACAAACCAAACAAATATTTGAATTACTAAAGATTGTATTATTTTATATTGAAAAAATATACAAAGGCGATCTCCACCCCCAATATAATGTGGGGGAAATGGTGCATTCTACAACACATTTATCATTATATATTTATTTGTATTAGCTTAAAAAGCATAGCAAATTATGACCTTTCTGTGCACAAGGATGACAATCTTTGCTGGGGCTCTTCAATGATTCCCTCATCATCACCCTCCTCCAGTCCTTCTCTTCTCTCTGTAGCCCCTCTGTCACATGTATTTAATTTGTCTTATTGCACCTCTTATACCAGTGTGGGGTGTTAAAGTACTTTACACCACACACATACAGGCACAATGAATCATACGTGTGTAAATCAGTGTATAGAATATTTGTTACATAAGTCAAAAGGGACTGCAAGGTGTAGGATTCACACCATATATACTGGTAGGCATTCATTTTCTAAGAGTGTTTGGTCTGGAGAAGCATAATCTCAGGATTCAGAATGTAACACATTGGTTAGCGTTGACTTTAATAATAAGAATTTATTGCTACCCAAAAAAACCTTTTTTTAGCAGATTTAGGATATTGAAAGACTGGCAAAAGATATAATTTACTAATTTATATCATGTAGTTTGCATGCAGCGCTTTGATTGCAGTTCATAGCTCACTGTGCTAGTTTCCGATTGTAACTTATGAACTGCACAGTAACAAAAGAATCTCTGTTACAAAAACAGTAATCCACTGAGCTATGCTCATAATATACTGTTCTTTAAAATGCATGGTACACAATCTTTGCAGCAGGCTTATCAACCATCTGCGCTACCACAGATGAGTCAAAGCTGCCACTAAACAAAACTCCCATCTCTCTCCAGCAGGTACATCAATCACTGGAGTTATCTTGCCACTTTTATTGTTGCCCAAAAAATTGCTGGCTATGCAAGGAACTTTGCAGCTCTTTTTTAAAACCCCCTGGGGAGGTATCATGGACTTCTGGGTGTTTCGCTGACCACAGTTTGGGAACCGCTGCGCTAGGAAATGTAGAGCCAGGACTACACTGAAAGAGTCTCTCAAAGCCGAGTCAGTGCACATTTCAATCCCCTGTTGCTGCCTGCAAGGGTTAGCAGATACCCATGGCTTGCAAGGAATGTGGTCATTTGTGGAAGAATGGTGCAATCAGCTTTGCAGTGTTCTAATATAGGTGAAACTTGCCACAGGATTTAAGAACAAAACTCCACAGCAATTTCGCCCAGCAGCCCATCCCAACTTTTTTCGGATTTGTCAGTAGAAGTTCCCCTGTGTTTAGGTCTAACATTAACCAAGACCTTTTGATTAAACCAACAACTTTTAGGTCTTTTAAATTAACCAAAATATTTTAAAATAGACTTCGTTTTAGTGGCGTTCAACCACTTCTCTTCATCCACTGGGCTGCCTGTGTGCTATTCACATTTTGTTTGCACCCACCACACCATTCTGCATAGGATAATGAGCAAGTCCACTTCAGAACTTGGCCCCTTTTTCTGTGAAGGATAGGATTTTTCTGAAGCCCAATGCCGTCACCCACAGAGAAAGAAGTCCTTTTCAGTTCCAGGTATGTGTGCTGCCATCTTCAAATGGGCTTTCAGGCCTTTCAAACATGGCTACCCATGCACAAGTGTGTTTGCAGGAGTGGACATTTTGGAATAATTTTGCAGAAATGTACTACAAAAACATCCAAAGATGTCCTTCTGTGCATGCACATTGAAGCCCTTACATGCATAGTAATGCTTGAAAGGCTTTATAAAAACTTTATTGTAAAGACATTCAAATACCGCTACCTACATATGTGCGTGTGTGTACAAGTAGCAGTAGTTTACAATTTCTTTTGTAATGAAGATTTGCAAAAACAAAAAAAAAGCCCTGGCAAAGCAAACAGGCTGGCAGCCAACGCTAGAACTATTGCCTTTGCCAATGCTTCTTTTCAGTTGTTAGTTAGGTTTGATGGATTCCTCTTCTAAAGGACTCCCCAACCCTATACATCTTGTGCTTCCCAAGGACACTGTGAACCGGTCTCCCATTAATTTAGGATTTGAGTAGCCTGTCTCCTCATGGCCTCGATTACTAGGTCATATATGGCACTTCCTACTGATGTTTTGGCATGTATTTAAAAGAGATTAACACTGACCCCCCTTAATAATGGTAAGTACAGTGAACTTATGGTAACCCAGCACACTTTGGATTGTTTTAATGTATGAAAGTGTTTTCAATCAATAACATGACTGTGAACAGCTCTCTGGTTGTAAACATCGGAATATGTTTAAATTTAAATATTATTGTAACCAACGAAGGAGCACCTGCTTTTAAAGTTTCTCCTTAGCGGACTATGAATATGTTTTTGAATAAATAAAAGTAAAATATGGAGTTTGTAAAGACCAATGTGTAGGGCTCATGAACTATTAGAGCCTTCTGAATATACTGGAAGCAGGGCAAATCTAACTCTTCACAACAAAATGTGTACCTTCCATGAACAAGGCCAGAGTATCCCTGCCTGAGTGTTTGAGATTTCAAAACTGCCAGTTACACTAACTGGTAAGACAACATTATATTATACTCATATTCCCAAACAGGAAGACCATTCCAAACAACAACTCTAGGAATCCTCACCTAATTTATCTAAATGCTGGGTCTTCCAGCAGAGACAGAAGTCCACAGGAAAAGGGTCCTTTTCCGAGCAAGAGAAAACTGAAGAAGGGAAGGACCCAGCATAAGTCACAAGATTAGTTCCTTCACCGTGGACTGCCTTGCCAGAAGAAGTTATCCTTTCTTCAACTGAACCTCCCCTCCCCCAACTGCGAGCTAGCAACGTCATATCCATGAGCAAGACGAGTTCTGTTAGGCCCCTTATGGACAAAGAGGACAAACACTGAGTTGTTGGCAGTCAGATGCTGCATTAATATTCTAGGTACCACTGAATATCAAACCATTTCCACTCAAACTGCAGATGGCTGATCTGTGGAACAATGGAGTTGTGGAAGGACCTGAGCAGAAGCAGCTCACAGCTCTTATTGAACGGGTTGCTGCCATTAACTTCAGGTCTCTGTAAAAACACCTCACACCTCACTGGAATTCCCATGGCAAGGCATATGGGGCATATGTAGGTAATTTTGACTTTGCGATTTGGAAAATGCGATTTTCGGCGAATCGCACTTTCTGAATTGCAAAATCGGATGTAGGTAAAAAGTCGCTTTTTTTGCGATTCTCAAAAATTCGCAGATTTTTTGTGCGATTACTCAAATAGCGATTCCTTATTAGCGAATTTGCTAATAAGGAATCGCAAAAACGGGAAAGAGCAATTCAGGTGCAGAATGATGACATCACAACCAGGAAGTGTGAGTCTCCATGCTGCACCTAATTGCCTGCACCTGTCCCAGAGTCAGTTGCTGGATGAGAGACAGAGTGGAAGGATTGTTGAATTGGCTCTGACTTTAAACACTGTAAAATGGAATCACAGGGTGCAGAAAAGGAAGGTGGAGAGAAGCAGGCAGAAGAACAATGAGGAAAAAGGAAGCAGAAATGTTCAGAGAGGGAGTTGGAGGGTTTAACAGAGGAGGTGGTGAGGCAACATGACCTTCTGTTTGGAAAAGCCTCACTTTGTGTGCCTGAAACCAGAAAGAGAAAATATGGGCAGACATACAGGAAAAGGTTAATGCAATTGGCGTTACCCATCGTACCACCGATGACCTCAGGAAGCGGTGGTACAACATGAGGCAAAGGTCCAACGATATGGTGGCCACGAGATTGGCAGAAGCCAAAGCAATTGGAGGTAGGAGCTCCACTACACCTGAGCCGACGCCCCTGGAGGAGTTGGTGGAGACAACCCTAATGCCCGAGGCAGTGACGGGCGTGGCTGACCTGGACAGCTCTGAAACCAGAGACACCACAGAAGGTAGGATGCATGCCTAAATCACCCAATGCATTGCCATCCCACCCAAACTCTAAAATCCTCATGCATGAATAGGAATCCGGTCCATGTTTTGAGTAATACCCAGTGAAGCATATTTGGAAATGTAGTCCTATGTTATGTAAATAGGGGCAGATACACATACAAAGGGTATATAGGGAACAGCTCCAATAGGAATATGCAAAGTACACAAAATAGACAAGCAGGCATGTAAATAGTGTTGTCAAAAATCTTTATTGAAAAAAAATGAAAATTACACACAACTCATGTGTGATTTTATTTTTTGGGCAGATGGACCAACAACACAGGACACTGTTGCAACAGTGGGACAGTCAGCTTCGACAGAGGACCAGGCAGGGCAGGAGAGGCAGGGTGCCACACGTGACACACCTTCTGTGCAAACCAAAAGGCACAAAATAGTACTTGCATTAATACAAATGCAATCTGGGTCCACAGATGTTGAAGAGGGAACACAGGGTGATGCATCACCTAGCACAGCTCAGGACAGATCCCAAACACTATCCAACTAACTACAAGGTGCAGCGCAGAGCGTAGTGCGCTCATAGGAGCTATTGCAAGCTATTGCAAGCTATATTTTTAAAATACCCCCGTTTTGTCATTTTAGTTGGTGCTAATTTCTGCCTTATACCCTGCTTTTAATTCGCCCACTTACTTGCACTGTAACATTGGAAATACACATTGTTTGGTGCGGGTCCTTTCTCCCTCGAAGCTGTATTGTGGCGGACATCTTGGGTGGGGGGTGAATGGCCCAGAAGCTTCGCACGGTCTAGTCGTCACAAGGACGCTAGACCGGTACTTAAACCGGGTAGATCAGGCGGCCTGTCACTGGAAACTATCCAACTAACTACAAGGTGCAGCACAGAGCGTAGTGCGCTCATAGGAGCTATTGCAAGCTTTATTTTTAAAATACCCCCGTTTTGTCATTTTAGTTGGTGCTAATTTCTGCCTTATACCCTGCTTTTAATTCGCCCACTTACTTGCACTGTAAAATTGGAAATACACCGTGTTTGGTGCGGGTCCTTTCTCCCTCGAAGCTGTATTGCGGCGGACATCTTGGGTGGTGGGTGAATGGCCCAGAAGCTTCGCACGGTCTAGTCGTCACAAGGACTCTAGACCGGTACTTAAACCGGGTAAATCAGGCGGCCTGTCACTGGAAACTATCCAACTAACTACAAGGTGCAGCGCAGAGCGTAGTGCGCTCATAGGAGCTATAGCAAGCTTTATTTTTAAAATACCCCCGTTTTGTCATTTTAGTTGGTGCTAATTTCTGCCTTATACCCTGCTTTTAATTCGCCCACCTATTTGCACTGTAAAATTGGAAATACACCGTGTTTGGTGCAGGTCCTTTCTCCCTCGAAGCTGTATTGCGGCGGACATCTTGGGTGGGGGGTGAATGGCCCAGAAGCTTTGCACGGTCTAGTCGTCACAAGGACGTTAAACCGGTACTTAAACCGGTCATGCTGACGCGCAGCGGTCACGCGCTGCCGGTTCGCCAGAGCATCGCCGGAGTCACGCCAGAGACCAGCCCGCCTGCGCCCGTCCGCGCTCGGACGGGCCCCGGGGCCAGGACTTCTGACCATCGGCTAGTTTACTCGACGGAGGAGCTGTTCCAACTTGATAAAGATGAGCAGCCATTAGACCCCGCAGTCTTAGTAAAGCTGAATTAGTATGCCATTAAACGTCTTGATAATGGCAAGCCTGGTACCAAGTCCTCTCTGTTAAAGTTAGCCAGCCTAAATACTAGGTCACTCCACAAACACTATGTGGAGATTTTTACCCTGCTTCAGGATATTGATATTGATGTCCTGACTCTATCAGAGACCTGGATGAATGATAACTCCATGCCAGATATTATTGCGGCTCTCCCAATTAATTATGACGCGATATGGCATAACCGTGCAGGAAGTGCACGTGGGGGGGAGTAGTGATTCTGTTCAAAAAGAAATTGTCAGTAGTAAGACTATTGTCAGAAACAGTGGATTTATCCGATCTGTTAGGGGTAAGGATCACCTTGAATAACTATTGCTTGGTAGTCTTGTCGGTCTACCGTCCACCTACTCTACCCCGTTATTCAATGATCTATTTGCCCCCATTACGTCTGACCTCTGCACGAGATACAAAAAAATTGTGGTAGCTGGAGATTTTAATCTACATTGGGAAAACCCTCACAAGGATCTAGCTACACGCCAACTGAATACTACAATGTCCTCTTTGAGCTTCAAACAACTTGTGGAAGTACCCACGCACGTTAAGGGTCATACCCTCGATCTTGTATGGGCCTCAGATCCATACGTAACTCTCAGAGGTGTTTTACCATGCATATGGACCGATCACTATTTAGTGAACTGTGAGGTCCATATTGATGGACACTTAAGTGATCTGCCTCGGGGAGTCAGGAAAATCCGTAAATGGGATAAGGTTGATTTAAAAACCCTGACCGAGACATTTCCGAAAGTAGCCCGACCCTTTGGTGCTAGAAGCAACCTGGACCTGGAACACACGGATTTAACGTGGAGCTTGTGTCAAGCTATTGATCTGATAGCATCTGAAAGGACCAAGCCCATTAGAGGACCAGGAAAGGGAGCCCCATGGTTCACCCCGCTCTTGAGGGAGCACAAGCGGAAGCTTCGGGCTTTGGAGAGATCCTGGAGGAAAACTTAACATGATATAGCTAGGGATCAGTATAAGGCCTCCCTTTATAGGTACAAAAAACTTATATTGCAAGCAAAGGTGGAGCACTATGAGTCTCGCCTAAATAAGGCTGGGAATGTCCAGAAAGAGACTTTAAAAATTTTATCTGAGCTCAGCAAGAAACCGGAAAGCTCAGAAATCACTATAGATTGCAATACCTTTCAGGGATATCTCCTAGAAAAAGTGGAGAACATCATCTCGGAAATAAAAAGTAATACGGTGAATGAACTTGTCCCACACCTTGATCTCCATAATTCCACGGACTGTACTATCGTGGAATTTCCAGAGATTGATGTATTGAGCTTGGAGCAATTGATGGGTAGAACTAAATCTGGTTCCCCAGCAGACCCATGACCCCCTAGCGTATTTCGTGTGGCACGTCCCATTTTGGAGGACAGTATCATTTCCCTCCTTAACAAATCTTTAAAAACGGGGTATCTACCTGTTGAACTTAAGGAAGCGCGAGTTAAGCCCCTGCTGAAGAAACCCGGCGCGGATCCTGCGGTTTTGAAGAACTATAGACCAATCTCCCAGCTGCCCTTTCTTTCTAAGATTTTAGAACAGCATGTCCTGAATTTTCTATCTCTTCACGTGGAGTCTCATTGTTTACTCCACGAGCGACAAGCAGGTTTCGAGCACATCACAGCACCGAGATGGTGATGCTTTCGGTGCTGGATGAATTAAGAGGCATGGCTGATATTAAGAAACCGAGCGCCCTGATTCTTTTAGGTCTGTCGGCGGCGTTCGACACTGTCAGCCATGCCCTGCTCCTGGAAAGACTAGATAACTTCGGGGTTAAAGGCGTAGCCTTTAACTGGCTGAAATCCTTTCTTTTGGGAAGAACACAGAGGATACAACGGGGGGATTTTATATCAGATGTGGGGACTTTAGAGTGTGGGGTGCCTCAGGGCTCCGCACTGTCCCCACTACTGTTTAATCTATACCTTCAACCTCTGATTGCATCTCTGGCCAGTATGGGCTGCAGAGTTTTTAACTACGCTGACGATACTCAGCTTGTACTGAGTATCGACAATACTGAGGCCGCGCAGCTTCAAGCGCAGAATATCCTGAGGTATACGGTTCGGGTGGATGACGAGAAATCTGCTGAAGATCAATCCAGACAAGACTGAGGTATTGGTAATTCCATCTACCACCTCACCTTGGAACGATCTTTACCGGCCACAGGAGTTAGGGACAACTCCAAAGCCAAGCGCAAATGTGAAGAGCTTGGGGATTAAGCTGGATTGTGATCTGTCAATGGGCAGCCAAATCTCCGCGGTTGTTGGGAGCTGCACAAACATCATCAGGCAGCTACGTAAGCTAGCACCCGTTCTTTCTCAGGCCATGTTGCGAACAATTGTAGCAGCGACCATTATGTCAAGAATGGACTATGGGAATGTCCTTTATTTAGGCCTCCCTAAAACTCTGATGAACAGATTGCAGGTCGTGATGAACGACGCGGGGCGACTGATTTTTAGACTCCCCAGAAGGACCAAGGCTTCTCCCCCATTACAGAGCTTACATTGGCTCCCCATAAAAGAGAGGGTAGAGTTCAAGAGTCTGTGCACGGCCCATAAGGCAATTTATGGCCATGCACCTGTCTATATTAAAGACCGTCTTGAAGTGTATAGTCCAAAAAGAACACTTAGATCTTCTGACTCTGAGTTGCTGATCTGCCCTCGGTACAAACTGGTAACCAAGGGAGGGAGAGCCTTCTCTGTGTTAGTCACTCAGCTATGGAATAAGTTGCCTGAGGGGCTACGCAGAGAGGTGAATCTCCTGCGGTTCAGAAAGTCCCTAAAGACATTGCTGTTTGGGAGGGTCCTGGGTGCAATGTAGGCTGGCTGCTGCACGTAGTTATTGTTTGAATTCCATCGATTTCCGAGCGCCTAGAGACCTGAAGGTGATTGGCGCGATATAAATCCAACATAACAATAACAATAACAAACACCCTCATCCAACACGACTGGCAGTGGAGCCAGACAGAGGGGACGGAACAACACCTGCAGTGCCACAACAGTTACTGAGACTGTTTTTGCTGGGCTGGAGGGCCAAATGTTACATGTGCAGCGCCTGCAAAGCAAAGGCATATCGTCAATCCAGATCAGTTGGCGCAACACAATTGGCACATGTCAGAGGTGAGAGTTGGCATCAGACAAATAGCAACAGCAACAGAGGTACATTTAAATGAAGCAAAGATTGCTAGGCAGGCCCAGCGCAGGGACCAACGACGCTTAACAACACGGCTGGACCAATTTGCAAGGGCTGTGAGCCGCCAATCTACAGCCATATCCATGCCTTGTAGAAGAGCAGTGAGCATGCAACATGAAATGGCACACTGCTGTCAGGATGTTGCCAAGAGCCTGGTGCAGGTAACCCATTCTCTTGATCAGCTGCGTGCTGCTGTAGCTGGGGGGATTGTTACGCCAGGTAGCATAGACACTGATGGCCAATCCAGCAGAAGCACACCTACTCCACCGATACCAGCAGAAAGGCGTAGGAGTGGCCATCAGGGCAGAGGTGTGGACAACACTAAAAATACGGAACAGGCTGACGGTGGTGCATCAGGGCGTTCGCGCCGTAGGTGAAGGAGCAAAATGGACAATGGAATGTTGTGAAGCAACACATCCCATGAGGACCTATGTTAATGACATTTGGGCTCTGTGTGGATATGAACACATGTAAATTTCAGACTTACAGTCACACAGTGTGACATTGCATATCCTGCATTTATGTTATGTTATGTTATGTTAATAACTTTTATTAGGCGCACAGCTGCCCCAGCGAAGGGGCGTCCTGGCGCCTGATCAAGTGCCACAACACAACAAATCGATGCTGGAAAGAGAGGGGATCAGTCAGCAGTAGCGAACAGATGAGTTTTTATGGCGCGTCTGAAGAGAGTCAGGCTGTTCAAGGCACGAATATGGACAGGGAGAGAGTTCCACAATCCTGCCGCCAGAACTCGAAAGGAACGACCTCCCATCCAACTCAATCTGAACCTGGTCTTAATCGCCAGATGAAGAGATTCCGACCTGAGAGCCCGCGTGGGAACATAGCGGGAAACAAGACCCGCAAGGGCTGGAGGAGAGGAGAGTTTCAAGATCTTAAATGTTAGACAAAGAGCCTTGAATTTAATTCTCTGTCTGACCGGCAGCCAGTGAAGAGAGGTCAAGACTGCAGAGACAGAGCAACGTCTCGGAAGGCCAACAATGGCCCGCGCCGCGGCATTCTGCACCCTCTGCAGCCTAGTAGCCTCCGCCTGATTCACTCCCAGCAGCAGTGCGCTCCCATAGTCCAGCCGAGAAAGAATGGAGGCTTGGACCACCAGTTGCCGAGTAGGGGGGGTCGAAGAATTTGAGGACAGGTCTCAGTCCTCGCAGAATACCATAACAGGTAGCTGCAATCTTCTTAGTGTGGCTGGTAAAGGAGAGTGTAGGATCCAGCCAAACCCCCAAGTTCTTAACTTCGGCAGCTGGGATGGGAGTTACCCCCAATTCTGGAGGCCACCACTGATCTCCCCAAAGTTCCGCCTGCTTCCCTAGAATCAGGACCTCGGTTTTTTTGGCATTTAACTGTAAACAGTTAATGCGCATCCAGTTTGCCACGGCTAAGAGTCCTGCGCGGAATCTGGGAGCAGTCACCTCAGGGTCCCCACTGAGTGTCACCGCCAGCTGCGTGTCGTCGGCATACGATGTCATGGTTAAGCCACATTGTCTAACGACTGCAGCCAGCGGTTTCACATATAAGTTGAACAAAGTGGGGCTCAGCGCAGAGCCCTGAGCGACTCCCAGTCCCAAAGGATGGAAGGAGGACTGACCAGGTGGAATGGCCACTTTAAAAAACCGCTCCGAAAGGAAAGAGCGAAACCATTGGAGAGCCGTCCCCTCAATTCCCACTTCCTCCAGACGCCGCATCAAAATGTCATGAGACACCGTATCAAACGCGGCGCTCAGGTCTAACAAGAGGAGCGCCGCTGTCTGCCCTGTTATGGAAGTAAAATTCTTTTTTTTGAACAACAACATTGGTCATTGTGGTTAATTCTCTTACCTAGAAGTAGTTCTGTGTGATGTCATCACGTTGCATGTGCCCAGCAGCTGCCCCAGCTCCTCCTGCACGTCTGCTTTGGGGGGCTAGTTCCTCCTCATTGGATGTGTCGGAGTCAGTCAGATCCTCTGGGGTGCCCTTCTTGACGGCAATATTGTGTAGCATAGCGCAGGCCACCACTATCTTGCAACATGTCTCTGGACTGTACTGTAGAGTGCCTCCACTCTTGTGGAGGCAGCCAAAACGGCTTTTCAGGATTCCAAAGGTTCTCTCTATGGTGGCTCTTGTGGCTCTGTGGGCAGTGTAGTATCTCCGCTCAGCAGCTGTGGTTGGATTCAGGTAGGCTGTGAGTATGTAGTCACGCACAGCATATGCACCGTCTCCTGCATGGAAGAAGAATGGTGAAGTTTAGTGAGATGTTGAAAGTTGAAACATTTCATACTACTGTTTGTGTGTGCCATGTAATTACCTAGCAGGTATCCCACTCCAAAAATGCCATTTGTAAATCTACGATGTAAAGCACAGTGTCTAAAAATAAAGGAATCATCAGTGCCCCCTGGAAATTTAGATACGATATCGGTGATGAGATTTTTGGCATTGCAGACTACCTGGATGTTAATTGAATGGTATGATTTTCTGTTTCTGAAAACATACTCATTGTGTGATGGGGGGGACAGTGCAACATGTGTTCCATCTACACAGCCAATCACGTGGGGAAATTGGGGAATTTGATAAAAATCCTGTTTGGTTTGGTCAAGTTCCTGCTGTGTGGTTGGAAATTTGATGTGGGTATGCATCTTCTGCATCATAGCATTGAGAAAAGCATGGAAGAAACGTGAAAGTGCGCTCTGGGACACCCCTCCCACTGTGGCAATTACCCCCTGGAAACTCCCTGACGCTAGGAGGTGCAGTGAGCACAACACCTGTATGTGTGTGGGAATGGTGTGGGCCCTGTATGTGGGGTGCTCCAGGATGGGTGTCAGCTCCTCTATCAGCTCTAGGATACTTTCTGGATGCAGCCTGTAGTGCACATGGATGTCCTCCTCAGTGCGTTGGAAGAGGGTGATGTGTGTCCTGCGGATCCTCTCCTGGCGTCTCCTTCTCTCTTCAACCTGTCGGAATGCACAGCTTCCTGGCTATAACATAAAGCCCAGCCATTGTGAGAAGCCACTGAGGCATTAAGGGCCACTTTATATAGGTTGCACCTGGTTACCACTTGGTCAGAGTTGATGGTAATTGTGAAGTGCTTAATTGCGATTTTAGTAAATTCGCAATTTGCAATTTTTACCTACATTGGAAATTGCGAATTTGCATTATGCGTGACGGTATTTGCGATTTTCGCAAATACTGATACGCAGATTGCGGATTCGCAAATTTATTCGCAGAACCCATTTCTCGCTAAATTGCTAATCGCAAATTTTGCGATTAGCAATTTTGCATTGCACATTTCTTACCTACATAGCATCACACACTTTTGCGTTCGCAAACACCAGTAATTCTGCGAATTGGCCCATGGCCTTCTATATTTAAATTCAACTGGTACTCCCATGATGGTTAATAGCATCAAGGTTTCAGTATAATAGGGGATCTGCCTCTACCAAAACGAAAAACGGGTCTTTCCCAAAAGTGGGAACATCTTACCAAAGTGGTTGACAAATCAAATACATAAGATGCACTAATAATGATTGTCAATTGTCTGCGACATAGCTGACCTGGACTTGGCATGTAATATCGAATTATACTGCAGCTATCTAAGGAATTAAATTCTTAAAGACCTTTTGGGGTGGTTCTTGAATGGGGAGCTGTGGGCTGCCCATTTCACGAGAGTTGGGTCTGAACCTACAGGAACCTCATCATGCTTACACTGCTACTTTCTTACCTTTGTGCAATGCCCCAGCTTGCCAAGGGGTTAGGTCAAAGCTGACTAGATCACCACTCAACAGTAACTGGTGGAGCATTGACCAAGAAAATGTATTTTTGAAGTGCACATGAGCCTCCTGGTATGATGCTTCTACCTGGCAAGATTGAACTCCTTGCAATGAAAACAAGCCTTGCTCAATGTGGGACTCAACGTCTTGTCTTCCACACTCTTGCATCTCTGTCCTTTGTGTGGACACTGGCCAGCTCATCACTCTATTGACCTGGTTGTCAGAAGAAAAGTTACTGAGTCACTCTTTGGGATCACCTGACACCTCTGGGCATAAAGGGCAAGGTTGACTTGATTTGCTGGTGTATGCAGAGCTTGGTGAAGGGCCCCTTTGTTCCTTAGTTTGCTCTTATATGCTTATAGGTTCACTTTTCCATTACTGGCAAGGGTCTGAGTCCAACCTGACCCACTTTATTGGAAATATCACTATCAGGTCCGAGATCACTAGCAAGTACCAATTTCAAAATGTTTAACCTTTAGGTTTTAGTACCACTTTAAGCCTAAACTAGAAGATCAACATTTTCATGAAGAAACTGTACCCTAAACACTGAGAACTGAAGTTTTGAAAAACTTTTCCACAAGATGCATTAATTTTGTTCTTGCTTTTGCATTTTAACAGTTATCATCAACAGTGCAGCTAGGGTATGAACAGATATTCTGGATTTTCTGAGATAGTTTCATTTTCTGGACATCTGTCCCTGAATCCCAAAACTGTTCCCCGACTCTAATACTGCTTGCACCCCTATGAAAATGGGTGGGCATGCAGGGTGGCAAAAAATTACTTTGGGATGATCTTTGGGACGGTTTGTAGTGTGTACGAGAGCTTGGGGAGTACAGCCATCTTAATTATCACTATTTCCCCATAATTGAAAGTGGGAGATTCTTACAGAGGTAGTCAGTGGTTTGATCTATGAGTGGGGCAATATTTAGTATCCAGACTAACTGTGGGCCCAATGCCATGTGAATCCCTAAATATTCAAAACTAGTTGCTAAAAATCAGAGTTGCAGTTGCCGAGGGACAGGGGGCTCTGATTTACCATCCTCCTGAGGAAAGATTTAAGTTTATTGTTGCTAGGTCTGCTTCCCACTTGTATCATAGATGCCAATAATATCTTGCTGCTGGGGTATTTCAACTATCATGGGAAAGACTCCAAAGATAAGTCCTCCAATGGTTATCGTATTTAGGCATAGCTAATCCGACACAGAATGGCGTGTGGTCCGACCCATGTGGCCGGCCACATGCTTTATTTAAATAGTTAGAAATTTTAAACAGAATAAGGTAGATTCATCTGTACATCTTATTTGGACTAGTTACTAGCTTATCAACTGTGAAAATACTTTAGCAAATCATTCTAACTCTTCATCCACTGAGAAGCAACTATTGAGTCGTTCTTGGAAGAAAATTAACTTGGAAGAAAATTAACTTGAACATTATGGGGGCCTGTTTACAGTTCCAAAATCTGGTGAAGGTCACTGGACTTGATCAAGGGGTTGCAAGATGTCATGAATCCATAAACAATGTTCTATATATTGTTGCTCCTATTAAAAGGTTTAAAATCAGGCAACATAAACACCAGGCTACATGGTACAATATTAAGCTTAAAATGGAGAACCAAGGGTGTAGGAAACTTAAAAGGGTCTGGCGTCAGTCTAAATCTCCTCAAGACAAAAAGGCTTATAAACTTGCCCTATACACCTAGCGTAAACACCTATGGGTAGAATGCAGAGGTTCCTTGGCCACCAGAATTCAGAATTCAGCTACTTCTGCCAAAGGGATTTTTAAGTCTTTGAAAGGATTTACTAAACCAGTCGTCTGCAAGTCATCAGTCCCAGGCTCTCCGGAAATTCGTGAAACTGTGTCCACTTATTTTTATGATAAAAATCAGTATAATATAGGAGGACTTTGCCCAGCAGAGAGTGTCTTTGTTAAGTTATGCACGCCATGGATATCTGCCCCCAAACTCTCATGGTCAATCGGAAGGGTTTGATCCTATTGTTCCTAAAGAGGATTGGTAGCTGCATTTTGATCTGAAGTCTGGGTCTACATGCTGATCCATTTTCAGCCCACATATTCTTCTCCCTTTCATCTCTCCTTGTATCCCACATCACTGATTTGTTCAATTTCTCCCTAAAAATGGACAAAGTGCTTAAAGTTTGGATACTTGCTATGTTTGTTCTATTACCATCTGATCTCACTGTTGCTGTTCCCTATTAAAGTTTTGGAGTAATTGATCAATAAACAGCTCTGCCTATATCTTGAGGTCAATCATATACTGGACCTTTCCCAGTCAGGGTTCAGGGCAACTCAAAGCATTGAGACAACTCTTCTGGCAGTTACTGTCTCAATCAGGACCAGCTTGGAAATGGGAAACTCAGTGGTGTTTATACGGTTTAACCTTTCCACTGCAATCGATACAGTGTTTCATGCAGTGCTGATTGAAAGACTCTATGTCATTGAGGTGCCCTCCCAGGTTTTGGCCCATCTGAGGGATTTATGGAAGGCTTAGTAGTATCTATTCTTCCTTTTAAATCCAGGGTTGTTAGTAATACCTGTGGAGTGCCCTAGTCCCACACTTTTTTAATATCTATGTGGGCCAACTGGCAAAGATTGGCAGGCCTTTCAATCCAGAGATTCTGTCTTATGCTGATGGCACCCAACTGGTACTGTCATTTGGACAAAATGTGGATATAACAAAAGCCAGATTCAGAGACTGCATGTGTGCCGTGGCTTTCTGGATGTCTCCAATTTAATGGGGGAAAACTGGAATCCTACTTTTTGGCAAAGCTCATCAGAGCTAGTTGGATGACTCAGTGTCTGGAACTGTGCAACCTACCCTGCCCAAAAAAGCTGGAAAAAATCTTGGCATTCCAATAGATGACACGTTTACCATGACTTCTGAAGTGACTAAAACCTGCGATCCCTCATTTTTCTTCTTAGAAACTTCGCCCATCGTACCGTAATTGAGGCTAACCTTTTGCCCCACTGGGTCCGATTATTATTCGGAGTTGCGAGGTGAGTCCATTGATCATCGTGATTGCCATAAGGGTCCTCTAATCGAGTTTTCATTTAGGACTATCGACTGGCTCCCTTTCCTGATCTATTTATCCCCTCTCTTCTTCTCAGAAACTTCGCCAACTATACCATAATTGAACTAATCTTTTGCCCCATTGGGTCCGATTTCTGAAATATTCACTTCTTTTCTGGTATTCGACCAGCAGAATGTGTAGGAGGTGAGAACTGGCCTGTTATCAATCTCATTATATAGTCTTGTTACAGATGACAAGTTCTACCCATCAATCTTCTGAACTACTTTTCAAAATGGGTTACTAATACTAATAGAAATATTTTTTTATAATATAACCACCATACAATTATTCTTCTTTGTTCTTTATGGTAGAAGTGCTATTTTATTATATACATGTGTCCCTTATTGCAGCGTTTTAGATATTGGTATGTCTGTATGTTATGTCTGTTTTTAGATACGATGATTTGTTTTGTGATATATGTACCGCCAATGTTGTGTTTTATATATGTTTTTATGTGTCTTTTATATGTTTCTTTCGAGAAATATGGATTATTTATGTGACGGTTTGCTATGTGAATTTCTTGGGTCGTCTGACATTATTCATATTATTATTTTTGTGAAGGTTTGTTATGTGAATTCTTTGAGCTGTCTGATAATATTAATTTTGTTATACTTTTTTGGATGTTGGTCAATGTCATATTGTTGTTATGTCTTGTCTATAATGTTACAGCCCTGACGAAGTTCCCTCTGGCAAGAATCGGGAACAAAACGCGTTGGTTGTGTGCCAGTTATAAAGATTAATTTAATAAAAAGAAGCAACTCTGGATCAATTCTTGACATTTGTGTACTGACTTAGCAACGAGTGCACCTTCATTCTCTTTTGTGAATTTGGCTACTATTGACATCTCTGGACGGCGGGTGTGGAAAGTGACTGCACCACCATTTGAATTTATAGTACATACGGACTGGATATGCTTGACCTAGGTCTGCCGTTTGTTCTTTCTTTGATAAGAGTGGGGGGAGCCCACCGCCACAAAAACCTGTGCTGCCAGGGCAGACCGCTCCCCCCGCCCTTCTTATCTACGCCAAGCATTTACAAGCATGCACACATATACCCACCATTCACAAGCATACACACACCCATTCACAGTATGCATGCAGAAATACATATACATTTACACTTACACACATGTATGCACACAACAAACAAAAAAAAACACAGAACTTAACCTACTGCAAAAGGGATAACGAGACGAGCCACCGAGGTTCCTGATGGGTTGGGACTGCCACCTCCACTCATTGGCTGGCCCTAAGTCAGCCAATAAGAGGAGGTGGCAGTCCCTACCTTGTCACAGAGTGGGATGGGGTCAGTGAGAGTTGCTGACTCCACCCCACTCTGCGAAGAGGCGCCACTGATGGAAAATCGCTCCTGGGCACTTCAGGGCTTAAAACTAAAGCGATATGGTCACGAGGGGGAAAACCTAGCAATGATTTGCTGGATTGAGGAGGTCACACCCACAGAGCTATGACATCTTCAGCCTGGCAAAGTTCAGCTCAGGCAGCCAGGTTCCTGCGTATTTAGCGCATATACAGCGCCTGACTGCCTGATCTGAACATAAAGAGTGTCTGCCAGGCTGACCTTTGCTGAGCATGACAGACACTCTTTATGTCTGCCAAAAGGTGGGTGGGAGGGGGCAAACTGTCCTTAAGAACGGGCCGCTGCTACTTGGACAGTGAATTGTAACTGTAGAACATGGCTGGCTGTAGGGCACGGCTACGGGTGCGGCCGCACTGGGCGCTGACCTGTGGAAGGGGGCTCTGACCTCAGGTGGGGGCTGTGTATAGCAATAACTTATGTTGTGTTGTGGCGCCAAAATTGATATTCGCACTGTGCGCCACCTGCACTAAAGCCGGCCCTGCTGTAGAATGTATGGAAGCAAGAGGGGGCAGGAAGCAAGGTACGATTGTGCAGTTTATAAACACTGAAAGTCACAAACTTTGTGAAATATGCAAACCTCCGAACATTGCTTGTGAAAACATTGTAAACATTGTAATACATAAGACCGTGAGTGAGAGACATTTGCCACAAAAAGAAAGTTTTTGCAAAGATTTGTTTCTATGAAATCTATTATGGAGATTATTTTTTCTCTTAATGTAAACTTTGAAATGTGGAAAGTTTCTGAAGTTTTGAAAAAAACTATATGAAGTATGTTGGGAAAAGAAATCTTACAACTTTGCACAAAATCTGAATTTTTTCATTTATAACAAAACAGTACTCACTGAGAAACCAGAGCAGAACGATTTACCTTCAAGCTGTGAGCAGAGGAGGGGTTGCCTATTTTTATAGTTCAAAACAACAAATTTCCTTATTTAGAGAGCCTCACGCACACAACATTTTCTTTGAAGACAAATAAGGTTTCAGTGCAAAAGTCACAAGCACGCTATTTACTGTATCAAACCATGGCAGAGTTTCAAGATTACAAGCCTCTTTTATGCGGTACAATTCGAAAGCATCAGGACACAGGAAACAGGTTTTTGGACATTTTTAGTTATTGGTTAATTCCCCAGATGGTGTTGAGACCACGTGAGGAGAGATAAGTCAGTCTTATGATTCTACTTCGAAAAAGGGCATATTTGTGACACTGCTTAGAAAACCCCCGCTCAACTACAGGACAAAGATACTCGTTGGGTTGATGGTGCCACTCTGAGTGACTAAAGTAAAACAAACTATATTTGACCATGAATAAGGCTCAAGTGCTTCATGTCTTTCACAACTCCACACAATTCAAGGGCAATTAGGCCATACTTATGATAGGTATTGCATCTGTCCATAGAAATTCAAAGACCAGGTACTCCTGGGAGCTCACTGAAATGGGAAAAATCTCATTTCTAAACTTTGACTTTCAGTTTATTGCAGGTTCCAAGAGTCAAGGCTTACTCTTGGAAGTTAGTTTGGATTTTAAATGTCTATTTCAGGCAACCCAAGTATCTATCACAATAGATTGTCCAAGCAATGCTATTCTTAACATAAAATGGAATACGAATTGTATTATATCAAGTAAACTTGGGCAGTAATTTAAGGAAATTCTATGGGATCGATTTACGTGGGGTTTTGATAAAAAATAAATGTTTTTATTTATGTTCTAAGTTGCAGCATTGGAAGGAGGAAATTGCGATTCTCCTATTAACATGACCAGAGAATCTGGATTTCATTAAAGACACGAAGGCTAACATTATGCATTAATCCTTTTAATGCAGCTCACAAACAGCCGCCTACATCACAAAGACTAGAATAAGAACAAAGTGACATCATAGTATCCATAAAAGGCGTGTGCCAGGGAAGATCAGCCTCTTTTAAATGCGGCTCTCAAACAGATAAGTTGCCTTTACTGAAGTCTCCTTATATTGCTTATCTCTCTAATATTGTTTATTGACTATTTGTTTATATTATATTATTGACTATTTGCTTATAGTATATTCTTAGAGCATATAGCTAATCCTTTGAACTTGTGTTGTGTTACCCTCACTGTAACACTCCTCCCTAAGACTTCCAATTTATGGTTGTCTTCCCCTCACCTTTGCGACGCCTTGTCCATCCTTTGTTTACCTTTCCTCCGAATCTCTCGCTTTACTGCGTTCTCCTCACTACTCACGCTAATAATGATCGACTTTTGATTATTAACGCTATTACCGTCGTCGTACTGTGAAAATACTACTTGATGTCATAAAAAAACAATGTTTTAGCTACCTGATGCCATGATAAAACGATGTTTTAGCCTCGTGCCTACCTCGCACTTTAACTCCCGATGCCTCGCACGCTCTTTCCCGCATTAGAGGAATGACCCTCGGCAGCGGCGGCGTCGCGCACCCTGCCTCCCAAGGGTCATTCCTCTTTTCCCCGTGGCTCCTTTCTCGAGCGCGTCAGTTGCTCGAGAGAGCTCTCCTCACCATCGACCAGCTGTTTTTAGATCGCCAACACTGCCAATACATTGCTAAGGCAAACGAAAAGCGACGCTTTTTCCTTTACTCGTGGGACATTCTTTCTAGATCGTGGGACATTCTTTCTAGATACCTTACATAAAAAATATAAAAAAATAAATTAAAAAAAGGGAGATGTTTAATATAACATATTTGACCTGATATAGAATATTCGATTTGATCTTGGTTCTCAGCAGATCTGACACACCACTAAAAAGTATATTTTATTACTAGAATTCAGACTAAATTAATTAACTTATTTCAATACTAAATAACAATCCTTATTCCTACTTATATTAGTAGATATCAATCCTATATTGACATTATGTCTGATTTGGAATCTGACGACGCCGTCGCAAGCTCCCCTACCCACACTAGCGATTCTTTTAAGAATTTTCTTAAAAAAGAAATGAGATCATGCATGATTAACACCCTAAAAGAGGTTATGTCTCATAAAAGAGCGCTAAGTATTGAAGGCGATACAACAAATAATTCGTCCCTTTCCAAAGCCACTAAGAAAGTCAAGCACAATCTAGGCACTACTGGTAATATTCCTGACCCAGTTGACATGGGAGGTCCTAGCACCTCACAAAGTATGGGAGGCCTTAGCGCCTCAAAAGGTGTTGGTGCCCCTTGCGGCACAATAAGGATGGGTGCCCCTGGTGGCACAATTTTGGGAGGTGCCCTTAGCGGCGCAATTGGTGACAGTGCTTGTGCTGACTCAGATTCCTACTCCGATGTAGAAGAAATGTATGGTGAGCCCTATGACGAGTTCGTTCTTGATCTTGACGATAACGGCATGGATGACATTGATCTAAATTCGCTTTCTGAGGTGGACTCCTCCCCTTCCTCTAAAGACGCAATTCTTGACCCCCTTGGTGGAGAAATGTTCTCCCCTAACAACATCTCCCGCCCAAATAGCTCGAAATGGTTCCCTCATGACCATGTTGCTAAGTTTATTACAAAGTGGCTAAGGAATACTCTTGAAAGGGATACACGCAATACCATGCGATCTGAATGCTCCAGACCAAGGATTGACGATAAGGTCTGCCAAACCCCTAATTTAGACCCAGACCTAATAAAATTTTTATTTAAACTGGGAAAAGATCCTAGGAAAGGCCTGGAAAGGGCTCTTAAGGCTTGCCAAGACCGCCTCCTGGATGTCCTCGGCCCACTTACCAAAATCCTTGATTTAGCAGAGGAATCTCATATCTCTAATACACCCCTTGATATTGGGCTAATAAGAGGTTGGAGCCAGAGGGTGATTGTGCTCCTAGGGAACGCTAACTCCGGTCTTAATATGGAAAGAAGGAAAACTATCCTGAACAGGATTAACCCTAAACTTAGGGACCTCGCAGAAAAAGAACCCTCTAATAAGCCTAAAGGTCTCCTATTTGGAGAAGATATGATCAAGACAATTGGAAAATACGTCGCCACCTTCACCGCTTTAGATAGAGCCCAGAACAACATGAGAAAAGTCTTCCCAACAAATGTTTTTGGACAGGCCGGAAGAAGGGGCCGCTCTTCCGGCCGTGGAACTTTCCGGCCCTTCTCATCCGGCAGAGGAAGAGGTGTCACTGGTAGAGGCTTCTACCCTTCCAACAAACAATTCTATCCTCAACGAGGACGCGGTTCCCATGGCAGAGGCTTCTCCTCCCGTGGACCACCAAACAACAATTCCCAAAGTAAGTGCCCTTTCTTCTCTCTCACCTCCCAGGGTCGGGGGAAGACTCAAACACTTTTTTCACGTTTGGAAAAGATTTACTCAGGACCCGTGGGTCCTAGAGACTGTTCAGGGATTCAAGATAGACTTTGTAGACACCCCTTACCAGACCACTACTCCCAGACCTCTAGACCTTCCCTTAGAACATCTAGCAATCGTCAGAGAGGAAGCCTCCTCTATGCTCAAGAAAGGTGCCATTATCGAGGTACCTTGGTCCCAAAAGAAATTCGTAAGTACCCTCTTCTTAGTCGAGAAGAAGGACAAAGGTTGGAGACCGGTGATAAACCTACGGGAAGTAAACAAATATCTTGTTTATCGTCACTTCAAGATGGAAGGAATCCCCCTTCTCAGGGACCTTCTCCTTCACGGAGATTGGCTGGTCAAATTAGACCTAAAGGACGCCTACTTTACCATCCCTATGGCCGAAGAACACCAACCCTTTCTCCAATTTATTTGGGACGGTCACCTCTATCAATTTCAAGCTCTCCCTTTCGGTCTCTCGTCCGCCCCCTGGTGTTTCACCAAGGTCATGAGAACGATTGTTTCCATTCTGAGAGCAAGAGGTATTCGACTAATTATCTACCTAGACGACATCCTCATCATGTCTCAAACTCATGCACAAGTCTTAGAGGATCTCAAGGTCTCCATGGACCTCATAAAGGACCTTGGCTTGATTATAAACAGGGAAAAATCCATTCTGATGCCCTCAAAATCACTAGAGTTTCTAGGTTTCACTGTGGACACCTCCAGTTGTCTCCTCTTACTTCCCAAAAAGAAAATTGCCAAAATTCGGAAAGAGGTCAGGTTTGTTCTGAGACAACAATCTCTCTCTCTCCGAGAATTGGCCAGACTCCTAGGTCTACTCTCTTCTTCGATCTAAGCTATCTTCCCAGGTCCTCTGAATTACCGTGCTCTCCAGAGGGTCAAAGCCAATGCACTTCGGTCCGGTCTTTGGTACGGGGACCATGTTTCTCTAGATCAACAAGCGAAACAAGAACTCTCTTGGTGGCTGGACAATTTGGACGCCTGGAATGGAAGGGCTATCTTTGGCTCGACCCCAGACTTTGTTTTGGAGTCAGACGCCAGCCTTCACGGTTGGGGAGCACGTCTCCTCGACCAAGACACCGGCGGAGTATGGACCCATTCAGAGTCTACTCACCATATACATTTTTTAGAAATGACTGCTGGTCTCTATAATATAACATTAACCCAAAATGCAATAAAGCACTCTGTCTATTCTCTCTAATTGTACTTGTGCAAATGTATCTAATGGTTCACAGTCTCTTTGGAGAATCTGGGGCTCCCAGAAGAGTGCAAATTCTCTGTGGAGTTTGAGGTCCACCTGGTCCCTAGAGGAGCGGCAACTGCAAGTAATTGGACTATTTGTTAAAGGGGGAGGGCAGAACAGATAGTGCAAATTTGCCACAGACAGTGCCAGCTATTGCATTCCTGCTGAATAGGCAGTGTCTGGGGTTGCATGTGATGAGTGCTGCTGATGTTGGAGAGCTGCACTGGCTTCAATAGCGCTGTGGACATTCAGGGGAGAGGGCATCATCTGTGCACCTTGCAGCCTTTGATTCGGGTACAGCAGATCTCAGGTACACCTTCACATGGGGTCTCAGAGGGGTTTCAGGTTTGACAGACCACCACAATGGGCATCACTTGCATGGTCTCACATGGCTCCACTTAATTTGTCTTTGTGTAAAACATAAACTCGTCACAGTAACTGATCCAGTTGTAGTCTGGAATACTGTAGAAGGAATATCGAAAACCAAAATATCGAAGAGGTAAGTGTGCAGGAGGTATAAAACACCTATACAAACCTGTTTCTGGTTATAGTAGAGTGATATTTCTTCCACTATATTCTTGACCACACCAACTCTTTCCATCAAGGCACCATACCTCTCTTTCATATTGTAGTAATTTGGTGACTCCTATTTTTAAGGAGACTCTTAATTTTACCTCCATTAAAAAGTACTTTTGAGTCTTTCCCATCACATCTGTTAGTCCACTTTAGTAGGATTGTTAGGATCTGATCAATAACCCACTTTGTGGGGTTTCCATTACCCATCCACATACAATGTCGATCACTGAGGACCCCTTAGGTATTTTGCTCCACAACCCAAAGGGGGCATTTAGATTGAGTATAAATGACCGGCTCAAATACACCCAAATTATATTTACGTTAGGTATTGGGTGTGCTTGTGACCCCAATTTGCACAGCTCTGTAAACATAATTAATAAAATGTGCAAACAGTATTTACACCTGTTCTGCCTACGCCTTTAAATTTTGCTCTTGCGGTTATCACTAGCGCAAAATACCAGGAAGCATGATTTGCATTAAGCTCATATTTGGTAGTAGCTCAAAAAAGGGCAAACATACTGTCTGAATACTTTTTATGTACTAGCACTAGGATCTAAATGACACTTTGACAGTAATGAAAAACTAGAGGAGGAGAAAATGAAATTGGTAAAGAAAACTGAGCAAGAAGGTGACAAGCAATAAAATAAGGTAGTAGATAAAAGAACACATGCATGTGTGTCTAGCGATCACCATTTTACATGTATCTATAGAAAGACCAAAGGTGCAATAGCAACTATTCTCAAACACATTCCCATCACACCTTTTCCTGCTATTTAATCAGAGACCTTATAGCCACATATTCCACATTACATGTCAGAGGTAATCAGGAAATAGCATCACTGGTAAGATTTTAATGCAAACATTTCTAGGACCCCCTAAAGTGAGGCTGGCAGTATCCTGTTCTCAAGATAATAGTATTAGGCACCATCAAGAACACTGTGACCACCTAACAAAAGTCATGGAGCACATACATTTCTTAATGGTACACACATGTAAAATACAAGCATAGGGAGGACCCAAAGCACATGAAGAAATGTACCCATATCCAAGGACCTAAACAGGGGTTATCTAGGTTATTAACACCATGGTCCCCCATGCACTACCTCCCAAACCCATGGTTTATCTGGGTGTGACATTAAGAGTGTGAACAGTGAACAGCTGAGGGAGAGGTAGGTCCATATCTGGGGGGGGGTTCAGCCGTGAGCGGGGATCATAAGATCAAGACATAGATCCATTACTGTGGGGTTTCAGCCGTGAGCGGGGATCATCAGGGAAAGACATAGATCCATTACTGTGGGGTTTCAGCAGTGAGCGGGTATCATCTGAGGAAGACATAGGTTCATATTTGGGGGTGGGAGGGGTTCCGCAAGCTCATGATGAAACCTCCTTTCACACTTCTGCCTCTAATGCAATATTTCCCACACATAAACGGAAACAAAAAGGTGGTGGCGCCTAGTTTGAATGACAGTCATAAGGCCTTCGTACCCACTTTGTGAAGATCCATCCATTACTGGAAATGATGTATTGCTTTGCAAGTAATCAGCACACATTTTCGGGTACACTTCATGAGGTATCCTTGTTCTAGCCTATCCCTCTCCTCCCAATGGGAAAACAATAGAGCAAGTACATTCAGAAGTAGTTCGTGTCTATTCGGACTACCAAATATATACCCCATATGATGGAGCAGCATACTGCCTGCACCACTGCACAGTACGTCCTCATCGAGGCAGTAATAGGCGCTAGAGCAAACTGTATAGGTCTGTATTTTCAAAGGTGAGCTCCGACTTTAGAGCATCAATGAATCCAAGCAAAAAGATCAGAATAAGTTAACAATGTCGATGTCACTTAAAAAAACTTCCTAAAGCAGAGTAATGCACAACTCTTCAATTATTTTTGTCAATAACATTTCAGCTTCTTCAACCGGAAATAATTTTAGATTATAGCATGCTCACTGACTCTCCTGACTTTGTCAACCAAAGTAAGATATCTCTCAAAAAAAAATTATCAATCATAGACGCGTTTCACCTCTAAGGGGCTGCCTCAGTGCGATGCAGCTGCAATGCACCGAGAGTAATGAAGCCAAACTGGTAGCTACTACCAATACACAATGATGAGGAGAGTAAAAAGCTGGCAAGCAGCTCACTGTAAAATGCAGCCTACGACTAAGACATGCCTTCCCATTGATCTAAAGCATAATACAGAACTTATTCTGGATGACATTCAGAGCTGGTTCCCCATTTTTGAATTTCAACTTTTATGTAATTACTTTTTCTCAATTTAAGAAAGCAGAGCTGGGAGATGTGTTTTCGAGGTTGGTCGAGCCAACTCAGACGGGCACATTGCTTTTGGCGAGCCATTTTGTTTAAAGGTTTAGCTGCCAGTGCCTGGCAACGGCTGCAGCAGCCAGCGTGCCCTTCTCCTGGACAATGGGTGTTCTTTGACCCTCTGACAGGATGCGCAGTAACCCGTGAAGTTAATTAGCCTCTAGCATAGTTAGCCTCGCCTTGGCTGCGCCTGCAGGATTCACGCTCCTTTTACACTGGCATTATCTCCGCTGCTCTTTTCTTCGCCTTGGTAGTAATCCTTCCAGAAAATAGAATGTTTTATAC
This sequence comes from Lissotriton vulgaris, assembly GCF_964263255.1. Classification (NCBI taxonomy): domain Eukaryota; kingdom Metazoa; phylum Chordata; class Amphibia; order Caudata; family Salamandridae; genus Lissotriton; species Lissotriton vulgaris. Next base: position 670,432,481 of record NC_141691.1, on the reverse strand, counting down.
ACAAATCTCAAATCCTTCCAACTGAATGAAAAGCTATGTTGCAGTTGCTAGGAGGGAGTAGAATTTCTTGAGGCTATGAGACAAGCTGTGTAGTTCCCCTCTAGAGATGTATTCTCCGTTTGAAGTATCACAATGCGCCTCTTTAACCGAGGATTAGCAATTGAGCCCAGCACTGTGTCTGTTTAATCAAAGAATTAAAATGGTACTCCCAGAGATATATAAATACACACATATATTATAGAGGCGCAGCTGCCTCTGTAGTTATGGTTCCTACAGACTTTACATTGGAAACGCACTCTTATGTGACGTGAATAACTCGCGAGCTGTCTCACCAATCTGTGCCAAATGTGGCAGACTCTTGGTGCAAGTTTTTGATGGAACAAACTTGGCATTGATCGATAAAGGGGGCCAACAGTTATTCTGGAAATAGACCGCTGTGGGTGTGCTATGATATATGGGATGGAAATGTTTGCTTTCCTCTACAGTCCAGACATCTAAATATATTTACACCAAATTTGGCATCGAGGAAGGGAATATTTGAGAATTTGGCCATTTTAAAAAATGGCTGAAAATCTTTTTAGCATTTATTAGAGATATTACCAATTTAAAACATGTCAACCCACACATCTGTACCGTTAGAATTCGGGAACTAGCCCAAGGGACCCAGATTTGCAATAAAAAAAGAAAACCTGATTGATTAGCATCATTTTGAGTTGGCAGAGCCCACACTTCCATGGGCCCATCTCATTCCAATTGTCTGCGTCGGTTTAAGTGTTTTTTCTCACCACTAGACATGTTTAAACCAAAATCTTTGTAGGAGTATTAGGAAGTGTACCACAACGAACAAACCCTAGACTCATTTGAGTTCTAAGATGAATAGGTGCAGACTCCAGAAGCCTAGATATGGACTCTGGGCTTGATTATGAGTCTTTCGGCTCGTGGTGGCGGTACTGAGTCGTCATATTACGAGGAGGCCATTCGGACAGACACCGCTGCCCCAAAGTCATAATCAAGCTCCTAATTCTTTGGAATAATTTTTTATTTTGTTCAGTATTGCCCACTTATGTTATATCCTCAGCATAGCACAAGTTTGTTCCCTTGCAGAATTAATTCAACCTTTTATGCTTCTAAGATTGATGAAGGGAGTAGCAGTGACTTGGATATTAATAATATCTGCTTTCAAGCTTCAAGAAACAATAATGTTTCTTTTTTGTGTGCTACATGCATGGTCATTATTCGTAGAATTATTCACCTAACCCTAAAAATCATTACTTATTTTGAGTATTCAGGAGGCATGTTGGGTCTAAAACCCCCAAAAGCCATGTTGGGGTATGTAAAGGCAGCAGTAGTTTATGTTCTCCGAAATGTAATTCACAAACCTACGGAGATTTCCACCCGGGCGTCTGTCTCGGGTGTGGACACCTCCACTCACAGGAATGCATTTTAGCAGAAAAAGTGAGACGGACAAGAGGTAGTGGAGGGAAAATGGGGAGCAATTATTAATAAATGGGTCGGGTTTAGGGAACTTGAAGGACGGGTTCGGGAGGGTTATGCCAATATTAAAACGCTCCACATGTGAGTAAGTTAGCACCAATCTCAAAAATACACATCTACATCTACCACAGTGGTACTCCTGACAAAACAGGTTTAAATCTACTCCAGCCAAGGCATGATGTAATACAAGCATCACACAAGGCCAACCTCTGGCACTGTTACACACTCCCATAAGAATCAAGTCACATTTTAATTTAATAAAATTTAAATGGTAACTTCAATTCAAATTAATTTAGATTACTATGAACAAAAAGTATAACTTGCAGCCCAGCTTTAATGTATTTAATAAATCTGACGGTGTAGAAAGGCAGGCGGAATTAACATTCTAATTAATATAATTTATTTAAACAATAACAATTTATTTTTCCTATTATTTTCTGTATCAAGATTTCTAACCCAGATGAGGATATTTCCACCAACAGTAAAATAAGTTGCTAGTAGTACCTTTACTGTGCATACATTTGGTCATAGGAGTCACCAGCCATCATTTGAGGGGTGGAGACTCATAGGGCTGGCTGAGATCTCTGCATAGAAGTGCTACATTCCATGAATGAAGAAGTTGAAGAATCTGTTTTATATAGTTGATTAAAACCATCCCTGTTTATCATCACAAAGCTAAAATATTCACAAAAATCCATAATGGTAAGCACACTTTAATTCTTCTAAAATCAATGTCCAACATTAAGCATTTGATAAATGAGTATCGTCGGTGGAGACCTCCACATAGAGACTTAACCTTTGGAAAGAGGACCCATTATTTTTCTTCTTGCACTGAATATCCGAATAGTTTCTGTAGGGAGATTTTCACCCCAGTGGCAGACATCTCCAGAAACAGCAAGAAACTTATTAGTAGTAACTTTACAGTCATAAATTTGATCATAGGACTCTCCACTCTAATTTTAGGGGGTGGTGGCTTGTAACGATAGGCGAGATCTTTGCATGGGAGTGGTATATTCTACCCATGAGGAAGATTAATAATCTTTTTATAGTGTTTAAAACCATCACAGTTATCACCACAAAGCAAAAATATTCAAAATAATGAATTATCAATAAAATGGCTACAATCTAGTTCTGCTAAAATAAATATCCAATATTACGCTTTTGATAAATACATGTAGCAGATGGGGAACTCCTTGTGTGGAGATCTCCACATACAGATTTGTTAAGGGGCCCATTTGTTTTCCTGCTTTGAGGATCATCACAGAGCTGGCACACTGCTTCATCAAGAATATTTTTGGATTAAGGGCTGCATAATGTATAAAGCATTTGTGTGGAGATATCCACTGTGAGAAGCTGGCCTGGTATATCATGTCCACTAATGTAAGTGGGTAACTTGCACAAGTCCAGACAACCCTTATGGTGATTTTAGAGGTCTTAGACAACCTTAGAAAGGTCTCTAAGTGGTAGCTGTAGAGAGCAGCCTTCAAGCTTAGTCTTGAAGGAGTGTAAAGCAGCTTGTTTTGCAAGTATGCAATCTTATATTATCGATTAAATGAAAGAAAACACACGAAGTATTTATAAAAATGGGTATTTATTATATAACACTACCTAGTATGTTACAGTATCCCCCACACGGAGCTAGACAGAAGGCACACAATACTTTAGCAAACAAATCCAAGTAAATAGCACTAGTTTAAGGTGGGCCCCAGGAGGGGACCAAACCATATACTAAGAAAGCGGTTTAAGAACCACGACTCGAGTCAGGACAATGTCGAGAGGACGTAGAATTGCTTGGGACCCACAGAACCACCCAAGGTAAGTAGATAGGGGCCCCACGGAGAACGTGTGCAGTGTTTGAACACAATTGCGTGCTCCGTACAAGTCCATGTTCAAGTCGCGGTTGAATTTATAAAGATTAGGGACCCTTCCCAGTAGACACTGAATAAACCCCATGGAAGACAGAAGGATGGAGAGCCACCCCACCCGTGGATACCGTGGTACCCAAGTTACCTATCCCAGGGAAGCCGGGTGTAAAAGTGTGAAGTGGCGTTGTAAACCGCTTTCGAACACAATAGAGGACTGCAGGAAAGTGCCGCTGCTGGAAGAGGAGAAAGTGTCAGCAGGAATCCAAACATGGATTCTTGAAGAGGAGTCCCTGAAAGCAGAGGGGACAGAGTCAGTCTATGTCACTCTGCTATGTCACTCTGGAGTGACCAGGAGACTTGGAAGACGAATACCCTCCGATGTCGGGTGCTTCAGGAAAGATGATGCTGGCCTTGACTCCGCAGCTGCAAGGACCAGGTGATGCTGAAGAAGTTCAGTACCTGAATAAGAGCTGTCCCACAAAAGATGTCGAGTGTTGAGGGGTCAGTGCCCGGCGGGAGCACCAACAAGCCTTGGCAAATGCAACCAATGAAGTCGGTCATGAAGGTGCACGGTTGGGACCAGCAAGGTCCAGGAGACTCACCGCAAGCAGGCGAGTCAGGGCAGGTCTCAAGCAATCAGGGGAGCCTAAATAAAACAAAGGAGACCCTCAAATGGACCCACAGGCCGGAGGCACAGGAGTCGCAAGAGGACCTCAAGGAGCTTGCCAGGAGGAGCAGGCCACGGTGCCCAGGAGGTGTTGCGGCTGAAGATCTTGGTGGAAGAAGTTGCTGGAAGTTGGAGCTACTTGGAGTCCCAATGCACTTGGTGCAAAGTTGCCAACAAGCATATGCACTTGCAAAATTATGTGCTGCACACGGGTTCGGTTAATGTAGCCCCCTCGAGGGATTCTGGTCTCAAACTCGGTGAGAGGACAGCTCGGGCCTCGGGAGTCATAGATAACTACAACCGGTGTTGTTGGACCCTTTGGAGTCTGCAGGCGCTCAGGATCAGCAGACCGGTCAGCAGTGTTGAGGTGCCTGCAAATGCAGGGGAGGCGCTCCTTCACTCCAAGGGAGATTACTTCAGTTGTACTTGATGCTTCACAGGCCTTGGTGGTTCCTGTATGATGCACAGACACAGACGATGCAGCAGACTGGAAGGGAGACAAAGTCAGGCACAAACAAAGTCCAGCAAACTCAAGAGTGCCCTGACGGTAGAAGTGCAGTGGTCTCAGTTCTGAATCTTATCCCACAATGAACCTAAAGACCTACACCCATGTAAGCCCTTAAGTACCATAGGGAAAGGGTTGGGAAGATTCAGGGGACTCTCCCAGGGGAGGGTCTGGACAGGTGGGAGGTTATTCCCATGTCGTTTGTCTAGTTTCGTGCCAGAGCGGGAGCCAATGGCTCCTCATGCAGACTTTCTGGTGCTGGTAAGCATACCTACCCAGCCCTAATATACTAAATCCTGTCTGGGAGGTGGTAACACCTCTCTGTGACAGGATGACTATTGTTCTACCTTCCTCTGCTCGAGTTTGGCTCAGCAGCAGGACGGCACAAATGTGTCTCTGTTCGGCAGCAATTATCTTATGCTGTCTGGGTCAAGAAGGCTGGTACTGGGAACACTGAGACCCTAACGGAGGGCTCTTTCAGTGCTTAAACGGTGTGGGAGGTATGATTCCAAAATGTTTGATACCAAACATCATAGGATTTGTTTCAGCCATTTTCGAGATGGCCATTGTGTAAATATGTCTGTGCCCCTCTATATAGTATAAGGCTGCTTCACTGACAACCCGGGAGAATGGACTTCGTAGGCTTCAGGGGTGTCGTGCTCATGTAGGGGCACCCTCTCACTTAGAACCAAGCACCCTGCACTTAGGATTGCAAAGGCCTGCTATTTGGGTGACTTATAGGTTTTAAGTGCAGTGAACCTAACATATAGTAAACCTATGTATTTCGTAAGTTGTGCATGCACCAACTTATACAGGCTGCAATGGCAAGCCTGTAGTTCCAATATGAAGGGTCTCCCATGAGTGGCATAATACATGCTTCAGCCCATGTGGGACATCTGGGGTACCTATGCCCTGGGTACATGGGTATTAAATAATCAACAAAAAAGAGCAACTATTAAACAAAGAGCCAGCAGTATACAGTCATTTTAAAATGTGAAAAGAACCCTCCCTCACCAACCTAGTTGGTGACACGCTTCATCATAGGGTTACCACTAGAGAGGCAAGTGTCTCCCTGGTGTGCTACTACACTTGTTTACAGCGGAGCAGGTTTTTGTGGATTGTGAATGTGCAAAAAAGGTGAGTGCCAAAAATAAGTGAATTTAAAAATGCCTTGGTTTTATAAAAAAAAACTTTATTGGCGGAAAACCTGCCATACATAAAAAGGATATCTAGTTCCTGGTTAATTAAACCAGTAGCATTCTTCAGTGAAAACTAAAAATGGTCACCATGTTTCTGCCTCAAAAGGAGTATTGACTAGGCATTCATCAGGACTAAGCCACCACGGTGGTGCCCACACGCTAAGGCGCACCCTAACCGTTGGTGGTGAAAAGGACCGGGATAATTCATGGTTTCTTAGGGCTAGATGTAGGTGACTAAATACCGGTCGGTAAAGCCGAAATTTGGTAAATTTCAGCGTTACCGACCGGTATTTAGCCATGTGAGATGTAGGTATTACCGAATGCCATCTGTAATAACGAATCGGTAAATTAAGGGAAAATCAGTTACTGATTCCTTATTTACCTATCGGCCGACTACGAAACTCCAAAATACTGAATCGGTAAATAAGAAATCGGTAAAAATTCGGTAATGCGATGTACCAAAAATCGGTAATACCGAATTTGTGCAAATTACGTATTTAAGAATCGGTAATCACCACTGACCCAGACCAGGTGGTAATCAGGTGCAGTGCATAAAAACAGCCCCAAAATGCAACATACACATCTGGCTGCTGGTGAATTCGGAGAAGGATACCTTCTAGTTAAATCAATGTGACACACCCTGATATATACCTTGGAAGAATGTACTCGTGACCCAAACTAATGTCACTTTCTTTCCCATTTAGGTGACAGCGCGTATGCAGTCCGGTCATTCACACTAACTCCATATCTCAACCCATGCCACCCCAAGTGAGAGGAGATACAATGTGTCACATAAAAGCACGCGCAACGTTGTGGAGCGCACCTTTGGACTACTAAAAATCAGGAGGTGCCCGTCAGTACCGCCCCATCATCTGCTGCAAAATAATAGCAACATGTGCAATGCTGCATAACCTTGCCACAAAGAAAGGAACAGCACTAGAACTAACTGACTCTGAGGACGAGGTTGAGGACTGTCCACAGCCAGAGCACAGCACAGAAGGTGTGGCAGCAGCACCGAATGGGAGACACAGATGGGCTGAGATAACATGCAACTATTTCTGAGTGAGTAAGGAGACATAGCCAGTTACTGTATTTGAGTGATGGTGTTTAATGATCAAAGCACACCACCAAGATCAAAAACAGTGTCCATACAAACATGGGTTACATCACCCATTTCAGTTCAACCATATCATGGCTGCCTCTATTTCTGGTGCCCACGCGCTGCACTGCCATGTTCCTTTACCCAACTGTATGCACTGCCAGTTTGTCCAGGGCCAGCGCTGTGGTGTTCGCTGTGCCTCCTGGTCTCTGTGGGAGAGGGCGTGATGCTACTACGGCTAGTAGCCTCCTCACTTTCACCTCCATCAGCAGTAGTGGCCACCTTGTCTGTTTGCAGCACTTCCAGTGCAGTGGTCACTGTGACCAGCCCCCTAGCCACATCCCGACAACAGTGTGCCATCTTCCTGCATGGACATTGAGCGTCTGCACATAAGAGAGGTTGCAGTGGACAGGTGGTTCACCGCCTTGGTGTAATTATCCAGTTTCAGCCTCTCCCTGTGCCTAGACAGACGGTCCTCCTCCAACTTGCTGCAGAGCTGCCTCACAGCCGCCATGTCACTCATGCACTCAGCCATGGTGGTGTTCATGGCACTGATGCCCTTTTCAATGAGATGCATGTGAGCATTCATTTGTGCCATTTCCCGCTGTACTGACCTGATCGCTCTCCCTTGCAGGCGCTGGACCTTCAGCATGTTGCCTTCAAGCCCAGCAAAGACACTGTCATCTTCAGCCTGCATGTGAGGACTGGCTGCTCTTGCCCTGCGGCGTCTGGAAGATGTGTGGTCGCGCTCTGTTGGGGACTGTGATCTTGCCCTGTTTGCTGTCCACAGCCACTGTCGACTGTTGGCCCCTGTGCTGTCCTCCTCAGTCACCTCCATCTGCTGGAGGGTGGCCACTGCATGCCTCCTGCCTGATGGTGGTGGTGGCATAGATTGTGGCGGTGGTGATGGTGGTGTTGAAGGTCGCTGTGGTGATGGTGGTGGTGGTGGTGGGTGATAGAATTCACTTTTCGAGGCTCTAATTACCCTATGATGACGTGTGAGTTAGCATCATATGACTAACTAATGCATTTACGTAAACGCACTTATGCTGAATTCATATTTTTACTTATTGCTTATATTCAAATGTATGCGTGACCATATTAGTTTCTTAGCTTAGCCTGTGTGCCACCATTTTGTGTAACTCTCTGTGCCTGCGGGTTCTGCTCGCTCATGCCCCTCCCGCAGGAATACAGAAATATACTAAGACAGCAGTTTTCGTTTCTCGGCTTACTGTGGCCGAAACTAACAAGTTCCGCTATCTACAATGTTCTCATGCCCAGAGGCGCCGAAGCCTAGCTCCATGGCCTTGAGCAGAGATAATAATGTATCCTTCGCATGTGCAGATGCCTGCTGTATGAGAGCATTGTTCACTGGTCTGGGGCTCGGTAGTTTTCCACAAGGGGCGTACCCTATTTACTGTATTGCATTATAATGTATTGCTGTGATGCAGAGAGTCAGTCCTCTCGTTCGCACTCCTAGGAGTGAGGTCGGACAGGGCCCTCTCATATGAGTGTTATTTGGCCTAATAAAGACTTTTGTTTATACTTCTCCACTGTCCGGCTGACTTCCTATAAGGTAATTATAGGTGAGTGCTGTAAGTCACTCGGGTGGATTTGAGCCACGCTTATCAGATGGCGCCCGAATAGGGACCCCGCGATAAGGATCTTTCTCACCCGTAAGTGGGTAGCAGAAGACCGGGGACCCGCTGGTCGGCACGGTGGGTCCGGGATCCCATTTGATGCCGAGCTTGGTTCTCGCAGCGCTGCCCCACCCTGCTGATCGGGAGAGGTCCCGGTTCGGATCTTACGCCGGGGTCCAGAAGGCGGAACTTGAAGCTGACCGTGTTGGTCCTGGCAGCCGGAGGTGGAGAACGGTAGAGGTCGGTGCCGCCAACGGAAGGTGAGTGGTCCACCTGTGATTGCTGCAGGAACAGGAGTGTTCCGGGAGACTAGAGCGTCTCCGATGGTTTGAGGAGCTGGTGTGCTCCTGGGGCTAGTGTGCTCCGGGGAACTCAGAGTACGAGTTGGTGCTCTGACAGACTTGACGGGGTTGGGGACGTATTTCGAGGTAATTGTTTGTAGCGATCCGACCGGATGGTACTGTGGTGACGGCGTGGCTCATTGTGGGTAGACTCTGGTGCGCTTGCCCTGAACTCCTAGTGTGGTGATTCAGTGGAGGTGTGATCCGGGTTTCCCGCGGTAAAGTGCGCAGTGATCCGCAGTGCTGCACGGGTGGCGGATTCGTTCCCCTTCCTCAGAACAGTTAGTGTACTGTTCGGTCTGCGGTAGAGTCCAGGTTCCCCAGGACTTGGTTAACGGGCCTTGTCCCATTTGGTAACACGTGTTTGGAGATATTGTATATGTGTACGTGGTTCTCTGATGTACGTCTATATGTTTGTGTGTGAATGAACTCGAGTTGAGATTCAAGATAAAGTAAAGATGCCGTGTTTTAGCAAGTTGCGATGTTTTGGATGTTGTTGTCGACCCTCAGATACTAGACTGGCCGAGAGCCAACCTGCACCCCCTGAAGGGACACCGAGTTTTGATATGTATGTTAAACATGGACTGGTCCCGATTTTGTTTGGCACTTTGTGGCATCGATACACAGCTGATAATGTGGATTTACAATGGCCTTTGACGGGTTCTTTTGATGAAGCTAAGTTGGATTATTTGCAGGACAAACTGTTTGCTAGGCGTAGCCATCAGAGTATGTTTGACTCTTTGCGAATATGGCAGAAAGAGGTCAGGAAACGTAAGATGCGAGAGGAGAAAGAGGAGTATAAAAAGTCCACCCAGACTATGGCGCAGAAAGCGAGGGAACAGGTGGGGAATGAGAATGCGTTACGCATGGAGCGCGCAGATAGACTTTGTAGGTTGAAGGAAAATAAAAGTTACGTAGTGAGAGAGGACGACCCAGATGAGATGGAGGACATTTTGAATGCCCGACCCCCTCCCCCTTATGCCCCGCAGTCATTGTACCCCTCCTTGCCACTTTCGGCCCCTAGTAGCGCCATTCCAGGTCCTTCAGCGAGTGCCCCCCAACAATCCCTGCCCTCGACACCCCTCGTTTCTCTACTTCAGCCCACTTCACCCGCCCCCTCGCCATTTTCTTTAGCACTCCCTACTGTCTCAGCTAGCACCACCCCCAGTCAGGAGATGCTAACACCGAGTCGCGGCGCAGGTAGCGGATTGCTTTCACAGGTGCGGAAATTGCTTACACGTTCTACAGTTGGTTTAGATGAAAAAAGTATGGTGGCTAATCAGGCATGCCAATGGGCCAGGAATAATATCTATTCGTTCGAAGACATTTGGTCCACCATGAAAGATTTTGAGCCCTTGATGCAGCAGCACGCTTTGTGGCACATGGCTGGTGTATTGATACCGCTATGGGAGCAGGGATATGGAGGTGTGGCTCCGGCGGTTTTGCGGGATATACAGGCTGGAGCGTACAGAACGAACACGGGGGTGAAGGAAGTGATGAGTAGTTTGCGCGCGCTATTGCAATACAGGAACGAATTGCCCTCCGCTGGTACACCCCATTTCCCAGGTCTCCACCCAATGCGAGAGGTGCACCCTATTTTCCACCCTGAGGTCCCCGAGTTGTTAGACCCAGTCACGAAGGCTGTCACACGGAACAGAATTGATGCGCATTTTCAGGAACAATGGGTGTATACGCCATGGAAGAGAAGTGAGGTGTTGTCATTGAAGGCTCAGCTGCCGGATTCTAGAAAGAATCCAACCGCCTATTACAAAGAGCTTACGGAAGCGGCGTCTTCTACTGTGATGACGTTGGCTGACGTTGAATTGTTTTTCGGGCTTTTGGTCCCGGTTGATGTGTGGCGACAGGTGAAAGGTACGGATCATACGGAGGAGCTGGGAGGTACATGGCAGGAGTTGCAGGATTGGGACAAGGAGCGTAAGCCAGGGGAGAAGCCGAAGGCTGAGATATTAGCTTTGCCAGGACGCATTATTAAGTATATGCATTCTCTCATTCCCCCGAAAAAGGTAGATTGGGACAAATTGACGGCTTGCAAGCAGAAAAAGGATGAGGCGGTCTCAGATTTCTTTACGAGGTTTGAGGAAACGTTCATGGATTTTAGTGGGCAGGATGTGTCACAGGATGGAGGGTTACGGCTCTTCGTTAACAGGTTCGTCACTAATTTATTGCCTGAAATATCGGCTAGACTGCAAGCGTCCGAGAGCACGTGGACGACGTCCTCTCCTTCGGGAATACTAAGTATGGCGCAATATTACGAGCACAGGGAAAATGAAAATAAGGACAAGCAGGAAAAGAAGGCTAAAGATTTGAAGACGAGGGTTTTGTTGCAGCAAGTGGCAAGAGGCAGAGGAAGAGGTGCGGCGCTGAGTCGCGGAGGCGGTTTTGGGAGAGGGGAGAGTAGGGAAAGGCTGGGACAGAACCAATGCGCCAAGTGTAAGCAGGAAGGGCATTGGTGGCGAGACTGCCCGCTGCTCCAGTCAGGCACGGGACGGGGACGAGGACGAGGTAGTGGTGATTTTGGAAGACAAGCTGGGCGATCGGAAGAAGGCGGGAGACGGGGAGGTAATTATTTTGACAACGGGGCAGATAGACAACAGGCACAGAGGAGCGGGGGCCAGTATTACAACGATGATTATTCAGTGGACGATTTGACAGGGTTCTCCCACAACTAGGACAGCGTAGGACAGAGCATGGGACCAGTACTTATGGAAGTTGATCAGAGGGGACCTTATGTCGAAGCCGACTTACTAGGGTCTCAACAGAAATTTCTAGTGGATACGGGTGCAATGAAAAGTTCAGTGGCTCGTTCTCGGGTCCCAGGGGCGGCTCTGTCTGGCAAGAATAACATATCCGTGGGTTTCGCAGGAACTCCGGTGATTAGCCCCATTTCTAAACCTCTCACGTTAACGATTGGTCCTTTTACTGTTGATTCACCGTTTTTGTTGACATCAAATTGTGGTGAAAATTTGTTGGGTTTAGACTTATTGAAGAGATTGCATGCTACCATCTATTGTTCCCCGGATGGCGTGTACCTTACTCTAGGCCCCAATGTTGCCCGCCCACTACAGTGCTTTTCAAAAGATGACCCGTTGCCACCTGAGTTTCGAGGCATACCAGACAGCTTGTGGGCCGTCAGTGATAATGATGTGGGAAGAATGGACATTGCCCCGGTGTCAATTAGAGTGAAGGTGGGAGCCAAATTGCCCAGAATTCCACAATACAGAATACCTAGAGAGGGTGAGAAGGCCTTGTTACAGATAATTCAAGAATTGATACAGTCTGGAGTTGTAGAAGAGACTGATTCGAATATATGTAACAGCCCTATTTTGCCTGTACTTAAAAGACGGTCACCTGATGCAACTGATAATACTCCTGATGTCTATAGATTTGTGATCGATTTGCGGCAGGTGAATAGAGTAGTGGAGCCACAGTATCCGGTGGTCTCGGACATCACTACGATATTAACAATGATTCCACCTTCGGCCAAATATTTCTCTGTCCTTGATTTGAAAAACGCTTTCTTCAGTATTCCAGTACATGAAGATAGCAGGTATCTCTTCGGATTCTCATTGGCTGGCCGAAGTTTCCGCTTCAAGAGAATTCCTCAGGGGTACACTGAGAGTCCTAGTATATACAGTCAGGCTCTAAAGGCACAATTGGATGATTTGGAACTTCCACCTGGCAACGTGATGTTGCAGTACGTGGATGATATCCTGATAGCATCGGATGACGAACAGGGTTGTCGGGATGCTACTGTGAAATTGTTACACCATTTGGCTAAAAGGGGGCATAAAGTGTCCCTTCCGAAATTTCAATACTGTCGAACGGAGGTCACCTACCTCGGTCACCTCCTTTCGAAAGCGGGGAGGAGATTGACGCCGGAGCGCATAAAAGCGATCACTAACATGCAGGTACCTAACACGCAGCGAGAGGTGCGCGCGTTCCTAGGCATAACATCGTATTGTCGTCAGCGGATACCTAACTATGCGTTACTAATAAAACCCCTATTGTATCTGACTACCAAAGAAGTGCGCGAACCCCTACCCTGGACCCCCGCATGTCAGGAAGCGTTTGAGTTACTAAAAGAGTCTCTGTGTTCTGCGCCAGTTCTTGGAACACCTGATTACCAGAAGCCTTTTGTCCTTTACGTACACGAGGCGGAAGGTTGCGCGTTGTCTGTCCTAACTCAGTGTTTTGGGGGAAAGCAGAGACCGTGTGCGTATTTCTCTGCAATGCTCGATAATGTGGCAAGAGCGCTGCCGAGTTGTCTGAGAGCCACGGCGGCTGCTGCGGTCTCTATAAGACAATCGGCAGGGCTCGTGCTGGGAACAGATCTCACAGTAATGGTACCGCATGCTGTGGATATCTTACTAAACAGGACACAGACGCAGCATTTAACAAGCGCTCGTCTGACGGGTTACGAGATGACTCTTTTTGCACCCCATGTGACAATAAAAAGGTGTGCCACATTGAACCCCGCCACCTTGTTACCTATCCCCACAGATACTGACACGAATGGTGACATACATGACTGTGTGTATAGGACTGAGGAGGAGACAAAGGGGAGGGTGGATCTGACAGACAGGCCCATGGAAGAACCAGACGGGGAACTGTATGTTGATGGATCCTGTTTTAAATTACCAGACGGGACATCGACAGCAGCATATGCAATAACAACATTACAGACGGTGGTAGAGACTTCTAGAATACCTTACAATTCTGCTCAGGCTGCTGAGATTATTGCCTTACTGAGGGCATGTGAGTTGAGTGAGGGGTTGGATGTGAACGTTTACACTGATAGCCAATACGCCTTTGGCGTGGTTCATAATTATGGGCGACTTTGGGCAGAACGGGGATTCTTGACCTCCCATGGACAGCGCATCCAACATGGTCCACTGATATTACGACTGTTAACGGCATTGACATTACCCAAACGATTGGCTGTGATAAAATGTAGCGCACACAAGACAATAGTGGACGATGTCGGGCGAGGCAACGCTTTTGCCGACGAGACAGCAAAAGAGACTGCTAGAGAAAAATTACCACGAATGTTTGTGGCAGGGCCAGCACGATGGGTCCCAGACATCCATATGTTCGCAGACACGGTACAGAGTGTCAAGAACATACAGGGCAAGGCGACGGATGAGGAATTGAGAGCATGGAAGGATGGGCAGGGACGACTGGATGCGGATGAATGTTGGACAGATGTGACAGACAAGAGACGATGGATGTTACCGAATGCGTATGTCCTTCCAGTAGTGACGATGGCACACGGGCCTGCTCATGTGAGTGCGAAAGGCATTTGCAAATTACTAGACCCGGTATGGAGTAATAAAAACATCTCTAAGATGGCCACCAATTTGGTTCGTCAATGTATGGTGTGTTTGAGACACAATCCTGGAAAGGGTACCCCTGTCCCAGCTGGAAATTTTGCACCCCCCTCTTTTCCTTTTGAGGTGATTCAGATGGATTACATCGAAATGGAAAGAGTCAACAACTTGAAGTACGTCCTTGTAGTCGTATGCGCCTTTAGTAGGTGGGTGGAGGCGTTCCCAACGAAAGACTGCACGGCTATGTCTACTGCAAAAATGTTGATAAAGGAGTATTTCTCCCGCTTCGGATTACCTAGGGTGATTTGGAGTGATAATGGCACATCCTTTAATGCTGAATTAGTGAAAAATATATGCAAAGGTTTACACATCACCCAGAAGTTCCACTCGGCCTTGCATCCTCAGGCGGCAGGACTAGTGGAACGGTTTAACGGCACGCTCAAGTTAAAAATGGCCAAAATATGTGAGAGTACAGGTCTCCGTTGGCCAGACGCACTTCCCTTAGCTTTGCTATCCACGAGAGTCACTGTAAATGCAAAAATGGGCGTCTCCCCGCATGAGGTGGTATTTGGCCGCCCGGCCAATATCTGGGGAGTGCCCCGACCAAAATGTTTTTCCGAAGTTCCTTACCCTCTGTTGACAGACTATCTGTATGCTTTGACTAAAGATCTTCGTTCTATTCATCAGCAGGTAGCAGACACTCTGAAGCCGTTGCCGGAGGGGCCTGGACACACCATCCACCCAGGGGATTGGGTCGTGGTGCGACGATACCAGCGGAAGTCCTGTTTGGAGCCTAGGTGGTCAGAGCCTCGTCAGGTGCTCCTTACAACGCGCACTGCACTACGAATTGACGGCAGAAAGGCGTGGACCCATGCCTCTCATGTGAAGAGGGTCCCGCTCCCGTTGCCCTATGATCAATGGGTACAAGATGGCATCGCTGACCAGGAGTTTGAACATATCCCGAGGTATGTTCCTTTCTCGGATGCTTCACTGATTGGAGAAGAGCGAAGCGGCATTGAAAATACTGTGAGCTCTACCACTCCTCTTGTTGCTAGCAAAGAGATACCGGAAAGTTCAGCATCTGCCACGGAGACTCCTGCTTTGTTCTCCGACCCCGAAGTGCCAGGGAGCACTCGTTATAATTTGAGGCCCCGAAAGAAATAAGTGCAGTGCTGGAATATAATGGACTAAATACTGGAAGAAGGGCTTAGTGGACATTCTGAAAAAGAAGATTTAGTGGTAGGGATGGACTTGTAAGAGCCCTGGTGTTTAGCCGAAGATTGTGTTCTTTGAAACTATAGAGTGGTGCGGGGCCCAAATTAAGTGCTTCCCTTATTTCAAAGTATTGACCAAGCGACGTTGGAGTAGGTATGAACGGTAAAAGCCTGCCTGTGAGGCTTTGAAGGACACAGGGAGAAGATCCCTTTTTAAGGGTTGAAGAACCCCTCTGGCCGGTGAAGGATTGTCTGGGACTATTTTTTTAGTAACAGTGTGATTTTTATTTTTTCCTTTGATTTTTGATATTTTTGAACGATTATTGGAAATGTATCCCTTTGGGCGGCCAATTCCTGATGAGGAGCAGCCTTTTGCAGCTCCCCCGAGACGTGAGCCCGATTCCCCCTGGTTGGCCCTTCCCCGAAAGGGAAAGATCGTAGTGATAATAATTGTTTTAATTGCCTTTCTGGTGACTCTTGGAATACTGTTTTTCGTAGATAAACATTATCCCGTTCATACATTCGCACCCACACCTACTGCTGTACCGGAACATGAAATGTTAACAGTTGAATATGGTGAGAGAATGATACGTAAGAATTATAGGGATAATGTTTTTATTAAAACACTGCATCATGCACATGCCACTACCAACATGACAGATTGCTGGGTATGTGGGCTTTTGCCTTCTGCTGCCTATAAAAAAGATAGGTTCCTCGCTCTCCCTTTAACGCCAGTGAATAGCTGTGTGGGGTGGTATACTCTTATAGGTCTTGTTAAATATTTCCAGCAGCCAGATTCCTTGACTCCACTCCTGCAGAATAGGGGGTGGACAATGACAATGCGAGTGCGGCCTTTGCCTTCAGCTTCCCTTGGACGAATATACACTGACGGACGTTTTGACCAGACTTTTATACAGACATGTGAGAAAAAGTTGGGTCGCTTCTTGACACCTAATGATACTGACAGACTAAGGGATAGTTTCATGAAATTGAACGCCACTTTGTCTTATAGGCATCCCCCTAGGAGTAACGACAGCTCCAAAAGTTTGATACCCTTGGCTGTGGTGGGTCCTCCTCCATTTTTCTGTATAGAGGGAAGGGGTCCCATCAAGGTTGGAAATAGCTCTTGTAACGTGACTGCTTCAATACGCCTGCCCGTTAGCCCTTCCTTGATTGCCCCACCCAGTGTCTATTTTGTTTGCGGTGAAAATGGGTACTTATGGTTGCCCGAGGGTTGGGGTGGGGTGTGCTACCTGGCTTATCTGATTCCTCCCGTTTATGTGGCTCCCTCTGATTACCACAGAACTCATCGACGATTCCCCAATACTCTAGAGCAGCCGCAGGGGCAGCGTAAAAGGAGGGACCTTCAGGTAGAGGACGTTGATCAGACAGATACCTCGTATCAGCAGTGGACTGACTTTTCTAAGGGTCTGCTTCCTTTCTGGGGTCCTATATTCAACAGTAGAGCTATCAGACGACTCTCTAGGGTAATGGAAAAGGTGGTTCTGGTTGAGGCTGACATTACGACTAACATCTCTGTTGAGGTTCAGGCTATGAGATTATTTACGATACAGAATAGGATGGTCCTTGACGTCATATTAGCTGATAGGGGCGGGGCCTGCCGCGTCATCGGGACCTCTTGCTGTGTTTATATCCCTGACTCCGCCCCGACTGTTAACTTGGCAGTACAAAAATTGCATAGATTAGCGACTGAACTACACCAAGATAATGGAACATGGTCTCTCCAAGGGTGGCTCTGGGGTGCCTTTTCTTCCTGGGGCTGGAAAATACTGATGGGTTTGGTTGGAGTGGTGAGTGTAATTCTGTCATGTTGCCTTTGCATATATTGCCTTCCTCCATGTTGTTCAATGTGTGCTGCAAATATACGTCCGAAAAAGAAGTTACATGGTCAATATGCCACTTCTATGATTACTGAAATTCCTGCTGATGCAAGTTTTTTAATGTTTATTGCAGAAGATGTTCTAGACTGAGGTAGTACAGTTCTGCCCCTAGAATGGATGTCGGCACTACCTTTGGCAAATAAATGAGGCTATAGTTAGCCAATGATGCTAAAAGGAGGGTCTGATAGAATTCACTTTTCGAGGCTCTAATTACCCTATGATGACGTGTGAGTTAGCATCATATGACTAACTAATGCATTTACGTAAACGCACTTATGCTGAATTCATATTTTTACTTATTGCTTATATTCAAATGTATGCGTGACCATATTAGTTTCTTAGCTTAGCCTGTGTGCCACCATTTTGTGTAACTCTCTGTGCCTGCGGGTTCTGCTCGCTCATGCCCCTCCCGCAGGAATACAGAAATATACTAAGACAGCAGTTTTCGTTTCTCGGCTTACTGTGGCCGAAACTAACAAGTTCCGCTATCTACAATGTTCTCATGCCCAGAGGCGCCGAAGCCTAGCTCCATGGCCTTGAGCAGAGATAATAATGTATCCTTCGCAGGTGCAGATGCCTGCTGTATGAGAGCATTGTTCACTGGTCTGGGGCTCGGTAGTTTTCCACAAGGGGCGTACCCTATTTACTGTATTGCATTATAATGTATTGCTGTGATGCAGAGAGTCAGTCCTCTCGTTCGCACTCCTAGGAGTGAGGTCGGACAGGGCCCTCTCATATGAGTGTTATTTGGCCTAATAAAGACTTTTGTTTATACTTCTCCACTGTCCGGCTGACTTCCTATAAGGTAATTATAGGTGAGTGCTGTAAGTCACTCGGGTGGATTTGAGCCACGCTTATCAGTGGGGTTGTGTGCCCTGCAGGCGACTGGTCGTCCTCCTCTTGTCGCCTCTCTGGCCTGGGTGCCTTCCCTCTGCTCCCCTCTGCTGCACTGCGAGATGTCTCGCCTGTGAAGACAGAATGTAGATATGCTCACTTATCGGGCAGCATTAGCATTGAAATAAACATAATGCCTGCCCATCACACTGACTGTCCTCTGCTTGCTAATTGCTGTCACATGCCTTTTGCTGGACTGACTGTTCTGAACATGTGTTACCTCTGACTACATCTCCCATAATGCATTGCAGGTTATGAGTAAAACATGTACTGGAGTAGGAGTCCCTGTGCCTCTCTGGGGTTTGGGTTTGGGGAGGGGGTGAACAGCATGCTGTGCATGCATCTTACCTTGTTTGTTGGCAGCTCTTGCAGACCTGTCTGTGTCGCCAACCCCACTCACACTCTCCGGCTGGAGGGTGGACTCCAGGGCAGTTGGTGCAGGTGCTGTGCTCCTCCCTCCACTAGTTTTGCTGGCCTGCTTCTGCCTTATTTAGCAGATGATTTTTATAAACAAAATCCCTATCTTAATGAAGACAATTCGAAGCAGTCTCGGGTACACACATTCTCAGATACTTCTGGCTCGTAGGGTGAGAATATGGTACATCAATATGAACAACCAGGAAAAAGAAATGTTAACCCCAATCACAATGCCCCACAGCCTTTTTTAGGGCAGCTCAATGCGCGCAGAGGGAGACCCAGAGTCAGATTCCAGAATCAATCTCGCGGAAAGTATCAGAACACATATCACCCGCTGAACAGCAATCACATGTTGGAAACCCGCAACGCTCAATATTGGAGGAGAGGAACATAATCCCAATCTTTAACCTCTCCACCCAACCTTTAGATATAGCTAGTACCAACCTGCTATCTAAAGGTCTCTCTTTTGTCCCTCATGCTTCTGCCAATATCTTTGAATTGTATCAAGATATCATCACTTTCTTTCGGAAAGTGAGACTTAACTTTCTTTTCAAAGACAAAGAAACAGTAAGCAACCCTACCACCAATCTCTCAGGTATGTCTAATCTTTCCTTATTCACTCCCACCTTAGATGTACTTGGACCAGAAGTCCATGTATTCGAACATACTGTTCTTAATTGTTTAAAGAAAGCCACAACATTTGTACCCAGACCCCTGTATAATTTGCATGGAGAAGAATTTCACTCTCTCCAAACACTATCAACTGAAAAGTCGTTGACCATTAAAAGTTGCGACAAAGGGGGCGGCATAGTAGTCACCGATACCTGCATATATGAGCGTAACATGAAATCCCTTTTGAATGATACCAATTTTACCTGGGAATTATCGCCCAATCAGCCTGATTGACACTATGCAAAAGGTCTTCGGTAGGTTAATTTTAAACAAGGTCTTAGAGTGGGAACAGGATCAGAACATCCTATCCCACCTGCAGGCAGGATTCAGATTGTCTATCAGCACAGTTGCCCAAGTGTTACACTTTGCTATGTTGTACTGGAAAACGGTACTAATAGGCGGGGGTAGCTTATATGCTGCCTTTATAGATCTTAGGACTGCATTTGATCTTGTCCCCCGTCCTATTTTGTGGAGCGTACTCAAAGATATGGGAATGCCGAGTACCCTCCTTACTCTAATCATCAGATTACATGAGCAGAATTTTGCCCAGATTAGATGGGGGCACCCAGGAAATGTTACACCCCAGTTTCCTGTGGAACGAGGGGTTAGACAAGGCTGTGTCCTTGCTCCAACTCTATTTTCCATGTACATCACTGATGTGGCAAGTCAGCTGATAGAATCAAATATTGACGCCCCTATTCTTGCAGGAAAGAAAATTCTGTGTGACTGTGTGATCATTGCAAAAACCCTGAGTGGGTTGCAAAAGGCTTTAGGAATTTTTGAAAACTTTTGCACCGCTCGAGGTCTAGAGGTGAATGTTTTAAAATCTATATTTATGTCTTTTAATGAATCGAAATCCTTCAAGGGTACTGTAATTATGAACGAATTGCCACTTGAGAAGGTCTAAGCTTTTAACTATTTGGGTGTTTGTATTCAGCACGACCTTTCCTGGAAGCTACAGACTGAGCTGGCGACCCTTAAACATCGTCAGCTTGCTGGAGCTTTGAGACAGGAGCATTCTAAGTCGCTTACCAAGCCAATAGCCCCGGCATTAACAGTGTACAATGGAAAAGTTGTTAGCTCTGTTTTATATGGTGTCGAAATTTGGGGATTCGAGAATCTACAGAAATTGTCATCTTCAGAAAACTTGTTTTTAAGAAATCTTACTAAGCTACCCCAGAGTACGCCAATGTGTCCCTTACTATTTGACTTGGGTTTGAACCCAATTGCTTTACTTGCTTATTTACGCCCAGTTTTATACTGGAGACGATTAAGGATAACACCTGCACTGAGAATATTTGCAAATGGGCTTATGGATATCATCAAATCTGACATTTTCCATAAGATAAAGTGGAGTTTAAGATTGGAGAAACATTATTGAACCTAGGGTTGAATGAAATATGGGAAGTTCCCACAAACGCCAGGTTCCCCTCCAAAAAAGCTTTAAAAATTATGTATTGGGAGGCTGTTGCCACGAAAACTTGTAGGAAAACTGCTCCACTTTCACTGACTGGTACTTTTTTGGTGATCAAGGATCAACCCAGATTCGAAGATTTACTACTTCCAACTTAGAATTGGTAGTATACCGGTTAGAGCATTTACCAACCGTTGGTCTAGTGGAGGCAAAGTGGAGTGTCCTGGTTGTTTGTACCCCAAGGAAACTGTTGACCACTGTGAGAAGTTGGCCTGGTATATAATGCTCACTAATTCTAGTGATCACTTTGTACCATGCCAAGCAACCCTTATGATGATGGTTGTAATTCAACCTTGTAGACCAGTTATCCTAGTGGTAACGTGGACAAAGCAGTCTTAGGCTAAACTCTGAAAGGCATGTGAAGCCAGCTGTTATACCATACACAACCCCCTTGAATACCAAATGAAAGGGACACCACACAGATATATATTGAAAATATATATTGATTTATTAACTATAAAATCCCCTGGACTCTTTATGAGCACAGAAGCACAAGCGTTAAATCACAAGACAGTTTAAAATACACAAAAGTTGCACAATATGGATGAGCCCTAGGGGCCACCTAAACCATATACTAAGAAAGTGGTATAAGAGATACCTAGAGGAAAGTGAAGAGGCCTAGGGCCTTGGGAATCGCTGGAGCTATTCGAGACTGGAGTTAACTAAGTCGGGAAAGGCCCACGGGACTCGGGTGCAGTGTTCAAAGTGCACGCACTTCTCAATACAAAGTCTATGGTGCGTAAAAAGCACAAAGTTAGAAAGTTAGGAACCTTCCGAGTGACCTACGGAGCTGAAACTTAAAACACAGGCCCTTGGTATGTGTACCAGTGCAGGAGCACCGGCGGAGCTGAGTTACCTCACCCACAGGAAGCGGGTGCACAGGGTCGAAGTTGTGTCGGGTTTCGTCACGCTGGTCGATGGTGCTTGGAGCTGAAGATGCTGCAGACGGCTCGATGAGAAGAGTTCTGGTGGATCCAAGGGTGGATCTGAAGATGTGAAGACCTGAAAGCAGAGGGGACAGTGTTCAAAGTCACTAGCCAGTGACCACCGTGGAACCAGATTGGAACCAGGCAAAGTCGGGTGCAAACAGGTGATGAGGTGTTGCTTCTCTCTGCAGCCACGTGGACACGAAGAGGTCAAGGACGTCCAGGAGTCGATCACGAGCTTTCCCTCAAAGGCTCTAGCTGATGGCGGTGTCGGCAACTCGATTGAAGCAAACAAGCCTTGGCTAACGCAAGCCACGGGGAAAGTAAAAAAGGCTTATTACTCGGACCAGCAAGGTCAGAGCGGGTACTCCTTTCTACAGGAGCGAGGGCAGATCTGGAGCAACCAGACCCACAGTGTAAATTGTAGGTTTCGTCGCCAAGATGGCCGCTGACCACGTGGCTAGTGGCCGGGATGGCGCGTCGAGTGGCACAATGCAAAAGGGCCCCACGCAGATCGTGGAGATGCTGGAGGGCTGATCTTCAGTGCAAGGGCTGCTCGGTGGTGGGGGTTCTCAGTCCCCAAAGCACAACGTCGAGGATGCCTCAGAAGTTGCGCAGTCAGCTTTTCAAGTGTCTTTCAAGAGGTCCGGTCCCACGTCACTCGGTGCCTCCACGGGTCCCTTCTTCGCAGGGACTGTGGATCGGGCTCTGAGAGGTCTGGGAGTCTGGTTCTTGTCGGGCTCTGGGCTCGGTCTCCGGCGGGAGGCGGCAGCAAAGCAGACGTCGAGTTACTGGTTGGTACCTGTGTTCACAGGGTGGCCACTCCTAGGCCACAAGGGAGATTCTCTTCAGTCTTCCGTGCAGCAGAATGTCGAAGTCCAGTCTTCTTCTTGTTTAAAGTTGATTTTGGGATGATCTGCTGTGCAATGGCACTGCTCCCTCTCTTATTCCCATCTGAGGGGTGGATCTCCTGCTAGGTCCCTCCCCTATGGGTGGGACCAGGAAGGGGGGTGGTTACACCCCCTCTCCTTTGTCCAGCTCCTCGCCAGGACTGGGGCTGGAAAGCCCCAGAACCGGTTTGGGCTGGCTTATGCACAGGGACACCTTGTGTGCCCCAGGCATGTCTCAATCTATTCAGCCCTGTCCTACCCAATACACAAAACCCTGTCTGGGGTGGTGCTCGCACCTCCCCAGGCAGGAAACCCTTTGTCCAGGCCCTCCTCGCTGGAAGGACTCCCAGCAGCAGGAGGTCAGACATGTGTCTGTGGTGGCAGCATCCATTTTGTGATGCTGAGGCTCTGTTTAACTTTAACCGGGGTTAAGGCTACACACATGTCGTGTCCCTCTAGAAGGGTGGAATGCTATCCCCGTCGCCAGAACTGGCGAGGGGATAGTATTCCAATTCGTATGACACCTTACTCGACATGTTTTGATAAAGCCAAACCAAAGATAGCATTTAACCGCGAGGATTATAATGCACTTAAGAGTATATGGTATGGCAATATCCCGGAACAGCTTAGGGAGTGGTTCCCGACAGCTGCAGACAGGCTCAGCTCATGCTAGAGCACCATCTCACATATTTCCAAGCACTCTGCCTCCAGGATTGATGAGGCCTTCCATAGGAGTGGCTGATAGGAACACATGTGTCCAGTTTAGGGTTAGGCACAGGCATACTGTACCTAAGTAAGAGGTGATTACACCAACTTACCCCAGCTGAGTGATCAGCCAGTTGTGTCAAATATGGAGGCCAGGCCAGGGGTGGCACAATACATGCTGCAGCCCCTGGTAGGCCTTGGCTACACCTATGCCCTGGGTACCTATGGTACACTGTTACAGGGGCCTATAAGGTGAACCAATTCCAATTGTGTTATGCACCTAAGGTACATGGAGTCCATTTTAAGGAGAGAGCAATCAGCCTGGGGCCCTGAATAGCAGGATCCCAGGCCAACTAAGTCAAAAACCAGCTAAACACCAGGCAAAAAGTTTGGGGGTAACCATAGTCAGATATCCACCTTCCTACATAACCCCCCCCCCAAACGAAAGGAGATAAGGCTATCCTTGACCAGGTAAGCCTATATTGCCTAAGTGGCCATATAAGGAAGTACCAGCTCTGGCTTGGTAACCCCCTGTCTCATGGTCCACTAAGCAATCCCTCACCCTAAGGGCATCTGAGGGTCTCCACCCTAGGGAATCTCTACCTGTGGTGTGTCTTTGCAAAGTCAAAGGCTGGTGTTGGGATGGAGTACTGAAGTGAGTTTCCTCTGTAGGGCTCAGCTTCCTCCAATCACTCTCCACCATGTGTGCCTTTCTTTCTCTGACTGAGTTGCACTGTGCTCTCAGGGTCAACCTCTGGCTACCTAAAGCTGGAGGCTGGGTCCCTCTGTTTGGCTTACTGGAGGGACAGGTCAGGTTTGGGGCCTTTTGGTCCCAGGTTTGGCTGTGCCCAACAATATCCATCTGGGGGAGGTCCCTAACTACTTTTAAGGGGAATCCCTCAGGAGTTTTTAAAGTTTTCACCTCACTAGGGCTACTAGTTTCGGTGCCCCTAATCTGTTGATGGGGGTGCTTTATTTGACAGGGGGCCCTTTGGGTCTCACTGTCCTTCTTGTCCTCTGCAGCCCTGGGCTGAGTAAGGCAAGGTAGAGAGGGGCAGGTTACCTGCTCCAGACTGGGTCCCTCCTGAGAAGGGTCCACTGTCATCAGAGGTTCTGTCAGGCCAGGCCTAACAACCTCTGGGACAGTTCCTTCATCAGGGGTAAGATCAGTTCCCTGAGGAGGCTGATCCTTTCCTAAAGTCTGGTGAGGGGGAGATTTCTCTTCCTCCTCCATGCTCTCTGTTTGGGTGGAGTGATCCATTATTTCAGGCTTCACTACCCATGTATCTGTTTGAGTTTGGGCTGTGGCCATCATAGCCCCTCCAACCTTTTCAGGAGGAGACTCAGTTTGGGTATGGGCTGTTACCAGTACAGCCCTGCTACTCTTTCCAGGAGGGAAGTTATCTAAAGATGGGGCTGAGGTTTGCTCAGCCCTCCCAACCTTTTCAGGAAGGACATCTTGAATTGGGGCTGTAGCCATTACAGCCCCACTAACCTTTCCATGTAGATTTAACATTCTAGAATGGGTTTGCTGTTCAACCTCAGCCCAGGCTGAGATTTCCAAATCATTACCCAGTAGGCAATCTACAGGCAAGTTTGCTGACACTGCCACTCTCTTTGGGCCAGTGACACCTCCCCAGCTAAGATTGACTACTGCCATGGGATGATTGGTTTCTATGCCATCAATGTTTGTCACCTGATATCTGGCATCAGGTAAAAGTTGCCTTGAGGGGACTAGACATTCAGCCACCATGGTGATGCTAGCCCCTGTGTCTCTGAAGGCCTCAACTTTCAAACCATTGATGAGGTGCTCCTGTCTATACTTGCTCAAAGTGTTTGGGCAAGCTGTGAAATTGGCAAACCCCATGCCAGTCTCATAAACAAGAGTATCTGAGTTAGGGGACCTGGATAGGCCAGAGTCCACCTGTCCTCCAAAAGTAAACCCACCCAAATTCTTGGGGGTGCTCCCACCACCTGGGGGACCACTGCTAACAGTGACAGGAGGTGTTGGAGCCTTACCTGAAGGTATATTCTCCTTATTGCCATTCTTGGGACAACAGCTATCTGTTTTGTAATGCCCCACCTGTTTACAGGTATGACAATAAGGCTTTTTCTGGGATGTAGAAGTGTCTTGGGACCCACCCCCATTCTTGGAGTTTTGGGGCCCTGGGGAAGTCTTTTCCTTACTTTTATCCCCACCCTTCTCTTGAGGCTTGGTAGTCTCTTTCTTTTGGTCACCACCCTGGTTCTTAGGCCTGATCCTGGTTCTGACCCATTTGTCTGCCCTCCTACCCAATTCTTGTGGGGAGGTCAGATCAGAGTCAACCAGGTGCTGATGTAGAAGCTGATTTTGACAATTACTTAAGATTTGCTCTCTCATAATTAAATTATACAATCCTGTATAGTCAGTAACCTTACTTCCCAGCAACCAGCCCTCCAGAGCCTTAGTGGCACACTCAACAAATTCAGACCAGTCCTGAGTCTGTGTCTTCTGGGTATCTCTGAACATTAACCTGTACTGTTCAGTGGTTAAGCCTAACCCATCAATCAGAGCACTCTTCAGGACCATGTAGTTTCTAGAATCCTCATCACTAACTGTGAGGAGTCTGTCTCTGCCTCTACCTTCAAAGGAGAGCCACAAGATTGCTGCCCACTGCTCCTGAGGGATCTGCTGTACCATGCAGGCTCTCTCAAGTGCAGTCATCCATTTGTGGATATCATCCCCAGCTTTGTAGGGGGGCACAATCTTACTCAGGTTTCTTGTATCAAAGGACCTGTCTTTATCCTTCTGGATATTGCTGCCACCAGTGGATCCTAATCCACTCTCTCTAGGCTGTCTTGCTCTAGCAAGTTTCTCTTGGGCCAGGGCAATTTCTAACTCTTGTCTCTGGACTCTCAATTCAGCCTCTCTAATTTGAGATTCTCTCAATTTGGCCTCATGTTCCCTTCTCTGAGGGCTAGTCACCCCCCTTCTGGAGTGACCATGAGAGCCTCTAGAAGCATGGGAGTTGTCAGAGTCACCTGAGTGAGTCCTTCTCCTCCTAGGCTTCTGGTTAAGTCCACCTGGGGGTCTGAATGGGTTGTTACCTGATTCATTCCCAAGTAAGCTTAAGTTAGCCTGGTTCAGTCTACTGACCAGCACCTGACTATCTCTGTCATCATCTGACTCACTGCTTTCCACCTCCTCCTCTTCCTCTACATCTACCTGAGGAGCTCCAGTGGTGGAGGCTTCCTCATCTACCAGGATGATAGGGGCAGGGGTGTCTACAGTGTCATCCTCTGAAGGATGGCCTCCTTCAGCATCCCCTGTGGGGTTTGCTTTAGAGGTCTTTAGAGCCTCAGACTGATCCAAGAGCTCTCTTAGGTGGTCTGTAGTAGGGGAAGGCCCTGTCTTCAGACCCCTTAAGACACAAAGCTGTCTTAATTCCTTAAAGGGAAAAATAGCAAATTTGGATGGTGCCCTTGGAGGGTCACTCTCAACAGGAGTAAGTCCACTGGACCCCTCTGCTCCAGACATTGCTCTAGTGTGGGTGGATGTGTTGCAATCTACCTACACTGGTGTTTACCTACTAAACCTATCTAGTAGTTGTAGCTAGGGTGTGCTACTCCCTTTGCTCTACAACAACTAAGTTCAGTAGAACTTAAGTATACTAGTCTTGTTTTATATGTACCTAGCAGGTACCTGTATGATCTTTCAAATGATAATCTCAAAGATTGTAATGGTAAAACAACAGCAAGCTCAGATCCCAATCCGCTGCTCACCAATGTGAGAAGTTGGCCTGGTATATAATGCTCACTAATTCTAGTGATCACTTTGTACCATGCCAAGCAACCCTTATGATGATGGTTGTAATTCAACCTTGTAGACCAGTTATCCTAGTGGTAACGTGGACAAAGCAGTCTTAGGCTAAACTCTGAAAGGCATGTGAAGCCAGCTGTTATACCATACACAACCCCCTTGAATACCAAATGAAAGGGACACCACACAGATATATATTGAAAATATATATTGATTTATTAACTATAAAATCCCCTGGACTCTTTATGAGCACAGAAGCACAAGCGTTAAATCACAAGACAGTTTAAAATACACAAAAGTTGCACAATATGGATGAGCCCTAGGGGCCACCTAAACCATATACTAAGAAAGTGGTATAAGAGATACCTAGAGGAAAGTGAAGAGGCCTAGGGCCTTGGGAATCGCTGGAGCTATTCGAGACTGGAGTTAACTAAGTCGGGAAAGGCCCACGGGACTCGGGTGCAGTGTTCAAAGTGCACGCACTTCTCAATACAAAGTCTATGGTGCGTAAAAAGCACAAAGTGACCTACGGAGCTGAAACTTAAAACACAGGCCCTTGGGATGTGTACCAGTGCAGGAGCACCGGCGGAGCTGAGTTACCTCACCCACAGGAAGCGGGTGCACAGGGTCGAAGTTGTGTCGGGTTTCGTCACGCTGGTCGATGGTGCTTGGAGCTGAAGATGCTGCAGGCGGCTCGATGAGAAGAGTTCCGGTGGATCCAAGGGTGTATCTGAAGATGTGAAGACCTGAAAGCAGAGGGGACAGTGTTCAAAGTCACTAGCCAGTGACCACCGTGGAACCAGATTGGAACCAGGCAAAGTCGGGTGCAAACAGGTGATGAGGTGTTGCTTCTCTCTGCAGCCACGTGGACACGAAGAGGTCAAGGACGTCCAGGAGTCGATCACGAGCTTTCCCTTAAAGGCTCTAGCTGATGGCGGTGTCGGCAACTCGATTGAAGCAAACAAGCCTTGGCTAACGCAAGCCACGGGGAAAGTAAAAAAGGCTTATTACTCGGAACAGCAAGGTCAGAGCGGGTACTCCTTTCTACAGGAGCGAGGGCAGGTCTGGAGCAACCAGACCCACAGTGTAAATTGTAGGTTTCGTCGCCAAGATGGCCGCTGACCACGTGGCTAGTGGCCGGGAAGGCGCGTCGAGTGGCACAATGCAAAAGGGCCCCACGCAGATCGTGGAGATGCTGGAGGGCTGATCTTCAGTGCAAGGGCTGCTCGGTGGTGGGGGTTCTCAGTCCTTAAAGCACATCGTCGAGGATGCCTCAGAAGCTGCGCAGTCAGCTTTTCGAGTGTCTTTCAAGAGGTCCGGTCCCACGTCACTCGGTGCTTCCACGGGTCCCTTCTTCGCAGGGACTGTGGATCGGGCTCTGAGAGGTCTGGGAGTCTGGTTCTTGTCGGGCTCTGGGCTCGGTCTCCGGCGGGAGGCGGCGGCAAAGCAGACGTCGAGTTACTGGTTGGTACCTGTGTTCACAGGGTGGCCACTCCTAGGCCACAAGGGAGATTCTCTTCAGTCTTCCGTGCAGCAGAATGTCGAAGTCCAGTCTTCTTCTTGTTTAAAGTTGATTTCGGGATGATCTGCTGTGCAATGGCACTGCTCCCTCTCTTATTCCCATCTGAGGGGTGGATCTCCTGCTAGGTCCCTCCCCTATGGGTGGGACCAGGAAGGGGGGTGGTTACACCCCCTCTCCTTTGTCCAGCTCCTCGCCAGGACTGGGGCTGGAAAGCCCCAGAACCGGTTTGGGCTGGCTTATGCACAGGGACACCTTGTGTGCCCCAGGCATGTCTCAATCTATTCAGCCCTGTCCTACCCAATACACAAAACCCTGTCTGGGGTGGTGCTCGCACCTCCCCAGGCAGGAAACCCTTTGTCCAGGCCCTCCTCGCTGGAAGGACTCCCAGCAGCAGGAGGTCAGACATGTGTCTGTGGTGGCAGCATCCATTTTGTGATGCTGAGGCTCTGTTTAACTTTAACCGGGGTTAAGGCTACACACATGTCGTGTCCCTCTAGAAGGGTGGAATGCTATCCCCGTCACCAGAACTGGCGAGGGGATAGTATTCCAATTCGTATGACACCTTACTCGACATGTTTTGATAAAGCCAAACCAAAGATAGCATTTAACCGCGAGGATTATAATGCACTTAAGAGTATATGGTATGGCAATTTCCCGGAACAGCTTAGGGAGTGGTTCCCGACAGCTGCAGACAGGCTCAGCTCATGCTAGAGCACCATCTCACATATTTCCAAGCACTCTGCCTCCAGGTTTGATGAGGCCTTCCATAGGAGTGGCTGATAGGAACACATGTGTCCAGTTTAGGGTTAGGCACAGGCATACTGTACCTAAGTAAGAGGTGATTACACCAACTTACCCCAGCTGAGTGATCAGCCAGTTGTGTCAAATATGGAGGCCAGGCCAGGGGTGGCACAATACATGCTGCAGCCCCTGGTAGGCCTTGGCTACACCTATGCCCTGGGTACCTATGGTACACTGTTACAGGGGCCTATAAGGTGAACCAATTCCAATTGTGTTATGCACCTAAGGTACATGGAGTCCATTTTAAGGAGAGAGCAATCAGCCTGGGGCCCTGAATAGCAGGATCCCAGGCCAACTAAGTCAAAAACCAGCTAAACACCAGGCAAAAAGTTTGGGGGTAACCATAGTCAGATATCCACCTTCCTACAACCACCTACTGTTTGTTTGCCCTGTATATGCTACACCTCACAGGGTGTGGCTAACTCCCATGTGCAAAACCTTGGGTACTAGGAGTGGGTTGGTGGCTGTAAGATTAATTTGTACTTGCACTGATCAATTTGTGGCCATTGCTGTGGCAAAATATTTAGGTTGGGCTTGGGTAATAAGAAGTAAATTGCCAAAAATATAACCTACTCTTTTATAGAAGTAACTTGCTGCAAATATACACCACCCTTTTATAGATCTTTTTATGTTCTACCTAAGTTTGGACCCAGTGTATGCACTTTAGTTCCCCTGAAGTATACTGTATATGTAAATACTTGAATGAACTTACTATGTGAACTTACTTTTAACTCTATTTATTGTCTTACCCTGTGATGATTTGTATTATTTTATATGCTTTTATGACAACAGTCGAATAAAGCTTGTTTTGACAATGATACCAATTTCTATATACAGATACATAAAGATACTACACCCCTAGTTAAGTTGAGAATCCAGAATCTCACTAAATCAGCTCTAGATGATGGTGGCATATGTAATAAAGAGTTTGACTACCTCAACCAACTTCAACGCATCATGCCCTGCATATATGGAGTCCCTAAGATTCGTAAAGATGTACTAGACCCTCCCTATCGTCCAATAGTATCCACCATTGGTTCTATCACAGAGCCTCTTTCGAAATACTCAGATGCTATCTTAAGACCTTTCATAGCCAAAATACCGTCATATATCATGGACACCACAGCCATCATCAATAAAGTTGAACAACTTCCCTTTAATCAGGCCACTAATATTCTTGTGACTCTAGATATCGAGGCTCTATATAGCAATATCCCGCAAGACAAAGCTCTCACTGCCATAAATTAGTTCATCCATAAATACCAGGTTCCCTGCCCTAAAACCTTTCTTCTGCAATGTATAGAAATTGTTCTTAGTGAAAACACCTTTGAATTTGGCAAAGGCTTATACAAGCAGATAAAGGGCGTAAGCATGGGAGCCTCTGTGGCTCCCTCAGTGGTCAATATTTATATGGCTGAATTTGAGATGACACACATTCACAATGAAGTGGCCCCCTTCTTTGAATCCATTTTCATGTGGTCACGATATATTGATGATATTTTCTTTATTTGGACCGATACAGAGCAGGCACTCACTGCATTTCTAGCATGGCTAAATGTGTGTGATAGTAATCTTCATTTCACATCACACACCAGCAAAGATCAAGTTGAGTTTCTAGACATCCTTATTAGACATAATGAAGGCGCCCCTGAAGTCGATCTGTTTATCAAACCCACAGCTCGAAACACCTTGCTTCATTTCGACAGTTACCATCCCAGGGCCCAGAAGGAAGGGATTCCCTTTAGTCAATTCCTCCACCTCCGACGGAATTGTTCCAACATACAGGACTTTGATATTCATGCAGGGGCTCTGAAAGCTAAATTCTTAGCTCGGGGCTACCCCCATAGACTTATTCGGGAGTTGTTTAAACGTGCACGATTCTATGATCGTGACTATCTCCTTCAGCATAAATCTAAAGTGACCAAGAACCAACTAGTGTGCGTCACCAGGCACTCAACCATGAATAACATGGTTCGCCATATTGTTAACTCAAATTGGCATATTCTAAATAGCAACTTAGAAGATAATGAGAAAATGCCTAAGCCCATCTTCGCCCATAGAAGAAATAGGAATTTAAAAGACTATATAACCAGGTCCAGATTTATTGAAAGCACTACTTTTGTCCAAAAAAACATTGATTGCACTGTTCCAATCACAGGCACATACAAATGTAATACCTGAATAGCTTGTGATATGGCCATTGCTGGCACTAATTTTACATATCATGGTTATACCATTTGCCCCCGCAAGTTCTCAAATTGCAAAACCAAAAATGTGATCTATCTCTTGGTATGCCCTTGCGGATTAGGGTACGTGGGGGAAACAGCGAGACCTTTCTGTACCCGACTGACTGAACATCGTTCAGCCATTCACACCTGTAAAATAAATGCCCCTCTAGTAAAACATTATCTAGAATGCCATCACAAACCTAATCAAATACAATGGTTCATCATTGAAAATCTGGACACACAGAAAACAGAGGCATGCCGCAAAAAACGTGAAGTCTTTTGGATCTTCTCTTTGGCTGAAAATGCTACAGGACTCAATAATGAAATCCCGTGGGAGAACGCAATTAAATATAACACTACGGGCCAGATGTAGGTAATTTGTATTTTCCGATTCTTAAATACTGACTCATACCGAATCGGTATTTCAGAATCGGAAAATGGTATGTAGGTAAAAAATCGGTACAATTTACCATTTCGGAATGACTCGGTATCTGATTACGGTATTTTCCGATTCTGTAAAATCCGAATCTGTAAATTCCGAATCGGTAAAACCCATTCATACCTATGGGCCAGGAGGCCAATAGGAATGATTGGGTTTTACCGAATCGGAATTTACTGAATCGGAAAATACCGATTCAGAAAATACAGAAATGGCAGTTTGAAAATCGACATGTGAGCCTGCCAACCAATCAGGAACACCCTACACACCCCACAACCATGGCCCAGAGAATCCAACCAATCAGAATGGAGCACCCCTCCCCAGTACCTGGGAGTGGCCACACTCATGCAGGTGCACAGCAACTGAACAAACAATCGAGCTGAGGTGATAGGAGCTAAGCATCCAGAGCCAAGCAGTGCAACAGAATGGAGTCTCAGGAAGGGCAAAAGGATGGTGGGGACCGCAAAAGAAAGATAAAGTTCAGCCCAGTAGAACTGCAGGTGGCAGTAGAAGAAATTGTAAGTCACTACAACCAAATATTTGGAAGACAGTCTCTGCATGTTGCAGAGTCTGTGAAGAGGAACATTTGGCTTGGCATACAGGGCAAGGTCAATGCCATTGGTGTGACACACCGGGAGATCGAGGAGATTAAGAAGCGATGGTATGACCTGCGCATAATAACCAAAAAGAAGATTGCTGCCTAAAAAAAGGATGCTGGTGTGCCAGGAGGTGGAAGGAGCAAAGCACCAAAACTGTCTGAGATGGAGGAGCTTGTTCAAACAACCCTGGAGCCAGAATGCATCCATGGGATTGGAGACCAGGACAGTACAGCTAGTGCATCAAAGAAACAAGGTAAGACGCATGTACCCTAATCCACAACCATTAACCTGAACCCGTACCCCACTGTGTAGAATCATTACACTGCAGAACAGCTCATACTTGGGGCCAGCAATGCATCATGGTAGACGTAGTCATGAGTACATACAAGCAATGCATACACCACAAGACTCAGCAAGGCATGGCACACTCATCTCCAAACACACAATGCACACTGGGCAAAGGTGTGTAAACTATTTATTTAAGAAGTACACACAGGTGAACAACAACATTGACCCTATGTCAATTTAATTCCACAGGAGAGTCCTCACGCAGTTCAGCACCAGCAAGGGAGGAGAGGGCACCAGCAACTAAGAGAAGTGAGAAGGAGAAACAAAGTACAGGTCAGAGCGCCGTAGAAGGATGCAACAACACAACCCAGGAAGCCTCAACACCAGAGCAAGCCTCAACACCTGTCCCGCTATCACCTCTATTGTTTCGATCTCCTGAGGTCGAAAGCACACTGCTTACACCCAAACCAACTTCCAGGTCGTCCATGCAGGGAAGGTTAAGTAGGCCTGATGTGCCCCCTCAGAGGATCCTGCAAACCTCTGATGAGGAGGATGAGGATGATGTAAATCAGACAATTGCACCTGTGGCTGACAAGGCCAGATCGCAGATTACTGCTGGCGCAGCGCTCACCAGTGTCCTTGGCAGGAGGGCACGTGAGGCTGGCGATGGGCAGGAAGATAGGAGTGTATTCTCTGGCCTGGAGGCCACAATGGTCAAAGTACAGTGCGTGCAAGCCAAGGCACTGATGGCCATGCATAGGCAGGTGCGCAGCATGAACAACAAAATGACAAACATAGACAAGGGAATAGGCCACATTGCCAGTAGTTTGGAGGCAATTTCCAAGGGGATGTCAGACATCTCTACCTACTTGGGTGTACTGTCTGATAAATTGGACAGGGATCAACTTGAGCGTCGCAGGCAGAGCCAGTATATGCGGCAGCAGTCCAAGGCTGTGAGAAAGATCTTGTCGGAACACCTGATAGGGTTGGACTACGGAGCCCAGACTTCCCTGCACGAACAAGGCTGCATCACGTCTCACCAGAACCACGGACGAAGACCCATGTCTCTCCTCTCTTTCCACAGCGTGAGGCAACATCTAGAGGAGGCGCTACAGGGAATGGACGAATAAAAACGGATGCCACACAGGAAGCAGGGTCGCAGAACGTCAAGGAGGCGGGACCTGAGACGGAACACGAGGAGGACGCCGAATCTCGGAGGCGGGAGCCGGAGCTGAACGTCGAGAGTCAAGACAGCGTTGCTGAGCGTGGAGAAGAGGCGGGGGAAACCGAAGATGGCTGGACGGAGGAGTGGTGGTGTCCCCCGGAGGAGGCTGGAGAGTGTGCCGTGACTCAGGAGAGTTACGGCGGGGCCGGTGAGTGACATTGATCCGAAGCTCATTGGGGAATTGTTTGATGTTGTGGGTGGTGGGTGGTGGAGCGTAAACCTGTGAGTGGTGGGTGGAATGGACTAAGGGGAAAAACCTATACGTTCACAAGTGACAAAGACAGTACTAGAAAGTAGCACTTGGTTGTTTATCTTGGGTCAGTTTTGCTTGGTCTACGACTATTCCTCCGCTAAATTCTTATCCTCGCCTTGTACAATTCATCACCTACCCCTTATCCTTCACGTCCATTTTTCTTATACACAACCCTTCACCGTCCCCTTTTCCGTGCACTACCTTCCGGTGTAGGAGCAAGGGTTTCGAACCAAAAGTCCAACTGACGGCCCTTTCTCTTTTTCCCTCTCGGTACCTCCGGGTAAAACAACACCACAGAGACCCCATCATCCCAGGAATTACATCAACTGGAAGAAGAGGGAGGAACATCGAGTACCACGGCTAATCCTTTCCATCCTGGAGAACTTGGTGCTGCGGGAGGAAGTGCGGAACCCGTTGTGAAATCTAAGTCCTTGTTTCCTGATAATAAAAGTGCAGTTCGCCAATATATTCAGCCTCCGCGTCTGTATATCCGACCTGCCCTCCCACAAGTGGTGTCAGAAGTGGGATCTGACAGAGACATGGAGGCAGCACTTACAAAAATGGCTGAACATCAAGAACATTTGGGCAAAGTAATGGAAAAGTTTCTACATGTCGTAGAAGAAGATCGGGAGAAAACACAAAAGGTCCTTACAGGACAGAGTCAAACACATGGAGCTGCTATGGACAAATTAGCTGAAATACTAGGAAATCACAAGCATTGGAAATGCAATAGGTCTCGCACCATTAGAGTTAGTGCTTTTAGAATTGTTTATGGGTTTTTTTGGTAAATGTTTAGCATTTTTGTTTCCTGTAGCCAATGCTAAAGAATTACAAATAAAAAAAGCCATAAACATTTCTAAAAGCTCTAACTGAAATGGTCTGAGACCTATTGCACTGTGTGAGGGTGAGGTGTTGAGGGTGAGTGAGGGTGAGCGTGAGGGTGAGTGAGGGTGAGGTGTTGAGGGTGAGTGAGGGTGAGTGAGGGTGAGGTGTTGAGGGTGAGTGAGAGTGAGGGTGAGTGAGAGTGAGGGTGAGTGAGAGTGAGGGTGAGTGAGAGTGAGGGTGAGTGAGGGTGAGGGTGAGTGAGGGTGAGGGTGAGTGAGGGTGAGGGTGAGGCGTTGAGGGTGAGGTGTTGAGGGTGAGTGAGGGTGAGGGCGAGTGAGGTGTTGAGGGTGAGTGAGGGTGAGGGTGAGTTAGGGTGAGGTAGTGAGGGTGAGGGGGAGTAGTTGAGGCTGAGTGAGGGTGAGTGAGGGTGAGTGAGGTGTTGAGGGTGAAAGTTTGAGGGTGAGGATGTTTTTTTTTTAAATTGCGAAACTAATTGCTTTGTTATTTACAATGCCAATAGTTTTATGTTTCGTAAATCTGACACATATTGTAACCCAAAATGTGTTGTAGCACTGAGTGGTGTGAGGGTGAGTGGTGTGAGGGTGAAGGGTGTGAGGGTGAGGGGTGTGAGGGTGAGGGGTGTGAGGGTGAGGGGTGTGAGGGTGAGGGGTGTGAGTGTGAGGGGGTGAGGGGGGTGAGGGGTGTCAGGGTGAGGGTGAGGGTGTGGGCGAGGGGGAGGGGGAGGGGGGTGAGGTTGAGGGGGGTGAGGGGTGTGAGGGTGAGGGGTGTGAGGGTGAGGGGGGTGCGGGTGAGGGGGGGAGGGTGAGGGTGAGGGGGGTGAGGGGGGTTAGTATGAGGGAGTTGAGGGTGAGGGGGGTGAGGGTGAGGGGAGGGGAGGGAGGGTGAGGGAGGGTGAGGGGGTGAGGGAGTGTAAGGGAGAGTGAGGGTGAGGCTGAGCGGGTGTGAGAGGGTCAGTGAGGGTGTGTGTGAGAGGGTGAGTGAGGGGGTGTGTGAGGTGGTGTGTGAGAGCGTGAGTGAGGGGGTGTGTGAGGGGTGTTGTTGTTACTGTCTTAGCAAGTATGCTAAAACTTTGTGGGAATTAGCCATTTATTTCAATGAGCCAATTGGACAAAACCCGTGAAAACAATTATTTGCAAAATAGGACGCTGGCCGGCGTTTAAAATATTATGTCTATGATAACTCAGAATCAATTGGGAACCTTACCCACGTACAATCTAGTACCCAATCCGGCTTTCTGTATTCTGTCAATTTGTCTCTGACAGCAAACAACTTGAATGAGTGAAATTGCACTTTATCCCCGGGACATGTACACTGTTCTGCACGCCTACATTGTGGCTTCAGTAAAAGAGGCTATATGTTAGTCATTTAAAACTCCGGCTACTAAAAAGTTTTGTCTTCTATCATTTTGACCAGTTTAGCAGATAACCTGCGCCACTACAGTGAACAACTTACCTATAGCAAGTTGGCCATACTTCCCGCGGATATTGGAGGGGTCTAAGAGGCTCTGGTTTCTGCTTTTTGGGAACCAGCTTCCTCTGCAGGCAGAGCACATTCTGGGAAAGCAAAAATATTGTAAATAGTAAATGGTATTAATTGTTTTCCGGTCAAGATGGCGGACTGAGGACGCCGCTGAGCAGTAGTGCCTAGTGGGAGCTCCCCGATCCCACCCGAAATGGCGTGATTTGGCTTACAAGATATACTATGGTGCTGCAGCCAGAAAACATTTGTTCACATGTAACTGTTGGAGTTAGCAGTTACTTTGTATCTATGTAAGGCGATTGCAGCCGGCGAGCTAACAAAAGAAGACGACAAGCGAAAGGCGGAGGAAAACGAGGAGGGCTTTCAAAACGCGGCTGCGAGGGGAGATGTGAGATATATTGTGACCGTATTCGGGCCGGTAAACCGGCCGGTGAACCCGCGGTTGGACCCAAAGACTTGCGAGCTTGCAAACTTTCTCATAAAATAGCAGGGAGCATAACTACATTTTCAAACGGTAGACGGATGCAGAGGCTGCTATGCTCGTACTTACTGCTTGCCCGACACCTTATACCGCGGCTGATCGGCGGGCCGGTTTTCGGCTGGTCGGGAGTGCAGACCCTGCACGGGACGGTGGTTTACAGATGGCTCCAAAGAACTTGCCCTGAGCTACGAGAGCAAATAAACCCAACACTGAGGCTGCACTAGCGGTTACAGCCACAACAGCAACAAATGCAGTACAAGGTTCCATGTGCCTCGGAAAATTCAAAGAGGGGGCACTCGCATCGAGAACTACTATGGCAGGTGTGGGGGCGGAGCGGGTTAAATTAAACAAAGAAGACGGACGGAGGAGAGGGGAGGGGGGATGAGAAATGCGAACGAGACGGAGGGAAGAGAGGGGAGGGGGGAGGAGAAATGCGACACGGCGGGAAGGGGAGGGGGCGGAGCGGGTTAAATAAAACAAAGAAGACGGACGGAGGAGAGGGGAGGGGGGATGAGAAATGCGACACGGCGGGAAGGGGAGGGGGCGGAGCGGGTAAAACAAGACGGACGTGCACGCGCTTTTAAGCTCAATGCGCATGCGCATTGAGCTTAAAAGTCACGGGCACTGCAAGGAATCGCCACGATTCCTTGCAGTGGATAAAGAGTGGATAAGCCCCCATAGTCTCGCTTGCTCGATGCGCATGCGCATCGACAGGCGAGACCTAAAAAAGGACCTACTACACTCCCATCAATGGTCATGCAGAAATACGTTAGTGGAGAAGATCCTGATTTCTTTTTTACAAACTTTGAGCGTATAGCCACTGCTGCCGCCTGGCCCGCCGATAAGTGGGGTCAGTATTTAGGTCCTCTTCTATCAGGGGATTTACAGGCAGCATACCAAGCAGCCACAGTACAAGGAACGGTGCCTTATGTGGATATTAAACGCTGTATAATGGAAAGGTTGGGGGTGGATGACGAGTCCTACAGAATAAAGTTACGCCAAATAAAAGAGGGACCACAGGAAACACCCCGAGCCTTGTACTTTAGGGTGAAAGACATGACCAACCGTTGGTTGAAGCCTGCTACAACGGACAAAGACGGTATCATGTCGAAAATTTACTTAGAGCAGTACCTGGCCTCCGTTCACCCACCCATACAGAAGTGGGTTAGACAACAACCACGTGTGACTCTAGAAACTGCGGTGGAGATCGCAAGTGCCTATAACCGGGCCCAGGAGATCCAAAGGGGCCGAGAAGATACACAATGGAGAACTCCCAGACCACGACATCATAGGCCACCCCGCGTTTCTATCCCTAAAAAGCCTGATCCCGTGGCTCTCTTACCTGGACCTATGATACCCACCCCAGTATTCAGACCACCGAATCCTGGACCCCAGTGTTTCCATTGCGGAGGGCTGGGGCATATTGCTAAGTTTTGTCCACAGAAAGAGGAACCCATGGAGATAGGGATAGCCAGGAACTACTATTGTTCTACATCGAGAGAACCCTTACCCCCATATCACTGTGCCGTAAAGGTCAATGGACAGTCCACTTTGGCTTTGGCAGACACGGGGTGTCGACAGAGTGTAGTCTGACCCCAAGATTTCCAACCAAGGGTAGTACCGAGTGAAGAGATGGTGGCCATACGATGTGTGCACAGAGATGTTAAACAATACCCAACCTCGCAGGTTACAATTCAACATATCAACGATCCGGGGACCTCCCTAAAAGTAGGTCTTATACCGAATTTGCCTGAGAAAGTCATCCTGGGAAATTATTATCCCCATCTTTCACAGATGCTAGCCTATGATAATCAAAAAGGAGAGGACTGGTGGGCTGAAGCTCCTTTTTCTAAAGCAGACGAACATGAGTGGCCCTTATCAAAACCACGGAAGAGTAGGAAACAGAGGAGAATAGAAAAAGGGAAGACACCTTCTGTATTGCCAGTTATACCTGAAGAGAACCCCTGGGAAACAGACCGAAGTTTTCGTGCTACACAGTGAGAGGATCCGGTTCTACTGGAGGCCTGGAAGAATGTTCTAGAACAGGCAGATCCCCTTCATGTAGGTCCCTATTTCTTTAAGAAAAATGGGTTACTTTATAGGAAAGGAAGTCCTACTCAAACACCACAGCTGATAGTACCTACACCCTTTCGTGAAAAGGTTATGTTCTTGGCCCATAGCCATCTGCTAGGAGGTCATTTTGGACCAGAAAAACAGATCTTAGGGAGGTTTTATTGGCCTGGCATTTACCAACAAGTTAAAAAGTATTGCAGGGAATGTCACATCTGTCAGAGACATAGCAGGTACATACCCCCTCGTGCACCATTACGTCCACTACCTGTGATAGAAGAACCCTTTAATAGGGTAGGCATGGACATTATAGGCCCCTTGTTGCCGTCGAGGAGCGGCTGTAGATATGTGCTTGTGTTGGTGGATTACGCTACCCGTTTTCCGGAGGCTATAGCCCTACGGCGCCCTGATGCTATCAATATCGCCAAAGCAATGATAACAGTGTTTTCCAGAGTAGGGTTTCCAAAAGAAATCCTGACTGATCAGGGAACCCCGCTTATATCTAAAGTCATGAAGCAAGTGTGTACCCAATTAGGCATTTATCAAATCAGAACGGCAGCTTACCACCCTCAGACGGACGGGTTGGTCGAAAGATACAATGCTACACTTAAGACAAACCTTAAAAAACTGTTGGAACTAGAGACAAGGAAATGGGAGGATATGTTACCGTTGGCACTGTTTGCCATACGGTGCAAAATACAAAAGAGCACTGGATATTCTCCTTTTGAGTTGTTATATGGCCATCAACCCCGTACATTTTTAGACATGGCTCAAGAAAAATGGGAAAACGAACCTGACAATACTAAACCTCTAGTTGATTATGTCTCCACTTTGAAAACGCATCTTGGTCAGATCCGGACTATTGTCCGTAATAATCTGGAAGAAGCACAGGCTGCTCAGAAAACGCAGTATGATAAAAAAGCAAAGGAAAGAAAGTTCGAGGTGGGAGACCTCGTTCTATTGATGATGGCCTCCTCTGATCACAAATTGCTTGGCCAATGGCAAGGTCCTTATAAGGTCACTGAGAAAATCACCCCTGTGACCTATCGAATAGAGTTAGATGCAACCAGGGGTACTTCACAAATCTATCATATCAATTTGTTAAAGAAATGGGAAGGACCTCTGCCTATCCTATGTGCGCAAACAGAGACCGAGGCCCCTTTATTTACCCAGTGCATAGATGCCAGTCTTCCGAGTACTTTGAAAGAGAAGTTAACCCAAAACCTCGCTCCCCTTGGAGGAGTGTTTTCACTAACCCCTGGGAGGGCCACCTTGGTACAACATGCCATTAGGACACCTGTAGGGAAAAGGGTGCGACTTCAGCCCTATCGGATACCCGAGGCATGTCGTCAAACCATATGAGAGGAAGTCCAAAAGATGCTGGAAATGGACATTATTGAACCCTCTTCTAGCGAGTGGAACTCACCGATTGTCTTGGTTCCAAAACCGGATGGTTCGGTCAGATTGTGTATCGACTTCAGAGAAGTAAATAAATTATCTGAATTCGATACATATCCACTACCAAGAGTGGATGAAATGGTAGAGAAAATAGGGAGAGCCAAATATATATGTACGCTGGACCTGTGTAAAGGGTACTGGCAAATCCCTTTACGTCCACAAGACAAAGAGAAAACAGCTTTTTCTACCCCTGATGGGTTATACCATTTTAAGGTTATGCCTTTTGGTTTACATGGAGCACCAGCCACTTTTCAGAGAGCAATGAATTGTATCTTACGTCCCCACGAGAGGTATGCCGGAGCGTACATCGATGACATTGTCATCTTTAGTGATACATGGGACCAACACGTACATCACCTGAAACAAGTCATTGAAACATTAGGAGGACATGGTTTAAAAATCAATCCCTCGAAAAGTCACTTAGCTGCTCAAACAGTAAAATATCTGGGATACCTATTAGGCAAAGGAATGATTAGACCGCAAGATTCCAAACTGACAGCCATTTCTCAAATACCCCTTCCTAAGACAAAAAAAGATCTACTGGCCTTTTGGGGCCTCTTGGGGTACTACAGGAGATTTATCCCCAACTTTTCACAAATAGCATCCCCTCTCACCAATCTACTGCAAAAAGCATCCAACACAGAAGAACGTTTAAAGCATCCCACTTCCGACATTCTAAGAGCCTTTCATACCCTGAAGGGATCGCTTACGTCCGAAACAGTGCTAGCCAGTCCTGACTATTCTTTACCGTTTGTCCTACAAACGGATGCATCGGATCAGGGGTTGGGGGCGGTGCTCTCTCAAATATCCCGACGGGGACAAGAACAGCCAATTTTGTACATCAGTAGGAAATTATTTCCTAGAGAACAAAACTATGCAGTCATCGAAAAAGAGGCCTTGGCTGTGACGTGGGCCATAGAAACACTGAGATATTATTTGGAAGGAAGAGAATTTACCTTATTCACTGACCATGCCCCTTTGGAATGGTTATCCCGAAACAAGGGAAACAACGATCGGGTGTTAAGGTGGTTCCTGGCGTTACAACCCTATAGGTTTCACACTCAACATCGGAAGGGGTCAGAGCAAGGGAATGTAGACTTCCTGTCCCGATATCCACAAGACAGAAACCATAGTAACAGGACACCAAGGGAAAGGGGATGTGAGAAAGATCTTGTCGGAACACCTGATAGGGTTGGACTACGGAGCCCAGACTTCCCTGCACGAACAAGGCTGCATCACGTCTCACCAGAACCACGGACGAAGACCCATGTCTCTCCTCTCTTTCCACAGCGTGAGGCAACGTCTAGAGGAGGTGCTACAGGGAATGGACGAATAAAAACGGACACCACACAGGAAGCAGGGTCGCAGAACGTCGAGGAGGCGGGACCTGAGACGGAACACGAGGAGGACGCCGAATCTCGGAGCCGGGTGCTGGAGCTGAACGCCGAGAGTCAAGACAGCGTTGCTGAGCGTGGAGAAGAGGCGGGGGAAACCGAAGACCGCTGGACGGAGGAGTGGTGGTGTCCCCCGGAGGAGGCTGGAGAGCGTGCCGTGACTCAGGAGAGTTACGGCGGGGCCGGTGAGTGACATTGATCCGAAGCTCATTGGGGAATTGTTTGATGTTGTGGGTGGTGGGTGGTGGAGCGTAAACCTGTGGGTGGTGGGTGGAATGGACTAAGGGGAAAAACCTATACGTTCACAAGTGACAAAGACAGTACTAGAAAGTAGCACTTGGTTGTTTATCTTGGGTCAGTTTTGCTTGGTCTACGACTATTCCTCCGCTATATTCTTATCCTCGCCTTGTACAATTCATCACCTACCCCTTATCCTTCACGTCCATTTTTCTTATACACAACCCTTCACCGTCCCCTTTTCCGTGCACTACCTTCCGGTGTAGGAGCAAGGGTTTCGAACCAACAGTCCAACTGACGGCCCTTTCTCTTTTTCCCTCTCGGTACCTCCGGGTAAAACAACACCACAGAGACCCCATTGTCCCAGGAATTACATCAACTGGAAGAAGAGGGAGGAACATCGAGTACCACGGCTAATCCTTTCCATCCTGGAGAACTTGGTGCTGCGGGAGGAAGTGCGGAACCCATTTTGAAATCTAAGTCCTTGTTTCCTGATAATAAAAGTGCTGTTCACCAATATATTCAGCCTCCGTGTCTGTATATCCGACCTGCCCTCCCACAAAGGCACTGAACAGATTTGCTACATCCACATCCCTACTGTGCCGCAGCTCAATATGCATGCAGAATGCAATTGTGCACTGCTGCACAGACTTGACACGGGGCATGGGAAGAGTGACCTCTGCGATGGAGCAGATGCTCACACTCAAACAGCCTATGCTGTTGACACGGGTGTGGAGGAGACAGAGGGGTCCTCCAGCAGGAGTGGCTCCAGCACACCTGTACCAGAGGTGCGCAGGAGCGTCAGGCGCAGCAATGCTGAGTCAGGCCCCAGCCAAGATGTGGAGTCCCTGTCACATCAATCCCGCAATGTAGTGTGTGGGCGAAAGCATTAAACATTTACCTAATATTCACAGGACTGCTCACAGTCACGGCAACTGAGCACACCAAGTCGTGGACATGGACATTAAAGGACAATGGCTTTTCGATTTTGATCCTGATGTAGTGAATATTAAACTACACTTGTCAAACACTATACCTGTCTGTGTGTCATACATTACCTAGAAATATCTACGTGTGATCTCTGTCCGTCTCAATCTTCCACCTGTCGCTGCTGCTCCGGATGCTTGGGGGTCTACATGTTTTTGGTCATCATCAATGTCCTCGTGATGTGTCACCTCCACCTCTGTGCCTTCTTTGGTGGCAAGATTGTGCAACATGGTACAGGCCACTATAATCTTGCAACACATGATGGGGGTGTACTGTTGTGCTCCTCCACTCTTGTGGAGGCAGCGGAACCTGCTCTTGAGGAGTCCAAATGTGCGCTCCACTACGTTGCGAGTTGGCCTGTGTGCCACATTGTAACGCCTTTCGCCTCTGTTAGTTGGATTGAGGTATGGTGTGAGCACAAAGGAACGTAGGGCATATGCACTATCGCCTAGGAGAGAATGAGAGGTTCATGAGTTACATACACATCACACATACATCTGCCATTCATATCAGGGTGTGT
Organism: Lissotriton vulgaris; assembly: GCF_964263255.1. Taxonomy (NCBI): domain Eukaryota; kingdom Metazoa; phylum Chordata; class Amphibia; order Caudata; family Salamandridae; genus Lissotriton; species Lissotriton vulgaris. Next base: position 670,388,604 of record NC_141691.1, on the reverse strand, counting down.
TACATTTATTTACCTAGCAGATATCCATCGACAAAATCTCCAGCAACAAGCCGTGTGTATATTCCGCTGTTCTGGAATATGTAGGAGTCGTGCGTACTCCCTGGAAATTTGCCCACTATGTCAGTGATGATGTTGGCAGCATTGCATATCACCTGCACATTGATGGAGTGTGTCGACTTACGATTTCTGTAGATATGTTCAGTGGCAGCAGGTGGGCATAGTGGAATGTGGGTGCCAGCTATGCACCCTATCACATGCGGGAAGTTTGCCAGTCCATAGAAGTCAGTTTTAGTTTTTGCAAGTTCCGCAGGTGCGTCAGGGAACCGGATGTAATGTTCCATTCTCTGCGTCATGGCATCCAGGAAATTCCTGAAAAAACGAGACAGGCAGCCCTGGGATACACCACCAACTGCAGCAATCACACTCTGGTAGCTCCCAGAGGCAAGCAGGTGTAGGCTGCAGCGCACCTGCACATGGGGTGGGATGGCGTGTGCCCTGGGTGTTGGGTGATCCAGGTATGGGTGGAGGTCCCTAATTAAGTCCAAAATGGTTCTGGGTTGTAGCCTGTACCTCTGCAGTATCTCAGGCTCAGTCAGTTGGAATATGGTGATCCTCTGTCTGTAGACCTGCTCCTCCCTTAGCCAGACCCTCTCTCCTGCTGCCTGTAGCCTTTGTCGCCTCGCAATCACATAGAATGCCGCCATTCTTGCAACACTTTTGCATTTTGGGCCCTTTTTTATAGCCTACACCTGGTTACCACCTGCTTTCAGTCCATGGTAAATACCGACTCTTAAATCCCGAATTTGATGTAATTCAGTATTTTTGGCGTTTCCTACATCTCAATGGGCCTTTTTTACCGTTTCTTAATTACCGATTTGGTAAATAAGGACTCGGTAAATACCGATTCGGTAATTATGGAATTGGTAAATACCGATTCGGTAATTATGGAATCGGTAAATACAGATTCGGATTTTTACAGATTCATATTTGCCGATTCAGTAAATTTTTAACACCTACATCTCATTTTCCAAATACCGGTCGGTAACGGCCGAAATTATCGATTTACGGCCGTTACCGACCGGTATTGGGCGACCTACATCTGGCCCCTAAATGATTAGATTTGTCTATCATGAATTATATTCACAGGCTCCTGCTAGTGAATTCGCTCTAGCTCCCATTGGTATTTTTTCACTTTGCTGGTTTTGTCATCCCTGATTTTTTCACTGACCTCCAGAATTTTGGCCTTGTACCAACCCAAGATATCCTTACCTTCCTGAGAGGTCATTTTTAATTACAGTATCTAGCTTCCAAGTCATTGACGTATATTCCTATTTTTGTCATATCATCTTTAGATATTCTAAATTACCCTTTGACCATTTAAAAAATAATCGGCTGGCTTACTGTTACATCATCCCAGTCGTCTTTTCTCCTTATTCTGTGATATTCATATTTTGTTTATTTTTACTATAGCGTGCTTTCACGTAGCAGCCCCTTTTACCTTTCTACTAATTCTCATACAGAGACCGCTAGCGAGGTCAAGTTAGCGCACTAGTATATCTGGTTTTGTACCTTCGCTCCCATATTGCACGCAACGTGATTTTCGCGCGTTACGCATCATGACGTCTTGAGATGCGAATAGATTTAAATTCCACGCGTTCGTCATTCCCAAGTTTCGTACTTCTGCCTTTTGACTGCTGATTCGAGGCAGGACACCGACGCGAGGCAACCTGTAAGTATACTTGTTGCCCCAATTAGACTTCTCGCCACCTTTTTATTAAGCATCATTATGTCTTAGTTTTTAAATATATAACTGAGTCCTAGTTCGCTAATATATACGGTCTGACATGTCACGCCATCATGGTTTGAACCCTGTTCCTTTAGCCAATTCACTGCTTGACCTGCAGTGTATGTATTATTTATCTGAACTTTTGACCGCATTGTTTACGGCACTTAGCCGGTTCATTTACATTCCGGTTCTTCTGTTTGTACCCCAGCCACAGGTACTTCCCTTTATATCATGAAGCATTAGCTTTCTATAATCTGTAGCAGCATAGCCACTCCAATTACTGTAGCAATATAGTTTTTCATGTTTTTTTTAAATTTCAGACGATCATTCCGAGGTGCCCCTGACGTCCTTCTACAATAAATGTAAATTTCTTGAAATATCAACTGTAAACTGGGATCTTCATTATTCCCATTTTAACTCAGGTAATTCTAGTCACTTCTCGCGTAAACTATAGCCTCCTTGGTTCATGTGATGTATTTTTTCACCTCATTTGATCACATTTATATATTGCAGCCTATTTGCTTCATGAAACGGCTTTTTAAATTCTCTTATACGATATATTCAGCTCTACACTTATGGATGCATCGGATTCTATCAGGTAGCTTAGGTCTCTATGGTCTGTTTTATACATTGTAGCACCACCCATTAAGGCCATTGCTCTAATTATACCATACATTATTCCTTAGATCTCTCTTTCTGCAATTTGGTGACAAGTTTGTATCGTCGTCATTTATCCTCGACTACGCACTACCCACGCAACCAATAGGTAATTAGCCATTGTTCTCATAGCTTCTTAACCCAGTAGTCTGTTAGTATATCATCATTGAAATCCCCTCAATTATATCGTTTTAGAATTAACAGCTGCTTTTTACACCAATATACGGCATCCAGTACCTGGTGGTGTGCTTACCGACATTATTTTTAGGTAAGATATTCCTATTAGGGCACTCTATTCTAGACATCCTAACTATCCCTCTTTTCTTTTCTTATCACGGGTTTCTTAGTGGAAGTCACTATACTTGGCTGCTCTCTTAACCAGCCTTTTCTCTTTACAATCATGGTCCTCCTTCAAGCTTATATCTGTCTTGAGGTGATGGTTTCTATACTGGTCACGATTTCACATATTGTTTTCTGAGTGGATTTTCAATGAAGTGATGCCATTTGATGTATTCCAGTCCTTCACCTATCTTTAGTGCACCTGATGTCACATTTTGTAGCCTCAATGTACTGCATTGTCACATATCATGTCTGTTTACATGTATATTCTGTTTACATTTAGAATAATCAAGAGGTCCTCCTGAAGAAGGCGTGTGACACGCCGAAACACGCGTAGAGATTGTCATCGTATCTACCTCACTCTTTGAATACCCTTGTGATATTTTATTCTGAACATACATTTTTGTCTTTTTATTGTTTCATTTGATATGCATTGTTCGTTGTCATTATGTATGTGATTTTGATTTTATTTTAGAATTGTATATGTACTAATAAATGAAAACATATTGTTTTAATTTTTCTTGTGTGTCAGTACATTGAGACTTTTGTTTATCCATTACATGTGTTATACCTCACGTTAGACAGGTACCAAGTTGCCTAGGAAATATTACTATTGAATGTACTGCTTCTGCCTCTCTGCCATCCTTGCCTTTGCAGTCTTCCTCAGGTCATACCATCTTTTTTTAAGATCCTCTATGGAGCGCTGGGTGACTCCGATGGCATTGATCTTGTTCTGAATAGCAAGCCAGATCTGTCTTTTTTGTGATTGTGGCACACGCAGGGACTGCTTGCCAAACAACTTGTCATGGTCCTTGGTGACATCTTCGATGAGGAACTCCAGTTCCCTCTCGCTAAATTTCTGCTTTCTTTTTCTTTCTGCTCCCTCCTTCTACCTCACCTGGTTTGCCATTTTGCTTGGTTTTGGTTGCAAAAATGGACTGTGCTGCTCTGCTCCCTGCCTCACAGTCCGCTCCAGGTTCAGTGCAGCTGCCTGGGTGTGGCCACTTCCTGTTTGGGAGGTAATTGGGATGCACAGGATTGGCTAATTGCACAATTACCAAATTTTTAAATTACCTATTCGGTATTGAGATTCGGTATTTACGAATCGGTATTGGTGTTTCGGTAATTATTTTTTTACCGATCCATTCTGAATCGCTATTTTTTACCGAATAATAACGATTCAGTCATTTTTACCGAATCTTTACGTACATCGGATATACCGATTCCTTAATACCAAATCGGTAAAATTCGGTATTAAGGATTCTGTATTTCACAATTACCTACATCTAGCCCTTAGTGTCTTCAGGATTTCTGAGAACTGGGTAATTCTGAAAGGACATGAAAATTAACAAATACGACAATACTAGTCGCGAACAACACATACAAATAATGTAATACTTAGACATGCCCCAGAGTGACTATAGTCATGCTGCCATTTAGTGCTCTTAAAATAACAAAAGAAGGCAGTTTTTAATAAAAGCCTTTAGTGCTGTATGTGTAACGCTATTTTTTACTGATTAATAACGATTCGGTAATTTTTACCGAATCTTTACGTACATCGGATATACCGATTCCTTAATACCAAATCGGTAAAATTCGGTATTAAAGAATCGGTATTTCACGATTACCTACAACTAGCCCTTAGTGTCTTCAGGATTTCTGAGAACTGGGTAATTCTGAAAGGACATGAAAATTAATAAATACGACAATACTAGTCACGAACAACACATACAAATAATGTAATACTTAGACATGCACCAGAGTGACTAAAGTCATGCTGCCATTTAGTGCTCTTAAAATAACAAAAGAAGGCAGTTTTTAATAATAGCCTTTAGTGCTGTATGTGTATCGTTACACAATCAGCCCTTGTGCATTATGCTATCCATGACCTTGCACTATGTCGGACTCTTTATTTAATCGGCACCAGAATGAGTCATAAGCATACTTCAACTCTGCCAGTATTTCTGCTAAGTTGTAAATCCATAAGTATAAAATATGTAAAAAGCATTAAAATGAACGTGACTAGGTTGTAATGACACCCATAAATAAGGCAGATTTTCAAATATAGGAGAGAGATAGGCTTACGTGAAGCGTGAATTGGCCTCACAGCATGGGTCCAGGGGGAGGGGCGATAGCGTGTAGTCAAACACTGGAAAAATAAAACTTTCAATATATTATTCACAATTAATTGAAGTCTTTGTTATAAAATATCACACCATCTTCCTACTTCATCAAAGCGACACACCCGTTAGATTCCTACAAACTCCCATCACGAGGACCCCGCCAATGCCATGTCAACGGGTCAGAGAATTTTATAAGCAGTGCTTCCGGCCATGAAATCGCGGTTGGAGCAAAGCGTCACTGATTACGTTACTGAAATGATGTATACATTTACCGAGCAGGGCGCTTTGCACGTATTATCAGCGTGGCAGTTTTAGTCCTTGAAAACGACTAGAACGTCAATCAATCAATCAATCATCGCATTTATATAGCGCACTACTCACCCAGAGGGTCTCAAGGCGCTGGGGGAGGGGGGTCCGCTACTTCTCGAACAGCCAGGTCTTGAGTTGCTTCCTGAAGGCGAGGTGTTCCTGGGTCAGGCGGAGGTGGGTGGGGAGGGAGTTCCATGTCTTGGCGGCGAGGTAGGAGAAGGACCGTCCCCCTGTGGTGGCTCTTCGGATGCGGGGGACGGCGGCGAGGGCGTGGCTGGTCGATCGAAGCTGGCGTTTGGGAGCGTAGAAGTTGAGGCGGCTGTTGAGGTAAAGTGAACTTTCAAGTGGGGATTTAAACATTCTCTGGTAAAACTTTATTAGTCATTTCAAATAGCAACAGGCATTCATAGAGATCAAAGCCCTGATCCATCGTCCCTGTTTAAAAAGGATTTTGTTGGCCCTTATCAAGTGTGTAAAATGATCATTGCACAAAAAAAACGCAAAATAATGAAGACAAACTATCTTGGACAAATCCAAATACTGAAGCTATATTCACTACAGAAAGGCTATGGACAATGAAGATGGCCATCGATATGCCTAGTTACTAAAGATAAATGTAGTTATCAATCTGGGCAACTGTGTGTCGCCTTTCCAGCATTAGAATTTGAAGTTGTGATCACAAGTACAAGTTGATTTACATTGGTCAACAATCCCGTTAATCGTACTTCAGCGACACATTACTCACCCCCAAGGAATATTATCATTGAGCCCATTTGCGTGTGTGGCAAGTCGATAAACCCACCGCATGTTCTTTCTCAAATAATATCTGGGATGATTTGTTGCCTGGTTGTATGTGTTCAATAACAGTCCAATGTAAATCATTAGGTGTGTGGTTTGAGCTGAGGAAGCGTTCAGTTAGTTTCATAGTATTCTCCCTACACCTAATATAACTACGGTGTTCACAATCTCGCAGTTTTTTTTTTCGTGTGGTCATACCTATATACCTTAATCCACATGGGCATGTTATAAGGTAGCCCACATTGGTTGTATTTAAGCATGGGCGAATTTTGCGAATCTGGCGTTCGCGAATTTTGCGAATTTGCGAACTCGCAATCCGCAAAATTCGCGAATTCTCGCAAATTTGCGGATTTTTTTTTGTGTTCGCAAGGATTTCTGCCAGTTCGCAAGGATTTCTGACAGTTCGCGAGGGTTTTGTAACAGTTCGCAATCGCGAACTTACATGTCGGCTCGCAACGGTCACGATTATGTTGTTTCTACGTCTGGTTCATCATCATAGGTTCCCAGCACCCTCTGTTTCACCCCTGCCACCCTCTGTTTTACCCATGCCACCCTCTGGTACATCAATGCCTTATGCCACCCTCTGGTTCATCATCACTGTAGATTATGGGGGGAAAAAGCAAGCACACCTGCCTGCTTCAACTGACATGAATTCATTTGGGGTTGATTTATTAATGTGTCACTGTTTTAAAATTCCAGTTCGGCACCTGCATCCTTATATGTAATTTGCTTTCTGTTGCAGTGCAATTTTTGTTTCCAGGACCTTTGTGGCCTACTTGTAGCTATTCTATGAGCCTGCTGTGAGGGTCAGAGCAGGGTCATACAATTGTTGCAACTAGCAACTGAACTCTGGAGGGGCCCTTGTCAGGAAGCACTAAAGGGAACGGTTACTAATGATGAGTTTGAACTTTTGAACCTGCTTTCACTTTTGCAAAACTCGTTTTTCTGCAGAGCAGCATTACAGCAACTTTAATGCCCCACCAAGCTTATATGAGAAAGTTGATTTCTAATCCAAAAGTTATCCAAAGAAAATCAAAAGGCCTCAAATCTAAAAAAGTGCAGGCAAATGTCAACCTGAGGAGTTATTCTGATAAAAATAATCATTTTCAGAAGGTCTATGCTGCTTGCTAGTAGATTTCGTGTGCGGAATTGCAATTTTTGTAATTTCGCGAGTGCGAGATTGTTGCTGCCCGCCGCACGTACACGTTCGCAATTGCGAACTTACATCGCAAAGAAAAAAAATCTGCTGCGTGCGAATTTTGCGGGAAATTCGCGAATCTCGCGGATTGCGAATTTACCGAAAATCCGCAAAATCCGCGAGCGTAACGGATTTTCCGCCCATGCTTAGTTGTATTGCAGTTTTTGTGTGACCGTTGTGTCCATGTCTTGCCCATTTCCAAATTAAGGGGCCAATTACGATGGCAGGCGGACTATCGCATTGGCAAAAGGGACCGCCTGCCAGAGGTGGGGCGGTCCATCTATACGAATCAGGATGCGCCCACCACACTGGCGGGCGCATCCTGTATTTTTACATTGCGGTGGGCGGTACTGCAAGCAGCACCCGCCACAATGTAAAAATACATGTTGTGCATTTGAATGTACCACGTGACAGGCACCATGCCGTGCCTGCCACCTTGTACATGCAAATGCAGGTACCCTCCACGTGCAGCCCCCAACCCCCCACTCCTCCCACTGGTGGCCCGCAACGGGCCCCAGAAGGCATTCTCCGCCTGTCTTTTTGCGGTGGGATCTCATCCCAAAAAGACAGGCGTTGTAATGCCCGCGGCGGTGCCTGTACAGCACTGCAAAAATGCCCCCATTGGACCGGGTTCCGCAAGGCAAATATGTACTGACCACTGATAAGCCTTACTTGTCCAATTTGTCTTTTTGGAAAAGATATATTGATGATGATTCTTCATTTGGATCAACGCTTGTGATACCAATCTAAACTTCACCTACTCCTACCACAAAGATGAAATGATCTTTCTGGTTTGTGGTAATTTCTAAAACTGGAGGTAATGTAATGACCAGAACCTACTACAAACCAACAGCTAAAATCAACTTACTGTCCTTTTCAAGTTTTCATCTAAGGCCCCTACGGGAACATTTATCATATGGATAGTATTTACTCATAAGACGCAATTGTAGTAAGGTGGAAGACTTTCACTCTCAGTCTGTTGTCAGTCAGTCATAAAATCTTTCTTTGGCTATAACCAGCCATAAAAGAATGCATCATTTCATAATGAAAATACAGTACAAGGATCCAATGTAAATGCCGTAAACAAGGAAACAACTACAAGCATAACACGCATCAGCAAAACAATTCATGAATGAGTTTCAACAATAATCACTGTGGGTAACATAAATAAGCTAAAAAGTCATTTTCCAACAATATTTCTTATCCGTACTGCGGAAGAAATATATTTATAAACAATTAGGCAAGTGAATTCGTCATTTAAAAGCTGAAGATGACACAGGGCGGCCCGACATTTTCAAATATCTAGGAATTTTAACAATGGTTTTTAAAAGGCTCGTCTTTCATTAGTATACAATTTACAAAAAAACATAAAGTGCAATGTGCTCTGAGCTGATCCTGAGCTGCAGGGGCAAAAATCTAATTTGGCATCAGAATATACATTTTGGGGATATGAAACCAACAGATGAGAGATTCCAAACCTGAACCTAATAAGATAATACAATATAGCATGGCTAAGGTGAAGGGATAAAAAAAAAAACAGACTAGAAGTGAGTGGTCAACAACCCTTTTTTTTCGTTGTTTCCTGTATATCTCTCAGCAAGTATGAGTGAACTAAAAAGTCCCTTTTCAGCTTTGCCCTTGATATTTTGGAAATATATCAGCGGTGAATTTAGGAACACTCAGTAAGCATTTCAAAAACATATTCTCAGCTCCCTGCAGACGTTCAACATTGCAAACGCCCCAAACTCCAGCACCATACAGGGTGTCAGCACACATACATGCTTTAAAGATTTCAGTCATTACCTTAATGGGTCGGGAGTCTAGTTTTTTTTTGTAAACCTGAAAATTGCCTCCAAGATTTGATGAAAACCTCTGATCCTTCCCTCTAACAAAGGAGACCAGGTATTTCTTGATTCGAAAAGAATTCCCAGATAAGAGAAAGTGGGCACATAAAACAATTTCTCATTATTTATGAAACATGTCTTTAGCGTTGCAGGTGATTTGCCCACCACCATGATATGAGATTTAGCTACATTTGTCTTCAGGCCAAGGACATCCATAAAATTATTAAAACTAATTAAAAGCCTCTGCAACCCCACTCCAGTTCTGGACATTAGGACACAATTGTCTGCATATAATAGTGCTGGTAACAACCTACCACCTGACTGGGGGGCATCCACATTCCTGGTTTTAATGTGGCTCTCTACGTCATTTATATACAGACAGAATGAAAAATGGGGTAAGCATGTAGCCCTGTCGTACCCCGCGGTTCATCTCAATTGGAGCAGAGAGTTCTCCATCTGCTCCATAACGTACCTTCCCCGTGACATCCAGATGCATTGCTGCTAGGAAGTGCGCAATGACCGGTTCAATGCCCATTTGCAACATCTTCTCCCAGAGCCGCCCTCTCTGCACCCAATCAAAGTCGGACGTCAAGTCCATGAACCCTAAATAAAGAGATCCAGGCTTGGCTAAGGTGTATTTACCTATGACTAGGTGCAGGTTGAGGCTCTGTTCAATGGTGCCCAGGCCTCTCCTAAAACCATATTGAATGTCAGAACATTTTCCGGTTTCCAATACCCAATCCTCCAGCCTTTCTAAAATAACTCTACCCATAATTTTGCAGGTACAGTCAATTAGGGAAAGTGGACGGTAACATTTGGGATCCGCCTTATCTCCCTTTTTAAAGATGGGAACTATTATCACGGATCTCCAAGAATCAGGGGGACCTAGAACTGCATTAGAACTCAAAATATTTGTAAGCAGTGGGAGCCACAAGGGAGTATTAGCTAACAACAAATCCGCGGGGATACCATCGGGGCCTGAGGCCTTATTCTTTACAGTCTGTGTTAAGACCCTGTCCATTTCGTCTAATGTTGAAGGTACCAGGGTTGAGGCCACATAGTTAAAATTACTATTACTAGAAGAGTCTAGATCACTGCCAATTTTATAAAGATTTGAGAAATGATTGACCCAAGTCCCAGGCTTAATTACCGTGTCAATATTATCGTTCCCATTAAAATATTCCTGTTTGACAGTTTGCCAGAAGAGTTTAGAGTCCCTACTTTGGCAGGCTACATAGAGTTATTCCCAAGAGTCATGTCTAATCTCTAGCTTGCATTTTTCTATCGCCTGCTTATATTCAAGGCGTGACTGCTTTACCTCGGATGTATTTCGGGGTGTTGATTTCATTGCCTTAATTAGTTTATTGTGAGTAAGAGTGCAGTCACTATCAAACCACCTTTTTACTCTTTTTCTCTTTACACTAAGCTTTATTTTTTGGTCAATATGACATTTATTGTCTCTTTTATTGACTCAAGTGATATCATCATGGCTGGAGGGTTTATGGTGTCTTCTAAGCTATCTAATACTTGGGTCATGTTAGTAGTTATAATTTGAGATAGAACCAAGTCAGGTTTTATGGTGGACCACTTACGAAGCAACCCCTTAACATAAGATAGTGGACCCGATCTAACTATGGCAGTCTGTTCATAAGATTGTGTAGTCAACTCTAACGATATAGGGTAGTGCTCACTATAACAAATGTTATGAATGTTAAAAATCAAAGAATGAGGTTTAAAATACCCTGAGAAAGCAATAAAACCAATTAGGGTGCCTTGTCCTCGCCCTATATATGTAAGTAAATCGGTGCCTGCAGAGTTTATGAGATCCACAGTAAGGAATAGGGAACATTTGGACAAAAGTGAATTAAAAATATATTCACAGGGATTATGACAACTGCCATCACTCACCCCAGCCAATAGGTGACATGTGGCCTGTTTGGACAAAGGGCAAAGTTTACAGTTAAAACCGCCTCCCAAAAGGACTGTAAAATCTGTTCTCAAATCTTCAATATGGTTTGACAGGACATTATCCAACTATTGGGCAATGCTAACATTTGTCACATTAAAGTTATTGTGATAAAAATTTACAACAACCAATGTAAAATTCTTCCCAAGAGAGATATTAATAATCTGGAAATGCAGTGAATCAGTCCTAATCTTTCCTAACCTTCCATTCAATGTTGTAAAAACCAAGGTCAGCAATCCTCCCTTGGCATGACCACCCGTTTGCTGGTGTATGGATGGAGAAAAAGCCATTTATATGTACAATGGCTCGCATCCATGTTTCCTGTAGGCATATTACACTATAGTTTCGAACAAAATCAGCCCACTCATTCCTAGATGACCTTCAAAATTCCACGTACAGCACCTTTATAGCCGATTTAGAGGCCATGAACATTACGCTCTTTAACTCTGGTGCCACGCACAGAGCCGGACATCTGCTCGACCCTATCCTCTCCAACCTTTCCTAAATCCACTGCACTTCTGCAGTGCCTTTAGACTGGTCGGACCATTTCCTATTAAAATTTAGTATCACCCCTCCTTCCGTTCCTACTTTTCCCAGTCAGCCCTCAAAAAGTCCGAGGAGAGACTGGAAAAAACTTGATATAAATGTCCTGAATAGGCTTCTCTGCTCCAACCCACCCTTAGGTCAGTTCAATATTGATACACTATCGGGAGACGTCCATAACTGGCTCTCTGGTGCCATGAATAACTGTCTACCCCTCACTCGGAAACAGTCTAAAAGCCATCGAAATCCGGCTCCGTGGTTCAGCGAATCCTTAAAAATTGAAAAATCCAAATGTAAGCGCCTTGAACATAATTGGAGGATTGACTATTCCCATAACTCCAAACAAACTTACAAAATGGCAAAAAAATCTTACCACAATCTATGTGCTACGGCTAGGGCCAGTTTTGTTTCTAAAACCATTTCTGAGGCGACTAATTGTTTCAAGACACTCTTCAGATTGGTCAAAGAGCTGGCAGGCTCCAAGACCATTACTATACCACCGCCCTTAAATTGTAATCAGTGTGAAGAACTAGCACAGTTTTTTACAAAAAAAATTGAAACTATCTACCTGGACATAGCCAAAGTTCACTCTGACCGGACCCCGTTACCACGCACTCCAACATTTCTCGCCACTGCCTGCCCATCTACCACCGACTCTCCTCTTACCTACCCCCACTTGGACTCCTGGCCCCTTCTAAATTTGGACTCCCTGACAAACATCTTAGGGAAATTAAAATCTGGGTCACCCAAAAACCCCCTTTGCATCCCTATTATAAAACAACTCGACACTCCCCACTTTGTGTGAATCCTCTGTTCCTGCTCTTTGGAAGCATGCCATGGTAACTCCTCTCTTAAAGAAGCCTTCAGTGGATCCCAGTGACTTGTCTTACTACCGCCCTATCTCCCTTTTACCAGCCTTCTCTAAGATCCTTGAGAAACACATCCATTTACATCTTTCCCAGTTTATTGAATCCCATCAAATTCTTCATCACTCTCAGTCTGGCTGTGGAACGACATTACTAGGAGTAACGGAGAACCTGCGCCAACACCTAGACAGAGGAGAAACGGCTGTGCTCATATTGCTCGATCTTAGTGCAGCGTTTGATACTATCTCACACGCCATACTCTTAAATACACTTAACTCACTAGGTATTTGCGGTTCAGCACTGAATTGGATCTCCTCTTTCCTCTACCACCGTACATTTCAAATCTTCTCTACTACATCCAACTCCAAAATTCACACCTCACCTTATGGGGTACCCCAGGGCTCAGTACTTAGTCCTTTACTTTTCAACGTGTACATCAGGCCTCTGGCTGACATTGTGGAACAAGCCGGTCTTACTCTATTCACTGATGCAGACGACTCCCAGATCATCTTTTCCCTTTCTAACAGTGACACCAGCTCCACCTCCCTTCTTCAATCTGGTCTTGGGAAAATCGCTCCCTGGATGAAAAACAATCTCCTAAAACTTAACGGTGGCAAAACCGAGGTCTTGATTCTTGGGAAAATGAAGGAACTATGGACCACGCAAACAAAACAGGTGATGGACCGAATGTGGATCAATGTCACACATTCACCCCAGTCCAAAGATCTGGGCCCAAATCCATCATGTGACATTGATCCACATTCGGTCCATCACCTGTTGTGTTTGCATATTCCGCCCTAAGTGCGCTGGGGATGCCCAGACGTGGGTCCCAGGCACTCCACACCACTGGAGTCAAGCTAGCCGGGCTGATGAGAGGTGTTACCTCGAAACCGGTCCGGTCCTCGGATGCTTGATTCCGTTCTGGGAAGGACATGGCTTTTGTAGTTCGGACTGGACTGTTCCCATGGGGCACAGGGTCAGAGCTTATTTGCATATCGCCATTGTCTAACCCAGGGTGGTGTGGAGTGCAAAAAAACGATGGATTTGGGCCCAGATCTTTGGACTGGGATGAGTGTGTGACATTGATCCACATTCGGTCCATCACCTGTTGTGTTTGCATATTCCGCCCTAAGTGCGCTGGGGATGCCCAGACGTGGGTCCCAGGCACTCCACACCACTGGAGTCAAGCTAGCCGGGCTGATGAGAGGTGTTACCTCGAAACCGGTCCGGTCCTCGGATGCTTGATTCCTTTCTGGGAAGGACATGGCTTTTGTAGTTCGGACTGGACTGTTCCCATGGGGCACAGGGTCAGAGCTGATTTGCATATCGCCATTGTCTAACCCAGGGTGGTGTGGAGTGCAAAAAAACGATGGATTTGGGCCCAGATCTTTGGACTGGGATGAGTGTGTGACATTGATCCACATTCGGTCCATCACCTGTTGTGTTTGCATATTCCGCCCTAAGTGCGCTGGGGATGCCCAGACATGGGTCACAGGCACTCCACACCACTGGAGTCAAGCTAGCCGGGCTGATGAGAGGTGTTACCTCGAAACCGGTCCGGTCCTCGGATGCTTGATTCCTTTCTGGGAAGGACATGGCTTTTGTAGTTCGGACTGGACTGTTCCCATGGGGCACAGGGTCAGAGCTGATTTGCATATCGCCATTGTCTAACCCAGGGTGGTGTGGACTGCAAAAAAACTATGGATTTGGGCCCAGATCTTTGGACTGGGATGAGTGTGTGACATTGATCCACATTCGGTCCATCACCTGTTGTGTTTGGAACTATGGACCACGGCTCACTGGCCTGCCGAGATAGGTCCACTCCCACTGCCCTCAAAACATGTCCGGAATTTGGGAATTCTGATTGATGATGCCTTGACCATGCACCAACAGGCGGTTAAGGTCTCTGCAGTCTGCTTTACAATCTTACGTTGGCTCAGAAAAATCATCTGGATGCTACCTAATTACACCCAAAAAATGGTGGTCCATGCCCTTATAACATCCCGGTTGGACTACGGTAACGTCCTGTACTTAGGAACTAACAAGGCAGTGAAGAGACGTTTGCAATTGGTGCAAAATTTGGCCGCAAGACTTCTCTGCAATATTCCCAGATATACTCACATTTCGGGATATCTGCGCGACCTACATTGGCTCAGGGTTGAGAATTGCATCAAATTCAAGACCCTGAGCTATATGTTTAAAATCAACCAGGGCATAGCCCCACAATATCTGCAATCCCTTGTACGCCCCTACACTCCTTCTCGCCCTCTCCGATCTTCATCTTACGGTAACTTCACTGTACCTAGAGTAAAACTCACTAGGATGTGGGGCAGTTCATTGTCCTACCTCTGCCCTACTCTGTGGAATTCTCTCCCCCTTGACATCCGCAAAGAAACCACTTACACACTTTTCCACAGAGCCATTAAGACGTGGCTATTTAACCAATAACCTTTTTGGGTAGCTGTCGCACTCTATAAGCTCAATAAATAATAAATAAAATTTCCAGCTTGTGCGACAAGCCTGCAATATTCCAGAATAGGCTGCCGTAGGCGGTCATATTATTGTGACAAATAATCCCCTCCTATGTAGGTAACAAAAGTGGAGCATGGCCGTCCAAAGACACAATATCAATGGATGCCACGGATAATTCCATGTCACCCTGCATCATAACATTAAGTGACAGAGAGTTACTCTTCGGTAATAAATGAGTAGTGATGCTAACTGAATTAGTCACAGCAGGGGAGACTATATTCCGCTGACCACATGCATGTACATGAACAAGTGGCAACTTTCCTGATGTTGTATCACCAAAACATATTAAAGAATTCCCTGCGTCTTCAGAAAAATTTACAACATCCATTTTAACCATTGGAGAGGAAGGTAAAATATCCCTCCCAAAGATCTGTGTACTTAGCGGTAGATGATGTAGATAATGTAAACTACTTTTAGCTCCAGACAAATTCGAGCCCAAGGAAAAAAGTCAATCCACATGAGTCTGTTGAACATACTAGCAAACTCCGTAAACGGGGTTACCCTGAGAAGATTCTGAAATGAAGTTGTAAAAGGGCCCGCAATCAACCGATGGCAGCACTATTGGAAGACACTATCAACCACACACAAGACTTTCCACTCACATGTGTAACCACCTATAGTGTTGCGTCCAACGCCATTATAAAATTAATAAAAAACATTGGTCTAATCTTAAAAGCAATAATAGAAAATGGGAGAAACCTTTGATCTCTATCAAAAAGGCAAGAAGTATTAGGGACGCTTTAGTGCACACACGCCCTAAAAAAACAACAATGACAGTGACCTGTCAGTACTTATTGCTTGTGGTCTGCCCAGTGTCACAGGACATTTTCCTTGTGGGTCATGTAGTGTTTGCCATCTGACTAAAGCCACCAAAACACTCAATTCGGAAATGGGCAAGACATGGACACAACTGTCACACACAAATTGTAATACGAGCAATGTGGTACACCTTGGTAAACAGTCATAATATCTATTCCAAAATGAAGAATGGACAAAATATCGAATGGACACAATATAGTGGTTAAAAATATCGAATTTAAGGTAAGTAATATCGATTTTCAAAATATAGAAGTCAAAATATCGAAGTATACAATATAGGCATTAAATATATCTATTTTTTAATAATATCAATTTTTTTAAAGTGTTTTGTATGTTAGTATATGTGTGAAAAGTGTATATTAATTATTGTAATGTATGTTTAATGTATTTTAAGTAATAAATTTTATGTTATTTAATTTTTGCGTAGTTTGATTCTGTAGCGGGTTGTGGGTTTATAGGGGAATAGGGTGGGAAGTAATTTAATTGTAATTAATTAAATATTTTTATTTATTTATTGGTATTCATTTTGAATTTATTGTTATTTTTTAATTGGTACTGAATTTTTATTAATTGCCAATTAATTTGTATTAATTGATTGATTGTTAATTATGTTAATTTTCTAAATTTATTTTCTGTAGCGGGTTGTGGGTTTATAGAGGAATAGGGTGGGAAGTAATTTAATTGTAATTAAGTAAATACTTTTTTCATTTATTGGTATTGATTTTAAATTTATTGTTAATTCATTTTTAATTGGTAATCAATTTCTATTAATTGGCAATTAATTTTTATTAATTGGTAATTATTTTGTATTAATTAAATATTTGATAATTATGATAATTGTATTAATGTATTTTCTGTAGTGGGATGTGGGTTTATAGGGGAATAGGGTGGGAAGTAATGTAATTGTAATTAATTACATATTAAAAATACTTTTTGTGTATTGATAATTAATTTACTGTTAATTTTTAATTGGTATTAATTTTTATTATTAATTAGTTTTTGTTATTGAAAATTAATTAGTTGGTAAATATTTATGAATAGGTTATTAATTTGTAATAACTAATATGTAGTTGTATTTCTAATTAATTATTACATAATATTACATTGGTTATTAATTTCAATTAATGTCTTTTTGGTATTGATATTTAATTTATTTTTAATAATATATTAAATCATTACTTTCCCTACTGTTAAACTCACTGAAGTGGGAATAGTAATTTTCACCCTCCCGCTATCCAACGCTTTCCCTACTGTTGCACTCTCTGGAGTGGGAATAGTATTTTTTACCCCTACGCTATCCAACGCTTTCCCTACTGTTGCACTCTCTTGAGTGGGAATAGTAATTTTTACCCCTACGCTATCCAAAGCTTTCCCTACTGTTGCACTATCTGGAGTGGGAATAGTAATTTTCACACTCCCGCTATCCAACGCTTTCCCTACTGTTGCACTCTCTGGAGTGGGAATAGTATTTTTTACCCCTACGCTATCTAATGCTTTCCCTACTGTTGCACTCTCTGGAGTGGGAATAGTATTTTTTACCCCTACGCTATCCAATGCTTTCCCTACTGTTGTACTCTCTGGAGTGGAAATAGTAATTTTTACCCTTCCAATATCCAACGCTTTCCCTACTGTTGCACTCTCTGGAGTGGGAATAGTAATTCCTACCCCTACGCTATCCAACGCTTTCCCTACTGTTGCACGCTCTGGAGTTGGAATAGTAATCTTTACCCTCCCGCTATGCAACACTTTCCCTACTGTTGCACTCTCTGGAGTGGGAACAGTAATTTTTACCCTTATGCTATCCAACGCTTTCCCTACTGTTGCACTCTCTGGAGTGGGAATAGTAATTTTTACCCCTACGCTATCCAACGCTTTCCTACTGTTGCACTCTCTGGAGTGGGAATAGTATTTTTTACCCCTACACTATCCAACGCTTTCCCTACTGTTGCACTCACTGGAGTGGGAATAGTATTTTTTACCCTCCCGCTATCCAACGCTTTCCCTACTGTTGCACTCTCTGGAGTGGGAATAGTAATTTTTACCCTTACGCTATCCAACGCTTTCCCTACTGTTGCACTCACTGGAGTGGGAATAGTATTTTTTACCCCTACGCTATCCATCGCTTTCCCTACTGTTGCACTCTCTGGATTGGGAATAGTAATTTTTACCCCTACGCTTTCCAACGCTTTCCCTACTGTTGCACTCTGGAGTGGGAATAGTATTTTTTACTCCTACGCTATCCAACGCTTTCCCTACTGTTGCACTCACTGGAGTGGGAATAGTATTTTTTACCCCTACGCTATCCAACGCTTTCCCTACTGTTGCACTCACTGGAGTGGTAATATTAAATGTTACCCTCCTGCTATCCTACGGTAAAATATTGTACATTTTTTATTAATAACTTAAATTAATTATATCTTAATTTTAAGGTTATTTGAGTATTTTTAAGTATGTTTTAGTTAAGTATATTTATTATTTCATTAATTTTAAATTACTTTTAAGACATTTAAAAAAATTCGATATTTTGACTGACTATATTTTTTACAGACTATATTTTGGATTCAATATTTTTGTACTTACCTGTTTGCAGATAGGAATTCGATATTTTGGCATTCTACATTTTGGTGACTATATTTTGGTAAGTCTATATTTTGTCATTCTATATTATGTCAGTGATCCGTATACCTTATTACGTGCCCATGTGGCTTATGGTATATAGGTATGACCATGCGAAAATAAAACAGTGAGTATGTGAACACCGTAGTTATATTAGGTGTAGGAAGAATACTACAAAACTAACTGAGCATTTCCTCAGCTCAAACCACACACCTAATGATTTACATTGGACTGTTATTGAACACATACAACCAGGCAACAGATCATCCCAGATATTATTAGCAGTGGTGGGTTTATTGACTTGTGACACACGCAAATGGGCTCAATGATAATATTCCCGGGGGGTTAGTAATGTGTCGCTAAAGTATCATTAACATGATTGTTGACCCATGTAAATCAACACATACTTGTGATCACAACTTCAAATCCCAATGCTGGAAAGGCAGCACACAGTTGCCCGGATTGATAACTACATTTATCTTTAGTAACTAGGCATATCGATAGCCCTCTTCATTGTCCGTAGCCTTTCCGTAATGAATCTAGCTTCAGTATTAGAATATGTCCAAGATCGTTTGTCTTTATTATTTTGCATTTTTTGTGAAATGATCATTTTACACACTTGATAAGGGCCTACAAAATCCTTTTTAAACATGGTCGATGGATCAGGGCTTATGATCTATATGAATGCCTGTTGCAACTCAAAATGACTAATAAAGTTTTACCAGAGAATGTTTAAATCCGGACTAAAACTACCAAGGCATAATACGGGCAAAGCGCCCTGCTCGGTAAACGTATACGTCATTTCTTTTTTGTGTTCAAATCGTTTTTATTAGACAATAAAGAGGAAAGGAAGAAAGCAAGTGTGGATCAATAATACATACAATCATGTCTACATTGCTGAGGACAAAGAAAAAGAAATAACAAATAACAAATAAGAAATAACCAATAAAGTAAGGTAACACAGTGTTTGATCCAGAACCACACCTTCTTGAGGATATACGGTCAAGCGTAAGGATGGCATTGAAACACGAGAAGACATTATATTTACAGTAGATGCGTTCTAATTGGTTAAGACAATCAGATTACAGTTCCGCAATACAATGTGAGGGTACAGCATCATAATGCTCTCAGTGTGGATTTGATTAACATTTGGTTTTTCAAAGATATACAGTGTGTAAGCAACCGTCTTGTTCGTGCCTATTATGTCAAGGATATAGCTTGTGAAACTACAGTGCAGCTCAACAAACCAAATGCAAGATCTTACTGATAGAATATGGTAGTGTGCTGGACTACTATAGAGTAGTAGTATGCTATTTGTGGCCTGTCCCCGGGTGGCTACTCGCCGGGCTCTCTAGGGTGCCTAGTGATTATTGGGCATTCTACGGCGGGTCAAAGGAAAAGGAGGCTGCATCTAGAGAGGTCCAGAGTTTCTTATTGGTAACTTGCCAAGGAGAAGAGTCTAAAGCGGGATTGTCTACTCCTCTGATGCAAAATAGCCATTCCTTCCAAGCAATAAAAGAGACCTCTGAAGCTGCCTTCCAGTGGCAGAGGACAACTTTACACGCCTGGGTTAGTAGTAGGTCAAGGAGTTGGCGATCATGGTCTCTTATTAACATCGGGTCAATGGCCCCCAGAATTATGTAGATGAATTCCCTCCTCAGTTTGATGTCGAATATGTGCTCAATGTAGTCAAAAACATCGGACCAGTATTTGTGTAGCATAGGACATTTGAATAGCATGTGTGGCAGGTCACCGTCAGCTAGGGAGCAGTTCCAACATGTGGGGGTATCTCTTAGATTAAGTTTAAATAATTTTTGTGGGGTCCAAAACACCCTGTTGAGTATCATGTATTTGGTTTGCGAGAGGATTGGTGAAACTTTGTGTGTAAGTGCCGAAGCGTGGATCCTGTCCCAGTTAATAACTATTCCGGTATTGTTAGGTTCTGCTTCCCATTTAAGCTCGTTTCGTCTCAGTGATTTGTTCAGCGTCGGCGCGAGCAACTTGTAAACTTTTGAGACAAAGTGTTCTGATGATTGTAGGTGAGGGAGCGTCGACTTTAACCAAGGTGTTGAGAGTGTGAATGAACGTGTGGATAAAGCTGACTTTAATTTTAGGAATGCGTAGAAGTCAATTGGTTGAAGGGAATGTTTAGACTGGATCGTTGCGAAAGGCAGTGGCATGCGCCCATCGTAAAGATCCGAAACCACATTGATTCCTTTGTCTGACCAATGTTCCCAGTAAAGGGACGAGCCATTGATCTTTATAAGTGGGTTACGCCATAGGGATGAGGAAGCCGATTTCTTTATCTGCAGGCCAGATTTATGTGTATAATCTAGTCTTAGAAGAGCTCTTTTGGTGTTAAGCATGATATACTTAGAGTGTGTGAGGTGTGATAGTTCCATGGTGAGTACCGCAGCGAGTGGGGCTTTGCCTATAATAGACTTTTCTATATTGATCCACAACGGCGTGTAGCCAAGACCTTCGGCGAACCAGGAAGCCCCTTGTTTACACAAGAAAGCGGTTTGATAGTTTCTAAAGTTGGGTAAGCCTAGACCACCTTTAAGTTTTGGAAGTTGTAGTTTTTTCATAGAGATTCTGGGTTTCTTCCCCTTCCATAGGAAGTGTCCAAATAATTTGTCTATTTTTTATAGGAAGTCCTCTGTGAAGGTCACAGGGAGCATGCTCGCCATATAATTAATTAAGGGGGTGACCATCATCTTTAATGTCTCCGCTCTACCCCACCATGACAAGAATTTCGGGGACCACCCTTCCAGTAGTTTTTGTACTTTCTTGTAGAGTATATCTTCGTTAATTTTTAGTGTCGTAATAAGGTCTCTCTCAAACTCCAGGCCCAGGTATTTAAAGTCTTCGGTTGCCAGGTAAGCCCAGAATTGCCTAGAATATTTTTATCACTCATATTGTTTAGCATTTTCACCTCGGTTTTGTCCTTGTTCAGGGAGTATCCGGACACACAAGAGAACTCCTCGATCGTGGAAAGCAAGGCAGGTATAGCTCTATCCGCCTGTTCACTCAGGACTAAAACATCATCAGCATAAGCTGTGAGCTTGATAGTACATTCCTTAAACTGAATCCCCGGGATGTCCGTATTCTCCCGGATTTGGTATAGAAAGGGTTCAATTGCCAGGAGGAATAGGGATGGGGACAAGGGGCATCCCTGGCTAGTCCCTTGTTCTAGTTTGAAAGGGAAAGAGAAAACTCCACCAGCCCTCACTCTAGCAGTGGGACAGGCATATAGCGACATTACCATTTTAGTAAATAGAGGACCCAACTCGAATTTATGTAGGACTGCTTCCAGATATGTCTAGTCCACTTTGTCAAACGCTTTTTCTGTGTCGAGTGTTATCGCCGTAGTGGGCGTGGAGAAGAGCTTAGCTTTTTCGATTACATGAGCTAGAATTCTGGTATTGTCACTTGACAATCTATTTTTCAAAAAGCCGGCTTGTGAGGGGTTGATTAAGGACGGCAGCACCTTCTGGATGCGTCTTGCTAGGATTGAGGCCAAAAGCTTACAATCCAAGTTTATTAACGAAATGGGCCTGTAGTTTTTAGGGAGTTTAGAGTCCTTCCCTTCCTTGGGTATCACGGCAATCACTGCCTCAGCCATCGTTCCCTTTACCTCTCCCGTAAGACTAATCTCGTGGAAAACGTTTAGAATTGGTGTCGTAAGGGTTTGAGCAAAGCATTTATAAAACTTTGCCGTAAACCCGTCCGGGCCAGGGGCCTTCCCACTCTTAAGAGACTTGATCGCATCAATGACTTCTACCTCAGATACCGGTTTGTTTAAAGATTCTTGTTCTGAGGGCGTAAGTGTTGGTAGTGCGCATTTGGAGAGGTATTCCTCCACTTTCTCTTACCCCACATTCGCGTTCCTAGTGTATAACTTCTCATAGAAGTCTTTGAATAAGTTGGAATTTTTGTTGGGGTCCGAATTGGGGGTGCCTTTATCATCCAATAGGGAAGTGATCGTGTTTTTTTTAATTTTAAATTTAAGGTAGGCTGCTAATCCTTTCCCCGCTTTACTAGATTTACAGACTTTAAAACGTTTCCTTCTATCTAACCAGACTCCTGCCTTTTCACTTACTAGTTTATTATAGATATATTTTTCGTTGGACAAGTCAGTCAGTAACTTGCCACTTCTACTATTTAGATATTCGTGTTGGAGTTTTGAGATGTCTTCTTCTAGTTTTAAAAGGGCAGCATTACGGTTTTTATTTCTTGCAGATGAAATTTTTATGATGATCCCCCTTACGGTGGTCTTTAGTGCTTCCCAACGGATTAAGTCCGAGGTGTTATTAATCGTTAAGAATTCTTTGAGGGCGCTTCCTATAGTTTCTCTATGTTTCTCATCATTCAGTATTGCG
Organism: Lissotriton vulgaris; assembly: GCF_964263255.1. Classification (NCBI taxonomy): domain Eukaryota; kingdom Metazoa; phylum Chordata; class Amphibia; order Caudata; family Salamandridae; genus Lissotriton; species Lissotriton vulgaris. The sequence continues at coordinate 670,365,826 of NC_141691.1, read as the reverse complement.
TCATTGAGGCGCCACATCGACTGACGGATTGTCGGTTTGATATTTGACAAAGTGAGTGATGTACAAGAGTGGTCAGAGACAAGTCTTGGTGCAATGTTTGTGTTCTCTATTCTGGCTACAGCGTTCCTAGTTATGAATATGTAGTCAATTCTTGAAAACGAGTCATGAGGTGGGGAGTAGAAAGAGTAGTCTCTACCATCAGGGTTTTGTATATGCCATGTGTCTACCATGTGAAATCTGTTACATAGCTTAGTGAATTCCTTATGGGCTTTGCCTGGTCGGAAGGTACACTTAGAGTCCCTATCCAGGGCAGGGTCAAACGGAAGGTTGAAATCCCCTGCAAGTAAATGAACTGCCGAGTCCGGGATGGTGTCGATCTGTTTCGCTAGTTCTAACCAGAAGGAGGGATCATGTGTGTTGGGGGAGTATACCATTGTAATGTAGAATTCAGTGTCGTCTTTAATTAATTTCACCGAGATCCATCTACCCTTCGTGTCCACGGAGGAGGAAACCACTTCCACATTCGCCTTCCTAGCAAATAGTATCACTACCCCGTTTTTCTTAGACACAGCTCCGGAACCTACCACCTCAGTAAAGAACTTGTTATGTAGGGTATGAAAGTCTTTCGCCTCTAGCTTCGTTTCTTGTAATAGGGCTATGTCTCCTTGTTGTCTACGGAGATAGTCGAGCACTTTTTGTTGTTTAACCGGTTGGTTCAAACCCTTCACATTCAGTGGGAGTATTTTAAGGATAGCTATGGTCGTCGTCCCTATCGGGGTGTCTATAGTAGGAGCCATAAACTGCCATGTGTGGAACATTCTGACATACTACATTGAGCTATATTAGTATTAAAGGACGCATTTTGGTCTGGACACAGGTGGAGCCTCACTACGCAGGAGACAATGTTAGCATGAGCAAGAGTCGTACTGGTTTCAAGAAGCACATTCGGTTGCACGATAAGATGCAAATTTGAGAAAACAAGGCAAAACAATACACAAAATGCAAAAACAGTCCCCCCCCCTCACCCCTACAAACCTCCCTCCACCCTCCTCCCTTACCCTCATCCCACCCCTCCCACCCCAATAGTAGAAAAAGAACACGGCAACTCGGGAACGACCGCGAGGCCGCCTCCAAGCAGCTTACTCAAAACTATTAGTCATAGAAGCTGCAAAACACATTTTAGATCAAAAGTGAAACACTTATGCAGGCAACAAGATATAACAATAACGCTGTATCAGTGAACCCAGCAAAGGCACTATAGTGACTGTAACAGTTGGAACAAGGTACAGCAGTAACAGCGGATGGAGTGTCATGAATGTACCTAAAACCTAGGAGGTGAACTACACAATAAAGTTACAACATATTACGCAACTGTTGAAACACAAGACCACTAGCATAGCAATCTAAAAATAACTTGTGTAACAGGTTCCAGAGAGACTATACTGACATATTCGAGTCATAAGAAGATCCGCTGACATAGCACCCAAATGAATCGTAGCACCAGGCGCCATTTTCGGTCAATGTAGCTAACAGGTTGAGGGTACAGCATGGATCATACCCATTAAGTAGTGACAGAAACCATGGTCTTTAAGCAAACGGAACATACTGAACATAGTGCAGAGCAAAGACACTCAAGCTCAGTTTAGTTTAGGTGGACTATGCGGAGCCAGGATACATGGGTCTATTAGTACAGGATACTCAAAGCTCATCCTAGGCCAGATGCAGAAGCGCTCAGTTGGGCCGAAGCCATATTGCCGTCCCCTTGGGTGAATAGTTGGTGTTGTAATTTTTGTGGTTCAGAGAACACATGAGTTACACCCTGTATTGTTACTTTGAACTTTGTAGGTCCAATAAAGCCATACATGTAACCAAGTGACTTCAGTTGTGGCCTCATTGCAAGGAAGGCTTTCCTGATTTCCATAGTCTCTTTACTGAAGTCCTGTGAGATGAAGATTTTGTGACCTTTCCATAGTACATGGTTATGTTTCTGGACGAAAGTAAGTATCTGCTCCGTGTGTATATATCTTAGCGGCTTGCACACTATCGCTCTCGGGCCTTTCTGATCCTTAGTAATTAGCCCTGGTACTCTATGTGCCCTATCGAACTTCAGTGGTTGAGTGAAGGTTAGATTTGTGGCCTGTGTAAACCACTGCTCAAGGAAGGGTATGCATGATCCATGGGGTTCCTCCGATTTTTCTGGCATTCCAAAAATTCTCAGGTTCCCCCTCCTATTTCTATCCTCCAATTCCGCAACTTTCCTCACAAGATGATCCGAGCACAGGATGAGATTCTTGATGGCTCCACAGGTTCTTTTCTCGGAGTCTTCCAGTTTACTTATTTTGCTCTCGGACTCAGTCAGCCTCGAGTTGATGTCCTTTATATCTTGTCGAACCGCAACAACCTCCTCTTTGGTGAATTTGGCTAAATCCCTAACTTCTTCCAGTCTGCTTAGGATAGTCTCCATTGCTTCTGCTATTTCTTTTTTCCCTTTGACTGGCGTCGGTGGATCAGATTTCAAACGCTTGGAAGTTTTACCATTATCTTTGTCCCCCATTCTTAACTTATTTGCTGGGAAATTGCCAATGCCTTTGTATCCTATTGGTTGGACTGATCCGGGATCACTGTTGTAGCACCCTCCGTCAGCGCGCGACACAGAGCAGAGTCTATAGAAAACAGCTTGTTACCTTGTGGTTCACAAACCTCACAGCGCTGAGTCTGGGTCGTGTTGTGCCAATGTAAGGCAGCGCATTGATTATTTAGCCTTCCTTATGTAGGTAGGCGTGAGTAGTGAATAGCGTTTTATTAACGGGAAGGATATGTTTGCATTACAGGTAGACTGGATGCAGAGCCCCACATGAACACACATCGGTAGGAGCCGCCATTATGTACAGCGCGTGAGGTGTCTCTCTGGTAATGGCTACCGCAGAAAACACTACCAACGTGATACACGAGGCATAGTTTACAGATCATGTCCATATATACTAGTCTCAGATCACCAGCGTCCTTATGAGCAATCAAGATTCTGCATTAAAATTGAGCCACTAGTGAGGCACTGGCAGACGCGTGTATCGGCTTGGCAGACATTCAATCTTGTCAGATTACTGATTGCAGCATCACATTTAGCAAGTGCACACGAGCGGGAGCGTTAATTGCTTGCAGGAAGTCCTTCAAACCCACTATTAGGAGCGTGGACCCTAGTATCAGCCATAGCAGTGACCACAGCAGTGTGGCGCAGGGTGATTCGAGCGCGAAATTAAGTGCGCCGGCAAACCGCCATTTTAAACGGTCGTTTCTCGCGCCGCTTTTCTTTTACATTTGCACATTTGCCAATAAATTCACTGTGAGCACCATTTACTCACGACTCAGCCGCAGTAAAACGATGTCTTGGAGCCGTGTACCGCATTGAGCGAGCAGCCCCTCGCATTCCCTCGCACTGTGATGAGACGAGTCTGGTGCTCCGGGAGGGCTCGTGGGTGTAGCCGGGTACAGGCTCCGTCACGTTCTGCAGTCTCCGGCGGTCAGGGCAGAAGGTTGATTTTCTCTGTTTTCCGCGTGCGGATTCAGCTCAAATTATCTGCATCGCCGGGTCCGATGTTCCGACACCTGAATACCCGCTTTGATCAGGAATGGAGTCGGATTGCAGCCCTTTGTTGTCCAAAGATTGCAGCTGCCTGGAGGAGGACAGAATTACGCCGCCATTTCTCCGGCGTCCAAGCCACGCCCCCAACGTATACGTCATTTCAGTGAAATGATCAGTGACGCTTCGTTCCTACCGCGAATCCATGGCTGGAAGCACTGCTTATAAAACTCTCTGACCCGTTGACATGGCATCGTCAGGGTCCTCATGACCGGAGTTTGTAGGAATCCTACGGGGAGTGTTGCTTTGATGAAGGAAGTGTTGATAATGCGATATTTTAGAACAAAGACTTCAATTAATTGCGAATAATATATTGAAGGTCTTATTTTTCCAGTGTTTCACTACAAGCTATCACCCCCGACCCATGCTGTGAGGCCAATTCACGCTTCATGTAAGCCTATCTCTCTCCTATATTTGAAAATCTGTCTGATTTATGGGTGTCATGACATCCTAGTCACGTTCATTTTAATGTTTTACATATTTTATACTATCGGATTCATGATTTACCTGAAATACCGGCAGAGTTGAAGTATGCTTATGACTCATTCTGGTGCCGATTAAATAAAGAGACCAGCATACTGCAGGGTCAGGGATAGCACAATGCACAAGGGCTGATCGTGTAACGATACACATACACCACTAAAGGCTATTATTAAAAACTACCATCTTTTGTTATTTTAAGAGCACTAAATGGCAGCATGACTATAGTCACTCTGGGGCATGTCTAAGTATTACATTATTTGTATGTGTTTTTCGTGAATAATATTGTCGTATTTGTTAATTTTCATGTCCTTTCAGAATTACCCAGTTCTCAGAAATCCTGAAGACACTGACTAAGAAACTGTGAGTTATCCCGGTCCTTTTCTGCACCAATGGTTAGGGTGCACCTTAGCTTGTGCACACCGCCGGGGTGGCTTGGTCCTGACGAATACCTCGTCAATACTCCTTTTGAGGCAGAAACATGTTGACCATTTTTACTTTTCACTCAAGGATGCTTCTGGTATAATTAACCAGGAACTAGATATCCTTTTTATGTATGCCAGATTTTCCGCCAATAAAGTTTTTGGGATAAAACCAATTTTTAAATTCACTAATTTTTGGCATACACCTTTTTTGCACATTCACACTCCACAAAAACCAGCCCTGCTGGGTTCTTTTTACATTTTAAAGTGACTGTCTACTGCTGGCTCTTTGTTTATTAGTTGTGCTCTTTTGTTGATTATTTAATATTGTTTCTGGGGGACTAAGAGTGGATTGAATTACCCTCGCTCTCCTGTTGTTTAAATATACTGGGTACATGGTTACTGTATACTAGAGACTGACAAGGGTACCCCCGTATCCAATCTGGGATACACCTAAGTACTGAACTTACCAATTTAGGGAGAAAGCAGAGAGACTGGGATCCTGATTAGCAGGATCCCAGTCAGACTAGTCAAAAACAGCATCACAGCAAGCAAAACGTGGGGGTAACCATAAGAAGCAGATCCTACTTTCCTATATCCATTTTTCTTTTTCTGCAGTAGACTGCTGAATAACTCTGCAGTAATGACAGGGAACTTAACTACCCAAAATATTAGTTAAGATCCAGGTCCATACCTTACTTTGATGATACTCTTGATGCTGCAATTTTGTCTGAAGAATACTATCTTTCTCTTTGATGGCAATCTCTTCCTACAATGCCAGGGCACAGCCCTGAGCACCTGCTCCACCACCAGCTATAATAATAATTTCTTGGGTTTGTGGAAGGAGGAGGCGATCTGGATCAATGACATGGAACATCATCAAAAGAGCATACAACTGTGGCTCAGGTATATTGATGAGCTGTTGGTGGTGTGGAAAGAAGATATGAAAATAGCCAAATAAGTTTTACAGCTCTAAAGTGACCCCAAAAATCACATTAATTACAAAATGCTAATTAATCACCCTATATACTTCTGACACTAATACACCAAACACACAATAACCTACACAATGAAAGCTAACCAAACAGAAAGTTACACTTACAATAGATAAAACTATTAAGTTCATGTGAACATACAATTATAATTTTTTACCTGATCCGATGAACCAGGAAATTGATTATACATTCCTTTGCATGCACTGGGCAATGACATGAAATAAATACTATACAATATGCTAAAGGAAAAAGGCAGTGTAATAAAATGAAAAGGAGACAGACTAGAAATTAAGTCACTGTGAAGATATTTTTATTATTCGTATTGCTGTAACTGTTAGAACATGTGAATATAATCCACAAATAGTGTTTTAAAATGTATACATTTTTCGAAAGTGTAGAAAATATTTCTAAATCTTATTATATATATATATATATATATATATATATATATATATATATATATATATATATATATATATGTACAAAACATTGTAAACTTTGAAATATACATGGTTTTTTTAACATGTTAAAAAAAGGTTGTAGTTACCGGGTATACCAAAATATTTCTTGTTAAATATTGTACTGAAAGGAAGAAAAATATCTTTTTCTCTACCTTATTGTATCATTTACGTGCAAAAATGCAACTTACTTAATTTTACTTTAACATTTTGTAACCCTATTTTTTCTTACGTTAAAATTGTATATCTGTTTGATTTGTATTTTTATATATACATATTAAATGTTTATTTCAATCAATCAATCAATCATAACACTTGATTAGCGCGCTACTCACCCGGCAAGGTCTCAAGGAGCTTGGGGGAAGGGGTCTGCTATTGCTCGAACAGCCAGGTCTTGAGTTGTCTCCTGAAGGCGGGCTGGTCCTGGGTCAGCCGAAGATGGATGGGGAGGGAGTTCCATGTCTTGGCCGCCAGGTAGGAGAAGGATCTGCCACCAGCGGTGGCTCTTCAGATGCATGGTACGGCGGCGAGGGCGCGGCTTGTCGAACGTAGCTGGCGGGTGGGAGTGTAGAAGGTCAGGCGGTCGTTGAGGTACTTGGGGCCCAGGTCGTGGAGAGATTTGTGTGCGTGGGTGAGGAGCCTGAACGTGATCCTCTTGCTGACGGGGAGCCAGTGCAGGTCCTTCAGGTGGCTGCGTCGGGGGATGTATGGATGAGTCGGGCGGAGGCGTTCTGGATGCATTGGAGTCTTTTCTGTAGCTTGGCTGTGGTTCCGGCGTAGAGGGCGTTTCCGTAGTCCAGTCGGCTGGTGACGAGTGCCTGGGTGACCGTCTTCCTGGTTTCGGTCGGGATCCATCGGAAGATCTTGCGGAGCATGCGTAGGGTGTTAAAGCATGATGAGGAGACGGCGTTGACTTGTCTGGTCATCGAGAGGGAGGAGTCCAGGATGAAGCTCAGGTTGCGTGCGTGGTCTGTTGGCTTGGGGGTGGCGCCCAGGGCGGGGGGCCACCAGGAGTCGTCCCAGGTGGAGGGAGATGGTCCCAGGACGAGGACTTCCGTCTTGTCTGAGTTCAGTTTCAGGCAGCTGTTCTTCATCCATTCGGGGACGTCTTTCATCCCTTCGTGTAGGCTCGTTCTGGCGGTGGCGGGGTCTCTGGTGAGAGAGAGGATCAGTTGGGTGTCTTCGGCATAGGAGATGATGTTGAGGTTGTGCTGGTGTGCGATGGCTGCAAGAGGTCTCATGTAGATGTTGAAGAGGGTGGGGCTGAGTGATGATCCTTGCGGTACGCCGCAGATGACTTCGGTGGCCTCTGATCGAAATGGGGGGAGGCGGACTCTCTGTGTTCTTCCGGTGAGGAATGAGATGATCCACTCCAGTGCCTTCTCTTGGATACCGATGTTGCTGAGGCGTTGAACTAGGGTGCGGTGGCAGACGGTGTCGAACGCTGCAGAGAGGTCCAGGAGGATGAGGGCCGCTGCTTCCCCGTTGTCGAGCAGGGTTCTGATGTCGTCGGTGGCTGCGATGAGGGCGGTCTTGGTGCTGTGGTTGGCTCGAAAGCCAGACTGCGAGGGGTCGAGGGATCCGTTCGTCTCAAGGAAGGCTGCAAGCTGTCTGTTGACCGTCTTCTCGATGACTTTGGCAGGGAAAGGGAGGAGCGAGATGGGGCGAAAGTTCTTAAGGTCGGTGGGGTCCGCTGTTGGTTTCTTCAGTAGGGCGCTGAGCTCGGCGTGCTTCCAGCTCTCCGAGAAGGTGGCGGTGTTGAAGGAGGCGTTGATGATGTCCCGCAGTTGGGGTGCGATGATGGAGTCGGCTTGGTTTAAGACGTGGTGGGGGCTGGGGTCGGTTGGAGATCCGGAGTGGATGGTGTTCATCGTGCGGGCTTTAATGTGTGCAATTAATATACTTATTATCCAAAGTGTAATAGTTTATTTTGAATATAAAATACATGTTATTTCTGTGTTAGCTGTAAATATATATTTCTTTAAACTGTCCGAGCAAACTGCAATTAAAACAAAAAAATCATATGTACTAGCGGACTTGAGTGGATTCAAGACCTGGATGTTCGAATAGACCCTCCTCACTCTAGTTCCTGGATACCCCTCAGACTGATTAGCGTACTCTACAAATCTCTGATTGATTGATTGACTGATATGTGATTACTATTTACTGGGGCCTATTCACAAACTTCATTTTGTAGTACTTTTGTATTACAATAGTACTACTAAAGTAGTACAAAATGCTATTCAGTGTAAATCCCCCCCTCCACTCCCCCTCTCCTGTCTTTTCTAGGGATGATCCTCACATATGTACATTTACTACTCAGTAGCAAATGTGGGTAGGACCAGGGGCAGTGGCTGGTAAAAGTGCAATACTTCCTACTAAATGGCAGAGGTGTAGGAGGATTAAAGAGGGGTATAAGGAGGAATAGGGATGGGTTTAGGCAATGAATTGCACCCACCCACAAAAGAGGAAGGGCATTGTTATTTCCAAATGCAACTTTAAAGTTACTACAGTTAAACGGGACCCAAAACAGTAGTAAATTACTCCAGCTCAAAGTTGGAGTAAAACCAGCACCACACATGACAAACCACTGGTACTGTAACACCCTCCACAGACAATATTAGGCAGAGACTTATAATAAAACCCCAAAGGAAATTCAATTAAATATATGTTTTAAATATAAATAAATATAATTTAATGTTAACAAATATAAACACAAAATATTATTTAATTATAAAAAATGTTTACAACCTTTTTCATAAGATCAGTTGTTATTAAAATATTATTAAATTACATAGAACAATAGAAAAAAAATATTCAGCACTATCACCATAAAAAAAGAATTCTGAAGTTTAAATTTAAAACAAAGTCCCATAAATATGGTTTTATTATACATTAAATATCAAATTTGATATACGGAATTATATTGAAGTATTTTCATTATATTTTAATAACAATATTTTTAAATTAATTTATACATTACATTAAAAAGAAAATTGGTGAAACATTTCACAATTAAATATATAAATTTTTTTAACATTATATTATATTGATCAATATTTACCTATTTAAACTATACTGATGTATTTTATGTTTATTTCCTATGGGGTTTAATTTTAAATCTCTGTATCTATTATTTTTTATGGGAGGGTTTTGCAGTATTAGTGGTTGGCCATGGGTGGTGCTGAATTTAGCACTGTCTCTTTTTCATTGTAGGGATTTACACTCGTAGATTTTGGTCTTCCCCCTTATTTGCAGGGATGGAGATGTGTAAGTGTACACTTTTTAGTAACTTTACATATTTATTGAAAAATATAGACTTAAATTACACATGTAAATTACTTGCACATGCAAGCTACCTTTATGAATTACTCGGATTGAGCTTAAATTATGATATTCTAAATTTAAAAATATATTAAATTGCTAATTTGGAAATCTTACTCCAATCCATAAAAATGTTAAAAGTTCATAAGTGGGGTGAGGAGAAATATTCCCTACTCCTGCTAACAATGATGAAAATTCATGCATTACGGAGGATTAGATTACTATTCTATTGTCAGTCTCACATACATTGAGAAAAATCCATAAATGTGGATTGGGGGGTCTAATAAACCATTCTAACCATACCATAAACATTTGGAAAAGTGAGTCTATTCTGTAAGTGAGATGTTGTATTTTAACTCCAGTCCCACAAACATTGGTTAATGTACATAAATTAAAGGGGGCAGATATACCATTCTAATGCCAAACCCACAAATATTGAGAAACCTGCATGCATTGGGGGTTGAGATTTACTATTTAAACTTAAGTCAATAAATATTAGGGATGGTGATTGCATTTGGGGGTAAACTAGTCTTCTTTTTGTTTGTTTTTAGTCATCTTTATTTAAGTTTCCGACTTATGCAATAATAGCACAGTAAAATGGAACATTAAGGCACAGCAAGATACAAGTGTAACAACAATAATAATAATAATAAGGATTGATCAGCCAAAGCCACAGTGACATGGGTCCAACAGAAATCGGTGCTAGGGGAACCAAACAACAAGCCAAAGGGGGGAATTCCAAGGGGGTAGAAGGAAAAGGGTATGTGCTAGGGTGGGTAGATCACCAGCAGCTGGTGGGGGGTACCACCCTTCTAAGGAAAGTGGGAGGGGAAAGCGGGGAGAATGGAGGGGAGAGGGCTGTGAAATGTGCTTACAGGCAGCAACAGCACAATGCTTGTTTCAGGCAACATAACCCAGTACCCAGATTTGGGGGATGTTGTGTCGAGCGTGCATGGTGCTTTTATGGACAAAGTTTGGACTCAGCTTTCTGGGTGGTGAGATAGTATAGATACATAGGGGGTGAAAATTATGTGTCCGGCCTCTGCAGTCCCAAGAGCGGATACACAGCATCATGTCAACTGGAGAGTGCGTCTCTCAAGGTGTAGCAGGATCGCTCATTGGCCATTAGGAATCATTGTTTAGGAAGGCAGCCACATCTGGTGCCAGGTCTCAAGATTGTCCAAGATGGTGCAGATGATTCACTCATACGAAGCCTCCTTGTACATCACAGTCAACCATTCAGAATATGTGGGCGTATGAGGGTATCGCCAGTAGTGGATAATGCACAGTTTGACAGTGATTAGAGCTGTGGAGAGGAAGCGCCATTCACATATGCAGTTACCATGTGTCGGGGTATTGGGGAGCCGAGAGGCAGAGTTCTGCATAGTGTACTGACAACTTTGGTACAAAGGCCTCATATGTCCAGACATGCATATACGATGTGTATAATGTCAAAGACAGGATGGGCACATCGTCAGCACTGCATGTCCTGCTCTTTCCAATTTCACGGCGGTCCAGTGCCAGTCCGATACCGTTTGAACAGGTAAAACTTCGCCCTAGATTCTCTCACTCGTCATTCAAAGTTTTCCAGGATCTCATCTTATCTATCATCAACATAGCCCATTTGTAGTCTCTCCTGGCACTCAGTTCGTAGCTGTTGTTTCTTATGTATGGAGTATATGTGTCAGATTAAGAGGTTGTATAGTCCTGAAATCACCACTTTGAAGCAACCCCAGAGAGGGAGATAGGAGACAATTGAAGAGGGTGTCATCTCCCACGAGGTGCGTCCAGTTTGCCAAAGAGACAATGACGAAGTTACAAGTATTTCCATTACTGACTTGGGGATGTTGGAATTGAAAATGTAATCCCTGTGGGATTTGGGTAAGAGTTTACTCAATCTGGGGGGTCGAGGGTCAGGTGTGTGTTGTTGCATAAAGGTGAGCTTTGTGAGATGGAGCCCCAAAGCATCAAGTATAATAAAGGTGAGCACTAGCCCGCCACTCTTCTTGTGGGCAAACAGTTTGGGGAATGGCCAGTGGTGGTTTTGTAGTGCCCGGGATAACATCTTTAATGTCTCTGTCTATGGTACGCAGGAGTGATAGAGGGATTGGAAGTGGGAGCATTCCCAGGAGATGCATGGATCTGGGGAGAGTTAACGTTTTGTCAGCTTAGGCTCTACCCCAGAGTGAGAGTTTGAGATGTGCCTATTTGTCATAGTCTGACCAGACATGCTCCATGAGGGGTTCCAGCTTATCCAGTATAATACGTTCCATGCCCCTGTTGATGTAGACTCCCAGATATTTGTGTTGGGAGGGCTTCCAACAAAATAAGCAGCCCTGTATTTAGCCATTGTCATGGTATTCGATTGGGCCAGGGCTTTACACTTGTCCCAGTTAACCTTACAGCCAGCTATCATTGTGAACCTTGTGTATGGGGGCCGGGAAGGTATTTGAGAGATCAGTAACATGTACAGAAGTACAGACAAGGGGCCTGACAGTGTGGGTATACCCGCTATGCAATATCAGCTAGTGGGAAGAGCGAGCATCCCTGTTGCATCCTGCATCCTACAAGGAAGGGGGTCAATAAGGAAATCCTGCAGTTCATTTGTGTCATAGAGGAATCATACAGTCACTTCACCCTTGTGATGAAGTCATCCCCCAAGCCAAATTGTACAAAGAGTCGTGAATTCTATGCAATCAAATGTCGCTTCAACATCAAGGGACAGGGCAAAAGTTTCCTCTGGCATGTCCTTATCAAGCCACAGTATGTGGGTTAGAGTGTGGAGGTGGTTACGAACCGTCCGTCCAAGGACATAGGATGGATAAGGGTGGATCACCTTTTTGAGATGAGTCACCAAGATGTTAGCCAAAATCTTGATGGCACCTTTGATGAGAGAGATGGGTTTGTAACCTCCCCAGACCCCACGGTCCTTGCTGGGATTGGTGAGTACCGTTATTAAGTCCTGGTTAGACATTGGTCCCAAACCGCCCGTTCGGTCTGTTTCCATGTAGGCAGCATAAAGGGACATAAGAAAGTAGCTGAGCCTGCATTGTGTGCCATGCACAGGGAACAGATGGTTGTACAGGGTTAAGGAGGTACCAGATGTCAAGCATTCTGTGGTCTGTCAGCACACCCTGAGGAAAGGCTCTGTCCGCGTTGTTTACCCTGTCTACTGGGCCAGTACAATCCATTATCACATCTACTGCAATGTTCCGGGCAACCCGTGTCAAGGTAACTACGTCTTCTCTTACCTTCAACTTGTTTGCAACGACATAGTAGAATTTCGCAGGGACGCAAGGGACCAATTTCCCAAATTACTAACTACAGCTCTAGATTTAAATTTACTAAAAGATATAAATTAGAAATTAGGGAGGAGGGCCGGGTACTGGACTTGATAGGAATCTTGCTGTCGACCTGCGAATCAACAAGTAAAGGGCTATCAGTCTTCTAAGATTTTTCTCTATTCACAACCTACTGTTTTATAGGTACTTAAAAGATTGTAATAAAAAACTTAGACATTGCCTACCTGCGATCAGAAGTTTGTCTGGCTTACGTCCACTATTTCTTGTGATGAGTGAGGAAGATGGCAGTTGTCAGGCGCTTTTCTTGGGTGTCCGTCTTTTATGTCATTATGTTACTTGGGAATGAAAAGTAAACAGTGAATTACTTATATATTCTAATCTTTGGGTCCTTCTATCACAGGAAAATACCTATGGACTTACTTTATAGAATATACTTGCGCTCCTCTGTACTCTCCACAACTGCTTAAAAAAAAAAGAAAATAGCAAAGAACATTCGACTCTATTCAAATACACTTTGTTCATAAATATCTCCAAAACTCTCTTTTCTGAGTAACATTGCAGTTATCTTGACATAATTGTAACAAATGTTCAAACAAAAGTCTTTTCAGGTCTTTTCAAGTCTTTTTACACGTGATAATATCCTTCTGTAAATCAAAAGGGAGTTTCCAAAAATGTTCTGTAAATCAACCTTTCTTGAGAAGGGCGCCAGGTAAATTAAAGTACTTATCTTCTTTTCTCTGTTTCTTTCATAGGTTTGGTTCCATCTTTCCTGAAGGAAGAGGAATCTTCAGTCTGAAGTCCGCACCCCAGTGCCTTAGGCAAGTGCTCAGGAGAATCGGAACAGCTGTCCCAACGAAGAAACAAGTAGAAGACAAACAGCCAGATTCATCAATGTCAAATTCTGGGATTTCTAAATTGCGAGAAAAAGCGAATCGCAATTTAGAAATCGCAGAACGGCATTCCTGAATATTTGCGGAAAATAAATGCCATTCGCAACCGGCTGCAATCGGCGATTGCGAGCCCCCAGAAATCGGTAAATAATCGCAGAATCGTCCGATACCCATGTTGATATTGCGATCTCACAATTACCAAAATCGCAAATTGCGATCTCGCTAACTGCGAGATCGCAAAAACGGGAAGTCGCATCCAGAGCACAGTGATGACATCACAACCAGGAAGTAGGCAGGTTCCACCCTCATTCAGCAGTGAGAGGCTGAAGTGCAGGCAGCAGTGTCAGAGCTCCCCTCCAGTGTTCCTACAGGAGTAAAGCAAGAGACACCACAGTGGCAAGTATGTCACAGGATGCAGCAGGAGGTTTTACCAGTGGGAGAAAGCGGAAAATCAAATTTTCTGAGCAGGAGCTCGAATACCTTATAGAAGGAGTATCAAAGGACCACAACCGGCTATTTGGCAAAGACTCCCGAAGGGTGCCAGAGGCCGACAAAAGGCGCATATGGCTGCGCATCCGCGCCAAAGTGAACTCCGTGGGAGTGACCCAGCGCTCTGTGGACGAGCTCAAAAAGCGATGGTATGACCTAAGAGGGTGGGCAAAGGAAAAGATTGCAGAGAGGCTGGGGGAGCATGTGGCGACAGGTGGAGGCGAGCCCACTGTCCCACCGAACACACCACTGGAGGACCGAGTGGAGGACACCATCAATCCACAGGCCTGCATGGGTGTGATCCAGCTTGACTCCTCCCGACCCACCCAAGACACACCAGGTAAGTGCCATGCGACTGCAACCCCCTGTCCCCTAACAATGTCCATGACTCCAGTGCATCCCATATCAAACCCCAGTCATGCAGCCAACGCACACCACTATAGCGCTATTGAATTGTGGGACATGTAGTCTGACCACAATTACCATCCTGCACCATTAAGCCAGACATGTCCAGTGAGAGTCAATCCTGCAGCGAGTCAGGGAATGGTAGTCTGCATGCATGTAGCAAGCCTAACTGTGTAAGGAACATGTCACTAATCAACGTCCACTTTACATCACAGGTGGCGCTGATGTCCCCAGCACAGACAGCGAGGCCCTGGTAATTGAGGACATCATGGAGGACACAGAGGGAGACACACATCATACCCCACAGCCCGGACCTTCAGGGCAAGCTGCCGCACCAGCGGTCATCCCACCACCTGCCCCTGTGGCCCGTGCCACCCCAGTGCCAACAGGCGCTGCTGCACCACCGCGCAGCACACAACCACCAGTGGGGCCTGCAACACCAGCAGCAGGTCGCCAACCAACCCGCCGGCCTGCGGCTGTGAGGAGCCAGACAAGCGGACTGGTGAGGGAGCAGCGCAACAACACATCCCGCGCTGGCAGGGGCCGAAACGTGCGTCAAGGTGGGCTCTCCATTGATCGCAGGATGCTACATGTGCACCAAACCCAGGCCCGTCATCTTGCCGCCATCCACCTCCAACTGGACAAGACCGCACATAATGTGGCACATATGTCAGACCGTATGGACAGGATGACAGCAGCTCTGGAGGCCAACACACAGGCCATGTTCAGCCAGAGGGATCTCAATCGCCGCAGACACCGCCAACTGCTGACCCGCCTTTCAGCGAACACGCGGTCCAACTATATAATTGGGAGCGCCACCTCCTAGCTCTCGCGACGCTCCCTGGCCATGCAGGTCCAAATGGTCCAGTGCAGCCAGGACGTCGTGAGAGCCCTGGAGCAGGTGACAACAGCCGTGCAGGGCATGCAGGCTACCGGCCATGGCCAGGCGGGGGGGGGAGCAGACGACACCAGTGAGGCTACATCAAGCCATAGCAGCCAGCCCTTCCACCGGTTGTAGCCCTCTGCTGCCTCGCGGCAAAATCAGGAGGAGGACGTTGAGAGGAGGTCAGGGGCAACTACCCGGAGGCGCCACTGAACTGTTGAACATTAGCATGAGGGTACATGTTGACGCTACAAGCATGCCCTACAGACAAACAGACATATGACACAATTTGTCATTCATGTTCCAGTTAGCAGAATGCCCAGTTTATTGTGCAGTAACAATTACATAAATTCTGACTAACTAAATTTGACTCATGTCATTATTTATGTTTTCATGCATGAGTTGAGCAATGGGTGTGGGGAGTGGGTGCACTAGAAATAGTTCATGCAGATTTGGTTGCAGCGCCTGTGTCCTTCCGCAGGATTCTCACCGCCTGCGTGACCCACATGTGAGGGTGGTCGATTGTCCCCTTCCGACTCACTGCCAGAGAAGTCTACAGGTATCCTGCGCTTGGTAGCAATGTTGTGGAGGATAGCAGACACGGCCACGATGCGGCAGCAGACCTCGAGGCTCGTATTTGATGACCCCACCAGTATTGTGCAGTATGCGGAATCTACTCTTCAAAAGGCCAAATGCCCTCTCAATGCAATTTCTCGTGCGTATGTGTGCTGCATTGTAACGCCGTTGCTGTGGTGTTGCAGGGTTGAGGTATGGTATGAGGAGGTACTCACGGAGAGCGTAGCCGCTGTCACCTGAATGATAGGAGCAGAGGGTGAGTGCCTGTGCTGCGCAGCATCATTATCACAGTGTAATATTGTGGGGCATGTGTACTTACCCAGTAGGTGTCCTTCACAAAAGTCTCCCCTGGCCAGTCGTGTGTGAATGCCACTGTGCCGGAATATGAAGGAGTCATGTGTGCTCCCCTGGTACTGTGCCAGTGTGTCCGTGATGATTGTCTTTGCATTGCACACCATCTGGATATTGAGGGAGTGGTAGGACTTGTGGTTGCGATACATGTATTCCGTTTGTGCTGGTGGGCAGATGTGGATGTGGGTACAGTCAATGCATCCTATTATATGTGGGAATTGTGCTATATTGTAAAATTGTAGCTTGGTGTCATTCAAGTCCTGTTGGCTGGTGGGGAATGAGATGTAGTGGTGTAGGTGGGTCAGCAGGCCTCCAGGAAACTCCTTAGGCAGCGGGACATGATGTGCTGGGATATTCCCCTTGCAACAGCGACTATACCCTGGAAGCTTCCGGAGGCCAGTAGGTGCAGGCTGCACAATACCTGCACATGGGTGGGACCAGCATTGGTCCTCCTTGTTGGGTGCTGCAGGAGGGGGTCTAGGTCCCGGATCAGCTTGATGATCATTGCCCCATTTAGGCGGTACTTGGCGTAGATTTGCTCCCTGGTTTGGCCCAGTAGGGTGACCCGCTGACGGAATATCCGCTCCTGGATACGACGTCTGTTCCGTGCTGCTCGCTGTAGCCTTCGCCGCCTGACCACCATGTAGAGTCCTGGCGTTGTGAGAGTCCTCAGGCTCCAGCTGCATGTCCTTAAGTGTGTTTGGTCTGGCCTGCACCTGTTGGTAGTTTGCTAAAGTTATTTTCAGATGTGATTTTTTTTTTTTACTGGTTACCACCTGATTTGGGTTCTCCTTAAATTGCGCGTCGCTAAAAGCGATTTTCGGGTTTTTCGCAATCTGCGAATTTTCATGAATGCCGATTGCAATTATTTTGTGAATTCGATAATGTTTTTGCAGAATCCATGGTTTCTCACTATTTCAGAATCGCAAATGGGCTTGTTCTAGGATTCAGCGAATTTATTTGCGAACTCGCAATTTTTTTTTGCGATTTCACAATTTGACTTTTTTCCCTATCATAAATTCCTTTCATTGAAATTGCGATCGCAATTGCTAAGTCGCAGCTATTGCGATCGCAATTTGCCTTCATGAATCCAGCTGAAAGTGCCTTCTGGAACAATGGGTGCTGCTTTTATAGCCAGCCGCACCCAAGCATAGAAACGCACCGTCATGTACTGCGGGCGGTGCGCTGTACGCAAAGAGCTCTCTCAAAGTGCTCTATCAAACAGATCATCACTGCAAACGTAGTATCACTCCCACGGACTGATTTCACCTCTAAATTCCTTCAGGCCTTGGAACCTTACTTTGGTCGAGAAAACTTTTCCATCTTGGGTGATTTTAATTACCATTTAGAACGACAGGATGTCTCTGACACCTCAGGACTTATTGAGGCTCTGGCCTCCTGTGGGCTCATGCAGCGAGTCAGTGGGGCCACTCATCGGGCAGGTCATACGTTAGACGGCATCTTTTCGAATGACCATCGGATAACCACTAAGGATCCGGTGCATCTATCCTGGTTCGACCACCTCGCAGTTCCATTCCATCTGGAATACCTTATGAGGGATGGAAGTAAAAAAGGGAATCATGCAATGGTTACGGCTAGAAACTTTAGAGACATCAGCAGCCATTCTTTTGCGCCATTGGCTGCTAGCCTTTCTATCACGGGCATGGACAATGTACAGACCGCAGTTGGTCATTTTGAACAGGTTGTCACCGAAGCTATGAATGAACTAGCTCCTATACAGACCCGACGTCGAGCAAGGAAGAGACCTTCTGCTCCGTGGTTCTCCGACTCCCTTAGGCTCCTCAGGCAAGAAGTGAGGAGGAAGGAGAGGCTCTGGCATTCTAGCTGGGATCTTAAGAATAAAGAAGCCCACAAACTCCTTGTCAGGAAATATAAGGCTGAGATTGTGCAGGCTAAACAGATTACTTTGTAACCCTGACAACCTCGCTCTCCTCCCCGAAGGAGCTCTTTAAAATTGTCGACTCGTTAATCGACTTACAAACCCCTGACCCTGTTATTCCTTCGCAGGACCTATGTGATAGGATTGCCTCATTCTTCCACACTAAAATATTGGATATCCACCTAGCTCTTGAGAAACAAAGAGCTTGTATTAGTGTGTCCACTGCTCCGGCTCAGTCGAATGTGTCCACCTTCGATGCTTCCCCACTGGGCACCCTGGACTCCTTCCCACCCCTAGAACCGCAGGATCTTGAAGTCCTGCTTAACAAGATCAAATCCGGTTCCCCTTTGGATACTTGCCCTCTGATAATCATCAAGCAGTGCAGGGAGTCCTTCCTACCACCACTGCTAGAAATCATGAATCTAGCAATAAGAGATGGTGTCTTCCCCTTGGAATGGAAGAAAGCAGTAGTAAAACCTCTGCTAAAGAAGGCCTCCCTTGACCCGGAAGTCCTGAAAAACTTCCGTCCAATCTCGCTGCTTCCCGCCCCTGCGAAGATGCTTGAGGCACACCTGAATAAGCATCTCGCCGCTTTTGTGGAAAGCTCGGGTTGTCTTGACTCTTCCCAGCATGGATTCAGGAGGGAACATAGCACCGAGTCGGCCCTCACTGTCGTGCTCGATAACATCCGCACGAGAGTGGATAGAGGCCAGACCACCCTCCTGGTCCTGTTAGACCTAACTGCGGCCTTTGATACCCTCTCTCCCTCAGTTCTTTCATCTCGACTGAGGGATGTGGGGGTGAAGGGCGCAGCTCTAGATCTCCTGACCTCCTTCCTCACTGGGAGGGAACAAAGAGTCAAGATGGGTGAGTTTCTATCTCCATCCCGGCCTGTGCTATGTGGGGTCCCTCAAGGGTCGGCTCTTAGCCCGACCCTATTCAACATCTATGTGACCCCACTAGCCAGATTAATAAGAACTTTCGGGATGGAGGTAGTTTCCTATGCTGACGACACCCAAATACTCGTCTGTCTCTCCCATTCAGATGTGCAGACCGTCTCCAAATTTAGATCTTGTATGGAGGCGGTTGGTCACTGGATGATTCAGAACTCTCTCAAACTGAATGGGGAGAAGACTGAGGTGATGGTGTTTGGTGGGAACGAAAACATCTGGTCTTCCAGCTGGTGGCCTGACTCGCTCGGAGTGTGTCCCTCCCCCACTACATCTGCAAAAAATCTTGGGGTGATGATAGATCCTGCCCTGGATATGGGCAGACAGGTGAGTAGGACCATCTCCACCTGTTGGGGCCTTATCCATACCCTGCGAAGGATCAGGAAATATCTTTCTGTGCAGTCCAGAAAGCAAATAGCTGTTGCGCTTATTGGGTCACGCCTGGACTACTGCAATGCGTTGTATGCGGGGCTAAACAAGACCCTCCTGCAGCGCTTGCAGGTAGTCCAGAATGCCGCGGCCAGATTTGTCCTGGATGTCCCTAGACGCTCTTCGGCCACCTTGGCCAGAAAAACGTTGCACTGGCTCCCTGTAGAGTACCGAGTACTGTTCAAGGTCCTGTGCATGACATACAGAGCCATTGCAAGAAACAGTGACTCTGGAGTGGGTTCCATCATCTCCCACTACATCCCTGGAAGGAATTTGCGTTCCTCCGGGAAATTGCTTCTATCAGCCCCTCGTGTGCGAAGAGCTAAATGGGGTGGCAGGGCTTTTTCCACTTTAGCTCCCAAATGGTGGAATGATCTTCCTCTGGATCTTAGGTCCCTACCCTCCCTGCAGACATTTCGCGGTGCCTTAAAAACCCGCCTCCTCTTGCAGGCCTATGTGTAATGATGATTGATTCAGACTTTTGATATTATTGTTAGGCGCCTTGATACCTGCGGGTTATTGTTTTTGCGCATTATAAATTTTTATCAATCAATCAATCAATCAATCAAGGCAAGTGCAAAGAGCTCTCCCTAACATGCTGCCAAAATGTATATAACATTCAAAGTGGAGCGAGTCTCGGACCCAAACCACGAGCCCCAGTTCTTTAAAAAATGAAATCCTATCAAAACAGTGTTCCACCAAAACAAAAGTGTCAAATCAAAACACCAGAAAATACACTTCAGTACCACTCATCAAACCACAACAATCACGGAGTGCTGGTGCACTGGAAAGGGGCGGGCTTTCTTTTAAATAAACTTACATAGGTTTTTAGAAGCCACGAGTGCTGTAGCTTTCTTTGAGAACTTATCTTTGGTTTTAGATACCAGACTTATTCTAGAGCCACGAGGGCTGTAGGTTTCTTTTAAGTACTTATCTTTGGTTTTAGATACCAGACTTATCTTCATGACACCCCCAAGGAGAATGAAAGTGGTGCCCAATTCTGTCAAGATACGATTGAAGTGGAAGTGGAAGAATGTCTTTGTCCCCACAGGGCATGAATGGAGCCCACACACAGAACCTATATCTGCCTTCAGGATCCAGCCACATTTTAAGCATCATGCAGGGGAGTGTTTTGTGCAGCAGAATAGTCACTCTACATTTCCTAGGTGTGGACGCTTCAACATTGGTCAGCTGGGGTGAACGACTGTTATGAATGACCTTATCCACCCAGTGATGTTTTAGTTTATCCGCCTCAGGACAGGTAGGGTGCTCTTCCTGCAGGAGGGCTATGTCCACATGTTTGGTATTCAAGTATGCGAGCAATTTTTTACATTTCATATAGTGGGTGAGGACATGGACATTCCAAGATAGAACAGTCAGGGGTGAGGCAATCATGAGATATTGCCAATGTGTGTGACTGGAGGATACAAACTTGTATAAGGATGGGGAAGCTGTCTCACATGCCAAGATATTGTAGTCCTTATGGAGCGACTGCGCAGCTGGAGAAGGCAAAGGGTATGGGCACAAATCCTAGGCACCGGAGATGATGCGTCCAGGGATCTCCCAAAGTGGAGGGAGCATGGAGGGAAGGGGAGGGAAAAGAGCTGGGACGAAGGGGTTTACCAGTGGTGTAATAGGGCAGTAGAGCTGGAGGATGAGGAGGGATCAGTACTAATGGGGGAAGAAAAAGGGGAGGTGGGAAGGAGGAGCCTAGGACTCCGTTAGGTAGAGGCAAGAAGGGGGCAGAAAAGTTTGAGCTGTGGTGCAGAACCTCAGGTGTGCTTGTAGTCTGGAAATTCCTTTAGGCCCCGAAGGCGAGAAGGGTCCATTACCTCAGTGAGGGATGAAAGGGGACGTGATTACATTAGGGAGGTAAAAAATTCTGTGGGCAGGAGGGTAAGGTGGTCCAGGTCATGTCAGCCAAGAGTAAATGACATGTGGTCGGGGGGTAGGGGTGTGATATCTAACCTAGCTGGTATTAAGGGATCAGCTAGACTGCAAAACCAGAGTTCTGTGACTAATTAGGAACAACATGGAACATCATACAAAGCCAAGAACGAGTACAAATAGAAAACAATAAGTGTAAATATGAATGTCGAGGTGTGCACAAAAATAGAGAGAGAAAGATTGATTGATTGAAGGAGACAGGAGGTACTCAGCTGTCGGGCGTGGTGATAGGTCGCAGGGGGCCTCGAGGATCGCCATCAATCCGGTCTACAAAGGAGATGGTCTTCAGCGAGGATCGGGACTTGTCCCATCCCAACTCCTGCCTGAGCTCTGCCACAGCCTAGATTGCACTGTCCTCACCACTGTGAGATTCAAATCATTGGACTTGCAGTCTGCCAACACATCATTACTTCCATCATCCTTAGGAGTGGGGGTACCCTTGGTGGTGGCAGCGGTAGGTGTTGTGTCCATATCAGAGTCCTATAGACTGTCAATGAATGCGTGCAGATTCTTCAGGTCAAGAAAGTCTTTGGATTTCCCATTCAAGGTGATCCACATGCGTCGGGCTCAAGGAATCCATACATAATGTCTCATTTGTGTAGTGCCACCTGAGCGAGAGTAAGGTCCTCCATTTCTCTCGAAAAGTCTGCCAAAATGCAGATTTTGTGGCCTTGCTACATCATAGGGTCCATAATTGCGGGCCACAGTCAGAATTTGCTAGATCTATGCATGCCTCATAAGCATGCGATGAATGGGCGAGGCTTGTCTCCAGCCGAGATAGAAAAGGGCAAAGTCTTTTGCCATTTCTTCAGCAAAGTCTTTAAGCATAGGATGGCAAAATGTTTAAGGATAGAACGGCAAAATACTTTATCCCTTTCTATCTCGGTGTGGATGGCACTGCGCTAATCCTACACTTAAAGACTTTGATAGAAAAGCAGACATTTGAGGTGAGCAAATTTAGTGTCGCTAGTGTTGAGAGTGCTCTATACTGGAGCTGCTTTCCAACTAAACGTGAGAACTACTCAGAGTTCTCTGCTTCTCTTTTTACCTATATATATACATATATATTATACACCTTAGAAATGAACTGAAAATAACAAAGGTTACAGGGACGTTATAGTTAGGCTCAGGTTTCACTTGTACAAAACCACAGAAACTCAGCACTTTTAGTTACCTGAGCTAGCTATATGCCCTCGCAATGCACTGCTTATGACCTCACACATTACATCACTTATGACATGGTCAGTGAGATCACATACAACATCACTGATGACATCGAAAATGACATCACTGATGACATCACTGAGGACATCATCAAGTGAGTGTAAGTGTTTTCTAAGAATTTATGAGTGTTACACATATATACTAAGTGACTTTGAAAGTTTAATTAGTATACTAGGCATATTACTATTGAGTGATACTGCTTTTAACATATAATATCTGAGTGGGTGTGTGTATCCAGGTGTGAATGAGTGTCGAGTGGCTATATAGGTATGTGAGTGGGTGTCTGAGTGGCTGTATAGGTGTATATGTGTGTGAGTAGCTGTGTGGGTGAGGGAGTGGCTGGGTTGATGAGTGAGTGGGAGTGGGAGTGACTGTATGAGTGATTGAGTGTGTAAGTGTGCAGTGTGTGTGTGAGTGACTGGCTCTTTGAGTTTGGTTAAGCGAGTTGGTGTGTGAGTGGCTGTATTGGAGAGTATGTGTCTTTCTGAATGGCTGGGCGAGCAGATATGTGAGTACTTCTATGGATGTGTGAATGGGTATGTAAGTGAGTGTGTGAGACAGTGTGTGATTGGTTGTTTGGGTGAGTGAGTGGCTGTGTTACGGCTGTTTGGGTGAGTAAGTGGGTGTGTGGGAGACTGTATAGGTGAATAAGTATATGTGTAGTAGCTGTACGGATGAGTGTGTGGCTGTGTGAGTTGCTGTATGGGTGAGTGACTAGTTGCATGAGTAGCTGCATGGGTGAGAAAGTGGTTTGGAGTGATACGTCAAGTAGGGACAGGGAAAAGAGGGTGTCCCTAAAGGCATTTTTCATATTAATTTTGAAATAGGAAAATTAGACACAGCTTTAGCCAAAACTGATTATGAAATTACAACAAATTTGGTCCAGAAAGCGCACTTTTTGTGATTTGGTCATATGTTTAGTAGTTTTTGAGGCTCAGCAGAGCAGACAGATCTTAAGATAAGATTTGACTTGCTGCCACCACATCAACAAAGATGTGATGCTTGCCATTTATGGACTCGGGGAGTCCTCTATCCTAAAAATAAGTTAAAAAAACAATATTAAGGGACTGATTCCCAGAGGTGACTACCCTGCGGCCAAAAATATATCTGAAAATAAATCTATTGTGGCCTTCGGGTGTGGAGGGGCAGTGCAACTTTTTAATAAGGTGAGGGGGCATGTGTCCTCCCTCCCAGACCAATCTGCAGGTCCTGGGGACTTCATTTTCCAGGGTTGAGTTAGAAAATATGGGGAGGGGTGAGCAGCACCCCTCCCCGAGCTTCTTTGAGGCACCAGGGACCCCCATTCCTTGGGCCCATTGATTTAAAATTCAGAAAGGGGTTGTGGTCCCCTTGCTGGGTCTTTATCAGGCCCGGGGGACCCCATCCCCTGGAGCAATTTAATTGAAAGGGGAGGGGGCCATGTGCAGCTCCCTCCTGAGCCTTTGAATGGCACCAGGAATACCATTGCCCTGGAGCCAGCTCAATTACGGTGTCCCTGAGACTATAACGGAGGAATTGCAATGGTTTTGTATGAGTGAAATGTCCAGCTTACTATAACACCCCTAAAACCTATGGTTTTTCCTGTGAATTTCTAAGGTTTTTTAAATGTTAATTCCTAACTATAACCTGCTTTAAACCTATGGTTTTTTCAGTGAATTTCTAAGGTTTTTTAAAATTATAATTCCTAACTATAACCTGCCTGAAACCTATGGTTTTTTTCAGTGAATTTCAAAGGTTTTTAAAAAGATAATGTCAAAGTATAACCTGCCTGAAACCCTAGGTTTTTTTCAGTGATTTCGAAAGATTTTTTCAATAACAATTTTTAAATGTATTAATTGTTATATTTATTTCTTTGATACTGATTTACATTTTTTTTAAATACATTTATTTTAGATATCTTATTTTTTAGATTACATTACACATTTTTCATATATTTTTTTCTTTAAAAATGTAACATATCAGGCCGCACCAACGGGAGTTAACGACGTCAAGACCCAGAGGACGGCCGTGCAGAATCTGTAAGACAGACGGAGGAGGGCGAGCGGCTGCGGGCGGAGGCCGGTGAGTGAATAACGGCAGGATAAACCGGGGATGCAATTCAATGGCACGCACAGATGCCTGTAATATTTTGCCTGAACTGAACGCTACAACAAACCTTTCTATTTTTAGTGACTACGAACTCTGGGGCAAGGGATGTGTACAGACTTCCTTTGACTTCCCGCTCCCACACATGCTTTATATTTTTAAGGGTTGGGAAACTGAGCGCTTTGCTGAGTTGGGGTGGCGGGCAGTTTGGAGTCTGCATGGCAGGGAGGCAGGGTGGGGGAGGGGTTGGGACTGTTTGCATGGTTTTTATTTTTGGTATTAAGTTAAGTTTAGAGATGTTCAATGGTCATGAAGTACGAGCACGCCGAGGGGGTATATGCCCAATGTAGATAAATCCTCACTAATCTACACAAAATATGCCGGACATGACAGCAAGGGACAAAGACGAACGGGTACCTGATACAGTATCACTGGCAAAGGTACCATCTCTCTCAATACTTACATGGAATGTGCGAGGACTGGGTGATAGGATAAAATGGGGTTTGGTTCTCCGATATGTCAAAAGGTGTGCCCCAGCGGTGGTGCTGTTACAGGAAACCCACCTCACCGGTAATGCGAGCAAGGCTCTGAATAGATGGGGTTATATGATGGTGATCCATTCAGAGTTTACTTCCGGGTCCAGTGGAGTGGGGATATTGATTTGGAAACAATTTCCAATAATAATAAAAGGCACCAAAACTGATGGAGCTGGGCATTTTGCGGCAGTGGCTACGCAATGGGATGGGAGGCCGCTTAACATAGTTTCAGTCTATATTCCACCTGCACTGCACACAATGGCGATCCCAGACTTAATGAGTTTATATTGGGACTGCCAGAGAGTGAGCTACTCCTGGGCAGGGGACTTTAACATGGTCCTCGATGGGACCATTGATAGATACCCTCCACGGCCGGGCGGTGGGGAATATCCCGTTTAGGTAGCTTTCTAGACGCGCTTGGGCTCGTGGATATATGGCGGCACAATCACCCGGCAGAGCAGCAATACACATATCACTCGGGGGTACAAAATAGTCCAACAAGAATTGATTACTTCATAGGTTCTATGGGTAGCCTTCACACCGTTGACACTATAAAAATAAAGCCCAGAAGAAATTCGGACCACTCCCCCATATTTTTGAGCTACACCCATCATCAACATATGAGACACCGCATGTACACAATACGCCCTGGTTAATTGCAAATCCCTAAGGTCTGAAAAGCAATTGTAAAAGCGACAAACCTGTACTTCTGAGAAAACGCTGCCTCAGTGGACTCCCCGACTATATTATGGGAAGCATATAAAGCTGTTCTCCGAGGTCAGGCATTGGCCTCCATTGCGGCACATAAGCGTAAGACACAACTTGAGCTGTACTCGTTAGAACAAGAGTTGCAGGCTGCAGACGCCCAACATGCCATAGACCCCACCCCTGAACCATCACTTGACTTACACCTAGCGCAGAACTGACATAAAGCATACCTAACAGAGCTGGCCACACAACAGATAGAAGCCACAAGACACAAGATCTACGATGTGGGCGACAAAGCCGGTAAATTGCTGGCCTGGCTGGACAAGAGGGATAAAGGACACAAATGGGTGGCGCAACTACGTACTGAAGACGACCAGGTAATATCTGACCCTCGAGAGATAGTGCAAGCATTAGCCAGTCATTTCCAGTTTATACGTCTACTAACACTATGACGATAGAGGACGCACTGCCTTATGTGCAAGATCTGGATATGCCCAGGCTTGCCCCGGATGCGGTCGAGGAACTGGAGGCGGATCTGACAGTGGAGGAGATACAGGCGGCAATTGGGGCGCTACAATCCGGTAAAGTAGTAGGGCCAAACGGTATACCTATAGAACTCTACAAAAAAACGATTGGCACCATCGCCCCCCATTTACTTACCATGTACACAGACAGTCTCCAGACGGGCGAACTACCTCTTGAACAGCGAGTGGCAACTATAGTGGTGATCCCAAAACCCGGGAAGCCGGCGGATAAATGCACCTCCTACTGCTCTATCTCATTACTAAATGCGGAAGCTAAGATCCTTGCTAAACTTTTAGCATCAAGACTAACGCCCCACTTGTTAACAATTATACATTCAAATCAGTTCGGCTTCATGCCCAGTAGAAATACGGCTCTTAACTTGAGGCGACTCTAAGGCATCCTGGCCCGCGCAGTCCATCTACAAGAAACAGCAGTGGTGCTGTCCCTCGATGCACAGATGACATTCGATATGGTGGAATGGCCCTTCATGTTCGCAGTGCTGTGCCACTTGGGCTTTGGGCCAAGATTCTGCTCTTGAATAGGACTCCTATACTCCGGACCCATGGCACATGTCTCGGCTAATGGCCTTATGTCCGAGGACTTTCCTCTCTCGCGAGGAACACGCCAGGGTTGTCCCCTGTCCCCGCTGCTCTTCACCCTAGTGCTAGAGCCGCTAGTGGTATGGATACGGTGGGAGCCCATGATAAAGGGACTTAAGTGGACTTGCGACTGGGAAGACTGCATCTCCTTGTATGCGGATGGCGTGTTACTCTATTTGACCAATCCAAGATGCTCCATTCTTACACTTCTTAATATTTGTAAAATCTTTGGAAGAGCATCGGGATATACCATCAACTGGTCTAAATATGTACTCTATGTGTTCCAAGGACCCCCACCACAACGTCCGGTGAACTGCCAGCTTCTGATAGCAGAGGGCACATTTAAATACTTAGGCATATTTATAATGCCTGATTCGGTGCAATTCCAGAAACTAAACCTGCAGCCATCACTTGAGCGCCTGAGGAGGGATGTGCGCCACTGGGGTACTCTGCCGCTGACCCTGTTGGGGAAAGTAAAGCTTTTCAAAATGATGTCCCTGCCGCTCTTTCTATACATGTTGGAGGACACACCGTTTCCAGTGCCACCCTCCTTTTTATGCGCCATTGCAGCACAAGTTTCCAGTCTGTTATGGGGCAATAAACATGCACGTATCGCACAATCAAAATTGACGAGAAGCTGGTATGATGGATAGCACTCCCCAATATTCAGCTCTACTACTGGGCCGCACAATTGAAGGTGGTTGACCAGTGGCTTCATGCCCTGCAGTCGGACCCAGCATTCAGGGCTGACAGGGAACAGTTAGGCACGAGAGGCTTACTCTCACCTCTGTATGATAAAAGGCTGGCAGGTACACTTATTGGACCGTTGAAACACACTGTGACCATATGGCACGCCGCCCAGGCTAAACTGGGCTGGCGAGGGACGCTGACTCAACTCACTCCACTATGGGATCTAAAGAAATTAGGTAGACTTAGGAACAGTAAGGGCTTCAACAGATGGGATGACATCGGGATATCCACGGTGGGGGACATGTGGCATGGGGGGGAGATAGTCACATTTGAATGCCTTCAGCAGCAATATTCACTGGCCCAGACGGAACTCTTCCGATACATGCAGATCAGGCACGCACTGATGTCAGCGCTCCCTCCTGGCACAGAGGTACCTGAAGCGTCCCCTATGGAAGACAGGTTATTGACAAGACATTTGCCCCAAAAAGCCACGTCACTGACATACCGTAAACTGATTAACAACTTACCTCACCCGACGAGACCCCTGAGAGACAAATGGTCTCATGAGCTGGGAGAATTTGAAGATTTGGACTGGCAAGAGGCGTTAGCCTCCCCAAGGGAGGTGGGTATACCCTCACGGCTCCGATTAGTGCAGCTTCCTATCCTACACAGATATTACTACACGAGGCACACATTACACAGGATAGGCAGAGCGACGCACCCCTTCTGCCTGCGGGGCTGTGAGGATGTGGGAACATTTCTACACACACTATGGGAATGTCCCAAACTTAGGGAATATTGGAATCGAGCGATGAGAACCATATCCCAATCAGCGGGGGTATCACTGATGCCAGAACCCAAAAGATGTATACTTAATGTGAAGGAACCGAATGATTTAACGTGGCAGGCGCTGAACGGGGTCACATTTGGGATCATGGTTGCAAAGCGAAATAAAGCTCAGAAGTGGGGGGCTATGGAGGTGCTGACACTTGCTTTGTGGGGAAGAGATATGGATACGGCTATGTTCGCTGAACGAACAGTATTTATTAACCGAGGATCCCCTCAAAAATGGAATAAAGTTTGGGGTGCATGGAATACTTTCAGAGGAGATATATGCGAACCTCCGCCAGAAAATTCAGATTTGGAAGACTAATGCAGTGCTTTTAAAATGTGGGGGAGATGAGGGTCATGGAGCTGTGGAGATAATGGCATTGGATTGGTTTTTTATGATTGTGCTCACGTGTACTGTACTAGTCTATTCAACTGGAACACAAAGTGTATGATATACCATTGCAATATTTCTGAAAATAATAAAAATGTATTTAAAAAAATAAATAAATGTAATATATATATTTTGTAAAATATTTTTATTATATTTTCTGTTTTCTTTTTTATTACAATTTTTTGCGCAGTCCCGCACCCAAAGCGGACCTCTCTCAATTACTGCGCAGAATGTAGCCGCCATTTTACAATTGTTCTGTAGGATCCGCGTTGGGTGTGCGATGGGTGCGTATTTTCATGCGCATTTGCTATGCGACCAGTACGGGACTACAAGCACATACTCAACATATATGTATCACGCCACACCGCGAGCGCGAGTTTCCGCATGACGTCATTTACGTGTTCAACACTGTGGGTGCACGACTTCCGCAAAATTTTCCGATATAAAAAAAATATATATATATGTATTTAATATAAATATTAAGGGGAAAAATAATATTCTTTTAGTTTTATTAAACTTATATTACTTTTAAATGTAATTTGGAGAAGTCAGGCTAGATGCATGCTGCGTGTATGCACCCAACGCGGATCCCATGTGACCAAAAAAAAGAGATTTCATTGGTTTATAACACTTACTGTTCTAACTATTGAGGAACCCTACCCATTTCAATTACTCTCGTTTGACCTTCCATAGGAGAAGACCTATCTTGAAAAGAACGTCACTCTTTGTTCAATGGAAACCTGAACTTCTTTTTTGGAGTAAAAAATGGCTACACCACTGCAAGAATCATCTGATTCTGATGATTTTGTTACTGAACAATTTCTACCAGAACCTCGCCCTCCCAAAAGATACACATCAATCATATGGAAATGTTTTACTTTTCCAGAGGGGCAAAAGAAATGTAATGCCACCAAAGTAACATTCAAAATTTGCCAGGCGGTACTGACTAGAGGAGATCCAAACAAGAAATTCTCCAGAGGCACTTCTAGTATGCGCAAGCACCTCCAAATCCTGCATCCTGTGAATTATGCTCACAAAAAATGTAGAAGACTGCGCCAAAATGCACCTCCACCACCGGCAATACCAACTACTTCTGCGGCATCACCTTTAACATCACAACCAGACATACGTCCCCAATTTGTGAAAGTTAGAATGCACTGCGTGAAGTGCAATCATTTAATTTGTTATGGGGAGTAATCAGTAGACTTAGTTTGCAGAGCAATTGATAACCATCGATGGTAGTTTTTTTTTATTCCCTCAAAGTTCATGGTTAGGTTCGTCCTGTTGACTTTTTTTCTTTAAAAAAATAAAAAAACTATAAAAGTACAAAAAAAACAAAAAAAAATCATTTTCAGAACTAACTACTCTGGTTAAAGAAAGAGCTAACTGTATATGCTAGTGTGTGAAAGTTTACATAAATGTATACGCACTGCATAATTGACTAAAGAATGCATTTGTGGTATATGGTGAATGTATAACTGCAGAACTATAAGGAAGTGCTGAATAATGACACTGTAAGCTCTTTAGCTACAGCGTGCTGAGCTACTTCGGAAGCACAGAGATGCAACATACGTACATAAATATGTTGGAAGTCTGTCCTCCCTTTGCACTTCTGCTTAAACTACAGGCATGTGGTGATACAGGCACCCTTGCACCATGGTGCAAGAATATCTGTGTCGTGTGGAGTTTGTTTTTGTGCAGGAAGACACACCTTCCTGTACAAAAACAATCAGTGAAGGCATTTTTCTACCACAATGTATGCTGTGCATTGTAGCATATATTGGAAGAAAAAAATGTGGAGAAATGAAAACAATTCTGCGGCAGGCTTACAAGCTCTCTGCGCCACCAGTACAACACTTTTTGTGACGTACTGGTTGCGCAGGTGGCTCCTCCATATTTACAAGGAGAGAAAAAGTTACCCTGCTTGACTTTTCCTTTCCTTCTAAATATGGCCCCTTCATATGCAGCTCTTTACGTATATATATTACATCATTCATGACATGGTTAGTGACATCACTGATCACATCACTGATGACATCTCATATGACATCACTTATGACACCACTGATGACAGCATCCAGTGAATGTGGTTTGGTTTATTACTTAAATATGTATTACATATACAGCAATCTGCATTGAAGAATGAGTGGATATAAAATATCTGGATAAAGGATTTAGTAGCAGTGCGATTGATTGTTTACTTGAGTAATTTATAGTGTCTCACTAAATATATTGGATAGCAACTAAACTGTGTGAATATCTGTATCACTTTGTCAGTTGTTTTGTAAACTGCTGCAACAGTTGGTTACTACCTTCGTGAAAGTCTATATTACTTATTGATTGGTTAACTGAGTATTTGTATGGCAGAGTGAATGTGTGTGTGGTTCCATTGGGGGGTGTCTGACTGCCCAAAGATGTGTGAATAGTTGATTCAGTAGGTATATGATGTTAAGACTACATGTTATAACAATTGTTTGGGTGAGTTAATATCTTTATGAGTGTGGTGATAAGCAAATATATCTCTCAATGGTACATGTGCAACAAAGTACAAAAATAAAAGGCAGTGTATGTGACGTTTGTTGTATATAAAGAAGTATACATATGACTCAGTGATTGCATGAGTAACTGTATGGATAACTGTATACTTGTAATAGTGATTTTATAACACTAACTATGAGTTACTATCTATATGAGTAAATGAAGTGCTGTTTGTGTAAGTGTTGGGGGTAGTGTTTTAGGGTTTAGGGTAGTGTAGTGGGGTTTGTGTAGTGAACAGGTTGAGCTGGGGATACATTTAGGGTTTAAGGTAGTGCATTGGTCTTTGTGTAGAGTAGGGGGTCGTGTTGTTGGTAGATTTAGGGTTTTGGGTAGTACAGTGGTGTTTGTATAGTGTAGGGGGTCT
This sequence comes from Lissotriton vulgaris, assembly GCF_964263255.1. Classification (NCBI taxonomy): domain Eukaryota; kingdom Metazoa; phylum Chordata; class Amphibia; order Caudata; family Salamandridae; genus Lissotriton; species Lissotriton vulgaris. The sequence goes on along the minus strand of NC_141691.1, from coordinate 670,333,897 downwards.
TGCTGGAGGTACCGTTTTAGGGTTTAGAATATTGCAGTGGTGTTCGTCTACTGTAGGGGGTAGTGCTTTAGGGTTTAGGGTAGTGCAGTGGTGTTTATGTAGTGTAGAGGTTCTTGCTGGGGGCAGTGTTTTAGGGTTTAGGGTAGTGTAGTGGTGTTTGTGAAGTGTAGGGGTTGTGTTGGGGGTATTACACTATGACCACCCTAAGCACAATTATCAGGCGTAACCACCTAACAATTCCGGATGAAGTTATCAGCAGAATGCTATTAAAACGTTTATTAGTATTAAATGCTTCTAATCAAGTAAAATTCAAATCATCACATGCAGTGTGCCACAAATAGTTTTACCACAGCAGTATGTCTCTGCAACATAGATTTAATGGGGATAAATATGTTTCATGTGACAGACCAATTGGCCAATGCTGCAGCTTCCACATGCTTCAACACCCTCCACATACTCAGCAAGACCTTCAAATAGACCCACCCCCTGAATTAAGGAAGACCATCACCCAAGCACTCTTCACCAGCAGGCTGGACTACGGGAACCGCCTCTATGCCGGAATCAACACATCTCTCCTCCACAAACTTCAGACTGTCCGGAACACAGCAGCCAGACTCATCCTCAGCATCCCATGACAAGACCACATTACCCAGCATAAACTAACACCCCACTTGCTCCCCGTCGAAAAAAGAGTGACCTTCAAGTTGCTCACATACACCTTTAAAGCCCTCCACAACACGAACTCCAATGCCTCAATCTCCTTCTACACCCCCAAAAGAAACCTCCACTCCGCTGACCAGGCCTTGGCCGAAATCTTTTGTATCCATGGAACCAGACAAGAGGCACACCCTTCTCCTACATCATGGCCAAGACCTGGAATGAACTCCCCCTCAGCATCAGATGAAGCCCCACACTGAAAGCCTTCAGGAAGAGCCATAAGACCTGGCTTTTCAAATGACCAAAGCTGCACCCATCCCCCCTACATACTCCCCCAGCGCCTGGAAACCCTCACAGGTAAGTAGTGCGCTCTATACATCTCTAATTGATTAATTGATATGCCACCACAGTGTGTGTTTGAGTGTTATCAACAAGCCCTGCCATTGGGTTGGCTGTCTGTAACTCTTAAGGGTAGTGAAATGAGCAGTGCTACCTTCTTTAATATATACAGAATCTCTAAGATTGGCTTGGTTTGGGTTCACCTCTGACAGCTACTTTCAGGGTGCTCCCGAGCTACTAATTGGAGACCCCTGGTATGTATAGTGAGTGGGGAATTGTAGTCCTGAAGCACAAATGTGAAGGTTATCACACCACTAAATGCATAATACATAGCATTTTGAATCACTCCATTCCCTAAAGCCTGGCTCACTGCATGAGTACATGCTTACTGACTGAATGATTACATTAATGTAAGTAAACACACTGGGTGAATTCTTAATTGGTTGACTTTTACTTTAGTGAATGAATTACTACATGGTACTGAAAGAGACATTATGAAATTGCAACAGCAGTCACACTGTGTTTGCTGGTGTATATGGAGTATATGGATAGTGACTGGGGAATTGTAGGCCTGAAGCACAAATGTGAAGGTGGTTACACCACTACATGCATAATGCATAGGAGTTTGAAGCACTGCATACCCTAAAGTCTGGCTTACTGCAATAGTGTACATACGTATGTAACTGCAAACACATCAACCGACCAAATCATTCTCTCTCAATTTCGCCAAATGAACACTGATTTATAGTGTGATTCTAGACAAATAATAGTATCCTTTGCAGTGTATAAAAAAAGATTAAAAATATTAGATACATAAATGTATTAAAACTCAGAGTAATGGAATTAAATTAATTAATACTCAGATATAAATTAGAATACTCTAAGTTTAATAGAGAGTGTCTCTTGCATGGGATGCAGGGAAAATAGGAGTTTAGGGTAATGAAGAATAATAAAAAAGTTTAAAAAAGGGAAGTTACTAGAATAATAAGTTGAAAAAAAGTGAAATGAATGTTAATACTCGTATTAAAATAAAAGTAACCTATAGAAATGCTTTAATGAGAAAAACGAGTTTAAATAAAGCATTTTAGAAATTATACGAAAGTTAAAAAGTATGGAAAGAGGCACGTTTACATAAACATGTGACATACTAAAACGGAAATGAGAACACCTGTCAACTGAAAAACGTGAGTTAAAAGTGGGAGGAGCAATACATTGATCCAATTGAGTGTTAAATAATCAAAAAGTATATAAACCACACCCGTGGGATGATTAGTTTTCTTTCAGAGAATCAATACGAGCGAAGAAACTACAATGATTTGGGGCTGCAGAAGAATCTTGAGAATACCTTTCATTTCCTCAGAGGGAACATATTGTTAATGTATATTTAAAAATACATAAAACATTATGTCCCCTCCTGAGGAGTTGGATGAATTTCGACGGAGAAAGGAAAGAATATCGAAGAGAGGTAAATTACCTGAATGGGTATATGTTTGATATTTTTTAAAAAGAAAGCAAAAATATTTAAATGATTATAGAATGTGGTATGATTAAGTTTAAATGGAATATAATAACGAGTTGACAAAAGAACCATTACAAGAAATATAGGTTAATTAAGGAATTACTACATGCAAAGTAATGATTAGGAGCGATGCCATCATCTTGAGTTTATCTTTCATTTCCACAGAGGGATCATATCGTTAATGTATATTTTAATTTACATTCAACTTTATGATTCTTCAAGTAGAGTTGGATGACTTTCAACAGAGAATTTGAAACAATAATAATTTTTTTTAGTAAGCAAGTATTTCTTAATGATTGAAAAATGTAGTATAAATAAACTATCAATGAAAAAATTAAATAGTTTGGAATAAAGGAGAATACTCTTGATCTTCTTGAGTGAAAGTGGGCTAAAAGTATTTGTATGGAGTAGTGCTTTTATCAATTTTCACTCGTAAAGAACAGGAAGATTATCTTTGCAAGCACTTTTTTTGAAAAAAATAATATAATTGTGGCTTCAAATGTTAATTAATAACGCTTTCCATTTTTAAAAATGATTGTCAAATGTAATAATGAAATTAAATGTACATAAAAAAAGAAAGATGAAGTAGTGAGGGAGTGTTTGTCGTAGCACTTCTATTCTAATTTATCTGAAAGTAAAAAAAGCCCAAACATTTAAATAAAGATGATGGGGCAACACTTATATTATGTAAACATAAGGAATGAGAGCTTATGATAAAATAAAAACAATGCGGTCCAACACGTGATACAAATGAATGAAAAAAAGATTTTGCATTTCACCCATATGATGAATATAAAAGACTCAATAAAAATATTTTGAAAACATGAGCATTTTTCTTTCAAGGATGGTTTGAAGAATTATACATTTAATAAAAGAACATAGTACTTCACGCTGAAGGAGAAAAGTCAGCACAATTATGATATAATAGAAAATAGAATAATATTTTTAAATACCTTTACAGTCAACAAACTTGTAAGCAGAGTACACAGTTTAAGTTAAAAACACCCTCCCACAGCTAGTTTTTGAAACGCATTGTAATATAAAGTGTGTCACAAAAAATGGCGAGGGTATCGTAACATCACATAGAAAAAATAAGCCAATCAACATTAGGATCAGGAAGGTAGAGTTAACCACACATTAGCCAATCAAATGTTTTTCAAAATCTGTGCAAGGAAAGCGATTGGAAGGAAAGGTTAGAGATAGGGCGTAAATTGTTAAGGTGATTAGGGTCAGCAAAGGTATTTTTAAGAATGGTGGAGATTTGACCTAGCTGAAGGGAGGCGGGGACACAGCCAGTGGAAAGAGAGGAGTTGATGATATTGGTCCATATTGGGATAATGATGTATTTGAGTTCTTGGACCAAGTGGGCGGGAAGAGGATCTTTGGAATGAGAGGATGGTTTGAGTTTAGAAATGATGTTGATGATAGTGGTTTCTGATACTAGACTAAATTCACTCCATGAAGCATTGTTTTTAGCAAGGTGGTCCATAAGAGTGGAGTCAAGTTGGGGGAGAGCAGGGAGGGGTTGAGAGAGATCGTGATAAGGGGGAAAAGAGGACAGAGGTGTATTAGGAATGTTAGGGAGGGTGTGATGGTTGATGGGAGATTGGAGTGAGAGAGGGGTGAAGAAAAGGATAGTTCGATCTTGTTAACTTTATTCGTAAAGAAGCTGGCAATTTCTTCGCATCTTTCAACAGAGGCCAATATTTTAGAAGGGCCAGAGGAAGTTTGTTTTTTAACGATGTTAAAGAGTTCTCTGGGACGGTTTCTAACCTGGTCAAGTTGTGACCGGAGAAAGGAGGCTTTCTTATTGAAGGTGTGTTTTTTGTATTGGGCTCTGGCATTTCTAAGGATAGCTAGATTATTAGGGGTGGGATGATTCCTCCAGGCACGTTCTGATTGTCTGAGGGCCTGTCTTTCATTGTTGAGTTCGGCATTGAACCAGGATTTGGAAGGGATTTTTTTGGTTGTTTGAGTTTGATTGGGGCAATTTGGTTGAGGGCTTCAAGAATAGAATTGTTATAATGTTCGGTCGTTGGTGCTGTGAGAGAGAGGGGGGAGAAGTAAGTGAGTTTTAATTGTGGATTCCAATTCGCCAGGTGGAATAAGGTAAAGGTTGTGAGTGGGTTTCATGAGTAGACTGCCGGTTAGGGTGGGGCGAGTAATGGAGCTATTCAAGGTGAAGAGGATAAGGTGGTGATCAGACCAGTCAACGGGAAGGATATTAGAGAGAGAGGCCAGATCTTTGCTAGGCAAAATAGCATTGAGGGTGGCACCTTTGATATGAGTAGGGGAAGGCAGAGTTAGGTTAGGTCAGTGATGTCCATGGCGTCTTTAAATAGGATGACAGCAGGGTCATCATTTTTATTCCAGTGGATGTTGTAATCCCCAAGGAAGACATTCTTGGAGTGGGAGAGCGAAGCTTGAATAATAAGATCAGACATCTCTTCAGTAAAGGAGATACAGGGGCATATTATCAAGGGGGTTTATCTCCGCTTTTTTGGCTTTAAAAGCCAAGAAAGCGGAGATAAAATTAACTCCCTATTACCTAGCTGTCACTAACACCAGTTAGCGACAGCTAGTAGGAGATAGCGACTATCTTTGGCCCCACTTTGCATGTCAGTGATATTTATCACTAATGATATGCAAAGTGGGCGTGCCAAGATGTTAGCGACTGAAAACAGTCGCTAACATCGCTATCTCCTATTACCAACTTTTGGAGATATTTGCGCTAAGCGCGAATATCTCCAAAAGCCCTGAGCAGTTCTTAGCCATGTTATCCAATGGGAGGTGGATAACATGGCTAAGAGCATTAGCTCGGTAATGCATGAATATCGCTGACTTTTCAGCGATATTCATGCATTGCGGCGATTTTTATCGCATTTGCGATAAACCTTGGTAATACCAAGGTTTATTTGCGGTAAAAATCGCCGCAGCTCAGCGGTAAATTTTTGTCTCTAACCAAGCAATAGCGATAATTATCGCTATTGCTTGGTAATATGCCCCACAGTTTCCAGGGGGGTTGTAAATAGTGTGCAACCGAATGGTGGGGGAGCCTGGAATAGCGAGATCGGCGCAAAGGTATTCGAAGGTGGAAGGGTCTTGTAGATGGACTAGCGAGAGGTTAAGTTCATCTTTAGAGATTAGGGCAAGGCCTCCTCCTATTTGATTTATCCTGTCTTTCTTAATGATGGAATAGCCTGTGGGAATGAGTAAGTTGTGGATAGGAGTGGAGTGGGCGTTGAGCCAAGTTTCAGTTAGGAAAGCGATGTCTATGTTTTCACTGAGAATGGTCTCCGCAATCTCAGTAGCGTGGCAAGAGGCGGATCAGCAGTTAATCAACATGCAACAGAGGGGAGTGGGGTCAGGCAATTGGGTGGGGGGACAGGGGAGGATAGGTCTAAGTAGTTGGGGGGTCTGGGTGACGCCGGATGAAGGGGGAGTCTGCTCGTTCCTAAGAGAACTGGGATAGTAGACTGACGGATAAGGAGGATATTGGACGGGGATGGTGAGGGAGAGACAGTGGAGTTCCCAGGAAAGTTAGCTCCCAAGGTCATTGGGCAGGTAACGAGCTGTGGAGGAGGGTCGTGTTGGCATTAAAAGGAGGGACGATTGAGGTAGGTTCAGCGGGTATGGATGGGGTTGTGTAGATACAGGGGAGGGGTGGAGTGTTGGTGTCGGTAATTACGTTCGGCAGGCAGTTTGTGGGAGAAATGAGAGGGGTGTTGATGTGCGATGATAAGGTTTATTGTGAGGGGATCGATGAGTGTGCCTGATCTGAGGAGTAGAATTTAGCAAGGAGTGAGATATCAGTTCTGAGTGAGGAGAGTTCTAAGACGAGGGACGACAGGAGAAGTTCAACATTGAGGAGAGATTGTGTAAGAAGTGAGGAGTGAAGTGGATCATTAGTTTTTTGGAAGTTGGTAGAGTAAGAGTTATCTGGGAGGGGGATAGTGTGGTGAGGAAGGGGGGAAGAACCTGGGGGGGGGAGGGCGGAATTATAAAGTTGGGGAGGAACATTTTTGGGGAGAGGGGGACCATTAGGTGAATGGGGTGGAGGGACAGTAAGGGTTGGTGTATCTGGTGTATTGTGGGTTGTAAGAGAGAACAAGGGAGTGTGAGAAGGGTGTATCGGTGGTGGAGACGTGGGAGCTGCTGAGGGGGTGTGGGGGGCGGTTAGGCGTGGGGGTATAGGGTAAAGAGAATCAGAGGATGAAGTGATATGGACGTTAGAGGGAGAGAGGTGAATAGAAGAAAGTGCATTATTGGAATGGGGATATAAGGGGGTAAATGGTGGAGGCTGGAGGCGTCGATGAGGGGATGTATAAGATGGAGGATGGGGGATTGTTCAAGGGGTGGTCATAAGGGGAGGAGCGTGCAGCAGAGCATACAGAAGTCGGGGTTAAAGAGGAAGAAAGAGTAGGGGTGCAGGTGAGGGGGGAGTTGGACAGTTTGGAGGCGTCACAGAGGGGAGGGAGATTCATAGGTGGAGGAGGAAGGGAGGGAGACATTTACATTAGGAGACTGGGAGACAAGGGTGTCGTAACAAGTTATAATGTTGAGAGCGAGGGGGGTTAGTAGTGATTGAGAATAATCATCATGATTGGGGGAAGAGGTGGGGAAATAGTGTGAGGAGAATAAGGGGGTTGAGGGGAGTCAGTGATTGTAATAGTGATGGAGGCAGGGGGTAGAACGTGGTTGGGAAAGGGTAACAGTGTTGGGGGTAAGAGAGGAGGAAGGTGAATCAGGGAGAAGAGATAGCTGGGTAGGAGAAGCGAAGGGTGATGCAGGAACTAGGAGTTGGGGTGAATCAGAGAGAAGTGACAGGGGGGCTGGGGACGAGATGGGAGGAGATGGGCACCCAGGGACACTGCAGGAGCCGGCCCTCCCACAATACATAAAACCCCGGGAGTGGTGGTCTCCGGGGCTTTGAAAAACTTGCAGCCCCCCCAACCATTTTTTTTGTAGCCCCGGGGGGTAACAGGCCCTTAAGTGCTCCAGGAGGGGGGCCATGCAGTCCCCCACCCACAATACATAAAGCACCGGGGGGTGGTGGTCCCTGCGCTTTGGGGACCTTGGACCCCTCCCCCCACCATTTTTTTTTTGCCCCGGGGGTGGCAATCCCCGGCGCTGGGAGGCCTCTCTGAACCCTCATAAAATGTAATAATTTTGCCCTCGGTATTTAGCCCCCCCCGGGGGCTAAATATAAAAGATCTCTGTTTTATTTTATTTATTTTATGGCAGAGTCCGCTCACCCTTCGCGCACCTACCGGGTTTTAGAAAAAAAATGTATGGGACCCCCTAAACAGGTCTAGAGGGTAAAAAAATGTCTACCCTGCCCCTTTTCTACGTTTTGCACACATATTCCACTGACTTCCTCAGCCAAGCTTCTACCGAGGCACAAAATGGTGGCCAACAGTTCCTGCTTTCGAATGTTGACAACCACTTGCAAGCCAATTAGCATTCAGCGCGTGATCGGAAGGGTGCGCTTATGGTACGATGACAAAGCGCAGACTCTGTGGATCCACTGCACCCATAGATACATAAATAATTTTAACTGTAATTTTCTCAGGAACTACTGAACAGATTGACACCATTTAAGCAAAAGCCACAAATCTGAACTGAGGGCTACCTCTTTGCCAAATATGGTGTCATTCCGTTCAGCAGTTCAATCTGTTAGCTGTGGCTAAAGGTCCTATGGGAAATTGCATGGGGAAAACATGTTTTGGGACCCCCTTTTTTCTCGCCCCCACTTGACAAATCACCGTGAAACTTTCAGTCAGGATAGGAGCGGATCAGAGCTGGCCAAAGTTTGGAAAATTTCGCAAAGATTCATCAATCGGCGCCAAAGTTATTGGGACTAGAATGTTGCGGATTTCCTATGGATAATAGGTCCTAACTATAACTACCTTGGTGAACGTCAGTAGGTTATACATATATATATATATATATATATATATATATATATATATATATATATGTCCTACTGACGTTCGCCAACACGAATATAGAGTGTGATATGCTATTTATTGACATTGGTACGTGTGTGGGGGGATATAACTCACGACACTCAAAACCTGGAGTGGGTCTTGGTTCCCTCCATCTACAGTGGCCATAAAGAGCACATTACTTAATGCCGATCTACATTTATAAACTATGCAAACTGCGCTGACATATCTATTAGTCAAAATTTAAGAACTGGGATAGAAAGGGACAAATCAATTCAAGCAGATAAAATCCCACTGAATAGGCCTCCTGTATATTAGCAGAGTTGTTTTGCTATGTAAAGTAATTGCACAATGTAATCTCTGAGAAAACAAGCATGGCATGGCATCAATATATGTAATTGCCTGATCATTATTACTACCATTGTTATGGGAGGGGAGGAACAACATCAGGTTTTGCACGTGAGTCATGGCCCCTCCCCAAACACACCTAACAATTGCAATGAATAGCATATAATCCTCTGCACATTTAATGTAGAATTGTACACACACACACACACACACACACACACACACATATATATACATATATATATATATCACACACACACACGTAAATATTCAGGCACTCATGAACACATACACACATATGTATAAATAATGACTGCAAGACAGACCTGTAGTTATTAAAATACCTTGATAGCGACGTTGCGAACTATTATCTCTTGAGAATTCGTAATGTGAAAAAGGCTTTCACTTCCCCGCCTCTCCCCATGATTGGAAATCCTCCTAAAGCTCTTCTCTTTCATAATATTTGTGTCAGGGCAAACATAAGGAAAGTGGCCTCTTGAAAATAAAGCTAACTCGAATGTTAGTGAGAAGTGACTGAAATGATACCGCAGATGAAGTGTCACAGCTGTTCTTTAACCCGCAGACGATTAAAGACACAAGCATCCTTTAAACAGTTGGCATTCCTTTTGATGACTGTATATGTTTGAAAGAGGGTCTTTAGGTCACTGGGGACTCATGCTGATGAAGAATAAAATTAGATGAGAAGGGTGTTTTGTTTCAGGAAATGTAGTATATTTCTCTCCCTAATAGTTTATGAAATTGTACCGCCCTCTTGAAATGATGTACTTTTCCTTTTTGAGGTCTCATGTTACTCAAAATTCGCTTGATTTGTCGTAGATCATATACCCTTTAATTTGGATGCATTTTCAACACCAGATTAACACTGCCGACTCTGTACATGTTCAGTGTATTAAGTTAAGTGACGTCCTTCTAGTCACTGAACATGTCAAATCCCCAAGGGGGGGTCAGGAGGCTGCGCTGGAGCGTATTCATCATTATTTTTTGTTTTTAGTGGAATAACATCATTGCAGAAATGCACAGTAGAAAAACACGCTAAATTGGCTTCGTTTATCTGCCCTTCTATCGGTGGCTGGCAGGACATGTAAAGTTCATGTTCTAGTGATGGGTATTTTTCACTTTTACTGCTCTCACTGTCATGGGGTGGGGGCGCATTTATTACCATCTGGCTTGCCATGTCCTGATGGAGACATGGCAAACCCCCAACGTTGGGTCAACAATTGAAAAATAAAAAAATACATGATGTGCTTGACGTACTCGAAGTTGTCTCTCGCCCCTGGTGAACGCTATTTCATTTTTCCCGTCCAAACCTGCCCTTGCAGACAGGAAATAAGCTGCCAAGGAAGATAGTGGAAATCCTGCTATTACTATCGAAGCCATCTGATGCCATGCTCATAAGTGGCATTGTCTCTCCTATAGTCTGACAAAGACGTCTGTGGTGGCGCTGCCATCCCAAACACAGCCGTCTGCCGACCTCGAAAAGTAGTGCCAAGAAAAAGGGTAAGGTTGGCTGTGCATCTGCCAATTTATGGAGGATAGCACATACCACCAAACCATAAATGAACACTTTGTTATTTAATTAAAAACATAGGCGTTTACTCTATTTGTTGCTATGAATTGTAGCTGCTCCATGCCTATAACAAAGAGCGAGGTATGCAGGAGGGCCCTTCTCTGGAGACGTCCGACACTCCTGTTGCTTCATTTCACAAAAATGGAAGAGTAAACAAAAACAACACTTTCTCTGTGACCAACAAAGACATCACAGGATGCAAAATCACCTGAACTTTAAACCCATTATGAGATCATAGAGGTGAGTGACATCATAAATAGTAGATATGGACAGGATTGCTCTCTTTTCTTGGATTGGTGAGTCACTGTGGTTGAAAGCAGGAAAATAGAGTTGTGAATGCACGGTTCTGGCGCCCCTAACTGATGTCTCTGGTTAGTTCTCCATTTGAAATTACTCATATGGGCACTACACCTTTCCCTTCTATCTGGGAACATTCAGGAAGTAGTTGCACCTCTCAAATTCTTGAACTATTGCTATTTTTAAGTTAGTAGGCCTGATTCACAAATGTAAACTTGGATATTTGTGTAAGTTTGATTGTTTATAATAGAGTAGAAATGCTTAATAAAATGAAATGTGGGAAAATGTGTCTTTTCATAAATGTGCAAAATTAACGAGTAGCATGATTTTCGCAGCAAGCACTAATTTCTATTGTAATTCGACTACTAGGCCAGATTAGGCCGCTTCCATTTTCCATCTTTCAGTTAATTTTCTTCTTTAATAAATGAATGCTTTTAGGAACTGCTGAGCTATGCAATATGATTCGACAAATGATTTTCCTTTAAACGTGTCATCTCTGTAGAGTTTGCGACATGTTCCTATCATATTTAGTTCATTTTTAGCAGCCACATATTTACAATGCTGAATAGTGTATTAAAATGATAATGGTTACATGAAGACATAAATCTCATGACTTAATCACGTAGGTTACAACTAAAATGTTTCTGCCTTTAGAATAATTCATTGTTACCCAGTGGAATACTGAATACCCAATACTTTAGACTGCAGGGTTTTCGTGGTAATTCAAAGTGAAGCTAACGCACATGAATGTTTAACAACTTAGGGCCTCATTATGATGTTGGGCGGAAAGTTTCTACCCGACACTGTCTTGGATTTGGGAACCGACCAACTCGCGGTCGGCGGTTCCGCCTGACCGATTACAATGCAACCGAACACTGTTGGGTCGGAGTCCCATTGTTCCCAAAGAGAGCCCGTGTTCTGACCGACAACACAGACTCCTTCGGGGAAATGGGGTGTGTGTGGAAAACTCTGCACCCTGTGGCAAGCACCCCATGATGCCAGCCACACAGTGCAGGGTTTTACAGGGGGGTTCTTTAGGTACCACCTTGCCCCCCCAACTGGAGGTCACAGGATGAACGGGTCCCCAAAGTCACTTTCCGACAGCCTTTTCGTGTCGGACAGGCCGACTCAGAAAGGCTGTTGGAAATAGGCATCATAATCGGTCGAAAGGAAATGATGTCTGTCGAGCTGCACTATGCGGTTCAGAAGGACACAACTTCCCTGAGAACCAGTCAGAACCGATTCAGAAGGACCCCACAGTTTACAATCCGACAACGAACATCGTAATCGGTCGGTGTGGTGTCTTGGTGTAGTACATTCTACTGGTACCATGGTGATGGTAGATGCACTGCAGCTAGACTCTACTTGGAAATACTATTTGAGAGCGGTCCTTCATTACAGTCGGGCAGATTGTAAACTAACTGAGTGAGTTGGAAGGTTTCCGACGCGGTCTAGGACATTCCGACTGTCAAGGCGGAGACTTTCCACGCGACATTGTGATGTAACACTAAGTTGACACTTGTATATAGCACTTTGCCAACTTCGTACGTTTGCCGTGGGAATGAAGGAAGAAGCAGCAGAGCATTGGTTGATCCTTCTTCGTTGGCTTAAGACGACCTAACTAGACTAACAAGTCAAAATTATACTCCCCTTGGGGTTAAATCAGTAATACAACAACTACTTCTGGCTCTCACACCTCTAATTCTCAACCTCATACAGCACTTTGTTTTGACTCCAAATTCCACTTAGGAGGAACACCACACCAATATGTGATTGATAAGATCTGTAATGCTACAATTAACAAAGATCACATCCAATATAAAAAGCGGTTGTGAAAATGTATCTAAAAATCATAAAATGAGTCCTACAGTTTTTTAAAGCTATAGTTGGAATTTACAAACAAACTGAATTACAATTATTAAAAAACAACAAACCTTTTGTTTAAAACAACATTCATGTACAATAAATCATAAAAATTCACAGATGGGGAATACACATAAGACAATCATATATATCTTTACGGTTACTAATCTATCATTGTTGAGGACACATAGGGCCTCATTATGATATCGAGTGGAAAGTTTCTGCCCAACACCCTCTCAAATTCGGGAACTGACCGACTCGCGGTCAGCGGTCCCGCCCGAGCGATTACAATGCAACTGAACACTGTTTGGTCGGAGTCCTATTGTTCCTTAAGGGAGCCCGTGTTCCTACCAACAATTCAGGCTCCTATGTTGATGAATATTCATATTAATAGTGTAAATTATTTTCATTAATCAAATGTTCATTATGAATTAATTAAAATTAATGTACTTCCCACACTATACCCCCACAAGACACACAACACAATTAATTGTTACATTATTAATTATTATTAATGATAAATATTATGTGCTCAAAATTGATTTAATCCCCCCCATACCCCTACAAAACCCACATCTAAAATGTAAAAAAAAATTATTTCGACATTTAACATCATTAATTATCAATCAAACAAATATTAATTCATTAAAATGAATTAACTTCCCACCCTTTACCCTTTTAAAACCCACAACCCACAACTAAAATTGTACTTTAAAAACATTAATTACACAATTAATAGTACAAACTGATAATCTTTAACAACGAATTATAAATTAAGTAAAATTAATATGAATTATCAACTAATTATTATGTAATTCAAAATAAATTAATTCCCACTCCTTACCCCTTTTAACCACACAACCTGCACTAAAAAAACAAATCAATTAAGGAATTAATATTAATTAACATCTAATTAATAATTAATGAAAAATAAATTACTTCCCAACCTTCGCCCCTATTAACTCCACAACCTGTACTTAAAAAAATTACACAATTGCCATAATGAATCATCAATTAATACATTAATATTAATTAACAACTAATTAATAAGTAATTAAAAATGAATTACTTCCAACCCTTTAACTCTATAAACCCCACAATATGCACCTAAAAAAAATACACATTTCCCATTAATGAATTAATATTAATGTTATGTTATGTTATGTTAAAAAATTTATACCGCGCACGTACACCGAGACGGTTTCTTGGCGCTCATAACAGACATAACAAACTGAGGCAAGGAACATTACTCAAAGGCTAGCTTAAAAAGGTGAGTTTTCAGGGTTTTTCGGAACAGTTCGTAGGTGGGGCAATGGCGAAAAGAAGAATTCAATGATTAATTAATTAAAAATAAATAACTTCACTCCTTTTACCCCTATAATTCACACAACCCACACATAACATCGACCCCCAAAAAATTAAAAGCACAATTAACACTATCAAATAAATATAATTAAATACAAAGTAAACATTAATTTATTATAATTAAAGTACTTCCCACCCTATTCCCCTATAAACCCATAACCTGCTACAGAACTGAAAGACACAACATTTAATTAAATTAAATGTAATAACTACTAAAAATGTAACATAGATATTAAAAAAACATAAACAATACTTATACAAAGAAAGTACATCACATACATTTAAATATACACTAAAATACATAACACTAATTAAAAAATCAATATTTCAAACTACTATATTTTTGCAAACTATATTAATGACTTCTATATTTTAAAAGTCGATATTATACCTTAATGGTGCTAGCTTCAAGCCCTCCTCCATGCACAGCTCCTAATGATACAGTGGCAACAGTTCCTGTTCATCCTGATTTAGCACAAATTGAAAGACCCATACAGATACTCCAAATCATCCGGATGTATGACGTTACAACGCATACTTTTACAACGCATACCATTACAACTAATTTTTCACAACGCAACATCCATTACAACGCATTCCATTACAACGCATGCCATTACAACGAATTTTAAAAAACTACCTTTACAACGCATTCCATTACAACGCATACCATTACATTGCATGTATGGTAAGTATTGGATAGTGTAGGGGTAAAAATTACTATTCTAACTCCAAGAGGGTGCAACAGTAGGGTAAGTGTTGGATAGTGTAGGGGATAAAATGTACTATTCTAACTCCAGGGGGTGCACCAGTAGGGTAAGTGTTGGATAGTGTAGGGGTAAAAATTACTTTTCTAACTCCAGGGGGTGCAACAGTAGGGTAAGTGTTGGATAGTGTAGGGGTAAAAATTACTATTCTAACTCCAGGGGGTGCAATAGTAGGGTAAGTGTTGGATAGTGTAGGGGTAGAAATTACTATTCTAACTCCAGGGGGTGCAACTGTAGGGTAAGTGTTGGATTGTGTAAGGGTACTTAGCGTTGTAATGGTATGCGTTGTAATGGTATGCAGTGTAATGACTGCGTTGTAATGACATGCGTTGTAGTGGTATGCGTTGTAGTGTCATGCGTTGTAATGGTTGCGTTGTAATGGCATATGTTGTAATGGATGTTGTGTTGTAAAAGTTTCATTCTAATGGTAGTGCGTTGTAAAAGTTGCGTTGTAAAGGTTGTTTTTCAATCATCCCATGAGTTTTGGCTCGACCATAAGTTGCAGTTCCGACTGTGACTAATGCGACTGGAGTGCGTACCACAGCCCAAATAATGCCTGCAAATGCCCAGATGTTACCCAGAGTCATTGCAAATGCTCCTCCAAAAGTGGATTTAAGGCCAGAAAATTATCAACCCACTGGAGTTATACCTATCAGAGGGTTTGTTCCGACTTCACAAAATTCTCAG
Organism: Lissotriton vulgaris; assembly: GCF_964263255.1. Classification (NCBI taxonomy): domain Eukaryota; kingdom Metazoa; phylum Chordata; class Amphibia; order Caudata; family Salamandridae; genus Lissotriton; species Lissotriton vulgaris. Next base: position 670,318,519 of record NC_141691.1, on the reverse strand, counting down.
TTGGTTTTGGGAGGCCCCCGAGAGAGTACAAGCTCTAGTAGATAGAGGGACATTCGTTTTCACAGCCATTATTACTCCTAGTGATATGGAGGAAACCATCACAGCCAGTACAAGCACTAATAGATGGAGGGACATTACTTTTGACAGCCCCTATAACTCCTTGTGGCATAAATGCTACTGAAGAGGGTTAGATGCCAGCTTGGTTAGAAGAAGCAGCGGGAATTAGGAACACAGAAAGCAAAGGGTGCAGACGAGGCTAGACAAGGATAGTGTAAAGTTTTTAAATGCTACTCCCCATTAAAGGTGAAATTTGAAGAAATAATAAGGGGATGTTTAGAATTTTAACATATCTAGCAAAACCAAAGAAAGGAGATAATATATCTGTGTAAGGAAATTAAACTAAGAGCAGCTGTTGTGCATGACAAATTGACAGAATGGTCTCAAAAATACTAGATTGATCTTGCTAAAAATGTGCATCTGCAGAGCAGCAATAGGCTCCAATTGGATGATTCCCTATTTGAAAACATGCAAGTTTTGGGAATGTGTGTACACACTATGGAGTTAGTTAAATGCACTCACAAAATGGAGTGAAACTGAAAAACAAGAAATCAAATGGGCAAACACACACGACAAAAAAAGAGAGAAGCTGCTAACGCAAGGAAGCTTGATGAGGAAAGTGAGGGAGAAATGACAGCATACCCACACTGAGAAATAGCAGTAGGACGGCATGTACATGTTCTTTGGAGTGGAGGTGATTTGGCTGCATTTATGAACAATTTCCAGAAATTGAGAGACAAATCGGTGCAAAGATAAGCACATGTGGAACGATTCATAAAGATTTTAAAGGTGTTGAGGACAGATTTGAATACATTTGTTGACATTGTAGTACCTGCGGAGTTATGGGCTGGATGGAAGACTACAGTACAATTGCAGAATGAGGAGCATGTAAAGGAGACTACAACAAATGCACCATTTCCTATAGTGATGGAGTAATATGAGGCAGTGATAACTTTCCTGAAAGACAGAGTGCCACTTAGAGATTTGGCTCAGATTAAAATTAAAAGAATTACCTTAGAGCCGAAAGAAACTGTGCATGAATACTATGAACAAGTGTTACAGGTGTTTGGTTTCAGCAGCTTAGTGGACAAGAGTATCCTGAGGAAAAGGATATGGGGAGTTTTGTGTCACAATTTTAGGAATGAATCCAGAGATCTGTACGCACATAAATCAAAGCATGATCTGTTGGGAGAACAAGACGCTCAATAAAAACTGAGAAATGCTGATTACTGTAGTGACGAGTTAGACATGAAGCAGAAAAACATTAAACAGATGTTTATATTGGCTCAAATTAGGTTGGCTCAGGAAGTTTTTCAGAACCATTCTTTTGCAGGACATAAAGGTAATATACAAGGAGTTACAGTTCCACGGGTTGGTTTTCATGGAAATCAAGGAGGATTTAACGTGTATCAAGGTAGAGATAGAGGTGTTTCAGTGGTACAGTTTCTGGAGCAGATGTTGCTGCTATGAAAAAGAATACTCCCTGTCACATCTGTCACAAAATTGGACACTGGAAAAGAGAATTTAGATATAATCCTGAGAATGTTGGTGGAAATGTACAGATGCCGAAAGGAATGCAAATACAAAATGTGTCTACATAGCAGATACAAATGCCTGTGCAACGTCAGGTCCACATAATGCCTGCCAAACTAGTCCAAATGAACTACCAATATATGGGAAACTTTTGGTTACATTAAAATCAAATGCCAAAAATTCATACAAACTCTTTCAAAAATTCCATGCAACAATTCCAAAATCTGAACTAAAAGTTTTGCAGCAATATCCCTTTTTCGAAACTGATGGTTCAGGTTCTGATAATTCCCAATGATTGTGCCGGAGAGGGGAGGAACGTTGTGTATTTGGCGAATCTTAGAGGTAGAACGAAGGAATTTATATGTGGGTGCTGAAGTATTATTGCCACCCTGGGTAGTTTTTGATTGATACAGGTGGTACCAGATTCACAGTTAGAACAATGGAAGTTCCAGATCCACGTATCTCGGGGAAAACTATCCAAGTTGTAAGAGTTACAAATAAACAGTTCATGAATTCGATCTCATAAAATGTTCCAGTAAAGATGGGCTCATTTGAGGAAAAGCACAAGTCTGTTGTCAGTGATTCTTGCCCTTTAAATCTATCATGATTGTAGTTAATTCATATGCGAGGACTGCCTGTTTGATATAGTTCCTCTTCCTTCAGAAATATTGACCTCTCAGCATAAATGTGTTAGTCGATTTCTGCCTAGACATCTTTCTACTTGCAGTTGGGTCCTTAATTGTTCTTTCATCCTAATAGCAGTAAAATCCAATTCCACATAGTTCTGTAATTCCCTAATTTTAGGCAATTTCTTATTATGTTTTGCGTTAGGGTCACCGTATCCCTTCGCCAAATTGAGAGCCACAGTAGTATGGTGCTAGTCTTAATGAATGTGAGACGAATGGTTAGCCCAATTCTGCATGCAGAGTATATATAGAGTGGGATTGTGGGAGAGACACTAAGCACTTAAAGAATCTGTTTTCAATGGTTTGGAGCAAGTCAATAGATGCCATGCCCCAGACTCCTGCCCCATAAATTGCTGATGACTTTGTTTTAGCACAGTAAATATTTATTTTATGGGGACTAATGGTCTGGCGGCCAGTTTTTTACAGAAGGATTTTATGGCTGACAGACTCCTCTCCATTCGTAAAGCCCTTCCTTGAACTAGATTTGACCATGTTTTCTTTTTATCAAAAAGGACCCCTAGATAGGGAAAGGTGTCAACTACTTAAATTTTTCCTGATTCCATATGGAGGTACGGGGGTTTATTTAATTTACCAGCCCCTGCTATGATAACAAATGATTTTGTCTGATATAAGACGCTGGAGGCCTAGCCCCATTCTAGCGATTAAACACAGCATCATCTGCATAGGCAAATATTGGTAACCGATGTTAATTAGACACAGGGGCGTCCAAAGTAGTACCCACAAGTGCATCATCAACACTGTTCGTATGGATAGAGAAAAGAAATGGGGCGGTAGTGTTGGTATATAATTGACGGATACAATTAATTGTATCTAGGTCGATCCCCATCTCTTCCATTATATACCAAAGCAGTCGAATGCTACTGAGAGATCCATGAAAGCCATATACATTTTCCCACCCTTTGCTCTGGTATATTTATCTATGATTATTGATAGGTTCGAACACTGGTCTACAGTGCCCTTTCCTTGCTGGAACCCATATTGTGCCTCCATTAGGATATTCTTCTCCGGAGCCCAGCACTCCAACCTAGATAAAAAAAAGTCAGTTCATAAGCTTGGCTGTTGTGTCTAGGAGTGAGATTGGTCTATAGTTCTTTGGACATTCCCTGTCCCCCTTTTTATTGATAGGGACAATGTCACTGGTTTTCCAGGAGGGCGGAGGGCCAGCTATGGATATGCTATTAAAAATGTTGGTCAATCAAGGAGCCCAAAGATCTTCGTTCTCTTGGAAGAAGTCTATTGGGACCCCAAAGTGGCCCGGGGTCTTCCTGGTGCTACAAGCTGCCAGACCACTCCTCACCTCTATAAGTGTAAAGGACAGTGTGTCCTGCAGGTTGGGATTTGTTGTGGACAGGTTTCTAGTTCTAGACAGTAATTAATATTATCCTGAATAGTCAGTATTATTTCAGGGACTAGATTAAGCATGTCAATTTGAGCCTACTTTAATTTGAAACCATTTTTCCTTGCCAGTGAGAGGGAACCTGTTTTCTGATGCACAATCACCTCCCTGAGGGTCAAAATGTACTCGCAAATTTGAATGGTAAGATCACTAAAATTCGTAAACTGGATGTCTACTTGGTTAATGCTATTATTAAGGGGTTTAGAGAGCAATATGAAATCAATAGTTGAATTCATAGGCATCTCAGCGGATGTTTTTCCCTAGAGCACCCATTGATATATTCAATGTATTAGCTATTGCCATATTCCTGGTAAATAGGGTCCTGTTCAGACAGTTTTCTACTACACGTGATCCTGTAGTTGCAGGTATTCCCGGTTGCCTAAAAGCAGTTGTCTTGGTGGCTACTAGTCTGGTAAAGAGCGAGACCATTGGGTTGGGTTACCCCTTAACTTCTATGATCCCACACTCTGTGGAGCTCTTGTTGACAAGAATGATAACATAGTATGAATTTGAATTTGAATTTAAAATATTTCTATAGCGCGACGTTCACCAAACGGTTTCTTGGCGCTTTAGGAACATGGAAGGCAGAAGCCGAGAGATAAACAGAAATGGATTCAGAAGTGAGTTCACTGTGGAAAGGCTTGGCTGAATAAAAAGGTCTTCAGGCCCTTGCGAAAGAAAGAGTAATCCTTGGCCAATCGTAAATGGGCAGGGAGGGAGTTCCAAAAGGTAGGTGCCAAGACTGAAAATTTGGACCCACCCCATTTTTTTCTCTTAAAACGGGGTACCTGTAGGAGAGCTTGGGACGAGGACCGGAGCTCCCTAGAGGGAACATATTCCTTTAACAGGGCGGAGATGAAAGCAGGGGCAGTTCCCTGGCGTGACTGAAAGACCATACAGCCCATCTTAAAAAGAGAGCGTTGCCGAACAGGCAGCCAGTGTAGAGCCTTTAGAAGTGGCGTGGAGTGATGAGAGCGGGAAAGGCCGTACACTAGCCGAGCCGCCTGATTTTGCACTAGCTGGAGTTTCCTTAGACTGTAGGCCGGGATGCCGTTGTATAGGGCATTGGCATAGTCCAGCCGGGAGATCACAAGGGCAGACATGATTAGTTTTAGTGCCAGAGGGGAAAAGAAGCGAGAGACGGTGCGGATAGTGCGGAGGGTGAAAAAGCAAGAAGAGACGACAGAACTAACTTGTGAATGAAGGGTGAGGAGGTTATTCATTTTTATGCCTAGGGTCTTGACTGTAGGGGAGGGAGTGGGAGGGGGACCAAAGGAAGAGGGCCAAAAGGAAGAAGTCCAGGGACTGGAGGAGCCACCCGTGAGAACCAGCTCGGTTTTATCTGGGTTCAACTTCAGATGGTTGTGGCTCATCCAATCCCTGATGAAAATCATAACAGTTTGAAAATTAGAGATAGAGTGAGGAGAGGAAGAAAGATTAAAGACGAGCTGGAGGTCATCTGCATAATTGTATACAGTGACCTCCAGCTGCTGGAGTGCAAAAATGAGAGGGTAGATATACAGATTAAACAAAAGAGGGGAAAGAGAGGAACCCTGGGGGACACCACAGGTGATCTTGAGGGGAGTTGATGTGAAATCCCCCAGCCGGACCGCCTGGGTACGGTCCCGCAGGAAGGACGAGAGCCAGACCAGGGCTGAGCCCCCGATTCCCGCGCTCTGATACGTGAAAGCAAGATGGAGTGGTCCACCGTATCAAACGCGGCGGAGAGATCGAGGAGTACCAGAGCCTGGTGTTTGCCCTGGTCCAAGCCCTCCCTGAGTTCGTCCTGGACCGACACCACAATGGATTCAGTCGAATGCCTGGGCCGAAATCCTGCTTGACAAGATGCCAAGCCGCCAGTTGCTTCAACGTGAGCACTGAGTACCGAGGTGGTATATCGCTCAAGCACCTTGCCTAAATAGGGTAGCAAGGAGATGGGCCGATAGTTGGTTGGGGAGGATGGGTCGGCACCAGGTTTTTTAAAAATGGGTACGATAGAAGCCGATTTTAGGGCAGGAATTACAACCCCTTGTGCAAGAGAGCTGTTGAGGAAGGTAATCGGGGGCTGAGTGCAGACGGAATAAATCCGTTGGAGGATATGGGCCGGACAAATGTCGGCCGGAGAGCCCGATTTTACCTTGGGGAGTAATCCCAGGAAAACTTCTTCCGTCAGGGGGGGAATCGAAAGTAAGCAGGATTGAACAGTGGGGGGAAGGGGGTCAACATAGCTCGAGGAGGGGGGGGGGGATGTTAGTCTTGATCTTAGAGATTTTATCCAAAAAGTAATGATTCAAAGAATCACACAGGGCTTGGGTAGGAGGGAGGTTGGGGGTGGTCCTATCTGAGAAGGCCAACTCATTAACAATAGTGAAAATTTCTTTCGATTTATTCTCTGACGCTAAGATTTTGGAATAGAAGTGAGCAGATTTGGCTTCTAGGATGGATTTTTTATACTCCTGCAGTAGTGCGAGGTAGCGCGTTTTCTGTACAGGGCAATACTCCCTTCTCCACAGTCTCTCAGCTCGCCGGAGGGACAGCTTTTTTTCCTTTAAGTATTCGTTAAACCACCGGTTCGCCTCCTTAGGTCTTTTAGTCGATATCCGGCGTAGAGGGGCTATTATATTGCATCCTTCCGTAAGACAGGTGTCAATCGCAACAGCTTGTGAAGAGGAGGGTAAGCCAGCCAGATCTGGAGAGGAATTTAACAGGGAGGATGATAGGGAGACAAGATCGGCACAATTCCAACTTCGTGCCCAGGTGTTTTTTAGTGGCAGAGTCTTAGTAACAAGGTTAATGTGGAGGGAGACCGAAATAATAGCATGGTCCGACCATGGGCATGGGGACACTAATAAAGAAGAGATGGCATAATTGAGGGACCAGACTTGATCAAGCACATGGCCACGAACATGAGTCGGGACATTAATGAGGGAGGTAAAATTCATTAGTTGAAGTAATTCAGTGAATTGCTTGGAAGCTGGACATTCAAAAGGGTCATTAGGCCAATAATTAAAATCCCCTAGTACTAAGACTGAGGCATAATTGACCGCCAATGTGGCCAGTAGATCCTGAAAAGCTGGTATAAACAAAGGAGTGGGCTGGGGCGGTCGGTATGTTAGCAAACAAATGAGCGGGGGAGAGAAGGTTGAAGAACGAACCACAAGGTGCTCAGTGGAGTTGATAAGAGTAGAGGGGAGGAGCTGAGAGTTAAACTCCGACCTGGCGATAAACGCTACGCCACCCCCTTTCTTATCTGCCAAGCGATCGGCACGAAGGGCCGCATACGATGGGGGAAGGGCAGCTAAGAGGGATGGGAGGGAGGACTCACAAAACCAGGTCTCGGTTAGACACAGTATGTCAGGCTTGTGGGAATCAAGTAGGACAAACAGGTCTTGGTGGTGTTTCACCGCCGACCTGGTGTTGAGTAAGATGACAGACAGAGGGGAAGGGGAAGGAGAGGGGGAGAAGGAGGGCGGCGCCGATGGGGGAGTGAGGCCAAGGGAGGAGATGGTGTTGATAGTGGAAAGCGATAGTGGCCAGTTTCCTCGTAAGGTTTTAAGGCCCGCGGATGAATAAGAGATGAAAGGGGCATAAGGCCTGGCCCCTAGCCCCGTCTGGCCGCGGACGGGCGCAGACGGGCTTGACTTAAGCGTGACTTCGGCGCGCATTTGTCGCGCCCGCTGCGCTCGTCCGCTGCGCGCACGAGGACACATCGCGATTTATGCAAATTACCCCCGAGCAGCTGGACCGCTAAGTGCGGTCTGGCAGCCTTCAGGCTACACCCAAGATGGCGCCCGCCCGCCCTCCACACAATCGGCACGAGCAGCCGCGATGGACCTGGGCTGGGGAGGCCAAACAAGAAGGGGTGAGTGCGCAGTGCAATTGAAAAGTAAAATGTAATTACAGAGACAAATAAACAGGCTAAAAGGCTGACACGGCGTCTGCAACCAAATCATGCAGAAACGATGCCAATATCACGTTTAAAACCACAGTAATGAACACTGCAGCCTCACGCTGATCCAATGTCCCCAGTGAGGAACAGGAGCTGCCACCACCTGCTCTCCCACAGCGAGCGCTGGAGATCCTGTCGATTTATGCAAATTACCCCCGAGCAGCTGGACCGCTAAGTGCGGTCTGGCAGCCTTCAGGCTACACCCAAGATGGCGCCCGCCCGCCCTCCACACAATCGGCACGAGCAGCCGTGATGGACCGGGGCTGGGGAGGCCAAACAAGAAGGGGTGAGTGCGCAGTGCAATTGAAAAGTAAAATGTAATTACAGAGACAAATAAACAGGCTAAAAGGCTGACACGGCGTCTGCAACCAAATCATGCAGAAACGATGCCAATATCACGTTTAAAACCACAGTAATGAACACTGCAGCCTCACGCTGATCCAATGTCCCCAGTGAGGAACAGGAGCTGCCACCACCTGCTCTCCCACCTATTCCATTGTGCTTTGACAAGATACCATGAGACTATTTTGTCCCTTGACAATGCATTTCTCCAAAGGTGTCATGTGCTTAACCCTTCCATCATTGTTGCCTGTAAATGATTCTGATTATGATGAAGTTTAACATGATTGCCTAGATGTCATGGATTTATGCACCAAACCAAGATCAGACATTAAGGATGAACCCCTTATTGAGCCTGTCCATGTACTTTTTGTAGACTGCTCGTGTTTAAGAGATATTGATACCACACTAAGAGCAGCGTATGTAGTGTGCACAATAAAAGATGTTTTAGGATCTTCCTGGCTTCAAAGAGTTACCGCAGCACAAGTTGCCAAATTGATTACCCTTACAAGAGCATGCAGTTTAACTGCACAAATGAGAGTCACCATTTTTACCGATAGCCAGTAGGGGTTTGGTGTTGACCACAGCTTTGGGCAATTGTGTCACAACAAGGCTTTTTGACTTCTTTAGGTACACCGTTCCATAACAGAATCCATGTCAAGAATCTGTTGGAGGCTTTGCATTTGCCCAGGAAAATCGCAGTGGTTAAATGTGCAGCTCATCAAAGTGGTAATGGTCTTGTTGCCATGGGTAACAGATATGTGGATTCAGTAGCATGGTATTGTGCTTTGTTGCCTGTCCATTTAATGGAAATTTCACATGTGAGTCCAAGGAAGAGAGTTCATTAACAATGTTGATGAAAGTCACTGATATTTGGGATGAATTAAAGAGAGATCAGGAAAATGTTTTAGATGCAGAACAGAGCAGTAGGACAAAAGGGGGTTGTGAGAAAATTGCAAATGACATTTGGATGTCTGCTGATGGGAGACCAGTGTTGCCAGATAACTTGTTGTTTCCTATGACATGGTATTATCATGGATACACACTTTTAGGTAGGGATTCCATAGTGAGACTATCCCTGATAGTACTAGCTACTATTTTCTGGCTGAAGAAATTTGCCACCAATGAGTAATATGTTAACAAATGAATGCAGGAAAGAGAACACACATTACACTGACACACATAGGGAGATCAGGTGGTCCCTTCAACAGGATGCAAAAGGACTTTATCATGATGCTGGATTACAACGGGCTGAGGTACATCCTGGTCAGCGTGTGTATTTTTTTTAGACGGTTGGAAGCCTACCCAGCCTGGATAAATGATAGCCTCACTGTAGCAAAATTGTTACTGTGTGAGTTGATACCCAGGTACAGAATGGCGATTTCTCTTGAGCCAGATGGAGGAACTCATTTTAATAATAAGGTTGCGAAAATGATCTGCACAGAATTACAGACTGAGCAAAGATTGCACTGCAGTTATAGATCTGAAGCCTCTCGAATAATCGAATAGGTAAACAGGACTAAAAAGTCTTGATTGGCAAAAGTTTGTGATTCAACTTCTCTCAGATGGCCAGATGCATTACCCTTGGTGTTAAGGAGCATTTGAAGTACTCCAGACAGAAAGACGGGATTGTCACTGCATGAAATTTCATAGGATTACCAGCTGTTCCAGCAAATGCTCTCTTGAATATCACTGATGATATTGTTTTGGATTACTACAAAGGATTGACTGATGTAGTCCGTTCTAATTCTCATCAAGTTTCCATGGCAACACTTGGTCCACACCAAGAACAGTGCCACAACCTCAGTCCGGGTGATTGGGTCATGATCAAGAAACACATTTGTTAAACTTGTCTAGAGCCCTGATGTTGGAGTCAATGCCCAATGTTATCCTTTCGAAATGCTTTCGATCACCAGCCATATTTTGTGAGCATGGAAACCAGACTCAAGGGTTGATGACTATTTGTTTTAATATGGATGAATAAACTCGGTATGAATCAAGGGCTTCATAAAAAGCAGCATTCTTTGAACTGACTGCTAGCGAGACAGTCAATTTTGTGGTTCCGGGCAGGCCAATTTTTCTTCAGTAACGAAGTTGTGTGTCTCCGGATTTGTGACTGTGGATATTGGTGACACCTCCCCTCATATAGGAACTGACCACAGACTGTGAGATGCAAGTGATACATTCTTCTCCTGATGAGATTCTTATAAGAGATTCAAGAGTAGAAACGTCAACTAGTTTCATGTATTGCTTTCTTTGACAGCATTGTAATCTACAAAGAAGTTAGCATGGCTAATATCGTAGATGTAAAAATCATTTTGCGATCCTGAATGGGTTTATATTTTGTGGATCACTTTGTTTAATTCTGACAACATGCAAACCTTTTTAAGCATTGCGTCATCTCCATTCACAAAGATATTCTTACATACAGAGCAGAATCATATGGAATAATTGAATTTGTTTTAAGAAACATTTTTATTAAAGGAAAGGCTTCCTGTAATTCTCTATTCAGTGTGATAATTTTGCACTGAAATTTTCAAAAGGTCTGCACACACCTGAAAGAACTTAAAACAAATGAGACAGACAGAACTTTTGTCTTAATATTCATGTTGTACCCAGCGACATCTTAAAGATTTTGGGGGCCCTGTTCGGATCCAATTGCAGCTCTTGACACTTTTTTGTATCTATGGTTATTACCAAGAATTTGATGCCTCTGGGTAATTTTCAAACTTATAGTTAATTTACAAATCAGGGTAACAATTTATTATACAACAGAAAAAACACTAATCACAAACAAGTTAATTTCAGAAAACATAGGAATTATATACATATGCCAATTTTTAGCCACACTGGGGAGTGAAAAACAATACATTTATTAATAAACAATCAAAACAGAAAATGTGGAGAAGATTTGTGGGGGTTATAGACGCACGTTTCGGTGAGCGTGCCGCCTTCATCAGGAAGCCACATTGAAATATTATCTACAAAAGGAATACAAGGTACATTAAGTAAAACCAACTCACTCGGAAAAAATAAATTTTAGGGTGCAGAACATAAAATGGGAAGAGAGTTCCCTACTTCACCAAGGAAACCACTGGTGTAAAAAACAAAAAGATTATAAGAAAGATAATAATGTTGTGGATCAACGATGAGATAATAAAAGTGATGAATTGAAAAGTGAAATATAGAACCAAGACTTAGTTTGCATGCAGAAGTCTTGCCTGTCTGAATAAAAAATAAAAAATAAGAATATTCTTGGTGAGATTGTTTCATGGGGTGAGAGTACTCACCTGAATGCAGAAAGATAGCCTCGTGGGTCTGCGTTCAGAGGATATGCGTAGGCCAAGTAATGCTAAAGAAAGGACAATGGTGAAATAATCAGAGTTAAAAACGGGTGAGCGGGAAGGGGGAAGAGGGGAGAGTATCGATGAGGATATCTTTAGCAATAGCCAGTTCTTGCTTGTATGCAAGTGACTAGGCAATATCGGGCTGAATCAGCAATTCTTGAGCCGATCCCTACAATCCAAAGTAAGAAAAACAAACTTACATGGAAAACTGAGCCAAACAAGTGTATAAAGTGGTCATGGGGTGTGATAAGTCGGTGACTTACCAAGGCGATACCATGGTTCTACATGCTCAAATGAACGTATTGTGACCTGATGTCTTGTTTGATAATATCTGAAAATATATGTGGAGCCTAATCTTTAAATTCAGCGACCAGTCACAGGGTTGTCAAACCTCAGAGATGAACAGGTTTGAGATATTCAGACCGGCAGAGGTACTTTTTCCCTGAAATACACAAAACGGGGGGAGTGATCCAATAGTATGGATTATGTATAGAGAAGTTGCAGTTGATCCCGTATGGGGGGAGGGGGAAAACTGCATGGATAGCAGTACTCTAATATTACTGCAAATAATCTTTGTGACACCCTCCTATTCTCATATCTGAAGTCCTGTTTTTGTGTGAAAGAAAACTAAATAAATAACACATATATTGATCTCCAAAATGTCTGTAATAGACTCTCACACATTACCCACATTAAAAAATAAATTAAAGGAAAAATGTATTTAAAACAATCTATTTAAACATTAATAAAGTCCATCAGGGCAAGACTCGCTGCAGAATATAGCTGGCTCTATCAGCACCCTCCTCCCTCTTTAAAGACTGGGTCCTCTTGTCCACAACCCACTTTGCCTATCCCTTAGAACATCTCTGGTTGTACCTTGATTGCTTTTTGGGAATAAAGTTTTTGGTCCTAGGTATATTGTTTTATAAAAGGCAGAACAGCAACATCATCAGAAAAAAAGCAATGGAGAGCCGGAAGGAAAAGAACAGATGCCAGGCTTTCCACTTTTGGTATCTATGAGTGTTGAACGACATCACCTTTGAAATCCTTCTGGCAGCATCCATCCTCTGTATCATAAAAAAATCTCAAAAATAATTGTTCAAGCTCAAAAACTATTCTTCAAGCCGCACCTCACTGTTGAGTGACCTTCGGGTTGCAGGGTGCATTCAGAGTTGCTTTCTCTGATGACCCTATTCATCACCTGCCAGCCCACTGCCCCATGCCTTTTGTTGCAACTTCACTCTCTTTCCTGGCCCCACCTCCTTCGTCCCTCACTGCCACTCGACCTGCAGCTCTCTCCTCTAATCCTCAACACTTTGCCCTACTCCTGTGATTAACCTGTCTGTCACTCTGTTTTGTACAGCCCTCCGTGGTTTTGTAGTGAGGCTTGTACTTTGTTTATTTTTTAATCTTTTTCTTGAGGATTTGAAGAAAATCAAACAAAATATAAGAAAGAACTGTGAGAACAGATATTTCAGGATCACCAAACTTGAATCATTGTGATTATGATTCAGAGACAGGACATTTATGAAAGGAGCATTTTCCAGAATGAGAGAGCAACCAAGAGTCTGCAATATAATTGCAAAACTGACCTAATGCAATTTATATGCCACAGTGACATCAAGGCTCTTGCTTTTTAAGACCACATACATGTATGCTTACCTCAACACAACTGGAGGATCCCATCACTTGGCAACTACGCTGACAGGGTGACAGAATGGGACCGCTGGTTCTCCCGAATGTTAAAGGATTGTAGGGTCAGTGAAAAAGATGCTGTCATGGTTCCACTCAAAGTAAGTTACAACACATCTCCCTTTATAATAGAATATTAAGAATTAATAACTAATATATTAGGAAGCATTAACACAAGAAACACCGACAAAAAAACATGAAAAATGTACAAACTATCCATCCTAACACAAAACTTAAGAATACAATAAAATGATATAAAAACATTAACAGAGGAAGAAAATGAAAGATTAATAAATGGAAAATGTAATACCCAGAGAAATGAAACTTTACCCTATCACTATGAGAATGTTCTTCATAGAACAATACCAACAACCAAGCCCATTCAAGTTACATAACAAGATAGAACTATAACAAAGTCTACTCGGAATTATACATAATCTCTCAAATACAATGGTTTTCTGCTCAAACAGTGACTATGGCGGAAAACGCCCTGACCTAGTTCATCATTTTTACTTTCACTCTCATTGCTTGTAGTCACATGCCAATTTTTGTTTGCACCTCTTGCCAACTGAGACATACTACATACAGCGCCACCACCCACAATTACCACATTCTTCCTTACTCGTATTATGCGTTTGGGACCTAATAATTTGGATCTGCCATTAGGTATCCAGACAGGCTTCTTTATATAAACTGCATACATCTCCCACCTTCCATTTCCGCTTGGGACCTCTATGACTATCATCAAATTGTTGTTTGTACCTTGGCTTCTTGAGCATGACAGCCTGCGGGTCTACTCTTTTTGCCTGTTTCTTGAAACACAGTCAGAATGGATTCAATATGCTACCAACCAACCTCCCTTTTAAGCACTGGAAAGGAGTTACCATGGTAACCAGACTGGGAGTATTGTGATGCGCCCAGAACCTCTCTCAGAGCACCCCCCCAGGGGAGCTCCATTCTCCACAGCACTTTGAGCACAGGCCTCTACCAAGCAGTTCATACTCTCCACCAATTCATTGGCTTGGGGAGAGTACAAAGCTGTTCGATAATGCTTAATGGTAAGGTCATCTAGAAACTCACTCATTTGTAATGAGATAAACTGTACTCCATTATCAGTTCTGATAGTTTTGGGCACCCCTTCAAATGCAAACACTTCCAGTAAAAACTCAATCACATGTTTGGTAGTTACAGAGTTCACACAGCTAGCTGTAACCCACTTTGAAGTATAGTCCACCAAGACCAAAACAAAGCTCTCTGATGCATGTAACAACACGAACGGGCCCACAATGTCCAAACCTAACTTGTTCCAAGGTTCTGACGAAATCTCAACAGGAGACAAAGGACCAATCCTGGCAGAAGTGGTCTTGTTACTCCCTGCACACTGTAGGCATTCTTTGATCACTCCCTCAACTTCCCTATCCACACCAGGCAACCAATAACATTCCCTCACTCAGGATTTAGTCAGGTTCCGGCCAGATTAATGATTTTACACCTCAAATACCTTGGAGGAACCATATGTTCACCCCGATACAACTCACATTCGAGAATACATCGCTCATCCTTGACACACAAGAATGATTTAACTTCGTCCTGACTCTTCCCGAGATCAGGCCATCTCATAACTGCAAAATGCATGACCTGATTCCTCATTTCATCCTTCTCTGCTTCAGCCTCCCACTGAGACTTGTTAATGGTTGTCTCTTTGACCCACATAACCTGCAGATCCCTTTCCTATTGTCCAATCTCCTTCTCCACCCCTAACCTAAATAGAAAATCTGCTGGCATGTTTGTAGCCCATGACAAATACTCAACCTTGTAGTTGTACTCAATCAAGCCTTCCACCCATCTCTTGATGCGTGGAGTGGTACTATCTATTTTATTACACCCCAGCAGCTGGATAAAGAGTTTGTGGTCAGTTCTTAGAATGAAAGGCAGGCTGTAGGAAAGTGTCCCTTTTTGCATGATTACCCCCTAACTTTTTGCCAGATACCTAATGCTAACTTGACTGAGTGTGCTTTGCGTCACTGCCCATCAGGTTCCCAGGGCCTGTGTTCTTTTCCAAAACTGTACCTTTGTCCCCACAATTGGCACACCTCTGGGCCACATGTAAGTCTTGTGTAAAAGGTACCCCCCCGTACCAAGGGCCTTCTGACCAAAGAAGGACTCTGAGGGCTGCAGCATTATAATGCCACCATCAGAGACCCCTCACCTGAACTCTCACACACTGCCATTGCAGGCTACTTGTTTTGGTACAGACTAAACTGAAGAGTCAACAATGAACCCTTTCCTGGGTGCCATGCCCACCAACACTGCCTGTGGCATGGGTAAGTCACCCCTCTAGTAGGCCTTACAGCCCTTAAGGCAGGGTGTACCATACCTCTGGTGAGAGCAAATCTGCATGAGCAATATGCTCCTACAGTGTCTATGCCATTCACATGCATTGTAAATATAGTTAAGCCATTTTGAGTATAGGGGCTGGGAGTGTGTCATTATGAACTCCACAGCCCCAGAATTGCTCCACTGAAAACTGGGCAGTTTGGTACCAGACGTCTCCACTTCTACCAGCCATCTGCCACCGCTAGACAGGGTTCTGGACCCTGGATAGAGAGCCTCCACTCTCTGGGTCCTGAAATGAAACCCATCCTGGGCAGAGGTGGCATACCTCCTCCCCCAGGATGGACAGCGTCCACGAAGGGAAAGGTTCAAAGGACTGCTGTTTTCGTTAGCTTCCCGCAGCATTTTGCTGGTATCAGTAACTGTCCTCCCCTGGGTCTGATCGCCACTTTGGGCAGGAAATTCAGTGGGAAATCCTAGCCAGGTGTGCCCACCTTTGTTAACCCCACCCCTCAGGTAGGGGAGGCAAAGTGAAGAACACATCTCAGTTTCCTCCATCTTGAAGATGAGGGGAGTTCCCAATAAGGAAGAGTCCTATGCCCCCTCCCTCTGGAGAGTGGCATAATAGGGGGTGTAGACATTCCAGGGAAGGGACACATTGGTACTGACCTGCACACCCCTTTAAAGCCCCTAAATCTAGTATTTAGGGGCACCCCTGAACCTTGCCTCTTCAGATACGATGACCTAAGAAGAAGAAGGACCGAAGAGCTGTGCAGTAGTGGAGGAAAAGAAGACGACAGACTTGGCCCCAGCTCTACTGGCCTGTCTTCTCCTCCAGTGACCCTGCTTCCAGAGACAGGCATGGTCCACAGCCAGCAACCTCAAGAACCCTGGAGGACCTGTGCTGTTATTGACAAAGGCTACTGTCTCCTGTGGACACTGGATTTGTCCAGCAAAGAAACCAATGACTGTATCCGGATCTGGGCGGATCCCTGACATTGCCTAACGCTGCACCCAACGCCCACGGCCCGAGTTTGAGTGAACCACTTACCCTGAAACATCTCCCTGGCAATCCTGACCTCGTCTGATCTGGTGTCTGGCCTCTCCAAGACTCCTCCTCGATACCTGTAGCCTTGATTCGAAGTGTCCCCCCGACTGCCACTGGACTCAGCTAAGGAAACTGAACACCAAAAGGCAGCCCAGTATCTTCTGCCCCCGACTTTAGGGAGCCCTGCCTATAGTGCCCAAGTGTCCCCCAGCTATCCAACTTACCTGTCCAGTCATTGGTCTGCCTTATCTAGCCTCCTGGTCCAAGTCTGCAGCGTTTCTTCACAACCAACGTCCTCCATTGGTTTACATTGGGAGCCCAATGCCTATTTTGCACCCTGCACCCTGCTGCCCGAGTGCCACTGGAGGTGCACTTCTGATGGCCCACTTTTTGCTTGACTTTTGATCTCTGGGCCCTGATCCAGAAACTAAAGGTACCTACCTGTGACTGGTGCTCTTCCAAGTACCCCCTGTCTACATAGCACTATGATGGGCCCCAATCGCTCCTTTGACCTCTGCATCAGGTTGATCCCTGTGCCACGGAGGTTGCACTCTCTTTACCTACCTGACCCCTGCCCTGTGTAGTTGCTACCAGTCCGAGACTGAACTGCAAAACTGAGTGCTTACCTGTAAATCACTCACCTTGTTTTCACTCACAGGAAAGCATTGAACTGTAATATTACATTGCACTGCATACGTTTGTCATTGTAAAGTCCAGAACTGCATTCGATTGACATTTACAGAAAGCTTTCTCAAAACTGTAAAGTATTTGCTGCATTTACAAAATCATACTGCATTCTAGAAAAGTATTGCCAGTCTCACAAACTGTATAACTTACCTGCACTAAGTGACTCCTGTTCCCAAGCCTCTCATACTCGCATCAGTGGTGAGAAAATATTTTTTTGTCAAATGTTCCAAAGTGGGTATCCGGGTTATGCTTTCTTTGTCTGTACCAAATGTCTGTACACATGATGTTGAACAAGTTGCCTTGATTCATAACCAGGGTTTATCAAATTTTGATGAGAAAGAATGGTCAGATGGCTATAGTCTTGACTCTGTTTTACAACAATTGTGTGAGTTCATTAATACTGGTTGGCCTTGCAAACTTCCTGAAACTTTTAGATCTTTTTGGGAAATCAGACATGAACTCTCTGTTATCAATGGATCTATTTTCAGAGGTGATAAGGTTATCCCTCCTCTTTCCTTGAGAATGAAAATTGTCAAACTTTGTCATGAGGAACACTGTGGTATTGTTAAAACCAAGCGAAGAGTCAAGCAATGGTTCTGGTGGCCTGGTATCGATGTCCTTATAGAGACAATTGTAAGTGACTGTTTACTGTGTTGTAATTCAGATAAATCTTCGGTCACTTTGAGACCAAGGTTGGGTGAGTCTTTTGTCCCTACCAAACCATGGTATACTATTGCTATTGATATTATGGGTCCCATCGGTTTGGGGACAACATTTGTCATAGCACTGATTAACATTTTTTCAAGGTGGCCTTTAATTAAAGTTGTCAGCAAAATTACTTCTGAAGACATTTTGAAGTTTCTTGATAGTACCTTCATTGAAGAAGGTTCACCTGCACAAGTTCTTTCAGACAATGGGGTTCAATTTATGTCTAATATGACTCAAGAATATTTTAAAAGAGCTGGTATTAAACACAGAACTACTTCTCTTTGCAACCCTTCTGGTAATGGCATGATTGAAAGATTTAATAGAGTTTTAAACAAATTCTATTCAAATGGCAGTCCAGAATGGCTGTGATTGGGAAGTGCACATTTTTAAAACTGTTTGCATGTATAGAACCACCCCTTATGATTCTTTGGAGGTTTCCCCTTTTGAGGTCATGAGAGGACTTGGTGCCAAAACTAAGTGCAATCCTGAACGGTTGTTAGAATTGCTTTCAGTACCATTCCTGTCGATGTCATCAGGTCAAGGATTGTTAACAAACGTAATGGTATACAGACAAAATATCGATTCAAAATATAGAATAGCACTAATATTAAACTGAAAATATAGAATGGACAAAATATCGAATGGACAGAATATAGTCAACAAAAATATCGAATTTAAGGTAAGTAATTTAATATTGATTTTCATAAATGTAGAAAGTCAAAATATCGAAGTATATAATATAGGTATTAAATATATCGAATTTTTAATAATATCGAATTTTTTAAAGTGTTTTGTATGTTAGTATATGTGTGAAAAGTGTATATTTATTTTATAATTTATTTTAAGCAATGAATTTTATGTTATTTATTTTTTGTGTAATTTAATTCTGTAGCAGGTTGTGGGTTTATAGGGGAATAGGGTGGGAAGGAATTTATTTATAATTATTAAAATATTTAAATTTATTTATTGGCATTTATTTTGAATTATTTGTTAATTCATTTTTAATTGGTAACTAGTTAAATTTTAATTGGCAATTAATTTTACTTAATTGAATAATTGATAATTATGTTAATTTTATTATTTTATTTTCCGTAGTGGGTTGTTGGTTTATAGGGGAATAGGGTGGGAAGTAATTTAATTTTAATTATTTAAATATTTTAATTTATTTATTGGTATTTATCTTGAATTAATTGTTCAATAATTTTTAATTGGTAATTAATTAAATTTTAATTGGTCATTAATTTGTATTAATTGATTAATTGATAATGATGTTAATTTTATTATTTTATTTTCCGTAGTTGGTTGTTGGTTTATAGGGGAATAGGGTGGGAAGTAATTTAATTATAATTATTTAAATATTTTAATTTATTTATTGGTATTTATTTTGAATTAATTGTTAATTAATTTGTAGTTGCTAATTGATTAATTGTTAATAGGTAATTAATTTGTAATAACCCTTTAAGTGCTGCCGTCGGCCAACGGTCGTCGCGAGCACTACCTTGCCAGTGCTGTGCACGACCGTTGGCCGACGGGCCAGCACCCGTTATTCGAACGTTCAGCACTGGGCGCTGAACGTTCGACGCTCTAAACAGGTTAATAGGTAATGAATTTGAATAATTTATTTTTATTTTTAATTTTAATTTATTAATTATTATATTATATTAAATTGGTAATTACTTTTAATTATTTTTTTATTGGTATTAATATTTAATTTTTTTTAATTAATGTATGAAGTATTTACTTTCCCTACTGTTGCACTCACTGGAGTGGGAATGGTAATTTGTACCCCTATGCTATCCAACGCTTTCCCTACTGTTGCACTCTCTGGAGTGGCAATAGTAATTTGTACCCCTAAGCTATCCAATGCTTTCCCTACTGTTGCACTCTCTGGAATGGGAACAGTAATTTTCACCCCTACGCTATCCAACGCTTTCCCTACTGTTGCACTCACTGGAGTGGGAATCGTAATTTATACCCCTACGCTATCCAACGCTTTCCCTACTGTTGCACTCTCTGGAGTGGGAATAGTCATTTTTACCCCTACGCTATCCAACGCTTTCTCTACTGTTGCACCCTCTGGAGTGGGAATAGTAATTTTTACCCCTCCGCTATCCAACGCTATCCCTACTGTTGCACTCTCTGGAGTGGGAATGGTAATTTTTACCCCTACGCTATCCAAGGCTTTCCCTACTGTTGCACTCTCTGGAGTAGGAATAGTAATTTTTACCCTCCCGTTATCCAACGCTTTCCCTACTGTTGCACTCTCTGGAGTGGGAATAGTAATTTTTACCCTTACGCTATCCAACGCTTTCCCTACTGTTGCACTCTCTGGAGTGGGAATAGTAATTTTTACCCATACGCTATCCAACGCTTTCCCTACTGTTCACTGTCTGGAGTGGGAATAGTAATTTTTACCCCTACGCTATCCAACGCTTTCCCCACTGTTGGACTCTCTGGAGTGGGAATAGTAATTTTTTCCCCTACGCTATCCAATGCTTTCCCTACGGTTGCACTCTCTGGAGTGGGAATAGTAATTTTTACCCTAACGCTATCCAAAGATTTCCCTACTGTTGCACTCTCCGGAGTGGGAATAGTAATTTTTACCCCTAAGCTATCCAACGCTTTCTCTACTGTTGCACTCTCTGGAGAGGGAATAGTAATTTTTACCCCTACGCTATCCAACGCTTTCCCTACTGTTCACTATCTGGAGTGGGAATAGTAATTTGTACCCCTACGCTATCTAACGCTTTCCCTTCTGTTGCACTCTCTGGAGAGGGAATAGCCATTTTTACCTCTATGCTATCCAATGCTTTCCCTACTGTTGCACTCACTGGAGTGGGAATAGTAATTTTTACCCCTACGATATCCAACGCTTTCCCTACTGTTGCACTCACTAGAGTGGGAATTGTAATTTTTACCCCTACGCTATCCAACATTTACCCTACTGTTGCAGTTGGTGAGTGGTAATAGTACATTTTACCCTCCCGCTATCCTACAGTAAAAATATTGTATATTATTAATTAATATTATGTTAATATATATATATGTGTGTTAAAAAATTAAATTGTTTGTTTCTTTTTTTCACTTAAATTAATTATGTAATACTTTTAAAGTTATTTAAGTATTTTAAGTATGTTTTAGTTAATTATAGTTATTATTTCATCAATTTTAAATTACTTCTAAGACATTTAAAAAAATTCGATATTTTGACTAACTATACATTTTTTTCGATATTTTTGATTCTATATTTTTGTACTTACCTGTTTGTAGATAGGACTTCGATATTTTTGCTTTCTATATTTTTACTTCGATATTTTTAGTTCTTTATATTTTTGTATTCTATATTTTGTCAGTGATCCAACGTAATAAGCACCAAGAGATGTATAACCAAAAACACAATACCAAAGATGTTCGTATCAAGGTTGGTTGCTGGGTCAGGGTTAAGACACCATGGAAAACTAGTAAGGGTGAAAGTCAATATTTCAAACCTTTGAGAGTTAAGAAAGTTTTGAGGAATGCTGTACAATTGTTCGATGGTAAGGTTTGGAGCTTTAAAAGAGTGGTCATTTTTCGTCCTTCTCCTTGCTACTGTAAGAAGTTTCCTTCCTTTGATACCCCTCGCTCCTCTGATGCCCACACTGAATGGGACATTGCTGCAGAGGAAACTGTTCCTACCAACTCTGATGAAATCTGCTACAACATTCCTGAAGTGCCCACTGATGTTACTGATTGTGTTAATGGGGATTCTGCTTTTTCCAATGCAAATAATAGTGTTGCAGTCCCTGATGATGGTGAATGCAATGTTAACAAGGATAAACGTAGTTGTCCTAGGCCAAAATGGATGGCCCCAGACTACGTTTGTGATGATGTATCTTAAGTTGTTTTTTTTGTTGTGATGATGTATCTTTAGTTGTTTTTTTTGTTTTATTTAAGGGGGGAAGATGTTTACTTTGCTTTGTTCCATGTGTAGCTCTGCAGTTTCAAGTCAGCACGAGCTGTCAGTGGACAGTGGACGTTGAGCTGAGAAGGGAGCGGAGGCGTTGCTGTACTGGTGTTTCCATCAATAAATGTAACTTGAAGTGACACCATGTCTGCCCCGTCTTTACAACTAGTATTAGCTGTGGACCATGTGCACGAAAGCTGCCTTTAAATATATCCATTGGAAAATGCACTTATGTTACTGCCTGTAGCAATGTAGACAAATGTCATTAAAATGTAACTCATTCGAAGTAGACTCTGCTTGAAAAAAAAAATATCCTCTGAAATGATATTCAAAACTTCTTAATAATGCATCATTCAGGAGTCAACAGTCCTTCAGTAAAAGGTCAAAGTTACACCAACACTGGCTAATCCTAACCTCTTAGGTGCTGCGCACGTTCGGCGGCCGACGGCACCACTGCCTCCGTAGTGCTGCCATCGGCCGTTGAACGTTCAAACCTCACCTGCGCAATGGAACGTCCAGCACTGGAGCTGGGCGTTCCATAGCAGCTATGGTATGCACCAATTGACTGCCACAACGTCAGCCAAGCCCCTTTCCGTCACTGGCTATGGAGTTCTACAACTCACAATGACGTTGATCTCTCTAGGCATAGAGTCCCTCAGCCTTTTAAACTAGCTGCCGAATTGTAGGTTGTGAGCAACAAACGCCCAAGCATCTTGACATGTTTTGCGACATGGCTTAGCAGTTCGGGCTGGACTGTTCCCATCAGGTACAGGGTCAAGACTGATTTGCATATGGCCATGTCTGAACTGGGGTGGCTTGGTGAGCAAAATAACGATGGATTAAACCCAGATCTGTGACTGGGGTGAATGTTTTGCCATTGTGCAACATTCCGTCCATCATCTTGTGCGTTTTGCTCTTCACCCTATGTGGGAAGGGTATGCCCAGACGTGGGCCCCGTGCTCACTAAGCCACTGGAGTCAAGCTATCCTGGCTGAACGGCTGATAGCCAGAAACCGGTCCTAGGATGCTTGATTCGGGTCCAGGGAAGACATGGCTTAGCAGTTCGGGCTGGACTGTTCCCATGAGGCACAGGGTCAAGACTGATTTGCATATGGCCATGTCTGAACTAGGGTGGCTTGGTGAGCAAAATAACGATGGATTAAACCCAGATCTGTGACTGGGTGTGAATGTTTTGCCATTGTGTAACATTCCGTCCATCATCTTGTGTGTTTTGCTGTTCATCCTATGTGGGAAGGGTATTCCCAGACGTGGGTCCCGTGTTCACTAAGCCACTGGAGTCAAGCTATCCTGGCTGAATATGGCTGATAGCCAGAAACCGGTCCTTAGATGCTTGGTTCTGGTCCAGGGAAGACATGGCTTAGCAGCTCGGGCTGGACTGTTCCCATGAGGCACAGGGTCAAGACTGATTTTCATATGGCCATGTCTGAACTGGGGTGGCTTGGTGAGCAAAATAACGAGGGATTAAACCCAGATCTGTGACTGGGGGTGAATGTTTTGCCATTATGCAACATTCTGTCCATCATCTTGTGTGTTTTGCTGTTCATCCTATGTGGGAAGGGTATGCCCAGACGTGGGTCCGTGCTCACTAAGCCACTGGAGTCAAGCTATTCTGGCTGAAGATGGCTGATAGCCAGAAACGGGTCCTAGGATGCTTGATTCCAGTCCAGGGAAGACATGGCTTAGCAGTTTGGGCTGGACTGTTTCCATGAGGCACAGGGTCAAGACTGATTTGCATATTTCCATGTCTGAACTAGGGTGGCTTGGTTAGCAAAATAACGATGGATTAAACCCAGATCTGTGACTGGGGTGAATGTTTTGCCATTGTGCAACATTCCGTCCATCATCTTGTGTGTTTTGCTGTAAGGACAATGCAGCATTACATGACATGTGGCTGTGCTGCAAGAGATGTGCCTGTCCGCTTCACGATTGCTTAGGGAAAGTGGCCCCCAGAGTCAAGGTAGGTTGACCAGCAATGCAGCTTGCCACACGTAATGAAAGATCACGCGCAGCCTGTAAGTTTGGCCACCGCACTTGGGTAACTGCCCAAGAATCACTGCTTCAAAGTAAAAATCGACTTCTAAAATAAACTCAAACTTGCACATATGCAGCTTGTACTCACATTACCAGGACAACAGCAAATTATGTGTAGAACATCCCTGTAATGAAACACAGAGAAGTACTTTCACACAGATTTCTTCATCGAGGGGTGTTGGTGAACGTCCTGCCCCTCACAGGAAAACGTTGCCAAAATTGTTAGGAAGCACTCTGAAGACTGCATGATGCTGGAGTCTTCTTTAATCCACCAAAATTAAGCACACCAGCAAATAGAGCTCTTCTCTTTCCAGCTGATTCTCATCATTCCATTCATTCTGTCACGAACTTAGATCTATGACATCACACAGAATGCCTGGGTTCCACTCAAAGAGAGTTACAACAGATGCTGTTAAATCAGAAATGATGGGCTTTTCAGGTCTGGGGACGGCTGTACTTTGGTGATGGGTTAGCCGCGGGATATACATTTATGAAGATATATTTTTGATTTTTGATTTTTCTCTGCTTTTGTGTACATTCAGACCAGTTTGTGAGAAACAAGGTTCTGGTGTTTTTTTAAATCCCGGAGCACGGTGTTCCGCCAAATTGGCAACTCCGCACTCTGACATTTTCAAAACTCAGGGATGTGCCATATTTACAAAAATATGGCTCACCTCTGCATTTCCTCTAGCACTGGCGCTAACCAAGCTCCCTAGCATCAGCGCAGACACCCTTGTTCCATGTTGCAAGGGTGCCTGCGCTGCAGGCGCGATTGTTTATGTGCAGGAAGGGGCACATACATAAGGTGTGCCTTCCTTCATATAAACAATCAATAATGGTGATTTGCTCTTTCTATGTGTGCTGCAAAATGCAGCGCACATAGAAAGAGCAATAAAACGAAGAACAATTAATAATTCCTCCTCATATCACCATTCTAAGACCAGGTATTACTTGGCCTTAGTTTTTGGTGCTACCCCAGCCTCATTAATCTAGAGGGCAGGGTCAAACAGCAATGGGCGGGTGTTGCGGTAGAACGCCCAAAGCAGCACCCATTGTCCACCCTTTGCCGCAGCAGACTGCAGTGGAAAGGGGCATATATACAAGGTAGTGCTAAACCACGTTAAGTGGCTTAGCGCCCTCTTGTAATTATGGGGACTCGTGCAATGCCACTGGGGTCTCAGGAAAAGTGGCTCACCAGTGGCGTTAGGGGCTTGTAAATATGCCCTAAGGGCTGTTTTTTAAAATAAATAAAGCCAGAATTCATGTTTCTGTCGCTCACTGATGTTTGCACATAAAAGGCCAGTTAGTATGTAATGTGAACAAACAACACCATGTTAAGTTAGGCTAACATTGCACTTTTTCAAATTACTCATTTTACCATTTAATTCCTGTAAATTCTCATCAAATGTTTGCTCACGGATATTGAAAAAGTAAATTTTCTTTATTTACCTCTCCGAATGAAAAATCCCTGTCAAACCTTTGGACAAATTGTAAAAAGTCTTTTGCAGTTCACAATAAAAAGAAAACAGAATTAACCTAAAAAAAACAAGAGCTCAGAGAAACAGGATGTAGAAAATAAGGTCAACACAAGGTACCAAAATAGAATCTATCAATAATATTGTACAAAAGCAAATGTCCTCATATGATGATATGCGGCTCTTATTTGCCACAAACCTTTGGTCATTATGATGATCTGTTATTCCTCACTTCCTGCACTGCACATTTCCGGCCTTTTTAAAATGCGCAACATTTAACTCAATTCTGAATTTTCTCCCACACATTTAAAGTATTCTTCAAACATATGAAAAGGTACTTAAGAAATAAATACGTTTTGTAATCTCAGGATACACACTTTTTGATATTCTTATCATTTGCAATGTGGTGCTCCTAGTGAATTGTGAAACAAAAAAAGTTAATAAAAATACATTTCATATCTGGTGATCCTCCAGCATTATCTTAAATTAAAGAAACGTGATATACATTGAAAACATTTGCACACAGGTGTAATGCACTTCACAACAGGACGTGTCTGTCCCCTAGCTTTACTTTGGCCTTTCTTTGCCCTTAGAAGCGCCCTTTGAACAGAGAGGTGAGGTTATATCAGCGGTTATTCTGACCCCTTTTCTTGTTAGAACTGCTTTAGAAAGATTAGGTGTGAATGATCCATGTTTTCCGGCTTGTCACTTAGTCTTGGCTTGAAAGGGTCATGCGGGGTCGCATGAGATGACAGTGACTAGAAGGAATGTGATGTTGCCACGGTGTTCAACTTTTAGGGGCTTATTTACAAGCCTCTTGCGCCGCCGTTGCGTCACTTTTAACATAGGAAAAGTGAAGTATAAGCGGCGCAAGGGGCTTGCCCATAGGTGAAGGACCAAGATTTCTTACGAATTTGCATACTTGCTATTTGCTGTTTTATTCTTACAGAATAAATCAATGCATCATTTGAATTGGAGTGACAAAACCCCCTAAAAAAAGAAAATATCTACGGACCCGAGCACAAACTTTTTTGGTGCCTAAATGCTACGTGGGCAAAAAAGCACTATGGAGGTGTAAATTCAACATTATGAACAGAATTAGGATTGGTGAGATTTTACACTGGCAAGGTACATTTATGAATGCAGAAATTCCAACATTATTGCAGAATTGCTGCAATTGTACGTTTAGGGTTTAGGCTGACATTATGGGTGCTTTGGGGTGTGGTACTCTGCAGAAGATTTGTATTTAGAGATGAGCTTGCCAACAAATTAACAGGGAGAGCTGAGTCAGAGCTGAGCCAAGGGACTGGCTTGGCTCTTAGAGGCCCTGAACGAGCTGAGCCTCAAAAACATGTTTGCCATATAAATCGTACAAGAAACTCCACGGAAAATATGATAAAGTCTCTTCAAAATTCAAAAAAGTGTACTTCTATAATATATTCAAGCTCTGACATTATTATGTCACATTATGGCATTGCACTGAGACGTATTTTTTTTTTTAAAGTGAGTGTTTAAACAATTTCAACCCCCGGCCTGACCTTCTTGCAAAAGTTCCATTGGTGAACTAAGAGGCAAAACAGTTCTCATGTGAACCCTGCATGTGTCCCTCATTCTTATGGATAGAGCAACATTATAGTCTATTAAATCAAACATATTACATTTTTGTAAAACTGGCATTCTGAATTCATGTATTTGAAAGTGCTTTAATATGCGACCAAGGAGAGTGGGGAAATAAAATATTTGCCTTAGATGGCACAGTTTGGTTAAGCGAGAAAGCAGCAATTAATTCATACTTTCTGGTTTTACTTTGTACACGTTATTCACTAATTGGGTATCTGTTTCTCCTTTTTTTTTACCTTAAATGTTAAAGCTTTGTTTTTTTCTCTATGTGCATGAGGGTAGAGTGAGGGTAGCAGGCAGAAGCCACATGAAAGCTCAGCTTTTTATGGACTCGAGGTACCAAGAGGACCTCAAGCTGAATCAGAGCCAGGCTTCAGGCTCGAGCCTGGGTCAAGCTTTCAGTGGCGCTCCTGTCTCTAATTGTATTGTATAGCCACATGTATATAGTGCTCACAACCTCTATACTGGGTGTTGAAGCACTTGCCTACCTGGGTACCACACTACACCGCATATGGGATACGTTTGGAACTGTGTGGTCTTAGTTTTGATCCTATGTGGGAAGTGTTTCCATGTTGTGCCTGATGACCACAGAGCTGCGGCTATTGTGTTGAGCAGTGCAATGCTTGTCAGTATGAAGGATTAAGATGTGTGAGATACAATTTCAGTAGGTGAAAGGCCAGACACGTATACGTTTATGAGCGTTTCTATAACTTGCAGTTCGTTTCTCACCCTTCAAACTCCTATAACTACGTTCCCCTGAAAGGGGAAAATAAAAGCCTTCTGCCATATAAAAGTGGATGGAATTCCCCTATATGTACTATGTAATGGTGAATGATGCCACAGGGGAGGAATTCCTCCATGAGGAAAGTATTTTCCCCATCAAGGAAAAAAAGTTAAACCTGCTAAATCTAATCATTGCAAGAAAACTTCTTTCTACAAGCATACATACACATTACCCTAGAAAATGTGTCATTGCTGTAGGTTTCCTTAAGTACTCGTGTCAGAAACCTACTCACAACATAACACTAAAACACTCACCCCAAAGCCGATCAAAGGGCGAGATGTGGTATACCCTAGATAACTACCTGGCCTCGCACATACAACCCTAAACAGCCCATAAGTCCTAACAGCCCCTCACCCAGACGCCTCCCACCACAAGCTCTGGAATATTGGCCGCTTAACATCTAGCTGGCAAATTAATCAGCGCCAAGACACCCAAGGGTATATGCTGCGCTTTATAAATGCCAATAAATAAATAAATAACTAACTAAAAGACCAATCTTCACGTCCGCCCTTCCCTTTTCTCCCACTTTTCTCTCACCTCCCACTTTCTTTTTCCTGCTCACGAAGGCAACGCACAAGAACGTTGAAATGCTGCAAATGTCAAAGGCCGTTTATGTATGCTCAACATATAGGCGTCCCACCATATCCAATGTATACTAACGGCAACGCATGCAACATATTGCCATCACTATCTCTGTACTGTGTATGTAAATAATTTCTTAATAAAATCATTTGAAATAAAAAAAAATAGGAGTTATTTTACGCGGGATTTGTGAATCAAATTCCAAGAGAATAGTATGAAAGTATTAAAAGTAATTACATGAACACATATTCTTGAGATAGGCAAGAAAAGTTAGTACTACAGCAGAGTGTAGACAGTGATGAAAAAGTATAATGTATATGAACAAGTGAAATGTTCGTATGAAAAGTTGTTTTAACCCAAAGGTTAAACCCTGCCTAATACATGTGATCACATTATCTAACGACAATTCTGTTTGGATTACTTTTTATGGAAAGAATTTTCATAAGAATAATTTTTATAATACTACTAGCAATAATGCCAATAGGTTTAATAATAAGGAAGAATAATCATTATATTGATAATAATGGGACATATTCTCAAATGAGAATAATTTAGTCTGGTAGATGTTTGTCATAAATGGACAATTTTGGGGGGACATTTACATCATTCTTGAAATCCGAAATCTACAACACTCTTCGGTGTCCAAACTTGTAGCCTCCTATCACTAATCCTTTTAACACTTACACGTTTTGAGAAAAGGATTACAGTTTATTTTGTACTTTCCTGTAAAACCTGTTTTCTCTTCGCAGGGAAAATAGTTTTCCATGGGGTGAACACTCTCTCCCACACATCTATAAAATATGTGGGCGTTCTCCTCATTCCAAACGTGGAAACGTGCTTACGCCTCACCTTTGAAGCTGTTTTCCAGACAGGATAGGCTCGAGGTATTCTGGCGCCTACAGAATATTTTTTCTTGACCCTCCTATTTTCTTTCATACTTATAAGCACATTTCACTCTCACCTAAGCCTATCCTCAATGACATCCCCCATCCCGCACACTCGTTTTTGCCAAAAAACCTCTTCTCGCCATCAACAGTCCTGTAAAAGACAGCAGGGCTGCCTGTTAATGGTTCCTGTGCACGCCTACACACCAATGGAACACGCCTTTTTAATGGGAACATCAGTGAAAACAATATTTCCTGCACACAGTTCTGCTTATACACCTCTCTCCTGTTTCTTTACTTTGACCCACACAGAGTTCAGCAAGTACACATTTATTTTATACTGACTTACAGCACCTCAGTTATTTCAGTGCATGCCTGCACAAGTTGTGTGTGCTCCACAGTCTTGCTCTGAGGGACCCCTTGCTATTCATATGCTGAGACTTACATACATAAGACCTTCCTATGTGCTTTAACCCTCACCTGTAGCACTCTCTCTATTCCAGAACTGGAACCCCGATACAATCCTGCCAATGTGCCTTAATCCCTATATACAGAGACTCTTTGACTCCGGGCACTGGGCAGGGCCAGACTGGGAACGCAAACCAACCCTGGCAATCGAGTTGGCCTGGCCACGGTAGGGGGAGGGAGCTAGGGGCCTGCGGGTGCTGGTGGAAAACACTGCTGCTGCTTTTGGTACAGGGGGCCGATATTGCAGCACTGCTGCAAAACCGACCCCCTATACCAAAAACAGCCCCCAATGGTCCAAAAGCGACTCCCACCTTTCCAGCCCACCAGGAGAACGCCCGGTGCCCGCTACGGCCAGTCCGGCCATGGCACTGGGTCCATTCACCTCTACCATTATACCCCAATTCTTGACATACAAATGCAGCACCTTCTATTGACTACCCAACAAGGGCGATTAAGCTTGTGCCTACCTCCCAATGCGCTACAGAGTACTTTGGCTGGGATTGTAAGGTAGGTGGTGCTAAGGCAAACGTGTTCTGTGGCTTTCTACACCTAGTGTAGGTGCTATTGAGGGAGCAGTGTGAAACAGTGCAAGGTATCCTGTCCATTAGTAGCAGAAGCCAGAATTTGAAATAGTCAAGGCAAATCTATTAGTTTTTAGCAGGAAATATATAGGTTTATGATTCTCTTGCTGAACTGCAGTATGTGGGAAGAGGTTAAAAGTAAATTCTGGGATGTAGAGAGTTTCTGCTGTTTTTTGGTATACAGTATTCAAAACGACAAAACATTTTACATCGCTACACTAAACTTAAATTCACATGATATTAATGCTCAGTTTTTTCACTTAACTACTGCCAAAGATATCTTTGAACAATATAAATTCATGAAGCACCTAAACATTGTTAGAGCACCCTGTATTAAAAGTCTCTACAAACAGAATTTCTGATGCATACTCATACAGTACCTGCTAATTCATACCTCACTCCAGCACTGCTGTGCTATAGACATAAGTGTGCTTTCACTCCTGGAGTGTCTTGCTACTCTAATGTACCTTAGAACGTTTATGGAACCAAAGGGCTCCTTTACTGTGTTACAGTCATATATGTATTTAAAATTGAATCAATTATGCTTACATCAAACACTAGGTTTATTTTACATAAGGTTATAAGCATGTATGACCTCCAAGGCTTCACAAGAAATTAAAATGACACAAGTCCACCCGACACCATAGCGAACTGGAACCGTCCGACCATAGGTCGGGGGTTCCAACTCCACAAATAGGATGCAACCGCCTTACTGGCAGTCAAAAACATCCATTTTACAATGGCAGCTTGTTCTGCGGGTGGTAAAGGCCCGCAACACAAGCTGCCATTGTAAAAGGGATGTTTAAACCTCACAGTGCCTGCCAAGCAATGCAGTGATGTTTTAGGGGGGCACCACAGGTGCCCCCCAGGCCCCATAGCGGAGTGCCAGGGGGAAGAGGAACTTGCTAGGGGCCCCCAAAGTCACTTTCTTACAGCTGTTCCATGTGGGAAAGGCAGACATGGAAAGGCTGCCGGAAAGTGCCATCAGAATCCAGACGGCATCATTTGGGGATTATGGTGGCTTTCAATGGGCTCCTTGAGCCCATCAGAAGTGCAGTAGAATCCCACCGCAGGTTTCCCTTTGACCACCGTCTTCATAATACCCTGGTTGGAGGGAAACCAAAGATGTCGGGCGGAAAGCCTCCAACAGCTGGTCAGAGGCTTGCCACCTGATATCGTAATCGGCACACACTTGTTTAATACTGTTTTTAAAATGTTTGTATATGATATCATGTTATGTTTATTTTGCTTTGTTTTATTTGTTTTTGTATTGTAAGCTATGATTTTTTTAATGTCAATTATATGTTTAGGGTTTGCTTCTGTAATATATTTTAAGATTGTTATATTTTTATTAAATCATTTGTTAATGTATTCATTTATTTATTAGGGGTTGTTGGGCTTGTATGGGAGCAGAGTAGGAGGTTTTTAAAACAGTGGTTTACAATTGTTTATAAATTACTAATTTTATTATATTTAATTTTTTGATTTGATTATGAATTATGTACATTATTTTTAATTATTTCCAGTCGATAACTTTATTTCGGTCACAGGACCATAAAAGTGCAAATAAATTACATACATAGCACACGATAAAAACATTAAATATCCTAAGTACAATTCAAAATAGGTCTAAGTCTTCAAGATACACATTAATTACAAAGTTAAAACTATGGCATAGACCATTGTATCATAAAAACGAATTAAACATTAACTAATTATCGAAACATTGCAGAAAATATAGTATCCTGGTATCGGTTAACTCCTTAGAAAAATGTCCTACGTCTTTACCACATACCATTTAAAAAGCGAGAAACAGCGAAGATAATGGAGGGGTAGGTGTCATATTTTAGAACTCTAAAGGCTGGAGCACAATGTCTGAAACCTGGGTTTCTGCAAGTTGGTATCAACCAGCTTTTCCGTGTGGCCTGATAGGCCGGGCAAAAGAAAAAAACATGAATTTCATCTTCAATAATATGTTTGCAAGCTGGGCACTCGGTGTTCTCAGTGCTGTCGCATTTGCTAGTAAATGCCCTAAGCGGAAGAGTGCCAATCCTAAATTGCATGTATAGTTTCCTCGCCAGTGGAGGATAAATCATGTCTAAAAAATCCTCCATTTTAAAGTCTACTTTTACTTGGAGAAACTCAGTTGTTAATCTTCACACTATAGGGCTCGCATGAAGAGACAGTAAATTATGTTGCCTAAAATGGCGAACCAAATCTGCCCTGGATAGCGCACAACATGTTACATCAGGTGTTTCCCATAACTCGGGTAAGGAGTAGGAGGCTAATTCAGGCACTGACCATAGTCTCCTCCAATACGTCAGTAGCCGCAATGCTGTATCCTTCGCAATAGGGAGTAGCCCCAAATCCATACGTAGGGGCACTAGTGATGTACTGGCTGGAAGACCCAGTAGATTCGTCATGAACCTATGTTCTACCTTCATGAGGTTGAATGGCCTTTGATGGCCCCACAATTCCGCCCCGTACATAGAGGCCGCTCTAGCCTATAGTTTGTAGATTTCTATGACAGGGGCAGCTTTCTTAAAATCAGATATCCTATGCACTTTCAAAATCCCCCGCCACTTGAGTTAGCCTAAGGGCGGCTTTTGCTAGCTGGGTATTCCAGTCAACGTATTCTGTGAGCGCAATGCCTAGGTACTCGAAGGTCTTTACTCGCTCCAATGGAATTCCATCCGAAGCAGGTTTGGGCGAGTCTGCCTGGGGGGATTAAAGATCATAAATTTAGTCTTGGCTAAATTTATCTCTAGCCCTCTAGATACACAGAAGTCAGCAAAACCGTCCAGGGTTCGTTGGATGCCCATTGATGTTTTGGACAACAAAGTGTCGTCCGCAAACATCAATGCGGGCACCCTACCTGAGGCTAGCCCCGGGGCATCGGTGTCCTTAGCACCAAGTAGGTGGTCTATAAGCCCATTTATATATAGACAGAATAGGGTAGGTGCCAGGACACACCCCTGGCGCACCCCCTTTTTCACCGGGAAGCGGACTGACAGTTCTCCATGCTTCCCGCACCTCACTTGTGCATAGGTATCCATATGAAGCCTAATTAACACATCCAGTAAATAAGTTAGTAGACCCAGTTTGAGCAATACACTCCATAACTTATCCCTCGGGACCAAATCAAATGCTGACCGCAAGTCAACAAAGATGAGGTAGAGGCTGCCACCCTCCAAACTCAGCGATTTCCAGTACAATACCTGGAGTCTAAATACCTGGTCCACTGTCGAGATGCTCATCCTAAAGCCCGCCTGCAGAGTGCTTAAGATCTCATTTTCCTCTATCCACACCTGGACTCTATCTAGAATGATCCGCCCATCTGTTTTTGGGTGATGTCTATCAAACTGATAGGCCTATAGTTTGACGGCACAAGGGGACAACCTTTTTTGTTTAATTAATTTAAATTCAAGAGTTATTATAGTTATGCAACATTTAATTTTTAATGTAGATTTTTATTTTTTTAAGTAATATCACTTTTATTAATGTATTATTTCGTTTTTGTAATTTTATTGGATATGTTCTGATAACGTTTGGTATATAATTTTTACATATTTGTGATTATGAGCAGTATTCCTATTTTATTATTTATTGTGTTCATTATTTATTAGATATAATACATTTTTTGTTTGAATCTTTTAATTTACATTTACGTTTTAATTTTATTTTTAGTAACAGTAAGTTATATCTCAGTAGTCAGTTGATAGTGGGCATACGAAGATTTTTAAGTAACAATATTTTGTGTATTAATAGTTTTGTTATGTAATGGAATAATTGATAATTTGCCTGTAGTTAGGTAAGGTAATGTTATGGTAGGTTTCTTTCAGTTTTTATGCTTTTTTCATATTTTTATCACGTAACACAGTATTTATATGTGTCTGGTCTATATTTATTTGTATTCATTATTGACACATTTGTAGATAATTGCTAAGACTTGTTTTTTCATTTGTAACCTTTCTGAAGTCCAACACTCTCCTTACTGTTGTTTAAACTGGAGTGGGAATAACAAATCTAACCATTCCGAAGCCCAAGGTTTTCAATACTGTTGCTTAGACTGGAGTGGGAATAGTCAATCTAACCGCTCTGAAGTGCAACGCTTTCCCTACTGTTGTATAGACTGGAGCGTGAATAGTAAATCTAACCCCTCCGAATTTCAATACTTTCCCTATGGTGTAGCTTGAGTAGGAATAGGAAATGTAGCCTCTTCAAAGTCCAACGTTTTTCATAATGTTGCATAGAGTGGATTTTTAATATTTTGTCATATTTATGTTTATATTTTTTATTTGTTTAGATATATTTATGTTTTTAGATTAATGTTTTTATATTGTTTATATTTACTATATTAGTTTAGTTTTTGGTTGATAGACTTGTCAACAATAATTTTGACATAGTATTTTTGTATTTTACATTATGAGTATAGGCTCATGATATTTTTGACACAACATTTTTGTTTCTCAATGTTAACATTAATGGTATTATGCCAGTGATCCATTCTGATTTAGTTCATAGAATCAGCCAGTAGTTTCCTCCTTGCAGGGGTAATGTTTCCTTGCTGTGATAATGTTTAGAGCATGATTATGAGCTAGTGAGCTATTAGATCACTCTCATTTATGATACCCCTAGTGATGCTCTTCTGAGACAGTCACATATTAGGTTTATACAGGCACTCGGTACTGTAGAGTTTAAAACTGTAAGTTCTTCCTTCTTTTCACAAGATTGCACTGAAACGAACCAAACACATTTGCTAATTATTGTTCATTTGAAGAGATTTATATTTGACTTTATCAGTCTCTTTAAACTGCAATATTTTTAACTTTCTTTTTCTTCTCAGCATTTGAAGACTCTTCTAATGGACATTGGGGTTATTTTCACCTTAGGGCTATGGCAAGTGAAAAATATAGACACAACCCCGTAATACTCAAGGAAAAGTTACTTCCTTGAGGGGATTCTGTCCCAAAATCAAAAACAGAGAAAAGAGGGGGAGGAGCCTAGCGGCGAACGAAGATGGCTCTCGGCTCCGTCGACCTCCTCCTGCTGCTTGAATATCCTGCTACAAATCCTGCTTTTTCGCCTCGCCCCCGTGTGGGTGACCTGTTGCTGATACTGGCGGTGTGGTCCTGGGAAACTTACGACCCGGATTGCCGGAATTACATCGAGTGGAAGTTCCTGGCCTAATGCTGACCGAGAGCCGGGACCTCGAGTACTGACCCTGCCGGGTTGCAGTGCAACAACGGCGGCCAGGGGACCCAGACACGGTCCGGTCGATAGAAGTGGAGAGCAACCTGCCCCTGGACTGGTGGCGAGCCTGTGGTTCTACCCGTATTGGGGAGGTGTATTGATCCTGTGAGTGGCTGAGTGGCCGGGGGTCCCCTTCTCGGCGTTCCTTTCCCGCCGGGGTGGGGCCCCCGTCCGAGAGGCCCTATCGCTGCTGGACTGTGTGCCTCCTGCCCCCGCCTGCCCTCATCGCACTTCGGTCCCTGGGAGAATCGGGTGACCTGAAGGGCGCACTGATGTCTGGAGTCGATCAGTTCGCGGCGGTGCGGGGTGAAGAAGAGCCATCATTGCGAACCGTGATGGCCGCCATTCAGGGTCTGTGCTCCTACATGGTTGCTCTTTCACATAAGTCGATTGCGGATGCCACCGAAACTGCCTGATCGCATAATGACTCTGATCTGTCTGGTCTCCCTAAGCGAGCCGTTTCCCCGACTTTGATCCCGGAATCTACGACTCGAGGCCCATCTAGTGTCGAAGCATGGATAGCAATGTCTGTACCGCAGTGTGCGGCTGAATCCGCCGCCATGGTGTATGGCCCGCCCACGTTGAAGAGTCCGCCTGTGGTCGTGTTCACGAGCTCGTCCCACAATGACTTTATTGAAACTGTGACCCGACGGAAACAGCGAACATCTATCGATCGTGTGAGCTGTGCAGTGTGGTGGAGTATGGGACGGTCGGGATCTGGTCGTACCGTGGCGAGTGTCATGGCGGCTGAGGATTGTGGTAGACTGTGGATATCTGTTGGACTCGCCGCACAGATTTGTGGACTGGCTGGACTTTTGATTTCTCCTGTAAATAGGCGGATGCGGTGTGCGGAACTCATGGTGAACACTCGTAGAGGTCAAGGGTGAGACTGGTGTTCGATTCGGATGCTAGGGGTTTGTGAGGGACCAGGGATCCGCCATTTTCTTGTATTGGGGGCGGGGCGGTGTAGGACATCTTTCCTGGGTTCTACCGAATCTACTTTGCTTTGTGCTTATTGTTTAATGACCAGGACTGTACGTCGCAGGAGGGGGGCAGTGTGACCGGGAATGTGTGATTCTCCTCCTCCCTTAACTTTTCTTTTCTTTCTTTTTCTGTGTTTCCTTCCTTTATAAATCTCTTTTCTACTATATTTCGGGTTTTTGGTTGCTGGGCTGCTGGGCGATAGGCACGCTGCTAGGGTGGTAGGCCGTAGCCATCTGCAGGGGTGCAGGGTGGGGGGTAGGGGGTGGGGTATTTTTGTTTTTCCGTTCTCTGTTTCTATGGCCTTTTTCTCTTTTTTAGTTTGACTGGACTTTCCTTTTTCCTCTCTCCCTGCGTTGGGGGTCAGTGTATCGGGTTACTATTTGGACTTTTTGGGCGGTGCTGGGACTGTGGCCGCTCAGCCTCTCCTGTCATTGGATTCATCGGGTGGGGCATTAGTCGGGAGTCTTCAGAAATGTATGCTTGCTTATACTGTTCGCTTCAAAATGTGGGTGTCTCTGCAGTTGGACACGCTTCCCTGCCCACCCGGTGATTGCATCTACTTTAGATCCCATAGCCGGCCCCCTCCTGTTTTCTTTTCTCTCTCTTCTTTTCGTTAACATATGGAACTGTATTATGTATTTACCGTGTATATCCTGTTTTAATTTTAAAAATTGACCTCTCTTATCCTGAGCAGCTCTCCTGGGTGTGCCGAAACAGTTTGATGCTCTAATTTTGCTGCCATGCCTCCGGAATGTTTGGCTGAATAGCTGTGTGCACCCTTTTCTAAATAAAGGTCTTCCAAAAATTTAAAAAAAAAAAAACAGAGAAAAGATGTGAGCATGAAAATCTTACAGGAAAATGCTAAAAAAAAACTGTTGATTTTCAGTGCAAAATTGCAGATCCGCTGCTTTTGCCTGTACCTTAATACTGGACTAAATCCTCCAATGTTGGCAAAACCTTAATACTGAATTAAATCTCTTATTTGGGTGAAAGACAGTAGGATATGTGTTTGAATAAGGGGATGTTGTGTGATATGTGGATTTTGAAAGGAAATGTCTCTATTCAGCTGACTATCATGGGATGATAGTCCATTAAAACAAATGTAATTATTGTTGTAAAATTTCAATCATTATGTGTCTGTAGATAGAAATGTTGTGTTATTATTACTATGCATATTAATTACTATTGTATGCACTTGTTCGCATTTGTAGAATACGACCAGCTCAAGAGAAATGAAGGATTGAATAGGAAGGATGGCCCCATGAAGAAACAATTATGGGGAGGTCAAGAGTAGACTGTTTTGTCATTATGGGTAGTGTTCTTTGAAGAGGTGTGTCTTGAACTTTTTTCTGAGTAGTAGGAGAGCTGGTACTGCAATATTTTCTCTCAGGTGTGGCAATATCAAGGCTTATAAATTAGTGTTGTCCCCAACTGTTGCTAGTTTGTGTGCCAAATAGGCTGGAGACTTGTTGATGAATTTATATGTCTTGAAAAGGATACAGGTTTAATGGGGTAGTCACTCATATGAAGGAGAAGTGAAATTTATTAACAACCTTCATACAAAATGAAGGTGAGGAAAGCAGTTCATTATATGGTGTGGTTGTCCGACCTCAACATACTATATACTACATCACATACTGCATGTGAAATCCTAGAATTCATAACAACACTTATTAGATCTCAAATAACATAATTTGTCACAAACGTTTGCATGGCAGAGTGGCAAGTTATATTTAGAGATGTCTGGTTAGCACGCAGAAAAGAGTGCATGGAGGTGCGGTACTTATAATAATTTGATGGTGGTGGATAAGGTGGTGGATTAATTGTAACTGTAAGTTATAACTATAATTTTTTAATTTCTAAAGTTTGTTTAGTTTAAGTTTAGTTTGTACAGGGATTTTTTTCTACCTATAACTACACTTTGACCTTTGTTTTTTTCATTGAATTTCAATTTTTTTAATAAAAATGTGTTTTAAATTGTAGATTCCAGAGACATCAAGAGGAGTGTTGTACAGTATGAAGGAGAAT
This sequence comes from Lissotriton vulgaris, assembly GCF_964263255.1. NCBI lineage: Eukaryota > Metazoa > Chordata > Amphibia > Caudata > Salamandridae > Lissotriton > Lissotriton vulgaris. Next base: position 670,280,068 of record NC_141691.1, on the reverse strand, counting down.
GCTGCAAAGTCTATTGCCGTAGAGCTGAATATATTATTAGAGTGAAATAGGGTGGAGTAGACTAGAGTGGAGTGGCATAGCGTACAGTGTAATAAAGTGTTATATAGTACAGTGGCATGGTGTCTGTATAGTGGAGTAACGTATCGTAGAATGGAGCAGAGATGTGGACCGACATGTCGCACAGTATAGTACGGTGTCATAGCCTGTCATAGAGTGGAGTAGAGTGGAGTAGGGTGAAGTAGAGTGTTGTAGAGAGGAGTATAATTCAGTGGAGTGTTGCAGAGGTCAGTGGAGGAGAGTGTCGTAGAGTGAAGTGCTGTATCATATAGTGGAGTAGCTAATCGTCGAGGGGAGTTGGGTGGCATGTCATTGAGTGCCATACAGTGAAGTACAGTGGCATAGAGTAGATGGACATAGAGTGGAGTGGAGAGTCTTAGTGTGGCATATAGAGTAGCACAGTGTTATAGAGTGGAGTTGTATACCGTTGAGTCAAGTGTCGGACAGTGGAGCAGCGTAGAGTGGAGTATGGTACAGTGGCGTAGAGTGGGATAAAGTGTAGTAGAGTAGAGTATAAAGGAGTGGAGTACACTGCAGTGGATTAGCGTAGAGTGGAGTAAAGTGTCATAGAGTGCAGTGACGTATCATTAGCTATAGTGGTGTGGAGCACAGGAGAGTGCAGTGGCGTAGCATATAGTCAAGTAAAGTGTCATAAATTGGAGTACTGTGCTGTACAGTAGAGTGGGGTGGGGTGGCGTGTCATACAGAATTGGAAAGTGTTGTAGATGACAGTAGAGTAACGTGGCAAACATTCTAATAGAGTTTTGTAGATTGGAGTGGTGTATAGAGTACAATCATAGATTGGTGTAGAGTGGAATAGTGGAGTACTGTGCCATAGAGTAGAGTGGAGTACAGTGGGATTGAGTGCTACAAAGTGGCATGCGATATAGTACAGTGTTGTACAATGGATTGTAGAGGTATAGACTGGAGTAAAGTGTCGGACACTGACATACCGTGTAGTAGAGTGTTGTAGAGTGGAGCTGCACAGAGTACAGTAGTGTGTCAAACATGACCACTGGAGTAGAGTCAAGTGGAGTAGAGTAACGTAGTGTGGAGTAAAATATAATAGATTGTATTGTTGTGTCGTACAGTAGAGTTGCATGGAGTGGAGTTATGTAGCCTAGGTAGTAAACTAGGTGGTAAACTGTTATAAATTGGAGTTGGGAATTGGACAGCAGAGTGGAGTGTTTTGCCTTAGGGTATAGAAATGTGTAATATAGTGGAATAGAGTGTTGTGCAATTGAGTGTACAGTGGAGGAGAGGGTCATACAGTGTAGAGGCATAGAGTGGAGGGGCATACACTATAGTGGCATAGAGTGGATTACTGTACAGTGGAGAAGCATACAGTGGAATAGCATACAATGAAATACCGTACAGTGGAGTGGTGTACAGTGGAGTGGCGCAGAGTACAGAAGGGTATAGTGGATTAGCGTAGAGTGGACTGGTGAATATTGAAATGGCGTAGCATAGAGTCAAGTAAACTGTTGTAAGCTTGAGTGGTGTACAGTAGAGTGGAATGTTGTGTGGTAAATTGTTGGACACTGTTGGCGAGTGGAGTAGAGTGATGTACAATAGAGTGTACAATAAAGTGTACAGGCATTTGGACAGTGGAGTGTATGGGAATAGAGTTTTGTAGAGTGGAGTTATATAGATTGGAGGAGATATCCAGAAATTGTTTGCCATGTAAAGCATACTACATACATCACATAAAATATGAAAATGCCTCTTCTTGATTTAAAAAAAGTGTATTTCTTTAACAGATAAACAACCTTAGTAAATGAATATACTGGCAGCTACGACTAAGGAAGAGGAGGCAGTGCTTTGAGTAGGAGGAATGTGAGTAGGGGTGCACAGCTTTATACAGTCAACTTTATTAGCGATTGCAGTTAATCAGGTGATATGAAATGCACACATTTGCAAAGTGTCAGTGAGCTTTGTGCAATGCTCGCTCAGCGTGCCCACCACCAGTGACAGCATTATGCATCTCTGCTGCAACCTCTGCAGTTTACCTTTCTTGATTTTAATGTGACGTTTATATTTCCAGTGTGGATATCTTCAGATCCATGAGACTAGAATTTACAGAAGTCTGGCTTCCATTTTACCCCGCACCACTTAAAAACTTCACCAGCTGCCACTGCTCATCCATCCAGTTCTGTTTCATCATCATGAAATGAAATGAAAAGGTTTTGTAGAGCGCGTTGCTACCCTGAGGCCTCGTGGCGCTTTTTGATCACGTTAAGGAAACGAAAAGTTAGACCGGGGTGCAGAAGAGATGAGTTTTGAGAAGCCTGCGGAAGGCCAGAATATTTGGCTCAGCTCGAAGCACAAGAGGGAGTTTATTCCACAGGTTGGAGGCATTCAAGGAGAAGGTGCGTCCTCCCCATTTGACCCGACAAAACTTCCTTGAGGCTGAGCTTGAGCGGAGATTTCTAGAAGGCTGGTAGGAGGTGATTGGAGAGTGTACAATTGCCAGACCCGTTTTCTATATGGCTTTGTGTGCAAGGCACATGGACTTGAATTGGATTCTGGCTCTAATGGGGAGCCAGTGAAGCAACTTAAGAGCGGGTTTCGCAGGTTGTCTTCGGGGATTTGAAGGAGTAGGCGGGCTGCGCTGTTCTGGATGACCTGAAGTCTTTGCAAAGTTGCCTGTGGTGCACCCAGATAAAGCGCATTCCTGTAGTCCAGTCGGGAAAGTATAAGGCCTGTACCATGATTCTCCTCGCATTGAAGGGGAGAAGCGGAAGGACCTTTCTCAGCATCCTCATCAAGCTGAAACAAGTGGCTGCTAGTTTATTCGCCTGATAGCTGAAACTCAAAGAGTTGTCAAGCCATATACCGAGGCATTTTATCTGCTGTTTTGGGACAGGCATAGGGTTGAGACAGGTGGGCCATAAGTTAATGGGCTGGGGAGATGGAAGTTTGCCTAGAAACATCAGTTCGGATTTGTCACCGTTTAGTTTGAGGTGGGACGATTTCATCCAGTCCCCTACCGCTGTCAGACAGTTAGCGAGGGGGCTAGAAGAGCCCTCTAGGTTGTTCATGGAGACCACTAGCTGAGTGTCATCGGCGTATGTTATAATCTGAATGCTGAACTGAAGGACTACCTCGACTAAGGGAGCCATATAGGCATTAAAAAGTGTGGGGCTCATGGAGGAGCCCTGGGGGACCCCACAGCTGAGAGGCCAGGGTTTGGAGGAGGCCTTCCCCTCGAAGACCTGAAAAAATCTGTGTCTCAGGAACGACTGCAGCCAGGAGAGAGCCGATCAGGCAATCCCCATGTTTGAGAGACGAGTTAGCAGGATGTTGTGATCGACAGTGTCGAAGGCAGCGCTAAGGTCATGAAGGATAATAACTACAGAGCCGCTTTGGTCCAGAAGTCACCGAGCACCTTCTGTTACAGCCAACAGAGCTGTCTCTGTCATCATGCACGGGCAGAAACCAGTTTGTGAGTCGTGCAGCAACTTGTTGGACTCTAGGTGTTGCACAAACTTAGAATTTATGTGACGCTCAGTTAGTTTGGTAATCCACGGTAGGAGAGATATGGGTCGATAATTAGCCATATTGGAGGGGTCCAGATTGTTTTGTTTTTTTAGGAGAGCTCTGACCTGGGCACATTTCCATGCGAGGGGGGCTGTGCCCGAAGAGATGGAGGCATTAGCAATGTCCATGATGACTGAGCGTATGGTGTCAGAGACGAGGGAAAGGTGTCGGGGGGTGGGGTCCAAAGGGGAGCCCGAGGTGACTTTGTTCATATGAGTTTTCAGTACGATCTCATCTAGCAAGGGGAATTCTTTTCGGAGGAGTATGAGATTGGAAGGAGGGCTTCCTAGGTGAGGCTCTGTGAGGGTGACCTGTGAAGGGGAAAAGGATTTGGCGATCAATTAAACTTTTTGATAAAAATATTCGGCTAGCTTAGTACAACAAGCTGGGGCTTTCTCAGAGTTGGGAATGGGTTGAGGGGTGGTGATTAAGGATTTCGCGATATGAAACACTTCCTTCGGGGAGTTTTCTGAGGTGCAGATCTTCTCTTAATAGAAGGAGGATTGGGCGTTTTTTATTTCTAGCTTATAATTACTAATGTTTTTTTTATAGATTAATTTTGTCTCACCATTAGGGGTCGATCTCCAACTCCTTTCGAGTTTCCTGCATTCTTGCTTCAGCTCCCTTAGTTTAGTAGAGAACCAGGGTACCGTTTTAGGTGCAGATTTTTTTGGGAAGAATTTGACTGGGGCGAGTAAGTCCAGAGAATTGGTAATCCCGAGGTTGAAATTTTCGATTGCCTTTTCTGGGTTTGGGCTAGGAGGCGGGGCCGTGTTCTCCAATAAGTTGGACCAGGAAGCGGCAGATAGATTGGACCATTTCTTACTTGTACTCTAGAGGAGGGCTTGGGGAAGATATTGGGGGGCGAATGCCAGGTGAAGGGAATTAGGAGGTGATCGGTCCATGGGAGGGGGATCGGGGAGTCAACCATTAGGTTCTGAGCGTTGCTCAGGACGGGGTCCAGGAGATGTCCCTTAATATGGGTAGGTGCAAAGCCTCTCTGATTGATTTACAAAGCTGAGAGGTTTGAGAGGAGCTCTTTAGTCATGTTATCTGAGGAGTCGTCTAGATGGATGTTTATGTCTCCTAGAATCGTGTAGTTAGCGGGAGTGAGTGCGAGGTTTGATACAACGGTGGGGAGGACCTTGAGAAATTGTACTGGGGGGCCTGGGGGGCGGTAGATCAGACGGCCGGAGAAAGTGCAAGTAGAAGAGAATTCTAGGGAGAAGTTTAAATTTTCACAATCAAGAATATCCTCGATGGAGGAGCGACAGTGAAGGTGATCTCTATAGATAATTGCTAACCCTCCCCCTCTGCCGGTTATCCGGTCGGCTCTTAAGATCCTGTAGCCAGGCGGCAGGCTCTGCTGGACGGTATAAAGCCATGTTTTCGTGAGAAACATAGCGCCAGGTTTAAGATCTTCTATTATCAGAGCAAGTTCAGGTAGGGACCGGCAATTTAGTAGCAGAACTTTAGGTGAGGGGCTAGGAAGGGGTGCCTTCTTTACAAAAGGGGTAAATGTGAAGTTGCAATGCGTGCATCTACGGAAGTTGGTGGCAGCCTGGGCCCACGGGTGCTCTCAGTTGATGCAGTGCTAGAGCCCTGTAAGAGTGGAAGCCTGCCGGGGAACTATCAGGGTTACTGGCCCCGGGTCTCGGTCGGGCGAGGACGCGCCCGCTGCGCGTCTTAAAAGGCATCTGCCTTTAAGGTGTGTGGCCCGAGGGCAGCGCAATCTGATTGGCTGGTTAGGGCTGGGAAGTCTTGAGTAACTTCCGGGGCCCGAGTTTGTAGTCCTGCGTCCCTCCACTCAATTCCAATAATAGGCGGTGGAACTGAGACCGTGGACAGGTAAGCAATGTGCAAAGCGTGATATACAGTGCAGCAAGTAGCGTGACAACAATTAAAATTGCTTAGATTCGTTTAAAAAAAGGTATTTTTTTTTGAATTGGAAAGAGCCCTCCTGGTGCTCCTCTCGGTTCCATTCACGCAATCAACGGTCCGACCCTAAAGGCATCTGCCTTTAAGGTGTGTGGGCCGGGGGCAGCGCGATCTGATTGGCTGGTTAGGGCTGGGAAGTCTTGAGTCACTTCCGGGGCCCGAGTTTGTAGTCCTGCGTCCCTCCACTCAATCCCTATAATAGACGGTGGAACGGAGACCGTGGACAGGTAAGCAATGTGCAAAGCGTGATATACAGTGCAGCAAGTAGCGTGACAACAATTAAAATTGCTTCCTTTCGTTTTAAAAAAGGTATTCTTTTAAAAATTGGAGAGAGCCCTCCTGGTGCTCCTCTCGGTTCTGTTCACGCAATTGACGGTCATCTGACACTGAACAGGACCCTGCCCCGCAGGGCCCCTCCTCCCTGGAAAAAGTGCTCGCTGCGATACATTCCAGCCTCCAGGTGATAGATGAGAAGATTGAGGCCCTCAATGGTCGCATGGACCAGCTCTCCGCCAAGCTGGACAAAAAGGGGAGGCGGAGCAGAGGATTTCTGACGCTGAAGATGGACTCCAGCAGGTAGCGGAAAAGACGTCAGACATCACTAAACTCTTGGCGGTCATTCAAGCAAAGAATGAGGACATTGAAACGCGGTCGACGCACAATAATATTCACATATTTGGTCTGCCGGAGTCGACAGACGTGGGGCGTTTGGAGGATTATGTAGAGACCAGGCTACGCAAGATATGTGGAGCAGACAAACTGTCCCCTATGTTTGCAGTTGAGAGGGTCCATCGGACACTGGCGACTCGACCACCTCCTGGCACACCGCCGCGACCTATCATTGTACGCTTATTGAACTACAGAGATAGATGCACTGTGCTACGCATCACCAGGAAAAAGGGTAAAGTCACGTATCAAAACAACCCGCTCTCATTCTATCCGGACTTTACCGCGCAGGTTCAGGCGGCGCGGAAGGAATTTCAATATGTGAAGCGGCTGCTCCACTGAGAAGGTTCCATATGCCATGATGTATCCAGTGAGACTGCGCATCGGAGAGTTTGAGGGAGGAAAAATCTTTGCAACACCAAAACAGGCGATGGCATAGCTAAGACTCTGCAAAAACGGCGTAGATCTTCTGGTGCCACCTCTGATGTCGAAGTATTAAAAATATTTATGCTGCATGTATACGAGAGACTGCCGAATGCATAGTGTAACGTAATGTTTATTGTTGGGGGTTTTGGGGGAGGTGGAGAACTCAGTGGGCCACCCGGGAGGGTGTCTAGATGATAGATAATGCGCCTGGGATCTCTTGACTCTGTTGTTAGATCTGCACTCTTGTAGAAGAACGGGAGGACCCTTATGAGTATTCGCCCTAGATTGAGTTATCTGTAAGTTGGCTGTTCACTGACTGATTTTTATGTTGATACTTATGGGCTGGCACAAGGAGAGGGTCTGTTATTTAAGATGCGATGGCACCCTCCTGCCTAGTGCCGGGAGTGTAAGTTGCCGCCACAGCCCCACTGGGTATGACCCAAAAATCACAATGGTTGTCATTGATGTTGTTGTGGATGGGGGTCGGGTGATGTGTGTCTTTGGCGGATTGGGGTTGCCAAAGTGGGAGGGGGTTGGGGGCCTGGGCATACTTTCTGCTTGAGTTACTGGTTTTGGAAATCTGCTAATTCTTTGAAATACAGTGCGAGGGTGCTGATGAGCATGTTGTTGTGGAACGGCGCTGGCTCGAGACTAACGGGGGACCTGATAGATGGCGGGTGTTAAATATAAATGTGTCACCTGGAATGTGTGGGGCCTGAACACGCCTAAAAAAACAGACAGGTGCTCGCACAACTGGATAGGCACGGTGTGAATATTGCATTACTGCAAGAGACCCACTTAACGAAACACACTGAGGTACCTATAGTGCGAAGGTGGGCTATCTATCGCCTAGCCTCCTCTTACTCTAATTATACCCAAGGGGTTTTGATCCTCATTAAAAAGGGCACGCCATTTCAACCAATTGACTCCTGTGTAGATGGAGAGGGTCGCTGGGCAGTTGTTGCGAGGCAAACTGGGGAGGGTGATGATTGCTAATGTTTATGGTCCGGTGGTTGATGAGCCAGCGCCGTTATTGTCTCTGTTTCACTTGCTGTGAACCTGGCCGGTGTCGGCATTATTGCTTGGGGGGGACTTGAACACACATCTAGATCCACAGCTGGATAAATCTTCCCTAGCTGGCAGTCGTATGGTAAAAACTGCTCAGCATGTCTGGGATTTTATGGAAGAGATGGGCTTGATCAATGCTTGGCGTCTAAGGCATACAGGGGTCATGGAGGGCACACATATAACACCGGCTCATAATACATGGCCCCGTCTGGACTATTGGTTGCTAGATGGGGCGGTTAATAGCTGGGCAACAGAGGTTTACACACTGCCTATGACCCTATCGGACCACAACCCGGTCATGCTGCAGATAATGGTGCCACACAATATACGTCGCCCCTTCACCTGGCGATTCCGTGCAGAGTACCTTCTGGACCCCATATATGAGGACACTATCCAGAAAGCCATAGTCCAATATTTCGATCTGAATGTGAGTACGGTCGACAGTGCAGATACCTAATGGGAAGCATTCAAAGTCACCATAAGGGGGGTTTGTATAGACACATCAGCGGGAATCCTATGAAACCTGAGGGGGCAATTGCGTAGCACCAAGGATGAACTGCGGGAATTAGAGGCTTCTTATGACACGCTGCCCACACCCGAAACATTTGCACACATTAGAGAATACATTGAGGAGCTCAAGTCTCCTGCAGATTCGGAGATGAAATATATATCTAAGAGATTCGTGGCAAGGGACTACGGGGAGGGTGGAAGGCCCCGCAGAGTTCTGGCCGACTGGCTCCGGGAACGCGCAGATGTCCCCTTGATGGAGCATATAGTAGACGACACGGGAACGGACCATTTTACCCCGGAAGACATCCGTGGCCAAATCCACACGTTTTATGAGCAGCTTTATGCCTCCTGGGGCGACATGTCTGAATCGGCCCTGAACGAATACCTGTCTGGCACGGCATGCGCCTGGCTATCCGACGTCCATAGAAAATTTCTTAGCCTCCCCATTGATGAAGTGGATGTCAAGGAGGCCACCCTTTCACTGCCTAATAGGAAAAGCTCCGGGGCCTGGTGGGCTATCAGCAGAATTCTACAAGCACTACGTGGACCTGCTTACCGCCCACATTCTAGCAATGTATGCGGAGGCGCACGAGGTTGGTCATCTCCCTCCGTCTCTGAGACAGGCGCTTATTATAACCTTGTTAAAGAAAGACAAGGTTCCCACTAATTGAGAATCCTATCGCCCGTTATCCTTGATTAATATCGACGCCAAGATACTAGCTAAGGTTCTAGCCGCTAAACTACATCCCCTGATGCCTATGCTAGTGTTACCAGACCAATCTGGCTTTATCCCAGACCGTTCCATGTCCTGGAACCTCTGAACAATATTTGCCATGTTCCATGTTCTCAACCTGGACTTGCCTGCCATGGCGGTGCTGCTGGACGCGGCCAAGGCGTTCGATTCGATCGAATGGAAATACATAAAGCTATTCTATACAGAATGGGCTTCCCCCCTGTCTTTGTCCACTGGATACAAATCCTTTACACAGATGCTTCGGCGAGGGTGAGGGTCGGTGGCCACACCTCGGAACTGCTCGCTATTCAGTGAGGTACTAGGCAGGGATGTTCCCTGTCCCCTTTCCTCTTTGCTATTGCACTATAGCCCCTAGCATGCAGGATTCGGCAGGCGCACAGAGCTGCTGCTTTGAATTTTAATAATAGACAAGTGGGCATATCTGCTTACGCGGATGACATGGTTCTATATGCACATGAGCCGCAGCTATATTTGTCACAGGTCATTCGTGAATATATCCGGTTTGGTCTCTTCTCTGAAATCTGTCATAGTCCCCCTCACACTGATCACCAAGGAGCCGCAGGTGGAATATCCCCTACTGTGGACAGAAGATCCAGTAAAGTATCTGGGTGTTTGGATCCATCACGATCCTGCGACAGTGATACAGGAGATTTACGGGCGGGCCTATACCGAACTAATATGACAGGTTGATCGGTGGGCGGGACTACCCCTGTCACTGGCGGATCAAATTGGAGTGATCAAAATGGTGGTGCTTTCTAAGTTTTTGTATTTATTTTGCAACATCCCCATTCGCCTGAACAAACATTTTTTTGTGATCGTGCAGACACAACTGCTCTGTCTGGTGTGGGGTGCGAAACCTCAGAGAATTCGCTGGGTCACGCTTACTCTGCCGTTTGAGAAAGGCGGTTTCTGTGCTCCAGATTTCTTTGTGTACTATTTATGTGGGTTGGCCCAATATGCGTTTTTCTGTTTCGTCCGCATGGCTTTATTCCTCATGTGGCGGTTGAAGAGGGGGACGCGGGAGATGTGCCCCTACGAGGCATCATCACACATAGTCATAGACTGACACCTAGGACAGAGATCAACACCATTGATGCCACAATATTGGCATGGCAAGAAATTGGCAGGCAGACAGATAGACTCCCCTTGTATGCTCCAAACCTGGCTATAGAAGGACACAGTGCTATCTCGGTAGCACATGATTGGGGCCCGATACGTGCACTCAAAGAGGCAGGCATTTCTGTGATGGGTGACCTATATAGAGAAGGGGCATACATTTCTGGAGAGGATCTGAGTTATATCTCTAGCCCCACACCACTCTTCAACTATACATGTTATAGGCTGCACAGAGCTATGAGGGACCACTACCCCAGCTTTCCAGAGGAACCAGCAGTCTCAAAGTCACTGCAACTGGTTATAACAGTGGCCACCAAGAAACACTTACTCACTAGACTATACAGGACGGTACAGGAAGAGTCTGTGCTTCAAGAAGACAAGAGCATTGGGCCCTAGAATGCGTGTCTGTGTTCGCATATAACGATGGCCATGTGGGAACAGATCTGCTCGGTGATGTGGAGATTATCACCCAGTAGTAACCTGCACATTATACACCTGAAATATGTACACCAGGCATATCACACCCCAACAAAACTTCATAGAATGGGCCTTAGAGACACAGACTGTTGCCTGAGATGCGGGCAGGATGGGGCTGACTTCGTTCATCTAGCATGGCAATGTCAGAGGGTGCATACATATTGGACGGAGGTGTTAGAGATGTTATATACCATGACCGAGCAAACGATGGAGTGCACCCTGCTGGTATGTTTATTGGTACACATACCTGACTTAAAAGATGTGCTGGGGCGCTTTGTAAGAGTGGCTCTGTTGCTGGCTAAGAGGCGCGTGCTGTTCACATGGGATGGGAAGCGGTGTCCAAAGTCTGCTAAGTGGCTTACAGACATGGTGTATTGTCAAGAGCAATTGAATCTTTACTAAGAAGAGCTCCCGAACAGCTCCAGACCAAAAGACATATGAGCCCCATTGAGAGAATACCTATTGGCCCGCAGCGAACAGCAGGGGGAAGATACAGACATTCGAGCTTGTTGATCGGCCTTTGTTCAGTACTGGATTCGATATTAACCATTCTCAAGCTCATTGCAAAAGGGTGCTCACCTGTACAGACATCAGCACCAGCAAACATGGCAGAACTGTTGATGATAATGTATGTTACTGATTGCAGAAGAAGGGCTCAGGCGGGGGGTGGGGGTTCTATTGGAAGATCCTGATTTACAAAAAAGTCAATGTGATGTATCATTGCTATGTTTCTTTGCTGTTAATAAAAAACAAATTTTTAAAAAATCGCCAATGCACCACTGGTGGACCATTTTGAAGTGAACGGACACACAGAGAATGACCTACTTTGGCAAGTGATCCCTGTGGTGAAGCCCCCTCCCAGAGGCGCCAACATCACCTCAGTGCTAAACAAGGTGGAACTCAAGTGGATACTCCTCACCAACAATTTGCATACTGGCTTGAACAAAGTGGATGACTGGACTATGTTGGTATACCTCCCTTGAACTATTGAGCTCGAATCTCCCTCTGCATGGACCACTCTGAGTCATTTTTTGGTTCGCATCACCTGCTCTCCCCTTTCAATAACATGGTGACATGCACTAGTTAGTTTGTGGCATCTTGTGTGAGTTTATTATTCTAATTTCCATACCTGTTTATTATTGTCACCAATTATTTTCATCATGGAGCTATGTCCATTGCCTTAGTCTTGGTTTTCAATTGCTTCCGCTTTGGAATTGTCCCTTGACTGAAATGTACTACCATGGCTGCAGATAATCCTTCTACTTTTCTCTGAATATGCTGACCCTGACACTTTGTTATATTGTCAATTCATGTATGTTATGCACCTTTCAATGTATGTAATTTCATATGGTTATTTGGAATGTTCTCTCAGTTAATGTCGACAAAACATATTAGATGTAATTATTAATTTGTGTATGTAAGGTCTCATTTCAATTGATTACTGTCTATACTGCCACTATACTAAGGCACTTTGGGTCTATTCAGATTGACATGATATTACTCAAATATGGCTGCCCTGGTCCATGTCCCTTTATTCTTCTTCTCTTGCTTCTGTCTGGCCCTAGCACACCACGCTATTCGGCAAGTGCTGCTCTCGGCCCCGCAATTATGTTCCTCTTTGGGGATCACATTACAATTTAATTACATTGCCCCGTTTGGTTAACTTTGAGGGTTGTGATTCAATTACTTTGAGCTGCCTTGCCACTTGTGAGACTTAAACTGTGGCTCCGAATACAGCATGCTATCGTCGTACCGTGCCACTCAGGCTGGAGCTATTCACGTTTTGATTTTTTCCCTCACTACACTTGGCCGAGTTTTAATGTTGCACTATCTCTTTATAGATTGTATTATGCGGCTACAGATTAGCTAGGGCTCCCACCTTAACTTGGAATTCAACCTCCCACACTGATTCCCTTCTTTTGGTTAGTCACTATGGTTTTCATTAAGCATTGTATTTTGGTTCACCCTTCTCCTTAGGATGTATTGTTTATCCCACTAGAGGACCATGCCTTTATCCACTTCACACCTTTCAATACTGCCATTCAGTTTTCTCGTTCCACAGCTTGTGTTGCATACATGATTGACGCCCGTCCACATGTGTGCATGGATAAATTGCTTGGACTCTGTGAATCATTTACAGGTTTTCTTGTTTTATCCTCCTCTCCCCCCTCTTTCCCTTGGTCCCTCCATTCCCCTTTTTATCCCCATTTTCTTCCCCTTTTCTCTCCTTCTTAGCAGGCCTTTTCATCTCAGGCACAAACGTTTATTTCCTGATGATGGTCCTCATGTCATATGGAGGGATTGAAACGTCGTCAACAACAGTATCATGGCTTCTACTACTGTTATGTATGTGTGTGTATATATATATATATATATATATATATATATATATATATATATATATATATATATATATATATATATATATATATATACATATATATATATTACCTACTGGCGATAGCCAGTAGGTATATATAGTTAGGATTTTTTTCCTATGGGACTTTTGAAAATTCTATGTCTAATAACTTTGGCGTTTGTGGACCGAATCGGCTGACATTTTCAGGAAAATGGCACATTTTGTTTTTGAGCAGCCCTTGAAAATTTGGGGGGGTTTCGTCAAGGGGGGGCCGAGAAAAAAGGGGGGTCCCAAAACGCGTTTTTCCCATGTTAATTTCCATAGGGCGTTTGGCCTCACTTTTAGCTCGAACGGCTGAATGGATTTGCACGAAACTTGGCAAAATTGTAGGGACTGTTAGCCCGATGTGCCTTTGCTGGGTCTCAATATATGTGCTCCAGTGGATTTTGAGAAATTAACGTTTTAAAAAATTTATACATCTGTGACAGCGTCCTGGATAACGCACCAGTACGCGTACTTTTCGCGTAACGGAGCTTTGCGAAGCGAAGCCGATTGGCTCTCCGGTGTCTGTCAACATTCTAAACAGTCCGTAGCGGCCGCCATTTTGTCTCTCGGTAGGATCGAGAGACAAGAGGAGGCCAAAACAAAGGGGGAAATAAAGGAAAGGGGGCAAGGTAGACCCCTTCTGACCCCCTAGGATTGATGAGGGGGATATTAAAGTGTCCCGCGGGGTCAAAAAAAAAAAAAAATTGCGATTTTTCATCGTAGAGGCATTGTAAACAGTCCGGAGCAGCCGCCATCTTGTCTCTCGGTAGGATCGAGAGACAAGAGGTGGAGAAAAACGAAGGGGGAAATGAAGGAAAGGGGGCAAGGTAGACCCCTCCTGACCCCCTAGGATTGATGAGGGGGATATTAAAGTGCCCCGCAGGGCAAAAGGAAAAACGAAAAAAAAAATTGAGATTTTTCGAGGTAGAGGCGCTTCCCGGTACGCCAACTGGGCAGCTAAACGGTAGCGTAACGGGAGTCCGACATCTTGTGTTTTGGAGCGTCCGGTTTGCGTACCGGGTAGCGTTCCGGTAAGCAGAACAAGGGGAAAACCAAAAGAAACAGTAAAAAAGTAAAATAAAATTTAAAGGAATAGATTTCCACCAAACTTGGCAAAATTGTAGGGACTGTTTATTTGATGTGCCTTTGCAAGGCCTCAAGATATGTGCACGTGTGGATTTTGTCTAATTAAGGTTAAAAACAATATATATATATCTGTAAGCGTGCTCTGGCGCGCTTACGTTACGGGTTTTGTTTGCGCTGCAGAGACGATACGTCACGTTTATGTGACGCGTCATGAGCCGTCTCACGTGGCTACGTGATACGTCACGTAATAAAGAATATATTTTACAGCTATAGATATTAGCTTTTAAAAAAACAATGAAATTCACTGAAAAAACCATAGGTTATAGGCCATATATAGTTAGGAATTTGCATTTACAAAACCTTGAAAATTCAGAGAAAAAACCATTGGTTATAGACCATATATATTTAGGGATTAGCATTTACAAAACCTTATTTTACTCGCATAAAACCATTGAAATTCGCATATATAGTTAGTTGCGCTAACTATATATCGCGCACCCGCAATCCACTGCTGATGATGTCACACATTACATCATTCATGACATGGTCAGTGACATCACTGATGACATCACTGATGACATCTCAAATGACATCACTGATGACATAACCCAGTGACTTTATGTTTCTGTAAAGTTAAAATATGTCTTACATATTGAAGAATGAGTGGATGTATAAGTGTCTGGATGAAGGATTTAGTAGGTGCATGACTGACTGTATGAGTGAGTGATTTAATGTGTCTCACTGAGTGCATGGGTTAGTGGCTAAACTGTCTTAATTTGTGTATCATTATGTCTGTTGTTCTGTAAACTGCTGCATGTGTTGATCAGTAGCTATATGAGTAACTATATGGGTTATTGATTGGTTGCCCAAGTATTTGTATGGGAGACTGAGTGTGTGTGTGACTCTGTGCATAGATGTGTGAGTAGTTGATTCACTATATGTATGGGTTCAAAAGTGCATGTGGAAACAGCTGTATGGGCGGTTGACTGTGCATGAGTGTATTGGTAAGTAAGTACATATGTAAAACACAGTACATGTGAGAGTTGACATATATAAATAACTGTGCATAAGAGCCAGTGAATGTGTGAGTGGCTGTATGGATCATTGTGAACATGTATCAGGGATTGTATAAGAGAGTAAATATGTGTTAGTATATGTTTGAATAAGTAAGGTGTGTATAACTGTATAGTTGAGAAAATGGAGGTGTGATTGATTCTTTGCATGACTGACTAGGTGTGTGAGTAACTCCATGGATAAGTGACAGTCTGTGAGTGTCTGTTTACACTGATTGTATCTAAGGTTATATTAAAGTCTGAAGATGTTCATTGTATTATCCCATAAATGATATCATCAGTGATGTGATCAGTAATGTCAAATGAGATGTCATCAGTGATGTCATCAGTGATATCATTTGAGATGTCATCAGCGATGTCATCAGTGATGTCATTTGAGATGTCATCAGTGATGTCATCAGTGATGTCACTGACCATGTCATGAATGATGTAATATGTGACATCATCAGCAGTGGATTGCGGGTGCGCGATATATAGTTAGCGCAACTAACTATATATGCGAATTTCAATGGTTTTATGCGAGTAAAATAAGGTTTTGTAAATGCTAATCCCTAACTATATATGGTCTATAACCAATGGTTTTTTCAGTGAATTTTCAAGGTTTTGTAAATGCAAATTCCTAACTATATATGGTCTATAACCTATGGTTTTTTCAGTGAATATATATATATATATATATATATATATATATATATATATATATATATATATATATATATATATTTGTATATATATATATGTATATATATATATCACTGAAAAAAACATAGGTTTCAGTCCTTATATAGTTAGGAATTAGCATATAAAAAACCTTTGAAATTCACTGAAAAAACCATAGGTTTCAGGCCTTATATAGTTAGGAATTAGCATTTAAAAAACCATTGAAATTGCTCCTATATAGTTAGTTGTACTAACTATATTTCGCGCACCCGCAATCCACTGCTGATGATGTCACATATTAGATCATTCATTACATGGTCAGTGACATCACTGATGACATCTCAAATGACATCACTGATGAACGAGTCAATTATGGAAACCAATTGGCAACGTGTTACATGACTTAAATCAATACATATGTTCCTCTGGGCACAGGAACATAATAAAGCAAGATGTTGATATATAACAAACAAAGGAAACTAATTAGAAACTATGGGGCATATTACCAATGAGTAGCGATATTTATCGCTAACTAGGCTTTGCAACGATTTTTTTATCGCTAAGCATCTCCGGAAATTATTGCTGAGATAACTTGCTATTAGCAACGTTTATCTCAGAAGTGATAAAAATCCTCACGCTAACTGCCAAATGAGAGATTATCGCTGGAAAACCAACGATAATCTCTCGAAGTTTGGCTTTAGCTTGATGATAGGGGCTCACAAACTTAGCCATGATATCCATCTTCCATAGGATATCATGGCTAAGTCAGGAAAATACCAGGTGTAAAGAAAGCAGCGCTAACCGCGGTTAGCGCTGTTTTTTTTATCACTAACAGGGTTAGCGATATCCTTGATAATAGGAGAAATATCGCTTAACAACATTTCTCCTATTATTTTTGGATCACTGAAATAATATCGAGCCCATTAATATCGACTTGCAAAAGTATCGATGAGAAAATATCGAGGGACAAAATATCGAGTTTCTATCTTTATACAGGTAAGTACAAAAATATCGACTCTAAAATATCGACTGTAAATAATATAGACTGTCAAAATATCGTTTTTTTTATATGTCTTTAAATTATGTTAAAACTAATATAAAAATAAATATATTTTATATAAACTTAGTTAAAATGATTAATTAAATGTAATATTAATAAATATTTAATGTAAATTACAAATATATATATATATATATATATATATATATATATATATATAAATACATATTATTAACTAAACATATATAATATTTTTACTGTAGCATAGCAATTTGATAAAAATTTATTATAACAACTATAGTGAATTCAAAAGTAGAAAAATGCTGGATAGAGTAGGGGTA
The DNA here is from genome assembly GCF_964263255.1 of Lissotriton vulgaris. Taxonomy (NCBI): domain Eukaryota; kingdom Metazoa; phylum Chordata; class Amphibia; order Caudata; family Salamandridae; genus Lissotriton; species Lissotriton vulgaris. Next base: position 670,262,952 of record NC_141691.1, on the reverse strand, counting down.
AAAATTACTATTCCCACTCCAGTGGGTGCAACAGTAGAGAAAACGTTGGATAGCGTAGGGGTAAAAATTACTATTCCCTCTCCAGTGGGTGCAACAGTAGGGAAATCGTTGGATAGCGTAGGGGTAAAAATTACTATTCCCACTCCAGTGGGTGCAACAGTAGGGAAAGCGTTGGATAGCTTAGGGGTAAAAATTACTATTCCCACTCCAAAGAGTGCAACAGTAGGGAAAACATTGGATAGCGGAGGGGTTAAAATTACTATTCCCACTCCAGTGAGTGTAACAGTAGGGAAAGCGCTGGATAGCGTAGAGGTAAAAATTACTATTCCCACTCCAAAGAGTGCAACAGTAGGGAAAACATTGGATAGCGGAGGGATTAAAATTACTATTCCCACTCCAGTGGGTGCAACAGTAGGGAAAGTGTTGGATAGCGTAGGGGTAAAAATTACTATTCCCACTCCAGTGGGTGCAACAGTAGGGAAAGTGTTGGATAGCGTAGGGGTAAAAATTACTATTCCCACTCCAGTGGGTGCAACAGTAGGGAAAGCGTTGGATAGCGTAGGGGTAAAAATTACTATTCCCACTCCAGTGGGTGCAACAGTAGGGAAAACGTTGGATAGCGTAGGGGTTAAAATTACTATTCCCACTCCAGTGGGTGCAACAGTAGGGAAAACATTGGATAGCGTAAGGGTTAAAATTACTATTCCCTCTCCAGTGGGTGCAACAGTAGGGAAAGCGTTGGATAGCGTAGGGGTTAAAATTACTATTCCCACTCCAGTGGGTGCAACAGTAGGGAAAGCGTTGGATAGCGTAGGGGTTAAAATTACTATTCCCACTCCAGTGGGTGCAACAGTAGGGAAAGCGCTGGCTAGCGTAGGGGTTAAAATGACTATTAATTAATTAACAATTAACAATTTTAATTAATTTACATAATTAATTAATTATTATTAAATAACTTCCCACCCTATCCCCCTATAAACTCACAACCCACTACAGAAAATTATTTACTAAATATCAATTATTTATCTATTACATATTTATAATTATTTACCAATTATATTTTAATTAATTACCAATTAATAATTATTTAACAATTTTTATTAATTAACATATTTAATTAATTATTATTAAATTACTTCCCACCCTATCCCCCTATAAACCCACAACCCCCTACACAAAATAATTTACTAAATAATAATTATTTATCAATTAAATATTTATAATTAATTACCAATTATATTTTAATTAATTACCTATTAATAATGAATTAACAATTAATATTAATTTACATAAATAATTAATTATAATAAAATTTCTTCCCACCCTATTCCTCTATAAACCCACAACCCGCTACAGAAAATAATTTACTAAAAATTAATTATTAAGTACTTTTCTGTTTAACAATTATATTTTAATTATTTACCAATTAATATTTAATTAACAATTATTATTAATTTACATAATTAATTATAATTAAATTACTTCCCACCCTATTCCCCTATAAACCCACAACCCGCTACCGATTTATATTACACAATTATTAAAAATTATTAATAACTACATTATTTTCGATTTTTTTGTCTATATTCTATCTAGTCGATATTAGGTCTAGTCTATATTTTTGGTTCGATATTTTGGCTATTAATATCGATATTACTCGATATTTTTGTAGTCTATATTATGTCTGGTCGATATTTTGGCTAGTCTATATTTTTTACTCAATATTTTGTCCAAACGATATTTTGGAATCGATATTATGTCTGTTTAACATTATTTTTCTCTGGAACGCCCCCCTTGCATCTCATTAGAGATGCAAGGGGAAGCGTAGAGAAAAAGGGTGCTAACATGCGAATTTGCGTGTTAGCACCCTGTTGCTGATAGGGAGATAATATTATCTCCGCTTTCTTGGCCTTTAAAGCCAAAAAAGCAAAGATAAATCCTTTGATAATATGCCCCTATATTTCTATAAGAGACACAGTCATGTGAAAATGTATGTCCAGTCTAGCTGTGTAAGTACAAAAACATAATTTGACTGGAGACAACAATAAGTGCCGTTATCATTACCAGAAGGCTTTCCCACATGGTCTCTCAAAATGATAGGTGCAAAGCATAGCACTAATATTGTTAAATATCAAACTCATATCACCAGGATAGATCATAAATGTTAAGGTTTCCAACAGTATTTTCCAAATCTGAATGGAATCAATAAACAAGTGTGATGGAAAATACAGATGAAAACTTTCATAGTTTAAGCAATATTTATGCAAAATTACAAACCCTGAAATAGTAAAAACAACCTGTAAGGGTACTGAAGCACAATATACGTCTAGTCAGAACAAACACACAAATTCTAATAAGTGTAGCACAAAATATGTAATGTAGTAGGAAATCATTGAAGACAACTTAATAGTGAGCATTAAATCACAAGTGATTGCAGGATTGCAGGTTAACAAAAATTAGAAGACATTAAAATTATGTCTTTTTCAGTACAGGACAATGAAGTACAGGCATACAAAAGGCTAATAAATAAGCCAAAAACAGTTCAGAATTTGTTCACTTATTAAAGATTTAGTCCAGGGTGTATGATGGCACGCGAGCAGCAGCAAATTAAAAAAAATTAACAGTCGTCTTAAAATGGAGGCCATATTTATATCGGCAGCTATTCTGAATTCAGCTCCATGTGGAGTCAGTGTTTGCACAATCAAGTGTACTGTAGAGCCTCTATTGTAAAAGACAACTAGACAGCCAATGAAGGTACACGCATAGAAAAAAGTGAGTATCATTTTGTAATTCATGAGTCACACAGGTAGTGTTATAGCTGCAACAGGGATTTATATAAGAGAAGGCTTAAGACCTTAAACAAATACAAAAGGAAATGATTTTGTGCTATGAGTATCACAACGGTAAAGAAGTAAGAAATAAGAGGGGTGAAATGAACAAATGTGCGAGGGTTGCCTTGGGATCCCAAGGCCCACAGGTGCAACCAAAGCTTTATAGATTTGCAGGTATTGCATCATTTTGTAATAACTACGTTTTTTTGCATGTGACTGTTATATGAGTGTTTGAATCAATGATGGTGTTACTAACAAGTTTTCTGCTTTAAATATACCAATGGTGTGTGTTCTCCCATTAGAATGTGCTGCAGTATGTTTAGGGAAGAAGTTAGCAATATGCATTCCTTATAAAAAAAATGATGAGTTCATGATATACTTTTTTTATAAACAGAAAAAAGCACTCACAAGAAAGAAAAACAATCGCACAGACCTACAAACGAAATTTAATGATTCCTCAACTGTCTGAATATAGTTTGTAGTTCAACACAGTGCTGGAATTGAAAACAATTTACTCTGTGAACCAATAAATTGAGGACAAATATTTAGCAGAACAAAGGGGGGGATTAGTGGTCAGAGTCATTGTAAGCTAAGTCTGACAGTCAACTTGCTCATTTATTTCTTTAAATCTCAGCTGCACAGAAATTGGCAACAAGTAGAAACATGACAGCAAATCTGTTCTGACTTGTTTTATTGGTCACAAAGAGGCTGAATTTTTAAATATCCTATTGAGTAAGGCAACTGCTGCCGTGATCTTTGTGTGCCGAGTAATTTGCAGGTGTTAACAATAACATTAAGATACCTCTGGTGATTAACGCACTTGCTGGAGAAATCTGTATTTTTAATCAGTTTTGGCTCATAAAGGTGCACTGAGGGTTCACATGCCTGATGCAAAGCACACGGTGTAGACTGCAAATTTGAATATTATGTAGCTAGGCAAGGTGGTTACTGCTTTTAACACACAGATCCTTTTGCTAGTACTCTCAATCCCAAATACTGATTTATATTTCAAATTCTGACTTTGTGTTTCTCCTATTTACTCTTTACATACAATGGCTACCAAAGGGTGGTTTGTGATTCATTCACCTTGTAACCCTCATTGTCCAATGTAACATTTCCTGTACATTGATTTACACAGATGTATGACATATTGTCTCTGTATAGTGTGCGTGTGTGTAAGATGTAAAACTCTCTGACACCCTACAGTGGGCGAAGCAACACTGTAACAAAGCTAAATAAATAACAAATTAAGCAAGGGCTGCTTAAATTGTTAGTTGGGTAATTACTTATGGAAATAGATACATCTCACATTTTTACAGTGCATGCATCTCTCTTATATACAGAAGTTGAACAAAGTGAAAAACCTGCATCCAAATTATATTTTCTGTTAGAGGTGGGTGAGACAACAAATTACCAGGGAAATCCCAGCTAGGATTTTTGAGCCCATGAATGAGTTGAGCCCCCAAATTGTATGCGATGTTGATCTTACATCAAACATCATGTATAATATAACGTCTTAAAATAAAAAAAAGTATTTATTTTACATGTAGAAGCTTTGACATTAATACCCCACACTTTTACACTGCCCTAAAAAGTACTTATTTGAGTGATAGATTTTAAACATGAAAGATTAGTGAACTAAGAGGAAAAACAGTTGTCATATAAACTCTGAGTGTGGCCCAGATTATTATAGAGCAACTTTATATTAAATCAAACACAGTAGGTTTTTGTACAAATGCAATTCTGAATGCACATATTTGAAAGTATTTTCATATGGGATGATGAAGGGAAAAAAAGTTCTGGTTAAATAAGATATTTGCCTAACATCACACAATTTAAGAGGGGAAACTGCAATTTATCTGCATTTTCTGGTTTCACTTTGTACCAAACTGCCAGTAAATGGTTCTCTATTTGTCTTCCCTTGTGATAAGGCCTTGTCTTTTCTTCTGCACATTCTTATGCAGTTTCTATTTAGCAAGTAGTCACCGGCAGAAATCAGAGATCTTTCTTTTAGCACCACTTACATTACACAAATCCACCATTCAGTGTTTATAGGGACGGGAAGGTTAAGGGATTTGCCCAGAATCACAGGATATTGCGCCAACACCGAGTACCGAACCTGGGTCCCCGGTTCCAAAGTCCACAGCTCTGGCCGTAATGCAACACTCACGCACAGGCAGGGGGGTAGGTACAAGGCACATGAAAGCTTGGCTTGTCATGGGCTTGAGGTTCCAACAGCCTCGCTCGCGCTTTCAGTAGCTCACCAACTTCTAGTTTCTGTTGGGTATTTGTGAAGTGATAACAAACTGTGGGCCTTAGTTTCCCTCCTTTGCATTGCCATCTAGGTATTAGACTTCAGATAACTGCAAGCAAAGATGTTACTCAAACAAAGGAAGGGTTGATGGCTCTGTACTACCCACCCTTATTTTTAGCCCACCTGGTAGTAAAAATAAGAAATCCTCTTCACTGCCTGCAGGTTGTTGCTCAGAATCAGTCCCTGGATGCTTATTTCCGGTTCAGGGAGGACCCGGTTTGGCAGTTTGGGCTGGACTGCTCCCATGAGGAACAGGGTCAAGACTGATTTGCATATGGCTGGGTTCAAACTGGGGTGGTGTAGTGAGCAAAAGAACAATGGATGATTCAACCCAGCTCTATTGACTAGAGGTGAATGTTTGATTGATTCAGCATTCCGTCCATCATTTGTTGCTGCAGAACTGAAAGCAGAATGTGTGCAGGGCTGCTGAATGTGCCCCTGAGTGGCAAATTACACCAGGACTAAGTCAGCTTGTTTCACTGGGGCCGGCTAGACCCCTGATCTGTCTGGATTCCCCTCTTTCTCTTTTCTTGCACTGGTTCAATATCATTAAGATCAGTTCGTGTCATCTGGAACCTTTCTCCGAACACAATTAGGCCTTGCAGAAGACGCTCAGCTCCAAACAAAAGCTTTACAGCTCCATTCGACCTCGCTGCTCCGCGTACATCTGCTAGCCAGCCGCAGGAGCACCGTAGTAAACAGTTCCAGACCTCTCGTGAGCTAAGTCGTAAACATTTGCTGCCCGCGAATAGATGAACCGTATTTATGTGGAAAAAATACATAATGCATGGACACATTCTGTGCAGAAATGTACAAAAAACAAGGTTTGCTAATCCACATTGGACATGTTTCTCGTTTGGAACAAAAGCAAAAGAATGAATCTAAACAGAAATTATAAAAAAAATCAAACAAAATTGCAACGACATAAATAGACAAATGTTTGAATCCTCGAGAGGTCTCTTTTGCAGCCGCGTACTCCTGCGCGTGCTCACTTATGAAGCCATGCCCTGGGTTAAGTAAAGAGTCCAACAGTCTGCCTCTGGCTTGTGTTTGATCTGATACGCGCGGCGCAAATGTTCTTAGGATCGCTCTGTGGTCTTTCCAGACAGATGAAAATCAACAATAAAATCAGGCCTGAGATGCAGTTGCGCTTATTAATCTACATGAGACTGATGCTTAATGCTCTCTTCAGTACTTCCGGTTGTATCCTGGTGAATCCTTATTAATTTTGAAGAGTGCCTGCAACTCTCTGGGCAGGACGAGAAGCCACGCAAAAAACTAAGTCAGCAAATATTATTTTCTGTCTTTTCATGTTCATTGCCAGGGGAGGCCCATGTGTTCACAGTGTTGTCAAGAAAAATCAACTGCGGAATTTCCCAGTCCATCGGGAAATATCTCAGTGGAAGAAAGCAGAATGTTCTATTTCACCATGTGTAGAATGAATGCCAAATCATAACGAGGGCGCGCGCCACGTAGTCCTTGAGGGTCGATGGCGTCCTTACCGTAATATTGCTAAGAGCTACCAAGACACATATTTGACAGACGTGCATCTGGCACGTCAGTGGTGACTATTAACTGGAACTACTACTGATATCCATACCCCCTCTACCACATTTTTTTTACATACAAGAAGACATTCGCAACAGCTGTTACAGGGTTAGCATAGGTTGAATCAGTTGCCGTTTATACATCGGTATTTGTATGGCTTACCCCACGTGGCATTATTTATTGAAGAAGAGAGAAAGGCAGACAGGAAAGAGCAGAAAAGCAAGGGGTGAAAGAAGAGGTAGGGGACAGGCAATGAGAGAGATACATTCCTTATTAATTACATCTGACATTCTGTGAAGATGTTTGAGCAGTCTTGCAGGACAGACAGGGCTATAGTTGGATGAGTTTTGAGGTCACAAAAAGAGGTATCACATGACCTTTGATGCTGCATATATAAGGCAGGTATATAGTCCAGAGTCCTGATGCACCTGGTAATACATCAGTGCACTGACTGCTAAAATATTTATGTTTTCGATTTTTTTTTTTAAATCTCTAATTAGACATCCAGCACATACATATACTTGCAACAATACAATTACTCAATAAACATTTCAAGACATATGTACAGGGTGTCAGTTATTTATCTTGGAACCCTCCCTCCAAAGAATGCACCACCCATCCGCCCCCTAGCCTACCCCCCACCCTCGTCTCGAAACCAAAGGAAAGCCGAGTTAAATTGAGCCAATATATGCTCTAACCTTAAAGTTGCTTATTCAACGAAAATCTCTTTAGATATTCCCTCCTTGTCTCAGCTATAACTTAGCTTGCATAACCTAATTTTACATCAAGTCATGGTCTCATTAGTCCAATTAATTATTGGAGACCATATTTTGAGTCCCATTTTCTTAGCTCTCAGACCTCTTTGTACGTATATTGCTTTCTCTCAGCGATAGGTGGCTAACAATTTCCCCAACCAACAGTGAACTGAGGGAGGTTCTTTATCTAACCAGACAGTAGCCAAGCAGAGCCTATATACTGCCATCATAGTAAAAAGCAAAGTCCTATTTGGATCCGTCATTGCCTGATTGCTTACTCCCAACATAATTACTTGTGGCGAAAGATCTACCTCAAATCCTAGCATATGCTTGATATAATTGCCCACCTCCCCCACTAAACCTGTTAATTGAGAGCAGGTTGCGAACATATGAACACTGTTTGCGGCAAAACACCCACAACGAGAACAATGTATGCCTGTGGAGCCTCCCCATTTGAGATCCGTGCTGGAGTGATATATAAATTCAGCCAGGTTTTAAAACATTGAACTTGTAAATTTTCAGATATAAGTGAGGTTTGACTTAATAATAGAGAATCCTCACATTCCCCCACCCCTGCTTGTACCAGGTCCTGCCAATGGTCGGTATGTTTAATAGGCTCATCCTCCATTGCATTACTAAGTAATTTACAAAATTTGGAGATTGGTGATGATTGAGCTCCTAATGCTAACTCCAATAAGGGGACTCTATGGCCCTGGATTACTTTCTTAGATAGATAATCCCTCACTTGTAAAAATTTGAAGAAATTATTATTTCCAATCCCAAATCTTCTCTTAATTGTATCGAACGTATGTATTATGTTGTCCATCATAAGATCGCCAATGTGCCTAATACCTTTGTCCATCTAGATTTCCATATACCCATCTTGAAAAACTTCCGGCAATAATTCATATTCTTTCAGAGGGGTATATCTATGTATCCTATTTGTTTTGAGTTTTTTCCTAATGGCTGTCCATATCTTAAATGCTCCCAGCATGATCTTAAACTTAACTCTTTTAAAATAGGCGAAATCAATATGCTGAATCAAACAACCATGAGCCTCTGCCCCAAGTACTAACCTATAGATTGGGAGATAAGGTACCTCCATAGTATCATCCGTCTCTATTCCCAGCAAATCAGTCATCTGTTGTAGGGTTGCTGCCCAGTAATATATCTGAAGATTAGGAACAGACCACCCTACCCGGTCTTTAGATAGGGTCATATATCTTAGTGCTCTGCGGAGGCGTTTCCCGGTCCACAGGAATTTAGAAATTAATTGATTAAAAGCAAAGAAACAAGTTTTATTCAATTCTATTGGGGTGGCTCTAAAAAAATATAAAATTCTGGGCAGAAACAACATTTTAATAACATTGCACCTTCCCAGGATTGTAAGGTGTAGACAGTTCATTCTGTTAAAATCTGCTTTAGTTTTAAATACCAGGGGCTCCAAATTGATTTGCACAATTTCATCCACATTAGCAGAGATCTCGACCCCTAAATATCTGGCATTTCCAACAACCCGTATGTCGTTCAGGTCTGACCGGGAATTTTTAACAATCATTGTTTTATCCTTATTTAGAATATAACCTGAGATTTTACCAAAGCTTCTGGCCTCCCTTTCTACCTCCCTAATAGCATCTAATGGGTTAGCTGTTGTTATGGCAAGGTCGTCTGCATATGCTAATATCTTTGTATCTCCACCCAAAGTTTGAATGGCCTGTATCCTATTGTTCGCCACATTTTTCCTTATTAATGGATCAATATACAGTACAAATAAAAATGGAGAGCAAGGAAACCGTTGCTGTGTACCGCGCGTGATTTTAATTAGATCAGATGTAGCACCCATCAATGTGATCCTAGCCACAGGTTCCTGATACATACAACTAATTGCATCGATAAAACCCTTACCCAAACTTTGCCTTTCCATGACTGCCCATAAAAAGGGCCTGGAGACCCTATCAAAAGCTTTTTCAGCGTCAAGTAGTATTGCTACCATAGGGTCTCCTGAATCCTTTGTGTAATCAAAAAGTGTGATTATACATCTGATATGCTCCGTCGTGACATTTCCAGGTACAAACCCGTGTTGAAAAGGAGAAACTAACTTTCCAATAACTGTAGCAAACCTATTAGACAGAATTTTAGAATATATTTTAACGTCACAGTTAAGCAAAGTGATTGGCCGGTATGATCCCAGTTCCTTAGGTGATTTACCTTTTTTTGGGAAGACCATAATATTGGAACTTATCCAGGAATCTGGAGTGGACAAATCTAATTGTGCTCTTTGGAAAACCTCCAGCATCAGTGCCGAAAGCTGACTCTTAAACTTTTTATAGAACTACCCTGGATTAAATCGGGGCCCACAGCTTTGTCGGATGGAAGGTAATCTATAGCTTTGGTTAGTTCATCTATAGTGATTGGCTCATTTAATCTGTCTCTCTCCTCAGTCGATAGCTGATCCAAAGTTAGCCCCAATAAGTAGTCCTGAATTTCCCGACTCCCAGCCTGGACATCTTCCATGTATAAACTTTGATAAAATTTTTGAAATACAGTAAGGATAGCATTGGTTTTGCTCACTGTATCAACATCCTGATCCCTAATTTCCCTGATCCGAGTTTGCACCATTTTCTCCCTTGTGAGCACAGCTAAAAGATGTCGTACTCTGTAGCTACTCTCATATACCCTGCTCCTCCAAGCCAAATACTTACTGGCTGCTTTCTTTAGTGAAATTAGCGTGATGGAAGATCTGGCAATAGTAATCTTTAAATGGCCTTTCTCCGAGTCTGCTCCTGCTGATAATATCTCAATCAGTTCGGCCTCAGCCTTACCCAAATCCTCGTACGAGGAGCGCAGCAGGGTTTTATCCTGTCTTTGTACCTCCCAACCATACCTAGTAGTTTCTACTCTGACCCCCGCTTTTAGTGTGTCCCATACGATACCTAAATTAGCACTTCCTTGGTTCTCTTTAATAGACCCAGGGATACATTCCACCATTTGCTGTGTATACCCCTCTTAACTTAATAAGGCCATATTAAATGTCCACCGTGTCTGTAAGGATGGATACTGAATATCAAGCTTGATCACTAAAGGGTTGTTATCTGACATGACTTTGGGAAATGTATTTATTGTGCTACCTTGTAGAAGTTCCTGCGATACTAGAAAACAATCTAGTCTTGCATGAACTTGATGTGGTGCAGAAAAATATGAAAAACCAGGTTCATTTCCCTTTTTTGCAGCCCATACATCCTCTAACCCGTGCAGTGATTTAAGTTGTGACAGTGATTTAAAAACTTTAGGTTTCCTGCCTTGGTACAAAACCTTATGGGTGGCAGCTTGACAGCTCAAATTAATATTCAAATCCCCACAGTAAATCAAAGGAAGAGACCACTCCACAAGCTCAATCTTTAACCAGCCAAATAGTGCAGGGTCATCCAAAACTGATCCGTACACTGAACAGAAAGTGAACATTTTGTTATCAATTTATACTTGCACAATCGCCCATCTTCCCATTTTGTCTACAAGAGAGCGAGGAAAACTGCCCATACCCTTCCACGCCAGTATAGCCACCCCTTTAGTATGTGTTTCTTGTGTCGTGTTTGCAATAATTTGGTACCCGGTCCTCTCCAAATGCCATTTCCTACAGCCTTAAATAAAATATCAAAGTGCCCAGTGTTCATCACAGTGAAAAAATTCTTCCCTGCCTCCCTGTGGTTTCGGCTCCCTCCTCCCCCTCTTCCCCCCCGATCAAAAAGGCAAAACAGGTCCATGGACTCTTGTGATGCCTCCTGCATGTGGTTGTGCCCCCAGCCACCTCCTGCCAAAAACTAAAAGTAGCGAATTTTGGAATAGTTGCCCCTTTCATCGCTCAAATCCTAATTTATCAGTAAGAGATCTCTTGTAGATGCTCCTGGGCTTGAATCTCTGATGAGATTACTCTAGTTGTGCCCTTGCATATAACTTTGAGCCTGGCAGGATTCATTAAAAAAACTTCACAACCCAGCTGCTGAAATGGTGTAATTAGAGAACGGAGTCTCCATCTCCTTACCACTGTGACAGAAGCCGGGCCGGACAAAGAAGGAGTGTCCAGTTGTTGTCCTCTGTGCATCAGGCCTGGCCTTTTCGAATATGAATTGTCGAAGGAGAAAGTTACCCAAAAAAATGAGGATAGCTCTGGGGTTTTCTTCTTGTCCTGGCTTTCTTTTGAGCATCAAGGGATATCGGTGCACCCTTTGAACCTCGGCTGCCCAATTCCAATGCGCCAATTCGGGAAAGGCCTCCTGGAGGAGCTTCAGTACAAAGCCACAAATGTCATCACTTTCAGCTTTTTCCGCAATCCCAAGTAGGCGAAGATTGTTCAGTCGCTGTCTATTTTCAAAATTCTCCAGCTTCCAAAGGACATCGGTCATTCTGCTTTCAATAGAGGTGGACTGCTTGTCCAAGGTTTCCAAACTTGCCTCTAATTGCACTATGCGCTCTTCTAGCGCGGTAGTGAGTTCCTTGATTTCCGTGCAGGCCTTGTTCACTTTCCGCACTGCGCCCTGTAATTTTTTGGTTGCCAAGTGGGCCCTCTTATGTTCCTGGCGGGCCTCTGTCTGTATTTGTTTCAATGTAGCGTATATTAATTCCATTGAAGGTTGCAAAGCATGGGCCCCTGTAGTGATACTCATTTCACCTAGACTTTCTGAAGTTTTGGCTCAAACTCTGGGTTCATTCTCCATTGCCCCCTCAAACTGACAGGGAGAGTAATCCCATTTAAGCTGGCTTCAATGGCTGCCATCTGAGGTGAATCCCTTATCTTTATCCGATCGCATTGTACTCTTCTTCTTAATGTGAATTGGATTGCGTTTCTGGGTGTCAGGTTTCGTAAAAGGGCTGCCACTGTCCTCCGTTGAGTTTTCATCTGTACTATCCTTGCTGCTGTTATTAGATGACTCTGATTCGTCTGTCAGTGAATACAATTTTTCGCAGTCTGGTGTCACTACAGGATTGCTTTCTTCTGTAGAAGCAAACCATTTCCCTTTGTACGGGATGCTGTTGCTTGCCCTTTGCTGCAAAATACTCTCATCAAGCAGCACCTCTTCATTATAGCTCTGTTGCATAGTTTCAGACCCCTTACGGAAAATGTTGGCAAGTTCAACGGCCAATCCATTTACATCTTCTGCATCTGGACAAGCCTTAGCTGTGCTAGCAGGCACTTTATCAGACACTCTGCCCATCTCAGTTTCATTTTTTGAGTTATCCTTAAGCATTTTTAAGACTTTGGATAAGTTCTTCTCCACTGAAAGTGTCGAGAGCCCTTTCCAGCTAACATTACCCTTACAGTTGGCAATTTGGATCTAGTAGCTTTTTCTGTTTCTGCTCTCTGGCTTTCACCTCCGGTTTCTCCTTAGGCGATCCGTCCTTTCCCTCAGGCCGACCGGTTGAGTGTCCAGACTGAGATTGAGGTTTTCCCCTCTGCAGCAGCGCGTCGATTCAGGGATGAGGCTTTGACTCCTCAAGTCAAACTCAAGTGTTTCCCCAGCAGTTTCCCTTTCGGTAGCATGTTGGCGGCTGTTGTGTCAGTGCAGCTTTTCCCCGCGATGAATACAGAAAAAACCTCTGGATACAATGTTTCGGCGAATCCCTCTGAATTTTTGAAGCGCCGCTGAAAGCTACACTCTCAGTGCCCGTGTTGTCAGGGCAGCGGCCTCCTTGAACAGCCTCATCAGCCTCGCACCCAAAGTTACAGATTTGATTTAGGTGAGCTATAAGTCATTAGCCCAAAGATTATAGCATGCTTCTCTTCTTCCCTATCTCAGGCAGCTATCATATTATGGTGGTAGGGAAAGGCAGCTTCCCACAACGCTCACGCAGCCGCCATCTTGCCTCTCGCTGGCGTATGTTTTCGATTTTCTTTGGTTTTGCATCAGGGTGACATCACTTTTCTGGTGGAGCCCGATGCAACATTTTTGGGGGCATTTACTAAGCCATGCAAAGCGACTTTGTGTGGCTTTGCGTTTTAGAAAATAATGGAACATAGCAGGTAGAGCTGACTTGTGTTACTTTGTATTCGATAGGCGCTATATGGATGGAGCATGGGTATTTCCGGGGATCCACTCATGTATTTTTGCGCAAACCCAGATGGTTTATGCCAAAATAATGCTCTTACCTGACAGAGCTGTAACAAGGAGAAATGTCTTTATTTCTCATTGTTAGTTACTCTTTCCATGTGTGCTGCATTCTGCTGCCAAAATGGAAAGGGGAATATGCCCCTAAAGATTGTGTTTGTGCAGAAAAACTATCCTGCCCATAACGCAGGCACCCGTGCACTCTGTTGCAAAGGTGCCTGCATTGACGCTAGGCAGCACACAGTGCACCAGTGCAAGAAATGGAGCACAAATTCTCAATATCTTTGTAAAAATGGAGCATTTCAGTTTTCTCCCTTTTACATGATGCAGCACAAATTCTCTCTTTTTTCTCTGCGCTGTGTGAACCAAGTGTAAAATAAATGTATCCTGCATGTGTCTAACCGGAAGGCCACAGGTTTCACTGCCAACATGTCCACACAGCCTTACATCCTTCAGAGAGCAGTAAAATTAGTACTATTGCGCATGTGCTAAAGCGCGTTATTATTATTATTATTATTAGTGTTGGTAGCAGTAGTAGTTGTAATAGTAGTAGTTGTATAGTTGTAGTAGTAGTGTTCTTGTTATTTGCTAGAATTATTATTACTACTATTATTAGCATTACTATTGATATTATAAGCATTATCATCACCACCACATGGTAACTGACCTTAAATTACACCACAGAACGCCACGAATTAACATCATTAAAGTTAATTAAGCAAGTTTAAATTTAATAAAATTTGAAGAAAAATAATGTGGTAAACCAAATAAAAGACTATTTCATTCATGAAATGTATATTAAATAGAATGTTGACATTCTGCACTCCGTGCTGTGATCCCCAGTGTCTTCCCTGCTCATATCCGGGCTCCGTAAGCATTGCCCAACACCCTGTCACTCAATCGCTGCCAGTAAATGCCTCTTCTCTCTCTGTGCCGTACACCTCTGCTAAATCCCGCTTGCTGTATCTGCAATGAGGAGAATCCCCGGACCGCGGGATTAGCGTCCAGCCGCCATGCTCCTCCCGACCTCAGCTTCGGATCTTTGTCTTGCTGTGGACGGCGTGGATATGGACCCCCTTCGTTGTGTCCGCTCTCCAGCAATAACCCCCTGGATTGCAGCCCACAACCGCTAACGTCTAGCTAGTGGCCGCCATGTTCCGCGTTGGGGTGAGGCAGCAGGGAGTCTCCACGGGGTCTGGCGGGCCAGGATTGGGAGCAGAGGCAGAACAAGCAGGGCTTGTCTGCATCCGGTCAAGGAGGTTCAGGCTGAGAAGAGATACTCAAGAGTTGAGGAGCAGCAGCAGACGCGTTGGGCTAGAAAGAGGGGGGGAATGCTTCTGCATATGTAGACAGAGACCCACAAGGAAGGTGAGGCTCCCTCCAGGTATAAGCTGAGGACCAGGAATTTTGGAGATAAGATGACTCTTCTTCCCATATCACCAGACGCTCTGCCCGATATACCACAAGGGGTGAAGACTATAATTAAGGCGAAAAGAGGGACGACAGAGGGTGGCCTCACAAAGCAGAGGGACTGGGGGGGGGGGGGCTGTAATGAAAGCTAGTGAGGGAAAGAATATAAAGGAATCCTCCCTCCCAACTGTGAGAGTTAAAGTCACGCCTTCACTTAAAAAATTTTTTCGCCAAGTGCCAAGCATGCAGAAAGATAACACAACAAGCACAAGCCCTAGCCCAGAAGGTACACGCAAAGATACAAAGGTGTATGCTAGTAACTCAGAGGAAGTTAATGTTCTAGAAGTTACTACTGTAATAGGTTCTTCAAGTACCTTGAGTAATTCATGCATGACGGGAGAAGAGAGCAGGCCTCCGCAGGTGGATATTATAACAACTCCAATCAGCAATAGATTTTCAGCCTTAACAGTACCTGAGGAGCTGGAAACACCTTCTTCAGTATAATCAACACCAGAAGGGGATGGGGATAGCCAGAACTATATAACTAGCCCAGAAAGGAGAGTTTTAGAGACAGAGTTCTCATTAACCAGTGACCTATTGGAGCTGAAAAAGGATATCAAAGACCGTTTTGAAGAATCATAACCTAATCAATCAGGTATACAAGCAACCTGCTCGGAATTAGCTCAGAAGCTGGACGAGGTTACAGCCCGCGCTAAAATTCTTGAGGAAGAAATCAGTGCTGTTAAACAGGATGTCGTGAAAAATACAACTGAAATCTTCAATCTGGGAAAACAAAACCAAATGCTAAGGGAAGATATAGAGAGAATCAAGAACCATTCTCGCAGGAATAATATAAGATTCCTAAATATTCCTGGAAATGAAGAAGGATCAGACATGAAGACTTTTATAATCTCTCTCCTACGGCAAAGGATTCTGAAGGATAAGGGGGAGATAAACCTTGAGAGTGAAATACAGAGGGCAACTTGAGAGCCGTTTCGATGTAACCCTCAGAGAGCAAAACCCAGAAAGATCTTGGTGAATTTCCTTACGTATAACATCAAGGATGAGATACTTGGTAGGGCCTTAAAAAAGGGTCCATTTGTGTTTAATGGCTATTCTTTTCTGGTCAGGTCTGATGTGTGTAAGGCCACAGTTCAAAAGCAATGGAAGCGAGGCGGAAAAATAGAAGAGCTCCGAAGGCTAGGAGCAAAAGTGCAGTTAAATTTCCCTGCTATGCTCCGCATAATGTGGAACAATAAAATTTATAAATACCTCTCAGTAGAGGATGTTGAAGCATTAATAACTAAAATGAGTGATGAGAGTTTGTCAAAGTAAAAAAAAAGAATATATAGTTCTTTAGCTCTCCAGCACTTTAGTAATGTATAAATAAATTGTGTGTCAGTAATCCCCCCAGGGTTGCAAGCCTATAGGCATTATTATGGCTAACAATGTAGGGAGGGTTTCTCGGGGGGGCACAGTAGAAGAGGGGGTTGGTGGGGGAGCGCGGGTGGGGAGCAGTGAGAGAAAAATCTAAAAAAAGTCTTCAACACTTTTATGCAGGAATGTCTACTTAGAGTAGGATTAAAACTAAAAGGGGAGGTTACTAGGAAAGATGACTCCGACTAACATCCCGAACATAAAAATTCTCACTTGGAATGTGAATGGCATGAGGACTACACCTAGGCAGAGGAAATACTTGAGTATCTAAGAAATATCCAGGCCCAGGTAATGCCTGATGCATCTCATGGCAAATGAAAGTAAGGAGATGTTTGGGAGATGTGGCTGGGTACGAAATTATATTGCCTCAGATCAATTATTTTGCTGTAAGGGAGTAGTTATCTTGATTAGGATCAGTTGTGATGTAGAAATGTATGTATGTATGTATGTATGTATGTATTCCAGTTTTGTATAGCATAAAACACTGTCACCCAAAGGGTATCCTGGCGCTTTGACTGAACAAACCAGCACACGGTCATGAAGATCACACTACTCTAGGAAAGAGATGGGTTTTTAGATTTCTCTTAAAGAGAGGGAGTTGGCTCATACACCTCAGATGGAGCGGGAGAGAGTTCCCAAAGACTGGCAGCAGCGAAGCTGAAGGAACGACCGCCCGTCCTTGACCTTTGAAACCTGGGAACCGTAGCCAGGTAAGCGGAAGAGGAGCGCAAGGTACGTGGAACAGTGTACCAGGAGAAAAGATTCTGCAGCATTCCGGGACCCTGCCCATGCAGCGCCCTAAAGACCAAGCATGAGGCCTTGAAAAGGATCCGCTGTTGGACCGGTAACCAATGAAGGTCACGCAGCGGATGAAGCGGAACGCGGACGGGACAGAGCTAGCTTAGCCGCCGTGTTTTGAATCCGTTGTAGCTTGCCGACCAAGTTCTTTGGTGCACCCAACAGCAATGCGTTGCAATAGTCCAACCTGCTCAGTATGATCCCCCGCACCGCCTCAGATCTGGCCGGGACTGGGAGCATAGGAAGGACTTTGCGCAGCATGCGAAGCAGTACCATACAAGTGGCCACGGTCTTGTTGGCAAAGCTATCCAATTGAAGATTGGGCTCAAACATGACTCCCAGATTTCGCACAGAGTCCGCTGCTGTCCCTGATCCGGGAAAGAAGGAAGGCCAGAAATCCTCTGGTAGTGAGCGTGGAACACGGTCAGTGGAACAGTAAAGCACCTCTGTTTTAGACCTGTTGAACTGGAGTGAGTTGGAACATAACCAGTCTGCTGTGGCTGACATACAGCGATGAAAGGTCTCCAACGCAACCGCCTCTCCACCCTCTAGCGAAAAGATCAATTGGGTGTCATCGGCATAGTTAAATACCGAGATACCAAAAGTGCCAATAAGATGGATAAGCGGTCGGAGGTACAAATTAAACAGTATTGGGCTGATGGCAGAGCCCTGGGGCACCCCCTGCCCAACCTTCCGCACGCCAGATCTAAAAGGCGGCAAGGCCACCACTTGCTGTCTATTATGGAGGTATGAGACCAGCCAGTCTCTAGCCAGCCCTGTTACTCCAGCCTCCTCCAGTCTCCTGATGAGAATCGGATGGCTAACCGTGTCGAACGCGGCCGACATGTCGAGCAGCACCAAAAACGCTGCTCGCCCAGT
This sequence comes from Lissotriton vulgaris, assembly GCF_964263255.1. Classification (NCBI taxonomy): domain Eukaryota; kingdom Metazoa; phylum Chordata; class Amphibia; order Caudata; family Salamandridae; genus Lissotriton; species Lissotriton vulgaris. The sequence goes on along the minus strand of NC_141691.1, from coordinate 670,244,879 downwards.
GTCGACTCGCGAACGAAGTTTGTCCAACACGACCACCAGAGCCGACTCCGTCCCATGCACTGGGCGGAACCCAAACTGGGCCACGTCCAGATAGTTGTTAGCTTCCAGGTATCTGGACAGAGACTGGGTAACCACCTTCTCCATGATTTTAACCGGAAAAGGGAGGAGTGAAATGGGCCTGTAATTCTCCAGGCAAGAGGGGTGTAAGGTAGGCTTCTTCAAGAGGGGGGACACCAGTGCTGTTTTCCAACAATCCGGGACCAGGGCAGATTCAAAGGACTGAAGGCAGATGGAATACAAGGGGAGGAAGAGTTCCCCATGAAAGAGCTTCCAAAATTTATGAGGAAGCGGGTCCATAGGAGAACCCGAAGACACCGTCAGTGACAGTCGACAAAAATCGTCGAAATTCGGGACAGAGAAACTACTCAGCCGAGGCAGAGCCAGCAGAGCTTCTGAGTCATCCAGGGTAGATGGTACATCCCAGGGTGGGGCTGGGGGTCCACTGGAGTAAGGCCGCTCAATATGGTAGCTATCTTAGCTTCAAATGCGGCTGCCAAAGAGTCGCATAAGGCCTGGGAAGCCGAGATGTTATTCGAGGCACAGGCCGGCTGGGAGAGGTCCTTGACAATCCTAAACAAGGCTTGTGACTTGTTAGGTGCATGGTTCAAGGTCTCCTCAAAGTAGACGGCTTTCGCACATTTAATCTGTGCTTTATATTCCATAAGAGCGAGCTTAAAAGCGATCTTATCTAGATGTAAGTAGTGCTTCCTCCAAGCCCTCTCAGCCCGTTTGCACTGTCGTTTCAGCTGCCGAAGGTCGCTGGAATACCAAGGTTTAGATTCTTCCTGCCTGTCCCGTGATCTACGGAAAGGAACCACCGAATCCAAAGAGTTCGAGATTTGCTGACAAAGATTATTGTAGCTTTCCTCCACATTCTCCCTCAGCGCAAATTCGACAGGGAGAAGGCTGGGCAGGGCCGAGGCTTTTGCAAGCCTAGACCAAGGTCTGCCCACCTTAAATGATTGCGACCGTGCAGCGTCCGAGGGGCCATCCGCAAGAAGAAGGGAGAAAGAGGCCAAGGCATGGTCCGTCCAGCATTGGGGTGAAATACCCTTCACTGACACCTGCATGCTGTCAGCGAACACTAGGTCCAAGATATGACCCTTCAAGTGAGTTGTAGAGAGCACCAGCTGTTGCAGCTGAATGCTGCATAGAAATGAAAGAGTCAACCACAGACAGCACAGGTAGATAGGCCACAGCCCGGGTAAGATGGGCTGATATGGAGTTTTTATGCATCAGATATTATGGTCCCAATGAGGATACCCCTCAATACATTATAGATCTAGAATTGAGGATGGCAGCAGTTTCAGTTCCTGTAGTCGTATGTGGCGATTTTAATGTCCTGTTAGACCCTGTGTTAGATCGATCTACAAGAAGAGAGAGTACTTATGTCCCCAGAATGAGAAAAGCTCTGAAAAGCATGATAAGTGATCTTAACTTAGTGGATGTATGGAGACACTTGATGGGTAAGACAAGGGGGTATACGTACCATAGCAAAAAACATCATCACTCCTCAAGACTCCCTGTTCATATTTCAGATCATTCACCTGTAGTGGTAACTATACAAGCTTTGAGGCCACAACCGCCTAGGAGATGGACTTTAAGGCGTGTGCTGCTTTTAGAAGAGGGGGTGGAGACATCTTTACAGAAATCAATGACAGAATATTTCGTTAATAACCAAGGTACCGCCCCCCTGGGCATAGTTTGGGATGCCTTTAAGCCATATATTTGAGGAATCTTACAAAGTCTAAATTCATTAGAAACCAGGAAAGCACGTATGGAATTAGAGATTAGTGAAAAAGAGATAGGGATCCTAGAGTATGCCTTACATTCCGTGAGTCTAGAGAGAGAAAAGTGAGGATGGAAGAGAAGTGGCATGAGGCGCAATTAGAATTTAAAATGAAATTAGAGCGAAAGTGTAAAGCCAGATGGCTAGCGGCAAATATAAAGGAATTTGAATATGGCGAAAAAGCAGGTGCTCTGCTTGCCTGGAAAGCGAGAGTGGAAAGGTCAAGGAACGGCATAAAAGAATTAAAAAGTGAAACAGGGGAAAAGCTGGACAGTTGAGATTTTATGCAGGAGCTCATAGTTACAATATTCTCACAGCTTTATACGGAAAATGTTGTCGCTGATATTGCAAAGACAAGATGGTGGCTTAACACACTAGATCTTCCGTCATTAGGTGAAGAAGGCAAGGATATTCTAGAAGCCCCAATTACAAAAGAAGAGATAAAGGAATCAATAAAAAAGTCTAAAAATGGGAAGGCGGCAGGGCTTGATGCTCTCCCGGCAGAAGTATATAAAATAATAGCAGATTAAATACTATCTATCTGGGAACTGCTGTTTAATTCAATATATAGAGGGGAAGTGCATGAAGCCTCTGTAGTTCTAATTTTGAAGCCTGCTAAGGGCCCCGCTAAAGCAGAATCATACAGGCCAATCTCCCTGCTAAATGCTGACTATAAGATCTTTGTCAGTATTTTGGCAGGGAGGCTGTCCAGAGTAATACCTTAACTTATACATGAGGATCAGAAGGGGTTTATCCCTAGAAGGCAGATGTCTGAGCTAACCCATCAACTAATCGGATGTATTGACATAGCGACAGAAAGATCTGTCCTCTTGGCGGTGGTCACATTAGATGCCACTAAGGCATTCGATCAAGTTTGTTGGGAGTACCTATGGGCAGTTCAAGAACATATGGGGTTCAGGCCTCACTCTGTAACTACTTTGAAAATATTATACAACAGCTCTACAGCTAGGATTCTTTTAAATGGAGCCCTTACTAAGAATTTTAAGATCACGAGAGGGACACAACAGGGGTGCCCATTTTCACCCCTGTTAATCAACCTATATATCGAGGCTTTTGCTCAGGTGCTCCATCAAGATATGCAGGTGAAGGCCTTTCGCATCGAAATGTTTGAAAAAAAAATCTCACTTTATGCGGATGACCTAATTATCTATACGGCAGACCCGGTTATTACAATCCCAAGGGTAGAGCAATTGGCGGATGAATTTGGGGTTTTGTCTGGATATCTGGTAAATAGAGAAAAAACACGGATTATGTGTTGGTATATCCCACATTGGAGAGGGAGTGTACAGAGAGAGAGCAGATATTTAGGTATTAACATACTTAATGCAGTGCAGGATATTCCACAGCACAATTTGGAAAGAATTATAAAGGAAATTGGGAAAATCTTAACTAGGTGGAGGAATCTTCCACTGACAGTATATGGAAGAGTGAACTTGATAAAAATGGTCATTTTGCCAAAGCTCACATTCCTTTTTAATTGCATACCATTAACGTTTCCAAATAAGCTAATAGATAAAGTACAGGGCATATTGGGTAGTTTTGTCTGGAAGAAACTTAGTCGTAGATTGGCAGAAGGAGGGCTTGCACTACCAGATGTGAAACTATATTGCATGGCATTCCAGTTCAAAAATTGTAGGGTTTTGTTACACACACCAGGGCACATGGTGTCGGGAAGGCTTTGTGAGGAGATGATTAAGGAGTGGGGGGTAGGGTTTTTGTTTAAGTTTGGCGCGAAGACATTTTTCAAAAAAGTATAATTTAAAATATTGAAGGCAGCCTGATTTTGTGGGTTAAGATCAGGAACATGTTAGGCATTGGATACTATTCCGGAGAGGCTCACATTTTGGGACTCACTGGGTATGCCTGAATGGCTGCTGGTTCAACTGAGCGTCCCACTTAGGAGGGCAGGTATAGAGGTTTGGGAGATCTGATAGTGATGGGTGAGGTGGTCCCTTGGGAAGTATTATGGAGTAAAACAGGGGGATCTCTGTCTTGATTCAAATTTCTCCAGTTAAAGTCTTGGGGGCAAGCGAATAACCCTGAGATTAAGAGTCTTTGGGAGTTCGAAAAAAAAGGGAAGAACGAAACAACAGTAAAGAAGGAAATAAGTGGATGGTACCACGTATTACTGACTTCTGAGGAAGATAAAATCAAAGCCCCTTATGAAGTATGGGACGAGGTGATGCAGATCACTGATCCGCAAAAAGTATGGCAGCTCTCCTTTAAGATACTGTACAAAGTAGTCTAACCATCAAACTTAAAGAGGAACCATTTCTTCACGCCAAACAGATTATATTGGACTCCACAAAAACTAGCAAAGTTTGTAACCAATGCCCCCCCGAAATGTCGCAGGTGTGGCAAGATTAATGCTAATGATAAGCATATGTTGTTTGAATGCCCAGAGTTAGAGGAGTACTGGTCTGAGGTCAGAAAGATAATTAATGAAATTCTTGATACAAACATCAAAATTAGCCTCCTACTAGTAACGTTGGGGGTAGTGGATCAGCCATGTAATGACATTACTTGGGATAAACAGGCTTTACTATTCTACTTATTTCTTCTCACTAGGCGAGAAATCTGCAAGAAATGAATTGAACCCTCACCCCCACTGGGGATGAACTGGATACGCGCAGCAAGAAGAACGGTGAAAATAGATAGTGATCAGGAGTCAAATACACAATCTAAGATATGGGAGGCCTTCCAGAACTGGGATGGAGACATAAGTGTGTAAACCCCTCTGTCCAATGATTACACCTGCGTGGTCTATGCAGCCAGGACACTGGAAGGGCACGAACACAGAAGCTATTGAAATATCGCAAAAGTCTGGGGAGGTACAGGTAGGTTGACAGGCTACTGTTTGCATATAATGGTGGTATGAGGACAAAAAAAGAAAAGAATGTTGACATCCTATACCAGTGATGTGGATATGACATACCAGTAGCATTGCAATGATGGAGAAGAAGCAGTCATGATGTGTTAGAGACAGCATATGGTCACCAGGTACTGCTATTTATTTATTTATTTATTTGGTTATTTGTTTAATTTTGCAATTTTATAAACATGGATTTGTCCCAAAGGCTTTAGCGTGATTTACAATTTCAAGGAAAAGATTACCGGAACAAAAAGAAGAAAGATGAGAAAGTGAAGTCTAAGAATAACTTACAATAAATTTAATACAAGCATAAAATGAAGAAAAAAAATATGATTGCCTAAATAAGTGTGGGAGAAGGAAGAACTGAAGGGGGGAGATATATTCATTCAAATCATATTCTGCAAGCACCTTTTAATGCCCATCTGAATTCATCATATGCTAGATACCATTGTCTTTTGTCCAAATACACCTATCATTTCCCAGTTTATATGCTCTGGCAAATTCCAATATGCTCAGATAAAATTTACCTATGTCCAAGTAAAGTCTTCTGTGCCCCCACATTAGATGAGGAATGCAGATTCATGTGTGAATGTACTACAAATCACATGGAAGGTCTACCACACAGTGCAGATACAGCCTCTTATGCCAAAATAAGGTGGCAATCCACAGTATTATATCCTCAGAGGTGTAGGCGGGGAATACCGAGTCCCAAATTCCGAAGGGAAAGAATATTGTTACAACAATTTTGAGAGGCAAAAGGTATGTTTCTATACATTTTCTATACTTAACACCCCATATACTCACCATGGCTCTATATATATATCTTGAAGTTACCGAGATGTGAAGTTAAGAATAATAAATCCTTACCTCCCTCAGCGCACTTACCTTTCGATATTTTGTTCCTCAATATTGTTGTAATGATATACTGTCCCATTGATATTCGGGATTTGATATTCCCTACTACAATGCCCTCAGGTACTGCCATAATATGTCACAGATGACCTTGAATGTTTAGACACAACTACAGATTCATATTCACAGGTACAAACTGGTTTTGTTGGATGAACCTTTACAGGAGATATTTAAAGTATAAAAAGAAGCCAAGGAAAGGTACTCTTTGTATGCATTTAATGAGAATAACACTTCATATGCAAATAAAATGGTCCTTGAAAAATGGCCTGAGTATTATATACACTACTGATAAAGAGGTGTGCCACAAGAAAAAAGTTGGTGCTGCGGCGCAGTCCCCATAAGGAATCGAAGGTAGGTGAAAACAAAATAGGATATACAGCCAACTAGTGAAACTTCAGCTTTATAATAGACGAACTATAGCATTTTCAAAAGTCTTGTCAAATTACAAGCATCACATCTAGGCATGAATATAATTACCCATCAATGTTTTGACCAAAATGTTAATGGAGATAACCCGTGTAACAGAGAAAATCAGATATGAAGAGTGCACTACATATCTCATAGGCTTAGCATGTAACTCACCTCCAGAATGGCAGAGGCAGGAATCGCCATTTTATGGGGGCTAAAAAACTACTCTGTGATAGAAAAATAAAACAATGTGTGAGTTGCTAAAATAATAACATGCGTTTCTAAATATTAATCAACAGAGTGGAGTACTACTCACCAGCAATTGACATAAACCAGGCCTAGGTGAAGAGGAGTTCAATCAAGTCTCCTGAATCATTCTATGGAATGATAAAAAAATCACTCCTTATTAAGATGCATGCTTTAAAGTTAACAGAATGGTATGGCATAGATATCTATTCACCAAGATGTAAATACTATCAGGGTAAAGAACTCCTCAATATGTTGTAAAAAAAGAATTGCAAATAGGCATGAAACAAAAGAACCCTAATAGGGATTTAAAGGAATAGTTACAGAGTGCATAAGAGAGACGCGACCTCACCATTCAAAGAGTTCCTTTCCCAAGCATTTGATATAGTCGCTCCACATAAACAACACCCCCCCACCCCCAAAACTAATAATGCCCCCTGGTACACAACCGATTTGAGACTTGACAATGACATACCGAGTTGCAGAAGTTTGGAACAGAAATGGAGGGCTTTGATATTGCTCGCTAGCACTAGGCATCTATCACAGTAAAATCGGGGCAGCACGTAGACAATATACCATCAAGAGGATTGATCAAGCAGGAAATTCCTCAAAATAACTTTTCAAGATCCTAAATACATTTACTGACCTGCTTGCCTGCACCTCAGCCGTCAATGCCTCTCAGACACTATGTGCCACTCTAGCAAGCCACTTTGAAACAAAAATCAAAAACATCTATTGGAATTTCCACACCAATGCTACTCCTCCCCCCAACTCATGCTGTACGACTCTTCCCCAAAGAGACAAATCAGTCTCTCTCTCCGATCTCTGTACCCCACACATAATGCCCACCTCATTCACTCTTGTTGCTCCTACTATCACATCACTGTGCAACCGATCACTGACCCTAGTGGCTGTTCCTCTGGAGTGGAAATCTGCACGTTACACCCATCTTAAAAAATCCCAATACAGATCCAAAGGACTCACCTAATTATTGCCCTATGTCTCTTCTTTCTCTGTTGAGCAAAGTTCTGGAGTCCTACATCGATAAACAGCTCTCCTCCTACTTAGAGAACCACCCTCTTTTAAATGCCTCTATTTCAGGCTTCAGAGCTTCCCATAGCACAGAAACTGCCTTAATAGCAGTGGTAGGCTCAATCAGACTATCTATAGATGCTGGAACTCCAGAAATGGTGGTACTTTTTTACTTGTCAGCAGCATTTGATACCTTCTCCAGGCGAGGTCGCCCCCCACTCCGCTGCTCCTGCCCGCTGACTGCCTGAGCTGCCCTGCTAAGCTGCTCTGCTGCCTCGCTGCTGCCTCCTGTTACTTCCCCACTCTGCTGCCTCGCTGTTCCCTCGCTGCCGCTTCTGTTTTGTCTCCCTTCCCTGTGTTAGACTTTTGTTTGTGTTAGCCTCTTTCTTTCCTCTGCTGACTCTTGGCTGCCTTCGCTGCCGCTTTTGTTTTGTTTCCCCTCCTTGCGCTAGCCTTTCTCTCGTGTTGCCTCTTTAGTCCTCTGCTGCCTCCTGTTTTCCCCCCTTCTGCTGCCCTTTCCCTTCCTTGGGTGCCGCTCCCGGCCGCCGGACGTCCCAGCCGCCGCTGAGCCGCCCTCAGTCCCCCTTCCCGCCACAGACCTCCGCCGACTCCGCCCCCCTCCTGCCCATTGGCCGCCCCACTCCCGCCACCCAGCTGACCCGCCCTCCCGGCTCCTTACTTATGACGTCCCCTGAGCAACCGCGCAGCGGACGCGCGCAGCGGGAGCGCCGATTGAGCGCCGAAGGTGCGCCAAAGGTAAGCCCGTCTGCGCCCGTCCGTGCCTGGACCGCGCCCAGTGCCAGGACCCCTGGCTCCCGCAGACACCAACCCACCCGCCGGACCTACGACGCCACCGAACTCTACGCACTCAACGCCGGTCGAATCCCGGGCTGCTATCGTGCCACCCCGAGACGCACCCACAGACCCTTCTGCTGCCACTCCTGCAAGTTCACCTGCATCCGGACCTGCACTACACCAGCACCGACCAAGCCGAACACCAGCAGCAACCACCTCAAGTGCATCCTGCTCAACACCCGCTCCATCCACATACACGCCGTCGAGCTCTGGAACCTGCTCGACACCACAGCCCCAGACGTCGCCTTCCTCACGGAAACCTGGATGAACGCCTCCTCAGCGCCCGACATCGCCATCGCCATCCCGGACGGCTACAAGATCATCCGGAGGGACCGCCTCAACCAGACAGGAGGAGGCATCGCCATCATCCACAGGAACACCATCCGCATCACGACCAACACCGAAGACACCCTCGCACCCACCGAACACCTGCACTTCCAGATCCACATCAACCCCAATACCACCCTCAGAGGCACCCTCATCTACAGACCCCCGGGACCACGCACACAATTCAGCTAAGACATCGCCGACTTCATCAGCCCGCACACCCTCCTCTCCGCTGACTACATCCTCCTCGGGGACCTCAACTTCCACCTGGAGAACAACAACGACCGCAACACCACCACCCTGCTGGACAACCTCGCCAACCTCGGTCTCAAGCAGCTGGTGACCACCCCCACCCACTATGCCGGACACACACTCGACCCCGTGTTCTCATCCAGCAAGGACATCACCTTCAGCCACGCCACCGGTTTCCACTGGACGGACCACAGCTGCGTCCACTTCAGCTTCAGAAGAACCACGATCCACCACCACCAGCAACAGGTCGCACGCAGAAGCTGGAACAAGATCACAGCCGACCAGCTCGCGACTTCCCTGAGCATGAACCCTCCCACCAGCACAACGAACCCAAGCCAGGCGGCCACCAACCTCGCAAGGCGGATCAGCAACTGCGCAGACGACCTCGCCCCTCTGAAGACCCCGCCTAGCAGACCCGGCAGCAAGAAAGCCCCATGGTTCACTGACGAACTCAAGAGCTCCAAGAAGAACTGCCGAGCCCTCGAGAAAGCCTGGCGCAGAGACCCAACACAGAACAACATGGCTGCCCTCAAGCTCGCCACCCAAAAACACCACCACTGATCCACGCCACCAAGAAAACTGCATTCAAGGAACGACTGGACAACAACGCACACAACAGCAAGGAACTCTTCAACATCGTTAAAGAGCTCTCCAACCCCAACGCCGGAAACAACGACATCACCCCTTCACAAGACCTCTGCAACTCCCTCGCCTCCTACTTCCACAACAAGATCGCGGACATACATAACAGCTTCAGCACTCAACCGACGCATGCCACGACTGAACCACTGCCCCCCACCACCACCATCCGCGCCTGGACCCCGATCAGCACCGAAGACACCGTCCGCACGATGAACTCAATCCACTCCAGATCTCCGACCGACCCCTGCCCTCACCACGTCTTCAACAAGGCCGACGCGGTCATCGCACCCCTCCTGCGGGACATCATCAACACCTCCTTCGACACCGCTACCTTCCCGGAGAGCTGGAAGCACGCCGAACTCAGCGCTCTACTAAAGAAGCCATCAGCCGACCCCACCGACCTCAAGAACTACCGCCCCATCTTGCTGCTCCCGTTTCCTGCAAAAGTCATCGAGAAGACCGTCAACAAGCAGCTGGCCGCCTTCCTCGGGACGAACGGATCCCTCGACCTCTCGCAGTCTGGCTTCCGGGCCAACCACAGCACCGAGACCGCCCTGATCGCAGCCACCGATGACATCCGAGCCCTGCTCGACAATGGAGAAACAGCGGCCCTCATCCTCCTAGACCTCTCCGCGGCCTTGGACACTGTCTGCCACCGTACCCTAGTGCAGCGCCTCAGCAACGTCGGAATCCAGGAGAAGGCACTAGAATGGATCATCTTGTTCCTCGCCGGAAGGACACAGAGAGTCCGCCTCCCCCCGTTCAGATCCGAGGCCACCGAAGTCATCTGCGGCGTACCACAAGGATCTTCACTCAGCCCCACCCTCTTCAACGTGTACATGAGCCCCCTCTCAGCCATCGCACGCCAACACAACCTCAACATCATCTCCTACACCGACGACACCCAGCTGATCCTCCCCCTCACCAACGACCCCGCCACCGCCAGAGCCAACCTACACGAAGGGATGACAGAAGTAGCCAAGTGGATGATGAACAGCCGCCTGAAACTGAACTCGGACAAGACGGAAGTCCTCATCCTGGGATCTTCACCCTCCGCCTGGGATGACTCCTGGTGGGCCCCCGCCCTGGGCAGCGCACCCAAACCAACAGACCACGCACGCAACCTGGGCTTCATCCTGGACTCCTCCCTCTCCATGACCAGACAAGTCAACGCCGTCTCCTCGTCGTGCTTCAACATCCTGCGCATGCTACGTAAGATCTTCCGGTGGATCCCCACCGAGACCAGAAGACGGTCACCCAGGCCCTCGTCACCAGCCGTCTGGACTACGGCAACTCCCTCTACGCCAGAACCACCACCAAACTCCAGAAGAGACTCCAGCAGATTCAGAACGCCTCATCACGACTCATCCTGGACATCCCCCATCGCAGCCACATCTCCGGACACCTGAGAGATCTGCACTGGCTCCCGGTCAACAAGAGAATCACCTTCCGTCTCCTCACCCACGCACACAAAGCCCTACACAACCAAGGCCCAGGATACCTCAACAGCCGCCTCAACTTCTACGCTCCCACACGCCTGCTTCGATCAACCGGCCACGCCCTCGCCGCCGTCCCCCGTATCCGAAGAGCCATCACAGGAGGAAGGTCCTTCTCCTACCTGGCCGCCAAGACTTGGAACTTCCTCCCGACCCACCTCCGCCTGACCCAGGACCACCTTGCCTTCAGGAAGCAGCTCAAGACCTGGCTGTTCGAGCAGTAGCGGACCCCCCCTCCCCTAGCGCCTTGAGACCCTCCGGGTGAGTAGTGCGCTATATAAATGCTTTGATTGATTGATTGATTGATTGATTGATTGATTGATTGATTCTCACGTCCCATCTTTATTCAATGTCGCCATGTGACAGGTATTTAGGGAACTGCAGTTTACTTATTTATTTGTTTATAGAGGATTTATAGTGCGCATAGCTTCCTCAGTGATGAGGCATCCCAGCGCAGACCAGAAACCAGAAGGAAGGAAAACAAGGAGATTCACAGGCGCCGAATAGTAAATAGAGGAACAACCATGTTTTTAAGGATTTCCGGAATGCCAGAAGATTGGGGGTTGCGTAATGCTAGATGGAAGAGAGTTCCAAAGTTTGGCTGCTAAAAAGCCAAACGAACGGCCCCCAGTCCTTGCTTTCATCACTTGAGGGACACATACCAAACCTTGGTGGGCCGAACGCAGAGCACGTCTAGGCAGATACGGCTTCAATAAGCCTGATAGCCCAATGGGGGCATGCTGTCTCAGGATTTTATGGGCAATGCACAGTACCTTAAACTGAATATGAGCTTCGGTTGGCAGCCAATGCAATTTCAAGATCACCCGTGCAGCTGATTGAGACCACGGGAGTACCACTAGCATACGAGCTGCCGCGTTTTGGACCCTCTGGAGGCGTTTGATACTAGCCTTGTTGGCATCCAAATATAGAGCATTGCCATAGTCAAGCCTCACAAGAATGGAGGCTTGCATGATGGTTTGGCGTATTCTAGGCGGAAAGAAACCAAGCAAAGGCCTCAAACCTCTCAAGAGCCCAAAACAGACCGCAGAAACAGCTCTCGTCTGCTTATCGAATGTTAATCCGGAATCGAACCAGACACCCAAGTTTTTTACCGACTTCTTCAGTAACGGGGCAGGTTTTAGATGTTTGGGCCACCACTGCTCTGACCAGAGTCCCTGGTCCTTCCCATATAACAAAATCTTAGACTTGCTGGCATTTAAATGAAGGCAATTACCCTTCATCCAGTCCGAGATAACAGTCAAATCCTCTTTAAAATTCTCCAGGTTGGCACAGCATTTTTTTGAGAAGGCAATCACCAACTGGGTGTTGTCTGCATACGACACCAGGGACAGTCCCCTGCCTCTGGCCAACTCCGCTAAGGGACCCACATGCTGATTGAATAAAAGTGGGCTCAAGATAGAACCTTGAGGTACCCCCCCTACACGGGGCATAGTCCTGTGAATGGAAGGGCGGCACAGATACCTGGAATGATCGCCCCGCCAAGAAGGATCAAATCCACTCCAAGGCATCGCCTCTGACTCCAACTGTCAAGAGCCGTTGGAGAAGGATCCCATGGGACACCGTATAAAAGCGGCACTTAGATACAATAGGACCAAGGCCGCAGAGTCCCCTTCGTCCAACCGGCTTCTGATGGTTTCCGTGACAGCGAGAAGAGCAGATTCAGTACTATGGCGTTGGCGAAACCCATGTTGGGATGGGTCAAAAATATTATGATCGTCGAAGTGTTTTGACAGAATGGAATTAACATGGGCCTCCACCACCTTCGCCATAAAAGGGAGCTGAGAAATGGGGCGGTAGTTGCCCGGGTCATCTGGGTCAAAAGAGGGCTTTTTTAATAATGGAATACTTTTTGCATGCTTCCACACCCTTGGGACAGAGGCTGACTTCAATGAAAGGTTGACCAGTTCAAGAGCCACTGGGGCGATATCAGTCTGGAGCTGGCGGAAGTAAGTTGCTGCCATAGGATCGGCTGGTGAACCTGATTTAATTTTAACACTTAGAGTCTCAAACTCTAGGGGCGATAGCAGTGGAAAAGATGTCAGGCCCTTGTTCAACCTGGCAACTGGCCCCGCCAGCCCAACATCCTCAGTGGGGAGGTTCCCTGTGGAGAGACCTTGATAGATCAACTGCACTTTGTTCACAAAGTGGAGTGCTAAGACCTCACAATGATGGTTTGAGGCTACGGAGGAGGAGGTGGTCGTACCTGTGCTCCTCAAGTTTTTTTGTAACTTGAAGATGGTCTTGGTCGGGTTGGAGCTGGTTAAGATTTTATTAGCAACAAACTCTGCCCGCGATTTGCGGATGACCTTGTGGTAAGCCTTAACTGCCTCACGATATACTATTTTGGCAGACAGCTCGTAAGAACGGCGCCAAACGCGTTCCAACTTTTTACACCCCTTCTTTGCCTGAGTCAATGGCGCTGTAAATCAGGGATTAGATGGCCCTCGACCCTTACGACCCCGTTTTGCTGGAATACAACTATCCAGACCAGCTACTAGGCAGTCATGGAAGCACTTTTGAGCCTCCTCGATATCAGGGGGGAGTTGAGGTCTGTGCTCTGCCAACCAGATGGTAAGCAGCTCCTGGTTTAATTTGTGCCAGGGCTGTTTGGCCACGACCGTAGGGTGATCCACATCAGCTCTACCCTGCCACAGCAGAGAGAAAGGAATCACTGAGTGGTCAGACCAGGTCAGCGGAACCGGGGAAAAAGTCTTTAAACACTCAAGGTTAGAGAAAATGGGATCAAGTAGGTGCCCAGCTACACGAGTGCCCTCTAAAACCAGCTTCTAAGTCCGCTAAGAAATTAGAAATCTCAGCCTTTTCGTCCAGCTCAAGGTGGAGATTAAGATCCCCCAAGATCGTAAAATGAGCTGCTTTACTAGCCATTGGTCCGATTTTATTCACTAGATCCTCACGGAAAATCCCCGAAGGCCCCGGAGGTCTTTAGATCAAGAGACGGGACCTAGTTAGATTGCAATTAAGCTTTATTTTAAATAGCGCACTCTCACAGCTTGCTATTTCTTTCTTCAGCAGGCTGACAGCAAACGCAGCTTTGGCTATAACCGCGATGCCGCCCACTCTTCCCCCCTCTCTGTTGATGTTCTGTGAGATATAACCATCCGGGAGGGCTAACCCTGGCTCAGCCACTGTGTCACGGGTCAACCACGTTTCTGTGAGAAACATGCGGTGCCTCGGCCAAAAGAAGGTCGAATACATCTGCATAATGACTCACTAATGTACGGCAATTTAAACTGAGAAACTTGTAAGCAGTATGGCTAGATGGATGTTCAAAGACTTTCTCAACTGCAGGATCCAAAAGGTTTCCATTGGCACCTTTCAATCCAAGATCCATTCCCTGGACAAGGAGGTCCCACAAGGCTGTTTCTTATGCCCTACACTCTGTACATCTATGTAGCACCCTTGCCCAGATAGTCAAGTCCTGTGGTTTTGAAATTCTTGCCAATGCAGACGGTACCTAACTAGTCATCTCCTTCAGGATTGACATTGAAAAAGTCAAACTTAGATACATCATCTGCATGAGAATAATCACCACTTCGATGTCCCTCAAGAATCTTCAGCTAAATGGGGGCAATACAGAGATCCGTCTGTTTGACAAAGCTTACCAACACTGGTTGGAGGAATTGTAGCTTTCTGAGCTTGGAACTGCGCCTTCTCCTAGCAAAACGGCCAGGAATCTAGGTTTCCTTCTGGATGAAAAGCTATCTATGAAGGCTCAGATATCCAAGTGTTGCCCCTGTTTCAGAACAATGCACCTCCTAAGGAGAATTTTTCAATGGCTCCCAATAAGCTCAAGGAAGAACTTTCATTAAAGCTTTAATAATCAGTCGCTTTGATTATGGAAGTGCTCTAATTCTAGCGTCCAATGAATCCCTCCTCTCAAAAATGCAGGTTGTCCAGAAGACTGCGGCCTGCCTGGTCAACAAATTAACGGCAGGTTCCATGTTGGCTTCTTCGTTCAGAGCCCTTCGCTGGTTCAACATCAGGAAAAGAGAATTGTTCAAATTGCTCTGTCTGACTCATAAGCCCCTAATCAGGAAAGGCCCCAAATATCTACAGGAGAAACTCACCTTCAGCTGCCCAGTCACAAATCTAAGATCAAAAGATCAACTTCTAATATGCCCATGCCGTAGTCATATGTCAAAGTACAATGGCCTCATACCATTGGAATAGGCTGCCCCTTTATGTTCTGTCTGACAATGGTTTAAATAGACATCTCAAAACCTGGTTATTCTGATCTGCCGCCTGTCCATCTGACTTCTGCTCAGAGCTGAATTGCCCCTTTAGGGGCGAGTCCTAGAGGTGGAGAAGTGTGGCTCAAGTGGAGAAGTGTGGCTCAATGGTTAGAGCGGCAGACCCTGATGCAGAGGTCTAACCCGGGACCAGGGTTCAATTCCCCGCCTCGGCGGGTCTTGGGCTCAAAATTCCACGGACCTGATCATTCTTGCCTTGGTGCCTATTCCAATCATGGAGTCCCACTCTGCAACTCTGGGCAATAGCTTGCTTAATCTCCACAACGGCCCCCACAACGCTAAGGATGCCTGGCCTCCACCTTAGGGGTGCCCAGGAGTGGGTGCCTCACAGGGAAAGCCAGGATGGGTTCCACAGCGATATTCGTACAAGCGCCTTGAGACCCTTGCGGGTGAGTAGTGCGCTATACAAGTATCAATTTACATTTTTTTTTTTTTTTAGTCCTTAGCGCTATACTAGGTACACATACCATAACATGGCATAACATAACATAACATAACACAACATAACATAACATAACATAATATAACATAACCATGCACCTGCTCAGACGATAATGAGACCTGCAGATCTGTTCTGTCTGAGGCGAATTGTTTATAAATGCGAGCAGTAGCCGCCCATCAATGTACAGGCTTGGACACTACAGTGCACTTTCGCCTACCCAGGTACTCCTTTCAAAGGTGAAGTGCAGCTTCATATGCATGGGTAATGACATCATGCAGCAGATTTCTTCTGGTATGATCAAATAAAGGAACATGTACCCATTATTTAGTAAAATTTTCATGTCCATGCTGCCACATGCAGCCTCATATGCAAGGTACTGCCATCATACCATTATGCACCTCGTGTACCTGTTATGTTATGCTAAAGTATTTTGAAAGCATATGGGTATCCCTAGAACCTTGCCCCTTACTGATGCGGTAGAGGACGTAAAATTACTCTGTCAGATAACCATGTCTTCCACATTTTCCGAAAGGTCATGTAGTTGCCTGCAATTGCCAGAGAAAGTTGGCTTGACAAAAGTTTCATTTGACAGAAAAAACAAAACCATGGTATACTTCTTTACAAATGAGGACCCGCTAAGAAGTTGGCATGTCCTACTGCAAATCATTAGCGAGAAGGGAAGGAAGGACTAACAACATTAGTGACTTTGTAAGCAATGCCCAAAAACAAGAACTCAGGGCAATATTATCAAGCAGGGGAGATACATTATCGCCACTTTTATCGGCAGGAAACTGGTTCTGGTGTTAACCTGGGCTTCTATGGGAATTCCTAAGGGCATATTATCAAGCCCATTATCGCTGCTTTAGCGGCAGTTTCCTGCCAATAAAAGCAGCGATAATGTATCGCCCCTGCTTGATAATATGGCCCTCAGTTTGTCAATTAAGCAAAAGCCAATGCAACGCTGAAAAAACAGGAGACATATGATGATGGTGCCCAGACCAGCCACCAGCTGTGCAGAAACATTCTGTGATCGTTTCTACAGTTTATCGATCAAAGTGGCCAATGAACTAAAAGAAACACTTAAAAGGGCTCACCTGAAGGGGGAATCCTGAGAGGCACCATAGATGACAGCATGACAAGAGAGAGACCAAGGCGAAGGAAGCAACTTTTTAGAGCAGTAGGTTAAACAATTGCAAACTATGTAAGAACTCTACCACCTACTACCATATCTGCCAAACACATGATCAAAATCAAACATTCAACGGTATCAAAGTTTGCTATAAAGTCTATCAATGGATAATTGAAGTTCTGAACTTCTTACATATTTCAGGTGGAAGGGGAGCTTGAGGCTTTTAAACAAACTCCCACAATATGCAGGTCAGAAAAATCTACAGAAACGAACCAAACAACTTTAAATTATTGTTGTTGCATTGGTGAGGTGGTCTAAATATTTAAAAATTAAAAAAACAAAAACAATTCTTGTGAAGTGCTATAGTGGTTTAAGAATTAATTTTGGGATTTGGGAATGATAGTTGTTATGACAGCTGTCACCAGTGATGGTGGTGCCTCATTTACCAGATGGACAAAAGAGAGCAACCTCTGAAACCAATGGGACAGGGCTAAAGAACCATGGGGCATATCAACAAGCGGCACCGGTAATTATCGCTGGCCGCGCTTAGCGAGAAAATGTTTATTGCCGGCTATCACTGATAATTATCGCCATGCTAGCGATGTATTAACAACGCGTAGCGCAATGGTGATAATTTCCCAGTGATAGCGATGATCCCCATGGAACATCGCTGGTTTTCCATATTGATACCACGTATATGAAAAATATTTCAATTTATTCCATTTGAATAAAATGTAAGGTGTGAAAACACAGCTTGTGAAGCATGTGAGTCTTATTTTGTGCACTGAAACTGTAGATGAATTCAGCAGAGTAAGTAGGCCCTGCCTCCTAAGGTTGGAGACTGGGCCAGGGTTCCTTGTGCTAGACACACCTGGGTGCAGGCAGAGCCAGCACAGCAGGTGTGTGGTCACACAGCAACTCCAGATCAGTAGTGGCTGCTACCAGTCAGGGGTGGTGGGGCGGGAAAGAAAAAAAAGAAAAAAGGGGCTTACCAGGAGCTTCCGGCCGGCCACTGCCTTTCCACCATCCGCTTCCATCTTCCTTCTTCCTGTCTCCAGTACTGGCCGGCAGCTGGAAGCACTCTGGAACACCAGCTCCCCTGAGCCAATCACAATGCAATGAAGCGTTGTGATTGGTCTAAGCACAATGGTTAGCACTCAGACAGGGACAGGGAGCCTATGCATGTTCCTCACCAGGCTGTGTAATGCAGCCTGATGGGGAACATGCAAAGTGTGCATGACTTTTTGGCGAGGTATTGTAGACCCTCCAAGCATACAAGGGCAAGCTGTTAGAGTTGGATTACATCCTTGTTTTCAACACATCCCTTTTCTGCCAGTATCCAGGTCCCTAACATTGCTGTTCAGTTGACCAATGGCTTACAATGTGTTATCACATTTCACAAGTTTGCTGTGGTTTTGCTTGAGTCCTGGTACAACAATGAATGCAATTTAAGGTCGTATATATTGTTTATAAGCTTTTGTATAGAGCCTCCCTTCAAAGACACCTCTTGAGATGGAACACCAGCATCCCAGGGATCATCTGCAAGAACCCTCCGCAATTGGATCGTCATCATCTGCAGGGGATCCGTTTCCATCTGTAAAAGCGGGTTAAACACCAAAACTTAGATTTTTTTAAATCAGATCCCTTAACTTTGATGGAAACTGGGGGCTGCCAATGGAGCCAAAACCAGTTACAGACAGGAAGGGCCTTTATGAAACTATGAAAGAAAATGGCTGTGTTGAGCGTTGGCTTGGGCACCATCGTAGGTACTTCAAGCTCTACCTTGTGCTCTTTAGTCTGTTATGTCAGTTAAATTCTGTCTTCCACTGATAATTTGAAAGTGTAAAGGTCAGGTTTCTTGCAGCAGGTGCTTTAATCTGACTTGGCAACTTGGTCACAGCCATGTAAACATTGTGCATTGTTTCCACTGCTTGATTGTGTATTTACCATTGAGTTATGGTTACATTTTGGTGTGCTTCAAATGATTTGTGTCTCTTAAGGAGTTCCTTTTCTTAGGTTCTGCAGTTTCTCCATGATATGTTCGATATGGATCTGTTTGTTGCTACGTTGGGAGTTCATAATACAACTATATCTCTTACAAGAGACTTTGGGGGGCATGGATTAAAAGTGATTGCCATGCTTTATTTCAGCTCAAGGCTAAAGACATTTTTCTGTTTATTGCCTTCTGACTGAGCTGTTGTCTGTATTTAGATATTTTCTTCCATGCTCTGTGAACCTTTGGCAAAAGTTGATTTAAAATGTTTTTAGTTGTAGGTGATATTCTTGGTTGCGATCCCTTCTGTTATGTGTTAGGGTGAATTAGTAGTTCTTCTCTTTAGGGAACCATTTTCACTTTCTGCCTGATGGCCTTTCTTTATGGCTCATCCCACTATCCTATTTAAATTGATGTTTTCTTTTCATAAGTCTTTGTAGATTGTTCAGCCCTCTCTCTTTCTAATACCTTCTTCCATGGAGGATGGATCTTCTATTCTGTACTGAAAGTCAAGAGGACAGAGGGGGATCTGTCCAGAGAGGTTAGCACTCTTAATAGAGGGGTGCAAATGGTCGTTTTATGGCAAAATCACAAGTTCAGGTGAATCTGCCTCCCTTAGTGCAAAGTTGATTAACTAAGAGGATTACAGCTTTTTGGAAAGAGTGTCGGGTGGATGTCACTGCATATTGCTCTATTCACTCCTTAGAAGTTCTATTTATAGTTGGAGCCGGAGGAGTTGGTGAGTGGTGCATTAGACGTCACCCCTCTGCTGTCTGTTTGCCACTGAGATGTTTCCAGTCTGATTAGAATAAACCCTTTGATGCGTACCTACAATGGTAGCCATGTATTATTTTTTCTGGCTAAAAGTTTCCTGCTTGTGAATTTCTTCAAGTGAAGACCGTTACCAGAAAGTGGAATGCGGAATATTCATATACAACTAGTACAAATAGGAAGGACGGTGCAATTTTTGCACTTTTACTAATAGGGAGATGGATGTTTGGGACCATATTCACAAAGGCATGTACAAGAGTATTACGGTAGTACAGCATCTCATAGCCATTAACCTCTTCGCTGCTGATGACGAGCTCAGCTCGTCATCAGCTACGGCGCTGCTATGCTGATGACGAGCTGAGCTCGTCATGTAACGCAGCTTTTTGAAAATTGACGCACACAGCGGGAAAAGCCGCCGCAGCGATGCTGTTAATGCTTTTGTGAACCGGACCATACAAGTTTTCTGAAAAACCTGATATGGCCGTGAACAAGAGGTTGTAGCGAATTAGAATTACGGGTGTTGCAAGCCAACCTTCACCTCCACCGCCGAGATTTTCCCCAAGTTCACTTTGCCAATGTGAAAACTTGGCAAAATGTATCCAGATAAGAAATTTTAATAGTATTTGTAAATATTTTAATTGAGCGGAAAATGTTTCTCTTTTAACCTTTGTATGAAATGAAATGTGTTTTATATGCTTTATGGTTATGATAAACCAAATAAAGTTAATTTTGACTGACAAAAATGTATCCAGGGGAAAGTGCTTTAAAGGAAGACATGGATGAACAATCACCAATAGCTATGGTTATCCAATATTTGAAGGGCAAACCTCTCTTAATGATGATACAGTACTCCACCCCCCCCCAAACAAAACCTGCAAAATGGGTCATGCCCTATGCAGTATTACCGAATCATTTTACAACGCAACTCGTACTGATGTCCTTACATACAATGCCTTTAAGTAATAATCAGGCCATGATTGCTTGCAAGTGCACATGAAAAGAAGATCTTTACTACTTCTATGTCAGACTATAAAAGTCAAACGCCTCACAAAAAGGTTTGTTATTTTAGTAACATTTCTGACTGAGGAGTTCTTTTATAGACTGGAAAGCCGCAGGCCGCATTTGACATGACACTTTCAAAATACAAGCGAGTGGAATTGTTGGCTGTTTATATTGGGAGAGGAGGGATGTCAAACCAAAGATGTCAACTGCAGCATTGTTTCCATGAGTCATGAGCAGATTGTAGGAGCGCAGAAAAGATTCTGCGTGGCCCCTGCAGGAAAGCAGCAGGCAAACGTTCTGCAAACACCATTTTGTAACTGGGGCCAGATTTACTAATATACCGGTAGCAAAACCTGGCCGCAATTTTTGACCAGAGTTTTTTTGTGGCCAGGGTAGGATTCTGCAAACCGACCCATATACCAATAGGTCGGTTTCCCAAAGTCTCAATCAGAGTAGGCCACAATCCGACCTACCTCATTAATATTCATGAGATAGGTTGCCAATTGTGATTCACTTCTATTGTTGGCTATTACAAAGATGGTGGCCTCCAAGAGTCTGTTACTGCTCTTAAATAAAATGACTTATTTTTTGAAGGCAGCTTTTATTTGGGGCTGCTTCTAAAATAAAGTTTTCATTTTTGAAATATTTCAATGAGAGTTGGCAGTGGTTCCCTAGACCACCGCCTATGCCAACTCCCCTTGAAACTGTACTCAACAAAAATAAAGTCAAAGTGATCCAAAGGGGATCCCTTTCCGTTTGCGAATTAGCTACTTTCCAAACTTGGGAGTCTGTAGCTTTCATATATAAAATACCGATTCACAATTTGGAAAGCAATGCCTTCAACCAAATTGTGAATCTGTATCTATTTGCATTCCAATGTTAGCAGTATGTAAAAGGTCATATGTACCTAAAATGGGATTTGTACATTGGAAAAACCTATTCTGCAGTCACAAATGCTCCTACATTGCAAAATGGAGCAATTGCAACCTCAAATCAGGTTAGTACATTAGGCCCTACCTTGTCAACATGCTGTTTTGTGGTTTTCATTATTAGAAAGATAGCAGCCTTGCAAAGTGTTGTAATTTTTTCATTTGTTTATTAATCACTTCTGTTTTTTAATGTAAATAAATATGTTTTTTCAATTCCAACCATTAAACTAAAATAATGTTGCATGGGTATGTGTACGTTGTTCATCAAGGATATTCATGTTGGTGCATCGCAAATATTGCCCACCATTTACATGACACAAGTGTCACAGACAGTTGAGAATTACACGGTATGAAAGTGCACTGAGCACATGACTCATATATGGTTTAACAGATTAATGTAAGTGTTGCATTTGACAATTATTAAAGAGTGCCTTCACTGTAGAATTACAGAACTTACTTACATAAATGTCTTGCTTTAATTTAGCATGATTAATAAAGAATGATCTTTAATTAGTAGAAAATATAGAGATGAAATGTGAATTTCTAAATGTGTTTGCTACTTTACATGAAAATCATGTAATGATTTTAAACTTTGACTAAACACTTTTTCATATATGCAGAATGTAATCTTGTTAGAAACAACAATGAGTTTATGTAATGTAAGCATTAAAATTCCATATATTTGATTTAAATGTCGTTCTTAATCATAAAGGCATATTTTTAATGCCCCCGCTGCACGTTTATGCCACTGGAGCATCACTTTTATAATGCTTCGGAGGCGCAGTGTGCGGCCCATATTTACAAGGCCACGCTAACCCACTCTGCGTGACTTTTCATGGCCTTGTAAATATGGAGTGAGGCAATTTCTTACTCTGCGTGGAAGGGGCATTTCATGGGTGTTGCTGTGGGTGTTCCCATGACACACCCATGGTTTTTGACACTGCCCCAGAATTCCAACATAGAGTAAATCTGTGGCAACGCCAGACCTAACATCTTCTCAAAGCAGGGGTAAAGAGGAGAAATCTTAAAATTTCTCCAGGTTTTCCCTCGTTTCACATGTGCTGCATTCTGCAGCACACATAGAACAAGGAAAACGCCTTCTTTGATTGTATTGATGCAGGAAGGTTGTCCTTACTGCACAAAAACAATCATGCCAACAACACAGACACCCTTGCACCATGGCGCAAGAGTGCCTGCATTGGTGCTCAGCTGCAGTTTGTGCACTGGCCTTCCCGGATTACTAGGGACTGGGAACTCCGGACCCCTTGTGGTCTGCCGGTTCTCACCCAGCGACAAGATGGCACAGGACTGGGGACGCGGTGGGCCCTGGGTTGAGGGGTCTCTATCCTAATCTCAGTCCTCAGGCCTGCTACGTGACAAAGTGCCAGGGATGGAGTCCCATGGGCTGGGAAAGGCCTTCCCTGGGTGGCCAGGTCCAGGAGCTATGATCAAGCCCTGCCAAACCCCAGGGTGGGTGTCCCTGACCTGGGCACTGTCCTCGGGGCTGCCGCACTGCCTAGGGCCCGGGACAGGAGTTGATCGGGCCCGGGGCAGCTTCCCCTGCTTGACTGGGTTCAGAAGTTCTTATGAATGAAATGAAATGAAATGAAATTTGATTTGTAGAGCGCATGGCTGCCCGAAAGCGTCCCAGCGCTTGCTTAGGGAACCCGTCCTGGTATTCTCCTGCGAGATAACCCATTACTGGGCATCCCCAAGGTGAAAGCCAGGCACCCCGCTGCGAGGGGCCGTTGTGGAGATTAAGCAAGCTATTGCCCAGAGTTACAGAGTGGGACTCCATGATTGGAATAGGCACCGAGGCGAGAATTGTCAGGTCCGGGGAAATTTGAGCCCAAGACCCGCCGAGGCGTGGAATTGAACCCTGGTCCGGGCCAGACCTCTGCATCAGGGTCTGCCGCTCCAACCACTTGAGCCACACTTCTCCACCTTATGCAGGCCCAAGTAGGCCCTGTGGAAAAAAACACCATCCTGGGCCCCATCCTTGTGCCTGCTGCATGGCAAAACATCTGGGGCAGGGTCCCATTGGCCCAGGGAGACATCCGCGGTGTGTTGGTGCCCAGGAGCTCAAACTGAGGCCCAGGTCCTGACCGGGCCCCCTGGTGGGCACTACTACCCTTGCCTCAGTCCTATGGCCTGCTGCAACACCAAGGGCTTGGTACGGGGGTCCATTGGGCCCGGGGAGGCTTCCCCTGCTTGGCTAGGTTCAAAAGCTCAGACCGGGCCCCCGTCCTGGCCCTGTCTTTGAGTCCATCATGTGGCAAAGCACCCGGGACGGGGTCCTGCAGACTCAAGGAGGACTCCAACCAGCCTGGGATCTATTTTCCAGCCTGCTGCACCATCAAGGGCCCAAGATGGCCTGGGGAGGCTTCCTCTGCTATGCCGGCATGTTACGGTGCCTGCGGACCCCGGGTCGGAGATCTGTCAGGGGCCTGCTTGCAGCCCATGCCTGAGGCCCAGCTGGGGCTCCATGCAACTGGGAGGTAGAGCCCCGTCCCTTCCAAGGACAAGTGGAAGCCCGTCTGTTAAGGCACATCACGACCAGAAGGCCATCCATAGAGCCTAGCCATCAGCTTGCATGCAATGCTTTCTAATGGCACATCCAGATGCCAAGACCACACTGGAAGTCTGGATGAGGGGTCATTTGCTTCCTTGAGCCCAGCCTGGACTCCAGGAGGTGGGGTGCGTTCTAACCTTTGGTCCCCTCTGTCACTCGGTGTGGTATACAACCTTTAGCACGCATCTTTTAGCACGCACTACCATTACCACGCATCTGTTACAACGCATACCATTACAACACATAGCGATTTGAGGCGATCTGACTTAGGGAATGGCTAGTGAATAGGTTAATTTACTATCCAATAACCTTCCCTAGTGTCCACGGGGACTGGTGTTGGAATAGTAAATTAAACTATTCACTATCCAGCACCCAAAGCACTATGCGTTGTAAAGGTATCGCGTTGTAAAAAATGCGTGGTAATGGTATGCGTGGTAAAAGTGTGCGTGCTAACATCATACATCCACTCGGTGTGCATGGATTAGAAGAAAGGGGGTGTTCTTCTTACAGATGACTAATTACAGAGTACAACGGACCCCCTTGTGATCTAGCAGTTACGAGCTGGGTGCTGCCAGCTCCTGCCTCCCAGACCTGCCCGATGGTCCTTTTCTCTGAGTCTGTGTTCCCTGAGAGCAGGCAGTGACACAAAGCTGACAGACTAATTACATTTAGTCTGTGCAGTGAGCAAAGATTCACATGCATTCTTTTATACTGCTGGATTTTTTTGTGGATCATCTGAAACATGTTGTTTGTTTTTGGTTTCTTTTTCGCGATGAGGACTCATTTGACTAATTAAGCCCAGGCATGGCTCCTAGAGGTTTGGTGCACTTTGTCAGTTGTCTCTTCTGTCACTCTGAGCACACGAATTACAAGAAAGGGTAGTAGGCTTCCTCCAGATTACTAGGCACAGGCTTCTCTGGATCCCCTTGTGCCCCAGTGGTTGTCAGCTGGGTGCACGCCAGGGCTGGGCTGGCCTACCCAGTCTCCCAAGAGCCTGGTCCCACACCTGCCTCCCAGCCATGTTGAATAGGCATTTCCTCTGAGCCTGCCTTTCCCGAGAACAGGCATAGATGAAGCTGACTTCCCAGTGCAGTGTGGCCTGCCTGGGAGGGTCCAGCCAGTGCAGTACACTTCGATGGATTAGGCATGCTTCGTCTGTTGAGGGAAGCCTCTGCCATTGTTTTCAGGGTAATGAAGCCAACATCTCTGCTGCTTTGGAGGTTCTGATGAGGGCTCATTTGCTTCCTCAAGCCTAGGTATGGCTCCAGGAGGTTGGGTGTGTTCTTGCCAGTGGTCCCTTCGGAAACTCAGTGCGCACAGAATACAAGAAAGGATGGTAGCCTTCCTCCGGATTACTAGGGACAGGGTACTCCAGATCCCCTTGCTGTCCAGCGGTTCTTAGATGGTGGCGCCAGGGCTGGCCCACCCGGTCTTCCAGGGACCTGGGCCTGTACCTGCCTCCCCACAGTGGTTTGGCCAGAGTGGAAGAGTGATGGGTGGTACCAGGTCCCGGATGTTGCCTGGCAGTCTGGGCCCCTGTGTGCCAAACTGTTGCCCTCCTCCGCCTAGGGCATTCCTGCAGCAGCTCGGAACAACCGTTCTGTGGGGTGCCCTTAGCCTCCCAGGCCGGCACCCCTGTGTCTTGCTCCAGCTACACTTTGGTGAGCCTCTCCCTTCTTTGGAGACAGCTGGGCCTGCTGAAGCATGTGTGACTGCACCTGTCTCCCCAACAAGGCCCCCAGGTGAGAGACTTCCCCAGCAGGCTCCTAAGGGGTGGGAAAGTCAGTCTGCTGTGCGACCAGATGGCCTGGCAGGCTAGGTGACTTAGGGCCAGATGTAGGTAGCCTAATACCGGTCAGTAACGGCCGAAAATCGGTATTTCCGGCCGTTACCGACCGGTATTTGGACATTGAGATGTAGCTCGCCCAAAATTTACAGATCCGGAAAAAATACCGAATCGGTAGACTACCGGCTCGGTAAATAATCCGAATCGGTAATATTACCGAATCGGTAAAATTACCGAATCGGAAAAGATACCGAGTCGGTAAATGTTCCGAATCGGTAAAATTACCGATTCGGAAATTAAGAAATGGAAAAACCAACACCATCGAGATGTAGGTGAGCCATAAATTACCGAATTTCACCAAAATTCGGTAATTATGAATCGGTATTTAACATGGATTGTAAGCAGGTGGTAATCAGGTGCAGCCTATAAAAAAGGGCCCCAAAATGCAACACTGGAACCAGAATGGCGGCTTTTTACGTCATAGCAAGACGGCTAAGGCTACAGGCAGCAGGTGAGAGGGAATGGAGAAGGGAGGAACAGGTCTATAGGCAAAGGATTACACTCTTCCAATTGACAGAGCCAGAGATACTGCAAAGATACAGACTGCACCCCCAAACCATCATGGAGCTGATCAGGGACCTGCACCCACCCCTGGACCACCCAAGACCAAGAACCCACGCCATCCCACGCCATCCCACCCCATGTCCAAGTGCTCTGTAGCATACACCTCCTAGCATCTGGGAGCTACCAGAGTGTTGTTGCTGTGGTAGGTGGGGTGTCCCAGAGCTGCCTGTCGCGTTTTTTCAGAAAGTTCCTGGATGCCATGATGCAAAGAATGGATCATTACATCCACTTCCCAGACACTGATGCGGACTTGGTCAGGACTAAGATTGACTTTTACCTCATGGCAAATTTCCCACACGTGATTGGCTGCATTGATGGGACCCACATCCCCAATTGCCCCCCAGCTGCCACTGAGCACATATATAGGAACATGAAGTCATTACAAACAATTAATGTACAAGCAATCTGTGATGCAAAGTACATTATCACCGATATGGTGGCCAGATACCCAGGAAGCACCCACGATTCATATATATTCCAAAACAGTGGGATCTATACCCGCCTGACAGCGGGTGAATTTGGGGAAGGATACCAGCTAGGTAAATAAATGGGTGACACTCCCTTGATAGATGAAGCAGACGTATGTCCATGTGTGCCTCTGAGTAATGTATCTTTTTTCTTCCACATTAGGGGATAGTGCATATGCACTCCGTTCCTTCGTCCTAACACCCTACCTCAACCCCACAACCCCCAGCCAGAGACGTTACAATGTGGCACATAAATCCAGCCGGAACATCATTGAACGCACCTTTGAGCCGGTTCCGCTGCCTCCACAAAAGTGGGGGGGCACAGCAGTACTCACCTGTAACATGCTGTAAGATAATTGCAACCTGTGCAATGTTGCACAACCTCGCAACAGAGGGGCACAGAGGTGGAATTGGAGGACTATGAAGACCATGACGATGAGCAGGCACTACCAGCAGCCAACACAGTAGGAGTACCAACACCCACAGACGGAAGACAGAGACGGGCAGAAATCACACACAACTACTTCTGAGTAAGTATAGAGACAAAGCACGTGTTGTACTTCAATGCACGTAGTTTATTTTGCACTACGTTGAAATGACATGAGCCACAAATGACACATACTAGTGTGCCTAGCACCACTGTGTGGACGGGGGTTACCTCACCCTCACATGTCCAAATGAATATGGCAGACTCACTGCTTGCGCCCATGAACAGCCCAGCGTGATGCCTGAGGTTGGCTCAGTTCCAAGTCTGCTGTGCCAGCGCCTGCACTCTGGCGTCTGCTGCTCCTCCTTACTTCAGGGACAGGGGTGCTCCCCCTGCTACTAGTGGTATCTGTGTCCCCGACACCTTCTGCTCCTGTGGTGGCTGACTGGTTTGTCAGCAGCACTTCCATTGCTGTAGTGACTCTCCCCATCCCCCGTGTGAGATCAGTACAGCAGTGCACCAGCCGCTCCTGCATCGCAACTGAACGGCGACACATCAGTGAAGTCGCAGTTGCAAGTTGGCGCATGCCGCTTGTCTGCTGGTGCGTTCAATGGCTCTCCCTGTGCCTTTCTGCACTGTCCTCACGTAGTTCCTCACAGAGTGTCATCACACAGTGAGACATGTCCCTGACTCCATCTGCCATGTCCCTCATGCTGTCTGCCATTGATGCTATTCCCTTGTTCATGTCAGTGAAATTTGTGTTCAAAAGGCGCATTTGTCTGTGTACTGCACTTATTTCTTTTGCCTGCAGGCACTGCACCTTGACCATTGTGGTCTCAAGGCCTTGGAACACATCACGGTCACTGAGGCCTGACTCCCAGACCCTACGACATCTTGTTCCTCCGGATCACCTGACAGGAGTGGATGTATGACCTGGTGCATTACCTGCCATAGACTGTATTGACTCCTCACACTCCCCTTCCTCATCGGAGGATGTTTGTAGGATCCTTTGCGGGGGACCCTCATGCCCCACGGGCCTGCTGATGTCTGACACCTCTGTGTCTGCTGGTGTGTCTGGTTGTGTCTGGTGTACTGCGCCTTCATCGGCCTGATCGCCCCCACGCTCCTCGCCTCTCCTGCTCTTGTGCCTCACCTGCTGCCTGTGCTTGCCTGATCGCCGACGCCGTCTGCTCCCTCTTCCAGCGCCCCAGCCGCCGCAGGGCCCCCCGCCAAGCCCGCACTCGTTTTTCCCGCCGCTGCCTGCCTGCGTCCCCGCCCCCGCCAGCCGATAGGCTCCCACGCTCCCGCCTCCCAGCGGACCCTCCCTCCCGGCTCCCTTCTTATGACGCCCCCAGAGCGACCGTGCAGTGGACGCGCACAGCGGGTGCGCCGACTGAGCGCCGAAGGTGCGCCAAAGGTAAGTCCGTCTACGCCCGTCCGCGCCTGGACCGCGCCCAGTTCCAGGACCCCTGGCTCCCGCAGACACCAGCCCACCCGCCGGACCTACGACGCCACCGAACTCTACGCACTCAACGCCGGTAGAATCCCGGGCTGCTATCGAGCCACCCCGAGACGCACCCACGGACCCTTATGCTGCCACTCCTGCAAGTTCACCTGCATTCGGACCCGCACCACTCCAGCACCGACAATACCGAACTCTAGCAGCAACCACCTCAAGTGCATCCTGCTCAACACCCGCTCCGTCCACAGACACGCCATCGAGCTCTGGAACCTGCTCGACACCATAGCCCCAGACGTCGCCTTTCTCACGGAAACCTGGATGAACGCCTCCTCAGCGCCCGACATCGCCATCGCCATCCCGGACGGCTACAAGATCATCCGGAGGGACCGCGTCAACCAGACAGGAGGAGGCATCTCCATCATTCACAGGAACTCCATCCGCATCACGACCAACACCGACAACACCCTTGCACCCGCCGAACACCTGCACTTCCAGATCCACATCAACCCCAAGACCACCCTCAGAGGCACCCTCATCTACAGACCCCCGGGACCACGCACACAATTCAGCGAAGACATCGCCGACTTCATCAGCCCGCACGCCCTCCCCTCCGCTGACTACATCCTCCTCAGGGACCTCAACTTCCACCTGGAGAACAACGAGGACAGCAACACCACCACCCTGCTGGACAACCTCGCCAACCTCGGTCTCAAGCAGCTGGTGACCACCCCCACCCACTATGCCGGACACACACTTGACCCAGTCTTCTCATCCAGCAAGGACATCGCCTTCAGCCACGCCACCGGACTCCACTGGACGGACCACAGCTGCGTCCACTTCAGCTTCAGAAGGACCACGATCCACCACCACCAGCAACAGGTTGCACGCAGAAGATGGAACAAGATCACAGCCGACCAGCTCGCGTCTTCCCTGAGCATGAACCCTCCCACCAGCACAACGAACCCAAGCCAGGCGGCCTCCAACCTCGCGAAGTGGATCAGCAACTGCGCAGACGACCTCGCCCCTCTGAAGACCCCGCCTAACAGACCCGGCAGCAAGAAAGCCCCATGGTTCACCGACGAACTCAAGAGCCCCAAGAAGAACTGCCGAGCCCTCGAGAAAGCCTGGCGCAGAGACCCAACACCGAACAACATGACTGCCCTCAAGCTCGCCACCCAAAAACACCACCAACTGATCCATGCCACCAAGAAAACTGCATTCAAGGAACGACTGGACAACAACGCCCACAACAGCAAGGAACGCTTCAACATCGTTAAAGAGCTCTCCAACCCCAACGCTGGAAACAACGACATCACCCCTTCGAGAGACCTCTGCAACTTCCTCTCCTCCTACTTCCACAACAAGATCGCGGACATACACAACAGCTTCAGCTCTCAACCGACGCACGACACGACTGGACCACCGCCCCCCACCACCACCCTCCGCGCCTGGACCCCGATCAGCACCGAAGACACCATCCGCACGATGAACTCCATCCACTCCGGATCTCCGACCGACCCCTGCCCCACCACGTCTTCAACAAGGCAGACGCTGTCATTGCACCCCACCTGCGGGACATCATCAACACCTCCTTCGACACCGCCACCTTCCCGGAGAGCTGGAAGCACGCCGAACTCAGCGCTCTACTGAAGAAGCCATCAGCCGACCCCACCGACCTCAAGAACTACCGCCCCATCTCGCTGCTCCCGTTTCCTGCAAAAGTCATCGAGAAGACCGTCAACAAGCAGCTGGCCGCCTTCCTCGAGACGAACGGATCCCTCGGCCTCTCGCAGTCTGGCTTCCGGGCCAACCACAGCACCGAGACCGCCCTGATCGCAGCTACCGATGACATCCGAGCCCTGCTCGACAACGGAGAAACAGCGGCCCTCATCCTCCTAGACCTCTCTGCGGCCTTCGACACTGTCTGCCACCGTACCCTAGTGCAGCGCCTCAGCAACGTCGGAATCCAGGACAAGGCACAGGATTGGATCACCTCGTTCCTCGCCGGAAGGACACAGAGAGTCCGCCTCCCCCCGTTCAGATCAGAAGCCACCAAAGTCATCTGCGGCGTTCCTCAAGGCTCCTCGCTCAGCCCAACCCTCTTCAACGTCTACATGAGCCCCCTCGCAGCCATCGCACGCCAACACAACCTTAACATCATCTCCTACGCCGACGACACCCACCTGATCCTCTCCCTCACCAACGACCCTGCCACCACCAGAGCCAACCTACACGAAGGGATGACAGACATAGCCAAGTGGATGATGAGCAGCCGCCTGAAACTGTACTCGGACAAGACGGAAGTCCTCATCCTGGGATCTTCACCCTCCGCCTGGGACGACTCCTGGTGGCCCCCCGCCCTGGGCAGCGCACCCAAACCAACAGACCAAGCACGCAACCTGGGCTTCATCCTGGACTCCTCTCTCTCCATGACCAGACAAGTCAACGCCGTCTCCTCGTCATGCTTCAACATCATGCGCATGCTACATAAGATCTTCCGGTGGATCCCCACCGAGACCAGGAAGACGGTCACCCAGGCCCTCGTCACCAGCCGTCTGGACTACTGCAACTCCCTCTACGCCAGAACCACCGCCAAACTCCAGAAGAGACTCCAGCGGATCCAGAACTCCTCAGCACGACTCATCCTGGACATCCCCCGTCGCAGCCACATCTCCGGACACCTGAGAGATCTGCACTGGCTCCCGGTCAACAAGAGAATCACCTTCCGTCTCCTCACCCACGCACACAAGGCCCTACACAACCAAGGCCCAGGATACCTCAACAGCCACCTCAACTTCTACGCTCCCACACGCCAACTTCGATCGATCGGCCATGCCCTCGCCGCTGTCCCCCGGATCCGAAGAGCCACCACAGGAGGAAGGTCCTTCTCCTACCTGGCCGTCAAGACTTGGAACTCCCTCCCGACCCACCTCCGCCTGACCCAGGACCACCTCGCCTTCAGGAAGCAGCTCAAGACCTGGCTGTTCGAGCAGTATCGACCCCCCTCCCCTAGCGCCTTGAGACCCTCCGGGTGAGTAGTGCGCTATATAAATGCTGTGATTGATTGATTGATTGATTGTTGTGACTCATGTTGTGGTGAGTCAAGGAGCACTGGAGATGCTTCAAGTAGCATGGTGTTGTCTGCCTCTGGTGTGTCAGCTGCTTGTGTGCAGGGTGCTGTAGGTCTTGCACTGCTAGGCCCTGCATCCCTGCCTTCTTGCTCACTCCTATCCCTTTGGGGATGTGTCTTCTCCCTCACCTGCAGTGACTTGCGTGATGTCTCCCCTGTGGACAGATATGGACAGTGTCTTAGTGGTGCTTTCACAGTGTACATCACTATTAAATTACACTTTTTATATCACTATTTCCTGCTCCTCCCATGTCTCTGATTGTATTGTGTGGCATGCCTGACGACATTTCATGTTGACTGCTCATATGGGTATTCTTATGACTACCACTCCCATAATGCATTGCAGGTGAATACTGAAGTCAGAACTGGATTTCCTCAATACATAGCCACATTGGGGGAGGAACACAGGCAGGGGGTGTGGGATGATGGACATGTCCCTTACCTTTCTTAGCTGCAGCTCGGGCTGAGCTGTCTGCATCACCAATCCCCAAAATGCACTCTGGCTCCAGTGTGGACTCCACAAGCTCTTCCAGGTCCATCAATCAATCAATCAATCAGTGACATTTATAAAGCGCGCTACATACCCGTAGGGTCTCAAGGCGCTGGGGAGGGGGGGTGCCGTTACTGCTCGAACAGCCAGGTCTTCAGCTTCTTCCTGAAGGAGAGGTGGTCTTGGGTCAGGCGCAGGTCGGACGGGAGGGAGTTCCAGGTCTTGGCGGCCAGGTAGGAGAAGGACCTTCCTCCTGTAGTCGCTCTTCGGATGCGGGGGACGGCGGCGAGGGCGTGGTTGGCTGATCGGAGGTGGCGTTTGGGGGCGTAGAAGTTGACTCGGCTGTTGAGGTAGCTCGGGCCTTGGTCGTGTAGGGCTTTGTGTGCGTGGGTGAGGAGGCGGAAGGTGATTCTCTTGTTGACGGGGAGCCAGTGAAGGTCTCTCAGATGTCCGGAGATGTGGCTGGATCGTGGGATGTCGAGGACGAGTCTGGCTGAGGCGTTTTGGATCCGCTGGAGTCTCTTCTGGAGCTTGGCGGTGGTCCCGGCGTAGAGGGCGTTGCCGTAGTCCAGTCGGCTGGTGACGAGGGCCTGGGTGACGGTCTTCCTGGTCTCTGTGGGGATCCACCAGAAGATCTTCCGTAGCATGCGTAGGATGTTGAAGCACGCCGAGGAGACGCTGTTGACTTGCCTGGTCATGGAGAGGGAGGAGTCCAGGATGAAGCCCAGGTTTCGTGCATGGTCTGTCGGTTTGGGTGCGGTGCCCAGGGCGGGAGGCCACCAGGAGTCGTCCCAGGAAGAGGGTGAAGAGCCCAGGATGAGGACCTCCGTCTTGTCCGAGTTCAGTTTCAGGCGGCTGGTCGTCATCCACTCGGCTACCTCTTTCATCCCTTCGTGCAGGTTGGCTCTGGCGGCGGCGGGGTCGTTGGTCAGGGAGAGGATCAGCTGGGTGTCGTCGGCGTAGGAGATTATGCTGAGGTGGTGTTTGCGTACGATGGCCGCGAGGGGGCTCATGTAGACGTTGAAGAGGGTGGGGCTCAGTGATGATCCTTGGGGGATGCCACAGATGACTTCGGAGGCCTCTGACTTGTACGGTGGTAGGCGGACTCGCTGTGTTCTTCCGTCGAGGAAGGAGATGATCCATTCCAGCGCCTTGTCCTGAATTCCGATGTTGCTGAGGCGCCGTATTAGGGTGCGGTGGCAGACCGTGTCGAATGCCGCGGAGAGGTCTAGGAGGATGAGGGCCGCTGTTTCTCCATTGTCCATCAGGGCTCGGATGTCATCGGTGGCGGCGATGAGGGCGGTCTCGGTGCTGTGTTTGGCTCGGAAGCCGGACTGTGAGGGGTCGAGGGATCCGTTCGTCTCGAGGAAGGCGGCCATCTGCTTGTTGACGGTCTTCTCGATGACTTTGGCTGGAAACGGGAGAAGCGAGATGGGGCGGTAGTTCTTGAGGTCGGTGGGGTCTGCTGTTGGTTTCTTGAGTAGGGCGCTGAGTTCGGCGTGTTTCCAGCTTTCGGGGAAGATGGCGGTGTCGAAGGATGTGTTGATGATGTCTCGCAGGTGGGGTGCGATGACAGCGTCGGCCTTGTTGAAGACGTGGTGAGGGCAGGGGTCGGTTGGTGATCCGGAGTGGATTGAGTTCATCGTGCGGATGGTGTCTTCTGTGCTGATCGGGGTCCAGGCGTGGAGGGTGGTGGTGGGGGGGGGGTGGCTGGTCGGTCGTGGTGTGTGTTGGTTGGTTGTTGAAACTGCTGTGTATGTCCGTGATCTTGTTGTGGAAGTAGGAGGCGAGGGAGTTGCAGAGGTCTTGCGATGGGGTGATGTCGTTGTTTCCTGCGCTGGGGTTGGAGAGCTCTTTCACGATGTTGAAGAGTTCCTTGCTGTTGTGTGCGTTGTTGTCCAACCGGTCCTTGAATGCTGTTCTCTTGGCGGCTCGGATCAGCTGGTGGTGTTTCCGGGTGGCCAGTTTGTAGGAGGTCCTGTTGTCCGGTGTCGGGTCCCTTTTCCAGACTTTCTCGAGGGCTCGGCAGTTCTTCTTGGAGCTCTTGAGTTCGTCGGTGAACCATGGGGCCTTCTTGCTGCCGGGTCTGCTGGGCGGGGTCCTCAGCGGGGCGAGTTCGTCCGCGCAGTTGCTGATCCACTTCGTGATGTTATCGGCGGCCTGGCTGGGGTTCGCTGAGCTGGCAGGAGGGTGTTGGCTCAGGGCGGTGACGAGCTGGTCTGCTGTGATCTTGTTCCAGCTTCTGCGGGCGGTGTGTTGCTGGTGTTGGTGGGTCGTCGTTCTCTTGAAGGTGAAGTGGACGCAGCTGTGGTCCGTCCATTGAAGCTCCATGAGAGCAGGTGCCCTGTTCTTCCCTCCACCTGTAGCATTGGCCTCCTTGCTTCTTGCTGCCAGTTTTTTCTTAGTGATGATGCTTAGATCGTACCATCGCATCTTGAGATCGTCCACTTCCCTGCTGGTCACTCCTATAGCGTTTATTTTGGTCTGGATTCCCAGCCAGGTGTTCCTCTTGACAGCCTCTGGTACCTGCAGGGCCTGCTTTCCAAAGATTTTTGGGTAGTGCTTGACAACCTCCTCCACCAGCACCTGAAGTTCACCAGTGCTGAACTTCATCTTCCTCTTCCTCTCTGCACCTTCCCTCTGAGAGTATTGGGGATACATTTGTTTGTCCTGCAGGGCTCTGCTTCACAACAGCCTGTCTCTGTGTAACTGCTCTCCTGTGAGATCAAGTACACTGCACCTGCATGGGTGTGGCCACTTCCTGGTTGTGGGGTGGGGTCGATGCATAGGATTGGTCTATTGCTCTGTTGGTTGGCTGAGGGGCGGGGTGGAGGCACGTGATTGGTTGATACTTCAACTGCCTGATATTTTGTATCCCGACTCGGTATTTACCGATTCGGTATTTACCGAATCGGTAAATACCAAATCGGAAGATTCAATGCATTCCTATGGGCCTCCGGGCCCAAAGGATTGCATGTGAATTACCGATTCGGTATTTGCCGTATCGGTAAATACCGATTCGGTAAATACCGAGTCGGGGTTTCCGAAATTTACCGATTCAGTATTTTTTACTGAATTTTGAGCTACATCTCGTTTCCCTTTTCTAAAATACCGATTCGGTAAAAATCAGCATTTTAGAGTCGGTAAAAATTAGTTACCTACATCTGGCCCCAGATGTCTGGCCAGCTGGCCGGGCTAACTCCAACTTTTGTCCCCCCAGGGTTCTGTAAGCCCCCACTTTGTGAGGGCTTAATAGTAGAGGACAATGGGCTTTCCAGGCAGGCCTGTGGGGGGAGGATGTGGCCTGCGCTTAATCCTCCTTGGATACTTAGGCCCAATGAAGGTGGTTTGAGGTTTTTATTAGTTTAGCACAGTTACTTAAAACCATTGCTATAAAAGACAGCATTAGCACATGTATAAAAATCAGCGTTAACACATTTGTCATGTTTAAAAGAAAAAGAAAAAAAGACAAAAACACAAGGCAGAGAAACCGCTCTCAAAGCCTAGTGACCGTTGTGCTTCTAAGAAAAACAGTCGTATAATTGCCGATATGAACATTTAGCTACGCTAAACCAAAGTAAAAGATGATAAAAACGAAAAATGCTAAACCACGGGGGGAAAAAAGTCTGTAATGAGTTTTTGAGGGGGAAGAGGTAGGAGAGCGGGGGCCGAAGAAGGAAACAGAAGATTGTCCAAGAGTCTCACAAATTTTACCGACCTTGCAAGCACTTGAGTGTCAGTAGACGCAAAACAAAGGGCTGAAGCTTCCCAGCATGTCCTAATGCCCCATCTTAAGTACAAGGGTTTAAAGAGAGACTTTCTTGGGGCAGCTAGGGCCGGGCAACAGCACAGGAGATGCAGCCATGACTCAGAGTGGTAATTGCACATTCTGCAGGCCCCCCCCTCCCTTGTTGGAGCCCATCTAATAAAAGCCGTTGAACGCAAGCCAAGAAGTCGCATGAACATTATATTTTTCCGTGCCGCTGCATTTAAGTTTTCCTGGCGATAGGCTTGCGGTTTCCCGGGAAGATACGAAGAGTTCAGGTGGAGCAAAATGGAAGATGTTTTTACAGAGTGCAGATCCATATGATGGGAAATTAATTTGACCTGCCTGTTGATGACATTTTTCCAGGCTGAGTACGGAATGGTGTCTAAAAAAGAGATGCATTGTCCATCTCTAACAGTCTTATGGCTTTTGCAATCTGAGTGTTCCAAGGGTTGCCAGGACTGGAAAAGGTTTCTTTTAGCTGGGATTTTAAAGTGTTGTCACCGGCTTTTGAAATCCTTATGAAATATTTCAGAGAATCTGCCTCGCAATAGATTGATTGTCTTTGTAGGCCCAGCTCCAAACGTAGTCTTGCTCGCTGAATAAAACTTGGAAGGTGGAAGATTTTTTTATAGGTGGAGATTTGGGCGAGATCAAGACTAGCAGAGCATGCGCCGGGAAAGGCCTGGTGCCCGTAGGTTAAGGTAGGAGGAAGAGTAGCTTTGATCAGGAAGGTGGAAGGTACCCTCCCAAGTCAGCGCTCTGAGCCCATCGTATGGTGGTGAATCACTAACCAGGGCAGGGTGAGTTAAAAAGCGAAGACCAGCCCTGCATGAAGGCACAGTCCCCGGGGAGTTTAAATGGAACAGGAGCACAGGAGAGCTCTGCAAAGCCCTCAGCAAATGTCTGAGCCTTTCACGAATGGCAGCAACTGTCGATGCTCCGCGCCACCCAGGAGTTGTGGTCGGCAGGTCCTTTCTAGGAACAAGAGGGGCCTGGCAAAGGGGAAGCAGCAGACTCCCATCTCCAGCAGGGAGCAAGGTCGTGGTTGCACCCTCGGTCAGAGCTCCGGCAGGGCTCGGGCTCCATGACCTGGCCCTCCGTGATTGCCAAGTGCGCGGTGTGGGGAAATGGGCTCCGCTGTCATGGACTGGGTGCCCTGCCCTAGGAAGTTCCAGATCAGGCTCTGGTTGATCGGCATAGTTGCGCCTATTTGACGACTGTGGACTGCTTGGTTGGAAACACCTGACTGTGACCCGAGCCATAGAGTATACAGGATGAAGCTCTGCAGGGTCATGAAGCTGGCAGGCCTGGGTCTACGAGCCCACCAAGGCCCTGGGTTCACTTCCACAGCCTGCAGTGTCATAAAGGGCATACTGTCACTGCGTTCCAGGTTCAGAGGATCTGAATGGGGCCCCCGCTGGGCCATGGGTAGGTGTTCCAGTCAGGGGCCCGTCCTCTAGTCTACCGCATCACAAAGGACACTGGACAGAGGTCCCATAGGCCTGGGGAGGCTTCCCTTGCTTCGCTGGGTTCAGAAGCACGGAACGGCCCCGGGTTCTAGTGGGTCCTGGGGTGGGAGCCCCCGTCCTGCGGCCCATTGCATGTCCAAGCCCTCAGTATGGGGTCCTGTGGGTCCAGGGAAGCCTCTCCTGGGTGGCTGGTTCAGAAGCTCCAGCTGGACCCTGGCCGGGCGCTGCTGCCTTGGGCTCCATCCTCCACAGGCCTTGAAAAGTCATTTAAAGGCTACTAGACCTGCAAGTTGAGTAACTTGAATAAACTCCATATCTTGGGCCCTTTTGGGAAATACATAGGTTTCCTTGATATCTATTTTTCACTTTTTATATTTTACCTAATGAATTGTTGTATACCTAGTACACAATGCAATTGTTTTGTCATTGTGTACTGGGTATATAGTAATTCAAGATGTTAGGTGCAGCATTACAAGTCAAACAGAAACTCCACTGCAGTTATCGACCAGAGGCTTCTGTAATTGTGGAGCAAGTAAACAGCACTTTGAAATCCAGGCTGGCTAAAGTGTATACTTCAACATCTCTGAAATGTCCCGATGCTGTTCACCTTGTACTGATGAGTTATCCAATTAGGAGGATAGGATTGTTGCCCCATGAAATTATCATGCAGAGGGCCTTGAGACTGCCTGCTGTGCCAGTAAATGTGCTTGTAAAAAAATTACAGCTGACATGATTCTTGATTACTGCAAAGAACTGGCTGATGTGGTATGTTCTGTGTCTCACCAGGTTGGAAATGCTACAGCCCCGCCTCAACAGGAGCAGTGCCATGACTTCGGTCCCGGTGAATGAGTAATTGTGAAGCAGCACGCTCGCAAGCTGTGCTTGCAACCTAGGTGATGTGGTCGCTACCAGGTGTTTCTGGTCACAATGACAGCTGTGAATTACAGAGGTATTCCTAACTGGGTGTATGCTGCCCATACTTGCAGAGTCCCACGTCCTCTTGACAATATAACAGCACCTGTTCCTGATGTGGTGGTGGTTACATTGAGACAGAGGGAACAAGTTTGTCAAGCTGTGGAGGACAAGCAAGTTGCTGGGACCGCACTTGTTTGGCTGAGGGGGTTATGAGAGAATCAACAGTTGAAAGCGGTACAGAAGTGTCTCGTGCAGTCTTGCTGACTG
This sequence comes from Lissotriton vulgaris, assembly GCF_964263255.1. Lineage (NCBI taxonomy): Eukaryota > Metazoa > Chordata > Amphibia > Caudata > Salamandridae > Lissotriton > Lissotriton vulgaris. The sequence goes on along the minus strand of NC_141691.1, from coordinate 670,206,031 downwards.
CCCAAGATACAGCAAACACAAGGAGATGATAGACAAAGCGCTGAAACTTTTCAGACACTCTCCCCCAGTCACAGATCTGGGTTGAATCCATCATCATTCTTTAGCTCACTTCGCTAACCCAGTTCAGACACAGCTATATGCAGATCAGTCTTGGCCCTGTGCCTCATGAGAACAGTCCAGCCCTAACTGCCAAGCCATGTCTCCCCTGAACCGGAAACAAGCATCCTGGGACCGGTTTCTGGGTAACACCCCCCTTCAGCCAGGCTAGCTTGCATCCAGTGGCAAAGTGAGCAAGGGACCCATGTCTGGGCATACCTTGCCAACTTAGGGAGAAACAAAGCAAACACAAGGAGATGATGGACAGAGCGCTGAAACTTTTCAGACACTCAGATTCAGACCATGGTGAAGGACCTAGTGCAGTTGTAATGAGAGTTATACTCAGAGACAGGTGGCCAAGGAGACAAAAGGGAGGAAGGTGTTATCTGTTGGTAGTGCACATACCACACACTATCCCTGAAGAAACTTAGGGAGTTGGCCAAAGGGACATCAATGAAGGAGGTCCAGCAGGAAGGAAATCAAAGAGATCTAGGGTACCCTGCCAAAGGTACACTTCACCTGAATCAACTTATATATCAGTCAATGATTGGGAGAGAGCATTTTACACCTTTTGCTTTAACAATTCGCATTCAGCTGAGCCTCCATGAACTGAAGTTTGTGGCTGAATTTAGTTTTGAAATTGAATTTGCCACTAATCAGACTGAGTCAATTTATCCTGGAAGTAATCATTAGTGAGTTTGAACTGCATATTTATGAGATACAAACCTTAACAACACTTGAAGAGACATTGAACTTTGCTTTACTCTTCGTGCCAGTGGAAAGTATCTGAAGAAGTTGTGCTGCAAATCTTCTAGCTAACAGTATGTCAATTAAATTCAATTCAAATTGCCTTTATTCAATAGCAAGTATCATAAAAGCATTCTACAATCGTATAACAAAAAAGGTATGTAGTTACAATTTTCAAATGGTTAAAACATTTAAAATCTTGCTATACAAACCACTCTTAAACATCTTTTCCTATTTACTAGACAGAGATTAAAATTAGAAATATATATGGTTGCTAATACATATAACTCGTGCTTATTAATTAGTCAACAATGCATTACAACTCAATCCTGCATCTAAACTTGTGCCGCTAGCCCTAAGTTAGATGCTACTTGTTTAAACTTTCTTTCTTGGTTTATGCTTTTATGCGAACAATCCAAGCACTGCCCAGATACTTGGCAACACCACATACAAACAAAGACCTAGATGAGTCAGTTCTCAGAATACGTACAGCAACAAGATGGTTTCTAGTGCCCAGTTGAGTACAAACAGGCTTGAGCCTTTTGGTCCTAGCCTGTTTATAGGCTTGGCAAACAAAAAATAAATGGGCTACAGTTTCCTGCTGAGCATAGCAGCAAGGACAGTTAGCTAAAGTGCGTTTTCAACAGTATGTCACTAAAGAACTTATGAAGCTTAGCGCAAAATCCATTAGACAGAAACACATATGTACAGGAGTGTTTGCTGTTGTAATAATAGTACTAGTAATTTTGCTTATCATTTTGAATGTACCCCATCATTTACTGGTAGAAGAGCCTAAGACTACACGTACCCCGCAAGTGCACTCTCTTACTGACAAAAATGTACCTGCAATAGATGCGAAAGAGTTACATGTAGATGCTTCTAGAGGGCATTATCCACTGAATATTTATTCTAGACTGCATTATGAATATATTGACATTATGGATGCTAGGAATTGCTACGTATGCTTGCAATTGCCTGCATCAGTTACTGAAGGGATTACTTTTCATCACATCCCTTTGACGTATGGCGTTACCTGTAGTTTATTGATGAGCTTATTCCATAGGAAAGGGCATTTCCAATACTATTACTCGGACTATGACTTGGCTCTTTCAGAAGTTCCTGTGCTGAAGAACATGAATTGACAGCCTGATGCTAAAAATGCTGAGGTAATGGGACATTTCTTTAGCCCCACTATGACACTGGAGGCAGCTTATGTACATAGACTAACCCTGGGAATAGCTAGCATAGCGGGACGACGTGGAGGTCCATGGAGTTGGGACCCAACTCCGTGGAACACCACATCACTCCCCTCCACCGCCCGCCTCCACCCCCCTATTAAAAATTAATTTGACATTAATTAACACAAACAAAAACCACTTACCTGAACTGTGGCGCCCCCGGGCAGCCCTCCTCCTCTTCCTTGCCGTCTCTCTCTCGAAACGTGGGTAATAATTGTGAAAACTGCGCAAGTGCGCATGCATGCGCATGCACATTTCTTGCGAGAAGAGGAACACATTCTACATAATAAAACCATTCCACCACAGAACAAAATTTTGGGGGGGTTTGTCCTAATCTGTGCTACCTTCATTGATCTTTACACTGTGTATGCAAAAAGAAAATGCCAAAATTCCAAGGGGAAAGTGCTTGGAAACATGGATTTACACCACCAGTCCCCACTCTAATGTGTCCTTGTTCAGCTTTCCTGGGAAGCCAAGATTGGAGGGCGCACCTGTTATTAGGGGTTCACAGAGAACCTATGGCTTGGATATAATAATGACACTGAAAAATGCGGGGAGCCATACACCTGGTAGAAGCCCTTTCCCCATTCATGCCTGTTTGCTTTACCACTTCCACATGTAACCCCTAGGGTTACAATGGCTACTGCTAGAGTGTTTCATTCAGCTCCACCTGGTTTGGAAAGTTAGCCCTTTTGAAATGCAAATTGGATAAGGTATATATTGACGATGAGGCACTGAAGAGAATTCTAAAGTTGTTGGATGAAACTGCTTAAACCAACACTTATTTTCCATTGCCAAATCACTTAGGTAGCATTATATTCCAACACCTATTTGTTTGTATTTATCATTACAGAAATATCTTGTCAATATTGGATGGTCCCTAAAACAGCAGCCTGAATTAATAGGACATGTTATCAGATCTCACAGGTTCTCTGTGTACCACATTGGAGCACAAGTAGCCCCAGAACCTATTTTGCCCTATCAGCTCATCAGTGTGGTGCACAATCTGTTTCGGTACTGGCATGCTCAGAAGCCTAATCAAGGCATGTCCGTCCCCACTAGGGTATCTAAGAGAGAGCAAGCAAGTGATGGAAGGAAATGCTTGAATTTAAGCATGATCTAAAAAAAAACCTGGGGTGGAATGCTACCAAGAATTGACAGTCCGTAATTAACATTATCCCATAGATTGTCACCCATCTCTTTATTGTGATCACAACACTTCAAAGAGGCATATATATTATTGAAAGCGTTAAGAAATGGTACAACAGGAATGAAGGCCTGGAGGCCAAGCTTGGAGAAATAAACAGTGACAGAAAGGATATTCCTTTCTGTAAACCACACAGTAGTGATTAACCAAGCTTAACATTTGTGTCAGGAAGTAGGACAGATGTACTGATTTAGCTGGTGTGCGGGACACGCTAATTTAAACTCAATCCTGCTGAGTGTCTTTCAGCAAAGGAAAGGCAGGAGGTCAATTCAGAGTGCTGGCGCTGACTGAGTTGAGGCTGCATGCGCCTGAAGGACAAGCTGACTAGCAGTATTCTAGTAGGTAACTAAAATTCCCAGCAGCCAAGAACTCTTACATGTCTAAAAAAATGGTGGCCATCTCGGATCATTGAGCAGAACTTACTCATGGTTATCGGCGTCCTTTGCTAGGGAATCATGTTAGAATGTTGCCACATCCTTGACTCGCTACTTGGTTCTCGGATTTCCTTTGCCAAGAGCCCTTCCTCTCTAAAGTATCCTTCTTATGGACATTTGGATTGTAAAGAAGTATCCATAAAGCCATTTGTGATGAAAACGAGCTTTCGAAGTGATTTCGTGAACACTGATGTGGACTCCTAAGACTGGTTATTAATATGTGAGGTGTTGGTATTGGGCAGTGTGTGCTCTAATCAAGATTTCCAGTGAGACAATAAGAAGGATTCGGAAGAGAGCAATGCTACACATGTACATATACTTGAATGCCATGCACAATGAATTAGATTTCTATCATAAACACATACAATTCCCCCATTTCTTGATTTTTTATCACTTGAGAAAAAATCAGTTTCTAGACGTTAACAATGTCTTACTTCTTCTTTCAGACCCTCTTTACCACGTGGTTTAAGCATTATTGAAAATATTTTGTTATGAACCTAGTCTGAATACAACATTTTATCTATCTCCGCAACTTGTTGAAAAGGTCATGCAAGGGTGGGGATGGGGTGGGGGTGGTAGCAATCTAGTGTTTAAATTGTTCCCAAACGATATTAAGTACTTGGTAATACATATCTTTCCGGATCCTACAAAGATGGTGTCTCTTTTAATCTACAAGACATGTTAAGCACTTTAAAGCAGACTATGAGGGATGGGTGGGTCTCAGCTTAATATTAAGGGGTAACAAATTTGGAAAGCTGATGTAAGGTGTTTTGCTTTACGTAGATTGAGTAGCAGGTGGGCAAATTTATTTTGGATAACTTGTAATCTATTCATCAAGAAAGATATAAAAAGAGGTGAATAGTTGATCTGTGAGATGAAAGTAAGGGCTGAGTAAGATTTAAAGCCCAAGTTCTGGGCTGTTTCAACAGGAGCAGGAGAGAACCCAGGTGATAAGGCAACCAGGCTGAGGTCCAAACTAAGGGGCTGATTGCTATGGCAGTCTGACGAGCGTCCAACCGCCATCAATTTGGTATCAGGACCACCAGACAAGTAGGCGGCAAGTCCAACCTCCAAATTACGATCCGACCACTGTGTAGGTGGTTGGAAACATGCCTTTTTGCATGACGCTTGTGCTGCAGCCCGGTAAAGGACCGCAGACAAGCCTCAATGCAAAAAGGCATGCTTAGAAATATCTCTGCACCATGTGATAGTCCACAGGGTGCATAGATGTTTTAGAGGGCACCATGGGTGCCCCCCGGGCCCTATTGCCGGGTCTCGTTTCTCAGTGGACTAATGCGTCCATTGCAGGGGCCTGTGTTCGACCTCATGATCATAGGTTCAAATCCCAGTGGGTCCACTCAGCCTTTCATCCATCTGAGGTTGATAAGATGAGCACCATTGAGTTGGGTAACAATGAACATCTGTTATTCAGCGCCAAGAGACCTCTGGGTGAACGTGCCCTTTACAAATACACATGTTATGTTATGTTATTGCGAAAGCCCATCACAAAGCCCAGGGGGGACAGGGGCCCTGCTAGGGGCCCCCAAAGTTGCTTTCCTTAAGCCTTATCATGGCAATCGGACCGCAATGAAAAGGCAGAGGGAAAGAGACATCATAATCCCGATGGTGGTGCCTGCGCGGGCACCGCAGCCATTCAGGGATTACCTGTCCGACCGCTGCCCCAACGGGATCTACGATCCTGTCGGAGGCGGTGGTCTTTCCCCCACCTGCAGCACTCCAACATCTGGCATTGTAATCCATTGGTTGGACCGCGGCCCTGGATGTTGGGTGGACCGCCAACGGCGGCCTGTCGGTGGCGGTCCATGTGACATCGTACTCAGGTCCTAAATTGGGAACTGCCAAACAATAGCACCTTTGTGTTATTAGAGTTCAGCCAGAGTGTAAAGGTGGACTTCCACTCTGGAGAGAAGAGAAGAGAAGAGAAGAGAAGAGAAGAGAAGAGAAGAGAAGAGAAGAGAAGAGAAGAGAAGAGACGAAGATGCTGACCATTACTGACATTAGTACCACTTAATCTAATAAGCAGTGCAGTGATGTCAGCATGTACATATTTTGAAAGATCATAAGTCATAATGAGTGCAGCTAGAGGAGCAATATAAGCATTAAAGATTATGGGGCTGAGGGAAGATTCCTGAGGAAATCCTCAGGAAAGAGATCTAACATCTGAATGGAAAACATAGTACAGCTTGAGTGTAATCCTTTTGAGAACATATGATCCAGATCAGAGCTGTTGAGAAGAATCCTCTGCTCGCAACAACCACTTCTGTGGTGCTCTTAAAGAGAAGAATCTAAGAGTTTAATAAGTGTAGCATGAATGCACTATTAATACTCACCCAAAAATGATGTTTCACTGCTCAGACACACATATTCAATCAATCAATCAATCATGCAATTTGTAAAGCGCACTACATACCCGTGAGGGTCTCAAGGCGCTGGGGTGGGGGGAACGCCGCTACTGATCGAAGAGCCAGGTCTTGAGAAGTCTTCTGAAGGTCAGCAGGTCTTGGGTTTGTCGGAGGTTGGTTGGGAGGGTGTTCCAGGTTTTGGCGGCAAGGTGGGAGAAGGATCTACTGCCGGCCGTCATTTTCCGGATGCGTGGGATCGTGGTGAGGGCAAGACTGGCTCAGCGGAGGCTGCGGGTGGGGGTGTAGAAGCTGAGTCGTTCGTTGAGGTATGCTGGTCCGGCATTGTGTAGGGCTTTGTGTGCGTGGATGAAGAGTTTGAAGGCTATCCTCTTGTTGAGGGGGAGCCAGTGTAGGTCTCTCAGGTGGGGGGTGATGTGGCTGTGTCGGTGGATGTCGAGGACCAGTCGTGCCGAGGCGTTCTGGATGCGTTGCAGCCGTCTCAGGAGCTTGGTTGTTGTTCCTGCGTAGAGGGCGTTTCCGTAGGCTAGCCTGCTGGTGATGAGGGCCTGGGTGACAGTTTTTCTCATTTCGGAGGGGATCCACTTGAAGATCCTGCGGAGTATTCGGAGGGTGTTGAAGCAGGATGCGGAGACGGCGTTGATCTGCTTGGTCATGGAGATGGTGGAGTCGAGGATGACTCCCAGGTTGCGTGCATGTTCGGTGGGTGCTAGGGCTGTTCCCAACGAGGTTGGCCACCAGTAGTCATCCCAGGCTGAGGGGTGGAACCAAGGATGAGGACCTCATCCATTCGGCAATGGCCTTCATTCCCCTGTGGAGATTGGCTTTGGCGGTGAGAGTGTCTTTGGTGAGGGAGATGATCAGTTGGGTGTCGTCAGCATAGGAGATGATGTTGAGACTGTGCTGCGGGCGACGTGGGCGAGTGGAGCCCTGTAGATATTGAACAGCGTTGGGCTGAGAGAGGATCCTTGCGGAACACTGCAGATGATCTTGGTTGCCTTGGAGCGGAAGGGAGGGAGGCGGACGCTCTGTGTTCTGCCGGAGAGGAAGGATGTAGTCCAGGCCAGGGCTTCCTCTTGGATTCTGGCGTCATGGAGGCGTGCTGTTAGGGCGCAGTGGCAGACCGTGTCGAAGGCGGCTGAGAGGTCCATGAGGATGAGGCCGGCTGTTTCTCCTTTTTCCATAAGGGTCCTGATGTCGTCAGTGGCGGCGATGAGGGCGGAAGCCTGACTGGGATGGGTCCAGGATGTTGTTGTCTTCGAGGTATCGGGTCAGTTGTCTGTTGACCATTTTCTCTATGACTTTCGCCGGGAACGGGAGCAGGGAGAGGGGGCGGAAATTCTTGAGGTCCTTGGGGTCCGCCTTGGGTTTCCTCAGTAAGGCGTTGATCTCGGCGTGCTTCCAGCTTTCCGGGAAGGTTGTTGTCTCGAAGGAGATGTTGATCTTCTTCTGGAGATGGGGGGCCTTGGCTGTGCTGGCTTTGTTGAAAATGTGATGTGGGCATGGGTCAGATGGGGATCCAGAGTGGATGGAGTTCATGGTCTTGATGGGGTCTTCGTCGCTGACGTTGGACCAGGCGATCAGGCGGCTGATGCGCATGGTGGTCGTAGGGTTGGTGGGCTTGGTGGTGGATGTGGGGGTCGTGGCGTTGAAGCTGTTGTGGATTTCGGCGATCTTGCGGTGAAAGAAGTTGGCCAGTGAGTCGCACAGGTCTTGAGAGGGGGGGATGTCGTTAGTGTTGGAGCCGGAGTTGGAGAGTTCTTTCCCGATGTTGAAGAGCTCTTTGCGTTGTGTGCCTTGTTGTCAAGGCGGTCCTTGAAAGCGGTCCTCTTGGCGGTCCTGATGAGCTGGTGGTGTCTGCAGGAGGCATTCTTGTGGGCCGTGTAGCTGTTTGGTGTTCGTTCGCGGAGTCAGTTCATTTCCAGTTTTCGGTAGGTGCGCTTGGAGGTCTTCGGTGAACCATGTCGCTTTCTTGCTCGGGTGGTTGGCGGCGGGGGTCCTGAGTGGAGCGAGGGTGTCGGCACAGTCGTTGATCCATTGTTTGAGGTTGAGGTTGGCGGTGTCGGGGTCGGTGGGGTCAGGGGGTGGTCTCAGGGCATGGGTGGGGGTAAGTTGGTTCTCAGTGACTTTGCCCCAGCAGCGGCGTGGCATCTGTTGGGTGTGGTGGTGTGTGGTGGGTTTCCTGAAGGTGAAGTGGACGCATCTGTGGTCGGTCTAGTGGTGTTCGGTGGTGTGGTTGAAGGAGACGTGGGGACTTGCGGAGAAGATGGGGTCGAGTGTGTGTCCCGCGGCGTGTGTAGGTGCTGTTACGATCTGTCTGAGTTCGAGTTTGGCGAGGTTGGCGATTAGGACGGTGGTGTTGGCATTGTTGTTGTTCTTGAGATGGAAGTTTGGGTCCCCGAGGGGGATGTAGTCCGTAGAGGCGAGGGCGTGGGTGCTGATGAGGTCGGCGATGAAGACTCTGAACTGTAGTCGGGTCAGGGCGGTCTGTAGACGAGGGTTCCTCTGAGGGTGGTACTGACGTCGGTGTGTATCTGGAAGTGCAGGTACTCAGCGGTGTTGAGGGTGTCGTCGGTGTTGGTCGAGACTCTGATGGTGTTCTTGTGGACAATGGTGATTCCCCCTCCCACTCCGTCAGGAAGGCGACATCGGGGGCGGTTGAGTTGAGGAGGTCCCGGAGTTCAATGGCGTGTTTGCGAGCGGAGCGGGTGTTGAGGAAGATGCATTGGAGGTGGTTGGGATCCTTGCTTGACGGTTTGGCGGGCTGGATGCTGGTGAGGCTGCAATTCCGGCAGAAGAAAGGTCCATGGGTGCGCTTCGGTGTGGCCCGGTAGCAGGTGTTTTCTCGTCCGGGGTTGAGTGCGTGGAGGATGCTGGCGTCGTAGTGTAGATGGGTGCAGGGGGGTCTCCGGGGTCCAGGGGTTCTGGCGCTGGGCACGGTCCATGTGCGGATGGGCGCAGACGGACTTGCCTTTGCCGTGCCAGTGGTGCGCCCGCTGCGCGCGTCTGCCATAGGTGAGGTGGGAGGGGGGAGAGGGCCTATGGGGGCGGGGGCAGGGCCGCAGGGGATGCAGCGGCGGGAGCGGGCACAGAGGGGGAACAAGCACAGGCAGAGGCAGGGGGCAAGACGGAAGCAAATCTAGCAAAACCAACAACAGTACAGTACAGTACAAGGTCACAAGCAATATCACACAGTGCAAGAATAGCGGTCACAGGCAGAAAAAACGAGCGAGCACAAGCAAGGCCTACCACTGGCCACCAGGGATGAGGCGCAGGTGGTAGCCTGCGGGTGGAGGCGGGCCTCAAACACCCTCAGGAGCAGCGGCTGGTCACAGGACCAGGGCGCAGTCTGGTGGAGCTGCGCGGCGTGGGGCGCGACCTGCCTGAAAACAGGGTCAAGGGTCGCACTCACTGCCGAGCAGTGGCCGCCATAAGAAGGGGAGGCGGGAGGGAGGAGCAGCTGGGAGGGGGACGCAGCGGTAAGAGCGGGCACAGAGGGGGAAGCGAGCACAAGCAAAGGCAGGGGGCAAGGCAGAGCAAATACAGCAAAACCAACAACAATACAATAGGGTCAACAAAGCAATATCACACAGTGCCATGGGGTGGGGGGGCGGGTCCGCAGGGGACGCAGCGGCGGGAGCGGGCATAGAGGGGGAAACAAGCACAGGCAGAGGCAGGGGGCAAGGCAAAAGCAAATACAGCAAAACCAACAGAAGTACAGTACAGTACAAGGTCACAAACAATATCACACAGTGCAAGAATAGCGGTCACAGGCAGAAACAATGAGCAGGCACAAGCAAACCTAAGGCCTACCACTGGCCACCAGGGATGAGGCGCAGGTGGTAGCCTGCGGGTGGAGGCGGGCCTCGAACACCCTCACGAGCATCGGCTGGCCACAGGAGCAGGGCGCAGTCCGGTGGAACTGCGCGGCGTGGGGAGCGATCTTCCTGAACTATATATTAAAATAACCTTTAATACTACTATGCGAAAAAACATATGGCACAAGCTAGAGAATACGGATGTGGTGAAAATTCATGAAATATACAATCGAAGAAAATACAGGAAATATATAGACTTCAAACCGTAGTTTCAACATATATTTTAACTGAATATAACAGTATGCATTAATCTGGGTTGATTTTTAGACTACGTTGGGATTTGAATATTTTGCACTAATTTCAGTTATAAACATTCGCAATAAACTGTTGAAATAATGCATTTATTAGAGCCTTATGAACTGTCCATACCATTCTCATGGATTTAAACCCTGTGATTTACAAAATCGCAGGGCTTGCGACCGCAAAAGGACGTTTTATGGGCCAGATGTATGTAGGTAGCATTTTGCGATTCCCTGATTGCAAATCACAAGGATTCACAATTCAAAAATTGCACAGTGCAATGTATGACGGTGCATAGTACACCTTTTGCGATTCCTAGTGGGTTGCAAATTACCTACCTCATGAATATTAATGAGGTAGGTCGCAATTTGCAACCCCTTGGAAATCGCAAAAATCACGGGGATGGGGGCCTGTTGGATCAGCAGACCACCATGTCCGTGATTGCTTTTCAATAAAGCAATTTTTATTTGTAAAGCAGCCCATTTTCCTTAAAGGAAAACAAGATGCTTTATAAAACGAAAAATGAAACGTGGAACCACTGCCTTCCCTTAAAAATGGTTTTACAAACATTCACAAAGGGGAAAGGGTCCCTTGGGGACCCCTTCCCATTTGCGAATGGATTACTACCTACTTCAAGTAGGTGGTAAAATGGGACTGTTTTGTGACCGCAGTTGCAGTCACAAAACATTCATACATACCGATGTGATTCGGTATTAGGAAGGGACGCCCTACACATGCCCCTTTCCAATACGAATCGCAAACCCATTTTGCGAGTCGGTAAGAGTTTATCGAATCTCAAAATTAGGTTTGCTGCATCCCAAAAGCAATTTTGTGATATTTTATTAAATTGCCTTTCTGACTTTCATAAGACCAAACATGTATCAGATTCTGAAGTGACATTATACATTTACATTGTCCATAGTCTTCACCCAGATCCAAGTGTGTTCCCAAATCTTCCATCATCATCATCTAACTTGGGTTGTTTCAATTGTCACCAGAACACTTCTCTGGAGCAGTCATTGGTAATGTTCAGCTCTCTGATGCCTAACATGTTATAATTTACATGTATATTCAAAAACAATAGAGGTACTGTCTCCAGTCATCAATCCCATTGCAATCTCCCCTACAGCCACTAACTATGTGCAAAGGGGGCACCAGATATCTCTGAGCTGTGAGGAGTGGGGTAACATTATTGCATATATATGTCCAGAGTGTCCTTGCAATACACCTAGGGCCCGATGTAGGTAAACGCGATTTTCCGATTTCAAAATACCGAGGCGGGCCGAATCGGTATTCTGAAATCGGAAAACGAGATGTAGGAAAAAAATACCGAATGAAAACCGATTCGGTCGGCATCGGTAATGAGATTCGGTACGTTCCGATTCAGCTCGGTCCGAATCGGAAATTACCGAATCGGCCAACAACGAATCGGAAAACACCGAATCGGCTACCACCGAATCGGATATTTCCGATTCGGCGAATACCGATTCGGTAAAAGCCGATTCGGTAAAAACCGATTCGGCAATCATAGACCCATGGCGAAAAAGCCCATAGGAATGCATTGCATGAACCGATTCGGCTTTTACCGAATCGGATAATACCGAATCGGATTTTACCGAATCGGATATTACCGAATCGGTAAAAGCCGATTCGGCAATAGGCGATTCAGCCAATGAGGTGGCTCCCCCTCCCCCACCCAAACAGGGAGTGGCAACCCTGGCAGGTGCAGCCAATTAAGAAGTTTCTAGAAGTTTCTGGAAAGCCTGCCTGAGCCCAACACACAGTTAGCAGCAGTGGGAGAAGGAGGTTGCAAACTGAGCAGGAGGAAATGGCAGATCAGGCAGGAAGCCAGAAGTCCTCCCAAAAGAGGAAGCCCAAGTTCACCACCACCGAACTTCAGGTGCTGGTTGAGGAGGTGGTGAGGGTGCACCGCCAGCTCTTTGGCAAGCTGTCCCTCAACGTGCCAGACAGCACCAAGAGGAGATTGTGGGCCGACATCGCCCAGAAGGTCAATGCTGCTGGTGTCACCCCCAGGTCCATTGAGGAACTGAAGAAAAGGTTTTACGACCTCCGCAGCCTCACCAAGAGGAAGCTGGCTGACCTTCAAAGGCAGGCTGATCTCACCGGAGGAGGCAAGAACCCGGCGCCACCCCTCACCGAGCTGGAGGAAATTGTCTCCAGCACCATCGAGAGGGAGAGCATCGTAGGGATCGGGACCCTGGACAGCACTGCGAGAGCCACAGCTACAGGTAAGAAGCATGCGCATCATGACACACCCTACCAGACACCTCCCCATTAGACACAATGCATAGGCAAACACCAGCACTGTACTGTCACCAACATACAAGAGACAAGCATCATGGTACATGTAGTCAGCAGAAGTTAGCCAAATATGTCAGTGCAGAATCACAAGACAGGAAACAGTGTGACACGGTGTAAGGAGATGCAAGGACATGTGGAATGCCATAATTGTACTGACTGTAATACATCGGCACTCAGTTTACTAATGCTTCTTTGTACCTAGGGGCACCATCAGGCGGCAACACTGTGACAGCAGAGGGAGCATCAACGTCAGACACTGCAGTCGCAGGGCCGAGCACCAGCCAGGCTGGCCAGGAGGAGGAGGATGAGGATGAGGAAGGAGACACCCCAGGGCTTGGAATGGAGGGAGTCCTGGTGATTGATTACCAAGCAGTGCACTCCCCAGTACTGGCCAGCACACCCCCCTTGCTATTTTCACCAGAAAACTCCCCTACAAGGCAGACCATTCCGCCGACACCAGCCCCTGCCACAACCGTGGCCTTGCCACCCGTCCAACCTGTCCTGGGAGCAGGGGCTCCGGGACCGGCCAGCACCACACCCCCACCAGTGGCACCCCTGCCCACTCAGCAGGCCGGAGGCAGCAGTGCCAGACGCCGTGCCACCACCACCACCACCACTGCTGCACCTGCACGGGAGGGCAGTGTGTTCCTGGGCCTGGAGGGCCAGATGGTCAAAATCCAGCGCCAACAGGCCAGATCCACCATGGCCTGCCAACGCCAGCTCCTGCAGCACAACATGCAGATGGGGGAGTTGGTGAAGGGTTTCCAGGCTGTTGTGGACAGCAACAAGGAGGTGGCAGCAGGGTTGGGCAGGCTGACCACTGCCATCACCCACTCCTCTGCCAGGCAGGAGGAGCATGAGGTTGCGCGCAGGAGGGATGCCCGGGTGCTCAACCGGGCCATGGCCCGCCTTGCAGCGGCGACCGCACAGCTGTGCCATCGCAGCTCAAATCAGGAATCGGTGCTCAGTCAGCATACAGCTGAGCTGACTAGGGGGATGGCCAGGATCACCACGGCCATGGAGGCCATGTTAATATCAAACGCCGCCTCCAATCCTGCCCTGGACCTGGGTGATGCTGGAGACAGCAGCAGCCGCAGCAGCCCGGCCAGCGCTGCATCAGAGCCAAGGAGGAGCACCAGGCGATCCGCTGATGCTGCTGGCCATTCGGAGGGGGCCGAGGGACACCCCAGTGGGTCTGGAAAGCGGGCCAAAAAATAGGCTGGCAAGGGGGGATGAGCAAACCAGAACCCTGGACTTTATTTGAGTTTACAATCTCCATTTTTTGATGCACATCAGTGCTGTAACTGTGGTGCATCACTATTAAATATTTTTTTTTCCAAGCAACATTTAGCTGTCTTTGCATCTGTACTCAGTCAGAAATAGTTCTCAGTGATCTCCTCACGTCTGTATCTGCCATCACTTGGCGTACACACCCCAGCTGGCTGTGTCAGTGGCACAGCTTCGTCGTCGTCATAGTCCTCGTAGTCAGACAACTCCACCTCAGTGCCCTTCTTGACCGCAAGGTTGTGTAACATTGCACATACAGCTATGACCTTGCAGCAGGTGATGGGGGTATACTGCCTTGCACCTCCACTCTTGTGCAGGCATCTGAATCTACTTTTCCAGATGCCAAAGGTCCGTTCAACAACATTCCTGGTGCGTATGTGGGCCCGGTTATACCTCCTTTGGCTGGGTGTGGAGGGGTTGAGGTAGGGGGTGAGTATGAATGAGCGGAGGGCATATGCACTGTCGCCTGGAAGAGAAAGGGGTCACATTAGACACATGCATACATGTATTACACCTACCTACTATGTGTTATGGGGGTCTGATGATGTGGCTCACCTAGGAGGTATCCTTCTCCAAAATCGCCAGCCATCAGCCGTGCATATATGCCGCTCTGTTGGAATATATAGGAGTCATGGGTACTTCCTGGAAATTTTGCTACCAGGTCTGTGATGGTGCACTTGGCATTGCAGATCACCTGCACGTTGATGGTGTGTGTAGATTTCCGATTGCGGTATATGTATTCGGTGTCCGCTGGTGGGCAAATCGGAATATGCGTGCCATCTATGCACCCGATGATTTGGGGAAATTGTGCCATCTGGTAGAAGTCTGCTTTGGTTTGTAGCAGTTCTGCGTGGGTTGCAGGGAATGAGATATATTGGTCCATCCTGTCTATCATGGCGTCAAGGAATATGTGGAAGAACCTTGACAGGCTGCTCTGGCTCACCCCTCCTGCTGCTGCTGCTCCACTTTGATAGCTACCAGACGCTACCAGGTGTAGGCTGCATAGCACCTGGACGTGCGCAGGGATGGCGTGTGCCCTTGGGGTGTGGTGGTCCAAGTATGGCTTAAGGTCCCTGATGAGCTCAAGTATGGTGTCAGAGTCCAGCCTGTATCTCTGTAGGATCTCAGCCTCAGTGAGCATGAACAGGGTTATCCTCTGTCTGTAGACCTGTTCATTTCTTAGCCATTCCCTCTGTCCTTCCTGCTGTAGCCGTAGCCGCCTCGCAATGACATAGAAAGCTGCCATCCTGCAAGTTGCAATGCATTTTGGGACTGTTTATATGGGTTGGAGTTGGTTACCACCTGATTGCAATCCATGGTAAATACCGAGTGAATTCTACCGATTTTGAGCCGATTTCGGTGTTTCTGTGCCTCCCTACATCTCCCCAACTGTCGGAATCGGGGAATTTCCCGATCGGAGATTCATACGAATCGGCATGTTTTCCGATTCGGCTCATGTCCGAATCGGTATTTTTTCCGATTCGGTACATGGACCGAATCGGTGATTTTCCGATTCGGTGTCACTAACGATTCGGTACATGGACCGAATCGGTGATTTTCCGATTCGGTGTCACTAACGATTCGGTACATGGACCGAATCGGTGATTTTCCGATTCGGTGTCACTAACGATTCGGTACATGGACCGAATCGGTGATTTTCCGATTCGGTGTCACTAACGAATCGGTACAAGGACCGATTCGGTCCTTGTAACCGATTCGGTGTTTTTCCGATTCGTTACATATCCGATTTTCGGTATGTACGTATCGGATTCTTTCCCATTCGGTACTCATTCCGAATCGGTTTTCTATCCGATTCGTTCTGTTTTTGGTTCCCTACATCTCGATGGCTGTTTACCGATCGGTAAGGGCCAAAAATCGGTATTTTCGGCCGATACCGATCGGTAAAGCCCTACCTACATCGGGCCCCTAGGCCTAGGTTTACAAAGCTCTAATGCAATGCAGTGCAGCACCCAAAGTTTCTGCGCTGCATTAGCAAGAGAGGGCGAGAGAAAGACATAGCCATATCTACAGAGGTATGGTACTCTCCACACCTATCCATAGCGCTGGTGTGGAATCAGGCTGCCTAGCGCCATTCATACATACACCTTTGTGCCATACTGCAAAGGTGTCTGCTTGAGTCTAGCATAGGTTTTGTGCTGAAAGGCTCTCCTTCCTATACAAAGTACTATGCCTAGAATGACTTAAGACAATTTCCTACTTTGTATGTGTGCTTTATAGTGCAGCACACATGCAAAGTAAAAAAAGTCAGCGTTGTTAATTTTTTTAGCAAAACCATGTCTACTATTTTAAGTAGAAAGGATTTTGCAACAAAAATGATGGTTGTAGCACAGGAACACCCATGTACCACTCATGGAACACCCCCTTGATGCAGAGTAATGCAAAGCAGCGTTTCATGCTGGTTTGTGTTACTTTCAGGGCTTAATTTGAGCCAGTAGTTCCAGCCTCTTATGGCAGATGCTATATGGTTTTGCTGTTTGTGTAATTAAAAGATGAGCGGAACAACAGTTGTTTAATAATTCAATTTACATAAAAAACAACTAATACAAGCTGCCCAAGCCATTCTTACAGTTTTGGGGCCTCGAACAGTCCAAAGCATCTCACTTGTAGCAGGGCCGGACTGGAAACAGCAACCAGCCTTGGCAGGTTCCTGCTCGACTGGCCCTGGGAGCAGGAAGGGGGTGCTAGCAAGAAGCACTGCTCCTGATTTTCTTACAGGGGGCGATATTGCAGCACTGCGGAAAAACCGACCTCCAGTGACAAAAGCGGACCAACCACACGGTCACAAGACCGGTCTCCGCCCCTCCGGCTGACCGGGAAAATGCTCAGGCCGGCTATGGCTAGTCCGGCCCTGACATGTAGGTACTGTCATTGGCAGCGCTGGCAGTAGCAATGAATGGTGCAAGCTGTGGTGGCTTCTTGATGAGGGCACTTATTTTTTTACAAATTAAGCACTGGTTACATTTTCTTACAAACAAATGCAAATACCAATTTGCATTGGTTTGTAAATCCCTAAAATGTTTTTGTGTCTGGTCTGCATTGAAAATGTAACACAACCCTGCCACAAAACCTTTGTAAATCTGGTCCCAGGCCTCTAAGGGCCTCATTACAACTTTCTGTACAACTTTCTGTAGTCCCTCCTGCACCGCCAAAAGTCAGCGCCGCCTGCCAGATTACCAGTTTAAATGGGTCTGCCGTGTTGGCAGTGTGGCAGTCCCGTGACGGTGCTTTAGAAAATAGGCACCGCAATGGAACCGCACAACAAGGTTCCTGAATGGTATGGACTTGAAAGTCCATGCCATGCAGGAACTGGGGTGAAGGCACACATGGGGGCACCGCCGTCGGAGAGGAAACTCGTAATATGCTTTTCTGGACCACAGCAGTTCCGCTAGGCATATTGCGGCCTCACTGCCAAGGGAACACGGTTTCCTGGCAGTTGTGGTGGGTCCATGGCGGTCCGACTGCCAGAGTCGTAATATGGCGGTTGGACTGCCTGTGCGGCGGTGGCTGGACTGCCAGTGCCGCGCCACTGCAAGTCTGGCCGACCCTGGACCGTCAAACTTGTAATCAGGCCCTTCTTTGTGCTGCAGATGAAGCTGTGTCCCCAAAAGATAGCAATGCATCTCTTGATCAGCATAGGTGCCATTTTTGATATAGTCTGGAAACACCAGAAAGGGAGATGGGGCAATACCGCCCATTCATCTCTGATATCATACTAAAACAATGTCATCAGTAGACCATCATCCCGGAACATAGTCATGCTAAGAGTTAAAAGTCAGTGTTGGCCTGATGATATCAGCAACTTTCTGTGGCCAATTTCAGATAAAACAACTTCAATACAATTGAAGAGTAGTATAGGCTATGTAAGTGTCCCTAGTTTCCTAGATTGTATTTACTCTTTGAGTTCGCGTCCATGGCCTGCAAGCCACAGTAATATTGTTTCTCATTTGTCAAGCCACAGTAATATTGTTTCTCATTCGTCAGCATTGTCCCCAGATACTCATCGCATTGATGCCTAGCAAATGCAGTCTTCAAGGATTTCACACTATTCAACATGTTATATGTACAGCATATGATATGTCAAGGAGAAATTATTTGAAAAATGTTTGGTAGTACATTTAATGTTTGAGGCTCATCAAGGAATGGCAGGTAGCAGCTTTGTAGTGCTTGTCAGAGCCTGAAGTGTAGGGAAAAATCTAGCAGGGAGATATGTCCCAATACTCTAAACTGTGTGAAGCACATGAAGATGTCCCCAAATGACACATCCTACATTGTGACCAAGCCTAATTTAACGAGTTGTGTACATGACTTGTGGTTGTTAAAAAGGGTTCCAAAGACAACCGGTAACCAAAGACCCTTTTATGTTGCCCGGCGTTATCGCCTCTATGACCCACCAATATTAATCAATGAAGAAGCAGGCGCTGGAGACTGGAAGGCGGGAAACGAGGATTTTATTCTCTCCGGAGGAGAACACATCAATTCAGACAGCAAGTATCGTCACGAGGTGCTCTAACCACATCTCTGAGGCCTGGCCTCTTATACTAGGGTTTACAACCTTTATTGCACATAACACATTCTCGTAATATTGTAGTACTTGAAAGGACATCCTCGGAATCTCCCCTTCAGACCCGTTCCCACATACAGTTACAGTTGGATTCCCCACCCTGGTCACAACAGGTGGTGGTGGTCGCACAGCAGGGCATTCCGCTGATTCACGGAATGCATGGGGTTTGATCGGATCTCATGGGGTGGGGGCTTTGATCGGTTCGGGGATCTTTGATGGGGAGGGGAAGCTTCCTACTGTACGGGTAATAAACAATATCCGCAGGGCCAGGTGGTGGCTTGGGAACAGGGAAGACAAACGGGGACGCAGGAAAAAGGGGGTTTGCATCAAAAGGGTTTGAGGCCATGAAAGGAATGAGGGGAGGTGTCGCGCTGGGAACAGGATAGGATTCCGTGGTGAAGCTGCGCTGGAGAGGGGTTTATGACCCAAGGCATGAGAGAGCGGGGGTTGTCAGCGTGCGGGGGGGGGGGGACGCTTGCGAGGTTAAGAGAGAGAGAGACGCGTTGGCTATCAGCGAGGGGCAGGGAGGCCATGGTGCTCAAAATGGCTGCCGCTTACGCGCACGAATGGGTTTAAAAAGGGGGCAAGATGGCGCAGATAATGTTCACCAAGATCGTATTCATTTTTCACAGTCCTCCCTTTAACATTTCCAAGACATCTTGCTGGCCTATTTCCTATCTATACCTATATGCAGTGATCATAAGTAAGGGAGAAGGGGACTTAGGCAAAAGAACTGTACATAAACATCACACTATAAACATCATATTGAAAAATCTCTTCATCTGGTAGGCGGGTTCATCGTTAAGTTGGTTGCAGAAAAAGTCATCGTAATGCAATATCAGGCTAGAGTTACGTAGCGAGGGCGTTGGGTACAGATCATAGAATAAGAACTGGTAAGTTATCATATAAGTAAGTCCTTTTTGTAAACGGCGGGTGCATAGTCAGTCCAATGGTGATTGGGAGAGAAAGGAGATACAGTAAAAAAAATGTCAGAGTTCTCGTTGTCCTTTGTCGTCTTCTGTCAGCACTGTTGAGCACCTGGATTACCTATCAACAAAAAATGTTCATGTGGATTGAGTCGTTGGAGGTCTGCGGGCAGGGGTACTTTTTGCTTAGTTTCGCCAGACCCCATAGGAGCAATGCGTTATGGTTTTGGGAACAGGTGCACTTTCTTTTGTAGCGCAGAGCATTGATTTGCAATAAAAAATGCGATTGTTCCAGAATTGTGAGATCTGTTCGTATCTTGAGTCTCTGTGGCGGGCATTTCCTGTTGCTTCCATCATCTTCAGGGCGTTTGGTAGCGGGCAGAACCACAGACTTTGTTTAGCTTTTCTTCGGGGGCGACCCTTGGTGGAGTTCCAGGTCACCGTTCTGGGGTTTAACATAGTTCGTGGTCTATTTAGTCGGAGCTCCCTCCCTTCTGACGCAGGGAGTACTTTTCTCTGGGTAGCTCAGTAGGATTTGGAGGAACTTGGGAGTTCGGATGGAAAGGTGTGGGTGTGAACAGTCCTTATGGTAGGTCGGAGGAGGAGGGGATGGAGCAAGGCCAAGTCGGGAGCAGATCAGGGGGAGGCGGAGAGTTTGCGACAGGCGAGTCTGTAACCATGTTCAGAGAGCGGGGACTTTTTGGCACACGTTGATCATAGAGCAGGGGCTTCAGGTCAGCCCTTTCCTTAGCTTTGTTTGAAACAGTGCCCCGTCCTGCGACTCCTTACTGCCGTGGTCTCGCCTTGGTCTCCGTTGCTGACGTTCCACAATCCGCAGTCAGGCCGCGTGCTCCCACATCCGGTCTCTTTCTCCTCCGACAGTGATACCCTTAAATGATTTTTGAAAAGACAGTTTTTTAGAGATATTGCAGAAGAAGGCAATTACATAAGTCTATTTCTCTCCCAACACCAAGCAACTGGGGTAAGCACTCGCTACATTGGAGATTCTTGCGGCTAGCGTATAAGCAATTGATGATGGGTTTGCTGGATTCCTTACAACTTCCTTTTGTGGCTAATTCTTTGGCGCTTTGATGGTTATTACGTTCATTTGTAATAGGTACGAGGTCTGGTACTCATTTATTGCATAAGTCTATTATAGTTGATGTCAGTTCTTCTGGTAGAGACCTATTTCCCTAGTACGAGTCTTGCAAGGCTAGGCTGGTCTTCAGAGCTTTGTATTTTACGAAAAAGTGTAACGTGCTAGTCACCATAGTCTGATAGGCATCCTTCTGAGAGGTGAACATAGGCTAAACAAATCTGCATTACATAAAAACATTTTATCATCAACCAGGCTTACTGCAACAAGTTCTTTCGATTTTCCATCTAATTTTCAACTTTGCACACATCCTTCTAATTTTCTATATAAATCCTCGCAACCTGGTCACTACAAAAACTCGGGAGGGGTGGTTTGAAACAATTATTAAACTTATTCTCGGGGAAGGAGGGATCTTATGGAAAACAATTAGGGACACAGTGAATTAGAGCAGGGGGGCGTTTTTCAAGTTCTCGTTCAGGGTGGCTGATATCGAAACTGGGGACATTTTGGGTAGATGGGGGTGTTCTCGATCATTTCTTACGGCTTGGGGTACGGAGACAATTTGCAATGGGGATGGTCGCATTGCCACAGACACATTTTATCATAGAAACCACTGACAAATAGGTCCCTGAGAGTGGGCCAAATTTAGGGAACCTTTGTCGTCTTACCTGTCCCTTTTCTATTGGCCAATTTAAATTTCATCCATATTTTAGTAGAAAAGGAGAGGTAGTAACGTGGTACCGATACAATTTTATTTAGGACAAATTTGTGCAAATACTTGCGGTATTTGGGGCCAATCAGGAGGTGCACCAGGTTCGCCAATTAGGTGCCAGTTGCTAGGAAGAGGGAAAGTGTGGAGGGGTGGAAGAGTGAGTGAGAGAGAGAGAGAGAGAGAGAGAGAGAGAGAGAGAGAGAGAGAGAGAGAGAGAGAGAGAGAGAGAGAGAGAGACAATAGGCCAAACAGTACACGTGTGACATAGAGGATGACCGTGTATTGTTTGGGCTATTCAGTGCGCGACCTAACGTTAGACGTTTCGGGTCTGTGTTAGGAGGTAGGAAGCATGCAGTTTTGGGACAGAAAAGCGTTAGATTTGGAAAAAAGGTCGTGAGAGCGTCCTTGTTGTGCCATTTTGTAGCGCTAGTCCGTCTTCATGCATCGGGCGTGACGTGGTTCCAGATCCCTTATGATACTCTAATCGGGATTCTAATGTAACCTGCAGAGGGAAAAAGGGGGAGAAAAGGGGAGGTAGGGGGACAACATTCGAACACATCAAATGTAAGGGCACGAAAATCCTTTACTTACCACATACTCGTACTTATCTCTTCGGGATATAATCCCTTAGGGTTCTGGTTTCTTAAAGTCATGGGGGCAGGCAATGTGATAGGTGGTTCATGGGGAGGTTCGAGGATGGCATTAAGGATCGTGTGTAGTGAAAAACGCTAAAAAGAGGAATCAGAGGTGCCTAGCGCGAGGTACCCGGTTTCGTAGATGTATCCGGTCATCGGGGTCCCTAAATCATTCCCAAAGCTGTGATGTTCTTAAGGCATACCAGTTCTTCGTTCAACCCTGTACCTTAGTACCTTCGACCACCCTATCCTTATAACAATTTATCCATCACACCATTTTACTTTACCCATTCTCTGAAGTCGAGGTCCTTCTTCATACGTCAGTCCCTGAGCTTAGTCGCATATCTTGGAGGCAGCGTATCATACCTTCGATTTGACCATCAACCCAGGGCCGAACAACCATTTCTCGGATAACCTTAAAAAGAGAGCAGAACAGTTGCGCACAGAAAAACCCTCCCACCGATACCCGTATTTACAAAAGTACGCGATGCCTATCCATAGCTTTTTTAAGACTTTTATTTGTAGATTTATTCAGTACGTAAAATGTGAGAGCGCAATTCATATTTTGGCCTGACATGTCGTCGATGGAAGCACATACAGCAGGGGGTTATTTTGCAGTACAAGAACATGTAAAAAGGTCTAATTAATTATTTGCAAGTAACCAAAAACATTTCATTGCGTGACAAAGGAATCAGGGGCATTTCAGTTCATAAATGGAAACACAGTCAAGCTCATCGTAATCACATTTCCTAGATGTAAACCGCGGGTGTGCATCATAAGCGATGTTATGTATCAGTTACAACAAATATCAAAAATAAATTGTTCATTGAAATCAACATTTTTACAGAACCTCTTCTTAAATGTTTGCCAAGTGCACCCTCCTCCCTTTAACATCGAGTGCGCAATGGTTCATATATATACATATATATCTTTAGTACATCAAGTTTCATTAGCTAAGGAACACCACGAGGCACCCGTAAGTTCCGTTGATACCAGCGCCATTTTGGGCGAGGCCGGTTTAGTCCGGAAGTAGCATCAGGGGCAAAATATCCCCGACAATTGGCGGTTGGACCAGAGTCCCTTTCGGCAGTTCAAAAGAAAATTGTGCTAACAGAGGGGCTGGTGGTGTGGACCGTCAATCAAGAGAGGGAGGGGGTAGAGTCTCTCTTACCGGGTCATGTTGATGTTCAGCCGGAACTTGTTCGAGTTTGTTAGCCCATAATGTTCCTGGGTGGTTCAGACGGAAGCTGATGCAGACACGAGAGCACCGCCATCTTGTTGCTGTGCCGTGGTTATTTCATTTGAGATCAATGCAGCTGTTCCTCACCGGAAGCCTGAAGGGGGCCGAGGGCTCTTGGGACTTTGGTAGAATCTTCAAAGTCGAGGGGATGTTTTGTCGATGGTGGGGGCTTGCGCCCAGGTGGGCAAGCGCCCGAGTTGCAATTTCGGACAAAGTTACTCCAGCGGCCTAGACCCGCCTTTCAAGGGCCCAGACGCCATTTTGAGGCCCTGCAGCAACCTTTGCCGTATCCATCAGGAGCGGAGGAAAACTTCTTGTGATGGCGAGAAACAGAGCATCATGCGGTTGGAGCAGGACATTTTGGTTCGGGGCGCCAGGGTGCAGCAGTGGAGCCTTCATCTGGGGAGGTGAGGGAGGCTCACCGTGCCGTCTTCCTCTCCCGGTGCATCCTACGCCGTCTCTTGGAATCAGGGGTGCACATGATGACCACCCTACACCCCTGATTCCGACTCTTGGGGGACCACTGTACATCCGGTGCTCCGCAAATATGCCCGTCGGACATTGTATGTCCTGTACTATGCAAATACATGTGCGTCGGGCATTGTATGTCCTGTGCTAAGGAAATATACCAGCCGGACATTATATTTCCTGTGCAGCGTAGGTATATGGCCGTCGCCCGGCTGGAGGACATCGGCGTCGGGCCAGGGCAGGGAAGCCTCCTACCTGTGGAGGTGGAAGAGGCTCGTCCGCGTCGCCTCTTCCTCCCTGCCCACCCTGCATCCGTTCGATGGAGGAATTCGTGATGGCCGGACCAGAAGATACGAGGGAGGGGGTCATTTGCAGTCGCCCCCTCCCTACCTGTGGCCCGGGGGACGCCATCCCTGGAAGGGCAGTATGGGAAGACCATTTCATTGCCTGCTGTGTGGAGTCTCCAGTACCTTCTCGCCAGCGATCTCTTTTTGGCCCATGGTAGCTGGCAGGCCCCGCCCCACACGTGCTATGTGTTTCGGATGGGCGGGACCATCGAACTGTTACTTTGGAAGACTTCCGGAGTGAGCATAACATGTTTTGTATTTTTCCTATTAGTCAAGTTTGCTTTTTAGATAGTTCTACTAGTTATTCTATTTACTGTTGGTTGTGTGTTTTACCGTAATTAAATCCTAAGTTATATAATAGACGTTTGGCTTTCTTGAATCTTTTCTCTAACGGGGGGTTATCTACACTGACCTGCAGTTGTGTTTGTTTTTCAGAGTGGGGGAGCAACAGAGAGCAATCAGTCCCAGAACTCTAACATGTCGTTAAAATTTGTCTGACGAAATCTGTGCCACCGAGCATAATCGAACGGGGTGGTCCTGTCTGTTCTGTCTGCACTAGTCTGATTGGTTTTTATCTCACGTCTTTTTCCTTTCTGTCGGTCCGTCCTTTCTGTCACCCCTTCATTTTTACCTATGTTTTGCAGAGTCGGGCATTGGGCTTTCCAGTGTCCAAGACATTTACAGAAAGCACATTGGTTTTGTTTTAAATCTGTCCGTCCTGTGCGTAATGTCGGGGGATTACCTTCAGGTCGTTGTGTTCCGGGGTTGGCTTGTCGGCACATCCCCTTACACCATTCGCTTTTCATGTCTACTCCTCGGGGCTGTGCCATCGCTGGCCCTTCCTTTTGCCTACTAGACGTTTGGAGGTTTGTCCGTCGTGTCCCTTCACCTTTTCTAAATTCGTCGCTTTCCCTTCGTTGCGTGGCTTCTTTGCGCCACATACCGAGACTATCGAGCATAATAGGTGTTGTTTCATTCCTACGAAGGGCTATTTCTACTGTTTCTATTTTGTCGAGATCAAAGGATCCTCTCAGTGGCCACTGTCTTTCTCGATCCTTTCTCGTATATTTATGCCACAGCTCACTATAGGCTATAGCAATTAATCCATGCTTCATGAACATGTCCTTATTAGGGGTGCCTTCCAGCGGAGCCGGATGGTTCATCTCTAATAAGCGGTCCGGGTTAAACAGGCTACTGACCAGTGGGGAGAAGACAGGCATGACGGATCACAATGGGATAATAATCAGCACTACCTATCTTATCACTGCGCGCAAAGACTAGACAGAATATTTCTATTCTACGTTGTTTGCACGTAGTGAATACCTCATGAACCAATTCTGAGCAATCAATCAACGTTAGGTCAAAAATAAAAAATCAATATGGTCAATGGGGAGAATAAGTAGGCTCGCAAAGGTTCGCGTCACCTACCCTTTCACTATCTGTAAAGAGGGGACCTAATCTTCCCTGTTTTCAGACAGAGAATCTCCAGAAAACAATCTATAACAGTTAATCAATGTTAGGTCGAAAATAAAAAATCAATATGGTCACTGGGGAGAATAAGTAGGCTCGCAGAAGTTCGCGTCACCTACCCTTTCACTATCTGCAAAGAGGGGACCTAATCTTCCCTGTTTGTAGACAGAGAATCTCCAGAAAACAATCTATAACAGTTAATCAGTGGGGGGGGGGGGCAATTGTTCAATGGGGAGGGGGAAAATAGGTCCGACGGGTGCGTACCTATCCTTCGCTGTTTATAAAGGGAGAGCCTGTTTTCTCCGTTTGTAGACAGTGAATCTCCAATAAATTAACAAAGAGTAATACTAGTATTTTCTCAACAATTATCAATTACTTTCAATTATCTATCACTTTCGCAATTCGTCGTGTTTACACGACCTTACCCGGACCGCATGGACAGTTTCTCGTCTTCCGAATCCAGCGCCCGATCGTCCTCTTCTCTTCGTACTTCTCGTGGCACTCCTGATGGTTCCCAGTCAGGACCGTAGATCACTCGAGAGAGGTCTGTTCGGAACCAGTGAAGTTCGGATGATCGGCTGTCAGACAAGGGTCTATCGGACAGGGTACCTTCCGATCGTTGCAGTCGTTCACTCTGTCGTCGGGACCTCTCCCACTGGATCCACAAGTCGCTGATGGGCCCCACGTTTGGGACGCCAATTGTTAAAAAGGGTTCCAAAGACAACCGGTAACCAAAGACCCTTTTATGTTGCCCGGCGTTATCGCCTCTATGACCCACCAATATTAATCAATGAAGAAGCAGGCGCTGGAGACTGGAAGGCGGGAAACGAGGATTTTATTCTCTCCGGAGGAGAACACATCAATTCAGACAGCAAGTATCGTCACGAGGTGCTCTAACCACATCTCTGAGGCCTGGCCTCTTATACTAGGGTTTACAACCTTTATTGCACATAACACATTCTCGTAATATTGTAGTACTTGAAAGGACATCCTCGGAATCTCCCCTTCAGACCCGTTCCCACATACAGTTACAGTTGGATTCCCCACCCTGGTCACAACAGGTGGTGGTGGTCGCACAGCAGGGCATTCCGCTGATTCACGGAATGCATGGGGTTTGATCGGATCTCATGGGGTGGGGGCTTTGATCGGTTCGGGGATCTTTGATGGGGAGGGGAAGCTTCCTACTGTACGGGTAATAAACAATATCCGCAGGGCCAGGTGGTGGCTTGGGAACAGGGAAGACAAACGGGGACGCAGGAAAAAGGGGGTTTGCATCAAAAGGGTTTGAGGCCATGAAAGGAATGAGGGGAGGTGTCGCGCTGGGAACAGGATAGGATTCCGTGGTGAAGCTGCGCTGGAGAGGGGTTTATGACCCAAGGCATGAGAGAGCGGGGGTTGTCAGCGTGCGGGGGGGGGGGGGGACGCTTGCGAGGTTAAGAGAGAGAGAGACGCGTTGGCTATCAGCGAGGGGCAGGGAGGCCATGGTGCTCAAAATGGCTGCCGCTTACGCGCACGAATGGGTTTAAAAAGGGGGCAAGATGGCGCAGATAATGTTCACCAAGATCGTATTCATTTTTCACATGGTCAGTCGTACCTAGTATCTGGGGTATGCTCAAAAGTGAGAGTTTTAGCGAGTATGTCAATGTCACACATGTACTTAACACCAGGCACTTCCAGTCCCATCTGGTGCATGTCAACATAGGTATGTTAGTTTGCTGTCCAGGTTATGGCCTATGTAATGGTTTATGTAAGGCTTGAGATAATCTCGTATTTAAAGGGCAAGGTGATACAATCTCCTTTTCTATTACAAGGTGTGACACCTGGTGTAGCTAGTGACACCAACTGAAAATGTGCCAAACTGAAGTATTGCTCCAGATCAGAAATGCTCCTTTGTTGTATGGGAGTGTTTCAGAATATCCCAGCTCAGGGCTGGTTGTCTGGCCGCCCATGTTAACAAACAGATAAAATAATTGGAGGAAGATGACATTTTTATGAGGGCGGTTCTCCAAGCTAAGGAGAGGGGGAGGTCAATCAATGTGACCTTATCTTGTATCTTGGAGGCCAACAAGCTGTAGTTTTCTTTAAGTATAACCTACACATCCCTGTTGAATTTGTACTCAGGTATAGCATGGAGTTCTTTTGACATTGAAACAGAAATGTGATCTCAAACCTACAGATTGCCCTTGAAGAGGAGCATCTCTGACTTATTTCACTTTATTCAGTGGTCCAGCAATGCTCTGTTGCCAATTATCTCTCTCATGATAGGGGGAGGTTTGTGTCCAGGTCCCCTCAAATATAATAAAATATCATCTATGTATAATGATATCAAGTAAATGCAGATTCCTAGACAGACACGCTTCTGGGACTGGTGTTCCCTAAGGATGACAGCTAGCAGCATAATTACAATGAGAAACAGTAATGGGAATAATGGGTATCCCGATCAGATGCCTGTAGTTATTTCAAAGAGTGGTGATACAATACGCCATGATTCTCGCGTCGGAGCCCAGCCTCCGAAGAATTGGAAACAAGTATGTCCAGACCAGTGAATCAAACACTTTTTCGGAATCTAACAGGACCGTGACATCAGAGAGCTCTGAATTTATTTCGTGAAGCAGAGCAAACAATGCAAGGAGATTAAATGTTGCTGTGCGTCTGGGTATAAAGCCAGCCTGACCACTCAGGAGCAGACCAGTCATATATGGCTAAATTCTTGTGGCACCAACTACCATCATGAAGTTGGTGTCAATATTGATTAATGATGGAAGGGAGTAGGACAAGAATTTATAGGGCAGCTTTGACGGCTTGAGCAGATGATTATAAGTGTTTAGTATAGCGTAGGAGGGAGGGAGCATTTTTGTCTTGCTTCCTCAAGAATGCCTAGGAAGTGAGATGGTATTATGTTAACATATTCTTTATAAAATGCAGCTGTAATGCCTCCCCTCCAGGGCTTTACCTCCAACCAAGGAAACTATTTTCTCCTTAATTTCTGATGCAGAGAGGGGTTGATTCCAAGATTCATTATCATGGTCCTCTAACTAGACTATTGTTATCCTATTAGGTAGTTTCTAAAACCACCTCTGAGACCCCAGACTGTATCTAATGTAGTTGTGCATAATACTTCATGAAAGTTGCAATAACATCTGGACCTGTTCTGAACATCTCACACCACATTCCCTCAATATCCAGTGTCTCATGGGATGACCATCTTGGGTTTATTAGTCTAGCTAGTGTCCTCCCAGTCTCACCCCTCCCTATACAATTGAAACAAGACATGTATTTAAATAGTTTACCTCTCTGTCTGCCTATTCCAAAATTGTTATGTAGTCTTCCAAATTTCTCTAGTCAGTACATACTCAATGATAGCTGGTCTCACCTCATGCCTAAATACTGTAGGCAGCAGTGCATCAGCAGGGAAGCACCATACCATGATGGGTCAGGTGTTGGAGGGGGAAAGTCAATGTCAGTATATTCAGAGTGATCAAATAGGTTGTAGGGAAGGTTCTTGGCCTGCTCAATCCATGTCTCAAGCACAACATTTGTAAGAATCCAATAATCTATGTGAGATCCAGCACCATGTTCTAAGAGATAACACATAAGCTCTCACCTATCTGGATGTGTCTCATGCCAGGCATACACCAGGGCATACCATTGCATTAACTCCCCTGGCATTTGGAGGAGCCACGTGCGAGACCAAGATAGCCGCGTGAGCGCTCGGCTCCCGAGACCCCAGCCACCTCCAGCAGTATCCTGTCACATATCCCGTGCCCTGAGCCTGTAGTTAGACGGCGGAGGAGAAGCGACGCCCGAAGCAGTGTTTTTTGGCTGGATCTGGTGTCGGGACACAGAGATACGCCGCCTGAAAGCCTGCGGCCCACTGCCCTCCAAGCCAGAGGCTAAAGTAGATCCCGATCCCGGCCGCAAGTTGCACAACAACGGGGCAGGAAACCGGAAGTTACCGGTCCAGCCCCATATATGTTTCTACAATTCGCCCAGCCCGGCGGTGATCCTGATTCCGGCCGCAGACCGGCCCGGCTGTAGACATTGATGGTGATTGAGGGAGTAACACTGCCCGTAAGACCTGTGAGGCAGACGCACCGCCACACGGTGGTTTGAGCCGGGGAGAGGTCGCGGTAATCCGCCGCGCCCTCTGCAGGAGGTGAACTGTTGCTGGGATCTCTGGGGGCCAGAGGACATGGCGCAAGGCCCCCGGGACCGAATGGCTGAATTTTGAGGGGTGCGGCCGAGCGGGGAGCCCCAGATTGCACCAGTCAGATGCCGAGGTCCCATCATATATATTATAGGAGGTGAGAATACAGGGAGCGATTGCGGAGCCACCTGGCAAAGGAAAAAGGCAGAGTAAGGTGCTTTGGCGGGACCGCATGAGAAGGCAGGATCGGTGCACCCGACAGCTGGTTGGGGAGTGGAGCGTCCTGAACTGTTTGCGGGCAGAGGGGGTTGTCTAATAGAGCCGATGTGGTGCTTGTGGTCTAGAAGCACCACTCTTGTACTGGAAGTGACGGGCACCATCTGGGGCTGTCTTGAGATTTTATGCTGAAAGTGCGGCCCGACAGACGTCATAGTCCATGTCTCCCATTGAGTCGAACACAGCTGTCTATAACTGAAGTTAGGTACGGCTGCTGTGACAACAGTCTCTTGGTGGGGCACCCGGCGGGTGGCCTTACTTGTGCACGTATCCCCGGTGGAAGGGCTCACTGGCAGTGGCGCCTAAAGGGGCGAAGGTCTTCTGTGTATGCCAAGCTACAGCGGACCATCAGCGATCCCTGATCTATGGTGCTCAGTTAAGGCCAGCAGCATACCACAGGGAAGTGGTGACCACGGTGATGGCGACAAAGCCTGATTCAGACAAGACTATGCCCAAGTCCTTGAAAAGGGCGAAGCACGTGCAATCCAATAAGCTAGACCGCTACACGATGCCCAAGGGGTCCCCGGTGGAGCCCAGGAGGACCCTGTCGTCGGGGGGAGATACGCATGGTGCCCTCAAGGACCCAACGGTAGAAGATGTCATGGCTGCGAGAAACGGTGTCCAGTCTTCACTGGGGGGAAAAATTGAGTCCTTGGACAATAAACTAGACGCAGTCACGATTGAGGTTAATCTTATACGTGCAGATCTCACTAAGGCCAGCGAAAAGGTAAAGTCGCTCAACATCAAGACTGCTAGTCTAATGGACGATGTGGCGGTGCTGCAACAGGAGGTACGTGCCCTCAAAACCTCTCGGGACGCCACGGACCGGAAGCTCGACGAGTATGAAGGGAGAGCCACGCGTAATAACATACGCATTCTCGGATTGCCCGAGAAGTCAGAGGGTCAGGCACCAGATTTGTTTGTAGAGGATATCGTCCTTAGCCATCTCAAGCCGAAGGGTCTCAGTAACTTTTTTACTATTGAGAGGGCTCACAGAGTGCCGGGAGGGAGACCTAGACCCGGGGCGCCCCATCGCCCGATGATTGCCAGAGTGCTTAATTTTCGAGACCGGGATGCCATTCTGCAGGTGGCACAGGCGGGGACCCCACTGCGATACGAAAACACCACGCTCTCCCTCTTCCCGGACTTCACCCAGGAAGTGCAGAAACTAAGGCAAAGTTTCCTCCCAGTGAAGAAGAAGCTCACGGATAAGGGATAAGGGATTGCAGTAAGCAGTAAGCGATGATGTATCGGCTACGAGTGGAAATTGAGGGGAAGACCTGGTTTTTCGATAATCCGGAAGTGGCATCGGACTGGATTGATAGTAGACCCATGGTTGGGGCGGAGGAGCATGAGCACGGGGATGAGGGGGAACGACTTGAACAGTAAAGCTGAACAGTAAAGTTCGCACTGTTGGAGAGACTCGGATGTCGGGGCGACTCTGCAGCTGTTTCTTCCTGGACCTGGTAGACTTTACTATGGCTGTGAACTAATTCAGGGCACAAGATGTTACTTTGGAGTTGGGGGGAGGGGCGGGGCAATGGTTACCTCCTCGTTACTACCTTTAGTTAATTGACCAGGGGGGATATTGGGTGACAGGCACACTGTGGTTGGGGATGGGCGTTTGCCATATGCAGGGGTGCAGGGAGGGGGGATGGAATGTGAGGTGGGGGAAGAGGTTTGGTTTGGAGATCCTATCATACGCAGTAATGTTTGCATTGTTTTGTTTTTCTTTAATCTTTTTCTTTTATGCATCGGGTGGCAATGTTACAGTTAGACGATACCAATATTGGTCAAATGTCGTATGTTAGCAAGGAATCGGGGATAAAGGTGCTGAGCTGGAATGTGAATGGCCTGGGAGACAGGATCTAGAGAGAAATGGTTAATCAGCTGGTGAAAAGGCACTCTTGGGGATGTAGTACTATTGATTTTTTTTTTTTAATTTAAAAACATTTGTACAGCGCTCGCATACCCAGCGGTTTCATGGCGCTAGTGGTGATCAGTGGATGGCAGCAGCAGAGAGATTAAGGGTAGGCTTGTGTGAACAAAAAAGTTTTAAGGTTTTTCCGGAACAGGGGATAGGAAGGTGAGGTGCGCAGAGTAACCGGGAGGGAGTTCCAAAAAGTTGGAGCCAGGACAGCGAGTCTCGCTCCGCCCGCCCTCTGCTTTTTAAAGCGAGGGATGGTAAGGAGGGCCAAATGGGCCGAGCGAAGTTCTCTGCCTGGGCAGTATGGTTTGATAAGAGAGCAGATGATCTCGGGAGCAGTGCCCGCTCTGGCTTGATATGTAAGGCAGCCGAGTTTAAACAGGGCACGCTCTCTTACGGGGAGCCAATGAAGTGTTTTGAGTAATGGGGTGACCCGATGATATCTAGGGAGGCCATGGATCAGGCGGGCCGCCTGATTCTGCACCAGTTGTAGTCGATGGATCATGTATGCAGGGGCTCCATTATAGACTATATTACCGTAGTCTATACGGGACAGTACCATGGCCAGCATGATGATTTTTAAGGCTGAGGGGGAAAAAAATGAGAAACTTTCCTGATTACTCTGAGGGAAAAGAAACATGAAGAAACCACTGAGTTGACTTGTGGGTGAACAGTGAGCTGGGGATTAAGAAAGATTCCCAGAGTTTTCACTTTGGACACCAGGAGTGGAGGGGCACCAAGGGAGGGGGGCCAGAAGGAAGGGGACCAGGGGCTGCAGCCACCTCCGGTCAGGACCAGCTCGGTCTTGTCCGGATTGAGTTTGAGGTGGCTGCAGTTCATCCAATCTTGAATGAGGGTCATGATAGTTTGGACGTTCAGGGCAGATGAAGGTGAATGAGACAGATTGAAGATTAACTGGAGGTCGTCCGCGTAATTGAACACGGTGACCTCCAGTTGCTGTAACATAAAAATGAGGGGAAAAATATAAAGATTGAACAAAAGAGGGGAAAGTGATGAACCCTGGGGGACCCCGCATTCTACCTTACGAGAGGCCGCCGCAAAACCAGCCAAGTGGACACCTTGTGTTCTCCCGGCAAGAAAGGACTCCAACCAAGAAAAGGCTAGGCCCTCTACACCCGCCGCCTTGCAAGAGACACATCTCATTGGCAACCGCTGCATGGCTCTCAATAAATGGGGGTATAAATTGGTGGCTCATGCTGGGTTTACCAAGGGGTCCAGGGGAGTTGGTATTTTGATGAAGAACTCCTTTCCCTTAACAATCCAGGCTACGTGTCCGACCAGAGGGGCCGATATATCAGTGTCTCGGGACAATGGGGGGGAGGAAGGTTACCTGTACTGCCTGGCCTCCAATCCAACACTTTTTACGACCTGGGTTCTGTCTTTCTCACCTTGCCCCTGGGCCTCTTGGTATTAGGGGGCGACTTTAATGCAGTGCTTGACGAGGAGATTGACAGACACCCGGCACGGATACTTAGACCAGCGCATAGGTGGCTCCCGGACTTCCTTGAAACGGTGGGGCTTCTGGACAGCTGGTGGGTACGTAATCTGACACAGACCCACTTCACACACGTTTCCGCAGCACACCACAGCATGTCCAGACTAGATTATGTGTTGATACCGGGGGGCATGGCGGCTGCAGTTAAAGAGGCACGTTACCTTGGAAGGGGTATCTCTGAGCATTCTCCTATGTGGTTGCGGGTGGAGCTTGGACAGCCTGCGGTTGGCAGAGTTGCTCCTATTAGTGCGTGGCACTTAAAAGACCCGCCACTAAGAAAGAGGTAGTCATAATTTCGGAACGATACTTCCAGGAAAATGTGGGTACTGTTGACTCCGCACAGTCTTTGTGGGAAGCATATAAGACAGTGGTGCTAGGGGAGGTCCTGTCTTTGGTGGCAGGGAAGAAAAAGAAGCATCAGGCAGAAGTAGTTAGGGCGGAGGCGGATGTGATAAGGTTGGAAGAAAAGGTGGCAAGATCGGCCACCCTGGAAGACCTACACCTTTTGAAGTTACGACAGGATGAATATAAAGGCCTAGCCAGAGATAGGGCGATTGCCCAGAATAATGTCACCCAAAGTCGAATATATGAACATGGAGACAAGGCTGGTAAATTGATTGCGTGGCTTGAGAGTGAGGGATGGGCATCAAGGCTGGTACCTGAGTTACAGGGAATAGATTCCGTCATGGTCACTGACCCGCAGGCAGTGGCGGATGAGTTCTCTGACTATTACAGAGGGGTATACAACT
Source organism: Lissotriton vulgaris (assembly GCF_964263255.1). Taxonomy (NCBI): domain Eukaryota; kingdom Metazoa; phylum Chordata; class Amphibia; order Caudata; family Salamandridae; genus Lissotriton; species Lissotriton vulgaris. Next base: position 670,172,110 of record NC_141691.1, on the reverse strand, counting down.
CGGTCGGTGGATATACAGAGGCTGTGAACAGTGAAATGATCAGGGATATTTGTAAGCCTGAGCTGGCGGAAGATGATAAGAGACATTTGGACTCCCCTTTTTCGGATGATGAAGTGGCACAGGCGATTAGAGGGGTAAGATCCGGGAAGGCGACTGGCCCCAACGGAATCTAATAGATTGATATAAACTGAATGCTCATAAACTCGCTCCATATATATGATCCATGTTCACAGAAAGTAGAGAGAAAGGTTGACTCCCATATGACCAGCAGGTGGCAAATATTGCGGTTATTTATAAGGTAGGCAAAACTAAGACGATGTCTTCCTCATACAGACCAATTTCACTACTTAACGCCGAGCCTACAATCCCGGCGAAACTACTCGCTACTAGATTGGTTAAGATAATCACCACTTTGGTACCCCCCGATGACTCTGGCTTCATGCCGCGCCGAAACACAGCTCTCAACTTGCGGAGGTTGCATGGGATTCTGGGTGGTTCCCCGAAGATTCATGAGCCGGTGGTCCTAGTGTCCTTGGATGCCACCATGGCGTCCGATAGGGTTGAGTGGTCATCTCTGTTCGCGGTACTGGCGAAGATGGGCTTTGGACCAGAGTTTCTTAGTTGGGTACGTTTACTATATGCTAATGCCTTGGCCAGAGTAATTGTGAACAACTGTAAATCGGCTGATTTTCCCCTTGGTAGGGGCACGAGACAGGGGTGCACTTTGTCCCCGCTTCTCTTCGCTCTTGCACTGGAGCCCCTTGCGGCGTGGGTCAGATGGGATCAGTCAATATGCAGCCTGCGGTGGACGCCGGAGTGGCAGGATAAAATGTTATTGTATCTCGATGATATTCTGCTTTATCTCACCAACCCTAGGGTATCTTTGATTGGTTTTCTGGATGTGCTAGCCATATTCGGAAGGTATACTGGTTTCGCTATAAATTGGTCGAAATCGGTGCTCTTCGTCCTCACGGGCGAGCCACCGGTAATCCCACAGTCATGCCCTATTCAGATTGAGCCAGTAGGGTTTAAATACCTAGGTATTTACGTAACACTTGATTCAAAGTTGTGCTATACCAATAATCTGGGTCCCCCCTTGAACCAGTTTAAAAGGGATGTAGAGCGATGGAAGGCTCTTCCACTCTCCCTGTTGGGAAGGATGCTGCTGTTTAAGATGATGGCTTTTCCCCGATTTTTGTATGTACTCCAGAATACAATGGACCTGGTAACGGGATCCTATTTCAAAGTAATAGAGGCCCTCCAGAGGAAGCTTCTCTGTGAAGGAAGACCCCGTATAGCATTCTCTAAACTCACTCTCCCTTGGTACGGTGGGGGGATTGGACTGCCAGATCTGCGGAAATACTATTGGGATTCACAACTTGCGGCGGTGAACCATGTTGTGTACGGACCCCCAGGGGATCCAGGGTGTGCCATTGATCGTGGGCAGGCGCCAGGATGGGATTTCACTAGGGCGCTTTATGCCAGGCCTAGGTGGTTCTCACAGGCGGGCCCAACGGCACATGCAGTCCACGCGTGGCATGCGGCCAATAGATATCTTGCCTGGGAAGAGAAACTAACATTGGCCACCTGCTTATGGAATTCTGAGAGACTTGGGAGCTTGAGGAAATCTAAGGGATTTGACAAGTGGGATCTCATCGGGATCACTCAGATCAAAGACATGCGGGGAAGGGACACAATACACACATTCGACTCTCTCAAAAAGCAATACAGCCTACATGATAGTGAGTATTATCGTTACGTCCAGGTTAGACATGCCCTCCTCACACACATACCTAGAGACACCGCGCTTCCAGAGGCCTCACCTCTCGAGGATCGAGTGTTAGACAGGCACCTCCCCGAGAAGACTATCTCTTTAATTTACAAAAAGCTTATCAATAATAAAATGGAGGACCCGCTGGGACTTATCAGAACGCAGTGGAATGCAGATGGGATAGAGCTAGATGACGAAGACTGGATAGAGGTGATTTTTTCCCCGATCCAGATGAGACTTGGACTGGTGCAACTAAAGATCTTGCAAAGGTCATATATTACAGGGCCTCGACTGGTACGAATGGGGAAAATGGAGAGCGGAGAGTGCCGAAGGGGGTGTGGAGAGCTTGGCACCTTTATGCATATTCTGTGTCACTGTGTGGAAGTCCAGGAATATTGGACCAAGGTTCATGGCAAGGTACGGGACGCATTGGGGGAGGAGATACGATCAGAGACCCGGAGGTGTATATTGAATGTGTGGGAACCCACAGACTTGAAATGTAGTGTAGTTCCTATTTTCCCAATAGGCTCTGCGCATTGGAAACACATAAACAATAGTTTAGACGTAGGACTGAGGTCGACTAGGTCTGTATTGAATATGTTAGACTTAATTTAGGTTTGCCAGCTAGCTCAGAGGTCGCTAGAAACTTTCTCGAATGAACAGGGAGGAGTGAACTTCCCTGATTAGACAAGAAGGGATTTAGCTTCTGACAACCGCATAAACATGACAACTTTGCTCCCCCAGAAAAAGGAGTATATCTCCAGAGTCGTGTGAAAACAATAGATAGCTATTTCACTCAGTCAATCGTGCATACTTAGTTTCACCAGAGTGCAGAGAAATAGAGAGACGGGCGTTTTCAATAAAAAGTGTTATTTATTGCAATACTTGTTATAAAGTAAAGTGCGTACAGTGGAGAAGTGTGGCTCAATGGTTAGAGCGGCAGACCCTGATGCAGAGGTCTAGCCCGGGACCAGGGTTCAATTCCCACGCCTCGGCGGGTCTTGGGCTCAAAATTCCACGGACCTGATAATTCTCGCCTCGGTGCCTATTCCAATAATGGAGTCCCACTCTGCAACTCTGGGCAATAGCTTGCTTAATCTCCACAACGGCCCCCACAACGCTAAGGATGCCTGGGTTCCACCTTGGGGGTGCCCAGGAGTGGACGCCTCACAGGGAAAGCCAGGATGGGTTCCACAGCGGTATTCGTACAAGCGCCTTGAGACCCTTACGGGTGAGTAGTGCGCTATACAAGTATCAATTTACATTACATTTACATTTACACAGTAAAAGGAGTATTATGAAATAATACTGTAAAATCATTGATATGGTTTCTGAGCCATATGATACTTAAAAGGTATAAAATATATACAGTTACATACAATGATAAAAGTTTGACTAAACGTCCTCAACTGGTGCTTCTAAATATGCCTACCCCGATGTATCTAACCTAAGCCTAGTACGTGGGAAGGAGTAAGTGAGCTGCAGTTTTAAGTTAAGTTAGTTTCTGCCAAGAATCTGACTCAATAATTCTCTAAGGATCTAATCAGCTCCGTACCTTGGTTTTAGAATGAAGGAGGTCTTGTATCTCGCTCTTAGGACTCGATCTCCCAGTAACCCGCAAGGGTGACTGGAAACACTGGAGCTGGATTTTCTCGGCAGGAGAAAAAGACAGCGTCTTTCTCAGTGCGTCAAATGGGAGGGATGGCTTCCTTCGGCACTCGCATCAGCTGGGCTTTGGATAAGTAGATAGCCGCTCTGCTCCAGACCACTGTGTGTTGCTTAAGGCAAACACTGGTATATTTATACCTGGAAGGTGCCGTGTTGGATGTAAGGTTGGACATAAGACATCAATAAAAGATGTCACTAAGAACTGGCCGTTCTTTCAGTGCTCGCAGGAGTTCTAGGACAAATCAAAACAAAAGCATGGGGAATTCCCAGGTTGCTGGAGGTTTGGTTTGTTGAAAGAACTTGTTGTACTTTCTAGGAGTCTAAGGAAGTAGCCTTGCCGTATTTGGTTTGCATTGGCTATTACTAAATATGGATTTGATTCTTATGCCTTTATAAGGGTATAATTTGTTATAACCACATAAGGGCATAAATCGGGATTATTTAATTAGGGTCATAGATATGATCACAACAGAATGTGTATGGGAAGCAATGGGTGACACTGGCGTGTATGGTAGCAAAACAAAATATTGCTCAGCTGTGGGAAGCCAGCCAACCACCCTGGGATTCCAAATGGGCGGAGGACATGGATTGGTGTATGTTTAGGGAGACGTCTGTATATGTGGCCAGGGGTTGTCCAGAGAAGTGGTGAAAGGTCTGGGGGGCCTGTAATAGCCACTGCGGAGAGATTTGTGTGCCCCCGGCTCGACGAGTAGAGGCGGAAGCACAGGAATCCCCTTGATCCATAACTCATATATTGTCTTTGTAATTATGTACGAGCAACAATTCATTTTGACCAAGGAGGAAACTGTTGACTCACCCAATGTTTTTCTTTTCTCTGCCAATTTGTTAATAAAAAGATTTACAAAAAAAAACCCAAAAAACTCCCCTGGCATTTGAGTTGTGTCTGATAGTGGCATTGCTGTGTAGGGGGATTTACCTCACTTGAAATATAGAATAGCATTTAAATCAATTTGCTTAAATACTGAATGGGGGCCCAATCCTATGTATATTGCACTGCTCAGCCATTGGAACTCAGGCAAGGACCCAGGGACTCTCAGGGTTCAAGGGGACTTAATCCACCAATTTAAAACGTGCCACGGGGCGCCGTTGCACAGTGGTAAATGGAGGGGGCGGGCGAAGAGGTGACTGTGCAAACACGCCGTGTGGGGTGTTTGAAGTTGAGTAATTAAGTCCCCTTCACTCCTGAGGTCCCCTGGGGGCCAACTAGGCCACCATGTACCTACAGGAATAAATCACAGATAGAGGTGCACATAGATTTTTTACTTCATAAATCCAATATGAGGCGTTCTGGCCGTCAAGCAGCCTTGCTCATAAGTGCAGTAATAAATCTAGGTGCATCTCTATCAGTGGTTTATTTCTGAGAGCGCGTGTAACTTTGTTTCTTGGTACACGGATTATTGCCGAGGCTCTGCCAGCCAACGCACCACCTCCCTTGGGTTTCCACGTTCCCGGAAGGAACGCCTAAATATATTGGGAGATCCTGCTAGTAATAGCCCGTAGGAGAAAAAAAACTCACACATCAGGGTTCGTTTTCGAAGGTGTATTAGTAAGCACTAATACACCTTCGAAAACGAACCCTGGTGTGCGAGTTTTTCTTTCCTACTGGCTAATACTAGCGGGATCTTCCAATATTTGCAAACCAGGCCTGACGCCCGGAACTCGCCCCGACCCGTTAGGAGAGGAGCTGGTGGTCGGGACATTTTATATATATACATTTATTTAAATTACAAAGTCCCACCCAATTGGGCGTGAGCAACCCTGGCCTCATGGTTCTTGTAGTGCATACGATTGTTGCCCAGACTTGTAGTTCCAATATATTACCCAAGTGGGTGCCGCATACTTTGTGCAAAAATAACTAACCCCCTGGGATTGTTCTCACAAGATCTTTACCCCAGTGGGAGGAAAAAATGAAGAGTTGCTGTTTCTGCTTCTAATGAAACTCGGCATCAGGCCCCCTCCATTCCTTTCAATGCTCTGGATCATGAGCACTGTGGATCCGCTTGACCAGCAGCGGGACATCTTTGCGACCGGACTAGCCGCATGTAATCTCAAAGAAAAGGTTGCCCCATTGAAGATGTCTCCCACAGAGGGGTTATCGCACACACACCGTCGGCAGCAGCAGTTCCAGCCCGCCCTCACTCTTCCAGAATGAGACTGCCAAACGTGTTTCAAGCAATGTGTTGCTCTTGATCACTGGCTTTTCACCACCACAAACACAGCGGGCTTTAGTGGAATCATGCTTTATTTAAATTACCAATACCCGCCCAATTGGGCGTGAGCAACCCTGGCCTCATGGTTCTTGTAGTCCATACGATTGTTGCCCAGACTTGTAGTTCCAATACATTACCCCAGTGGGTGCTGCATACTTCGTGCAAAAATAACCTACCCAGTGGGATTGTTCTCACACGATCTTTACCCCAGTGGGTGGAAAAAAGAAAGAGTTGCTGTTGCAGCTGCTAATGAAACCTGGCAGTCAGGCCCCCTCCATTCCTTTCAGTGCTCTGGAACACGAGGACCGTGGATCCACTAGACCAGCAGTGGGAAATCTTCATGACCGGACTAGCTGGAACTGCTGCTGCCAACGGTGAGTGTGTGATAACCCCTCCTGCGAGACATAAGAGAACTAGGCAAGTGACTTTTTCTGCCACTTAACAGCCGCCATTTTGTCTGTCTCCCTGCCGTTTTTTTCCTCAGATTATTTACACAATGTCGTACACGATGGCATTTTTCATCGCTCTTGGCATATTTCATGCACATATTTCAAAGGACTACTATTTTAATGTTGAAGTCCTTCTTTTGTTGTTTTTTACTATTCAGTGTGGAGTACTCTGCCTATCCTCCTGCGTGATGCCTATACTTCCCTGTGCTCTTCATATTTTACTTGTGGTAGAAGCAGTCGCTTACTCCTAAATTAGATTTTCAATGCTTCTGTGGGGACAGTCTGAGGAGTCTTTTTTGTGAGTGGGGCAGTGGGACTTGCAGGTAACTCCTATTGGCCGCCATTTGGTGTACTTTCCTGCCGACTCTCTTCTCATGTCTCTTCACACGATGTTCCACATTGCTGTCCTTTTGAGTCTCTTGCTGGTTTCCTGCATTTTCTCGCAAGGTCTACTATTTTAATGCTGGTGGTCTTCTCCCTCCATCATTTTTTGCTGATTTGTGTGGGATATTCTGCCTTTGTTCTCATTGATGCCAATGCTTCTCTGAACTCTCCATACGTTATTTCATGGGTAGGGGCAAACGTGTATTGTGCCACGCCCAAAGTTCAATGCTGAATACTCCTACTACTTCTGGAACCAGTATTACGATTTGTAACAGATTTTACTACTTATCTGAAGCCTCGTCACACAGTGACTGTTCCTCCCTTGCAGAAACATACGCACTCTTGGCATCCAAAGTACTGTTGCCTTCGACCACCAGCAAGAGGCTCAAGCAGGATCCTCCCTCTCCCCCTAATTTTACTTCGCCGGTTTCCTTAGACATGGTTCTGGAAGAGATACGCACTCTCCGACCTTTTATTGAGGAAACTAATGGCCGTCTACACAACCAATGGGCACTAAATAGGCTTCTATGGATTCCCGCGTGGCTGTGGTGGAACAACAGCTCGGTGTTGTGCAGAATTCATCTTCAAAAATGTATTTTCTGGAAAAGGAAGTCTTGCAACTACGAAGAGTGACTGAGGATTTGGAAAATAGAAATCATCGCATTTATGGTCTTCCTGAGGGTCTTGAGGGTGATGACTCTGTCGCATTCTTCACCTCTTTTTTGCCATAATTTCTGGGTCTCCCTTCTGCAACCAAACTGAATCTACAATGTGCGCATAGACTGGGTCCTTTCTTCCTCATCTGCGCCAACTAACTCTTGTGGAATATTTATTTTTTTCCTACAATTCACTGACCTTCTCCTAGTACTGAATACTGCTAATTCCCCCAAAAATCTCTCCTGGCATTTTTCATTATCCCCATTCCTTTTTTCAAAAATGGTGTGCTCTTTTGGCGGTTATACTTGATAATTTTTACTCTCTTCCCTCTGTTCTTCCTCCCTCTGATCAGAACCCTTTACTCAAAGTTCTCCTCGCACTTCCCAAAGCTTCTCTCATTTATAAACTTTTTCTGTCTCCTAACTCTGATCGTGCTAAAACTATACTGGAACTCACATGGGAATCTGACCTAGCATGTAATTGGACCATTATCTTTTGGGACACACTCTGGTCTTGTTCTCTTAAAATCTCTTGCTTTGCTTCTCTTACTCAATCTATGTTCTTCCTTTATCATTGACTTTACTTTAATCCTGGAGCTATTGCTTGATTTTCTCACTCTACTGATGCTAATTGCTGGTCTTGTGGTTCTCCTAATGCTGACTTCTCACATCTTCTCTTTCTTTGCCCCTCTGTTTCTACCTTTTGGGGGAAGGATTGGTCCTAAATCTCTCGCCTGTTTAACATTCCTATTCCTTATTCTATCTCCCTTCTTTTCTTTTCTCTAGCAGTTTGTACAACTCTAGAGGAAACACCTTTTGCACATATAAGCACCGTAGCATTTGCTTTACACACAGGGCACTGACAAACTCATACTAACCCCTGTAACACCCTACACATATAAGGTCCTGACGAAAGCCCGTAGAAGAAAAGGCCTGGCTGAAACTAGTTGACCGCACAGGACGTCGGAGGCCATAAGCCTACCGTGCAGGTCCGATAGCCTTTGTTTTTATTGACTGCCTGGGGCCCACCGTTAAAACAGTCTTTGGGACACCCAGGAAAGTATTTTAAACCTCACTCAGAGCACACTCACAGCACCCTCACGAACCAAAAAAACCCGCTCCGCAGTAATCTGGTGTCAAAGCACACCTGAGGTACACTTGGTACCTCGGGTGGGGCCCGATGATGAAGCATGCCACCAACTAGGTTGGTGGGTGAGGGCCTTCATACAAACAATTTGAACCAGAGCTAGTTCTCATTGATTGCTAACAGGGTACAAATGACGACATGGCCATAATAAGGCGGGACTAACAAGTCTCATAATAAATCAGAAGACAAAATTTACGAAGGACAAAGACAGAAGCCAATAAAAAATATGGGCGGAGAGTGAGGGCAGCTTGTCTCCCATACTCTACTACTGCATGCCTTGCAGAGTGAGCAGCGCATGCGTGCTGCCGCTAAAGCTTGACCTAAAAATGTGATATCAATACTGTTTGCCATTGTAATGTGTCATAATTATAACTTCATTCGTGCTTGTTACAACCTAAATGGAAATTTATAAATGAAGGTCTCCTGTTACTTTATAGTATTAAAGGTGTCAGGCTGTCCACTGAATAAACCTAGATGTACCTCTGAGACTGTCCCAAATATTGTAGCACATTGGAGCTTCCACTAGACTCATGAGGTCTGCACTCTTTCAGCATGAATGATGTAATAAGGTTCCGGGCTAGGCAACACAAATAGAACCCTTTAGGAGTTAATTTACTCTCAACTAGGATGAAAAAATATTTGATGATTGCTTCATAGCCCAAAATTGATTGGCTGAGATATGTGAGATGAGGACTACATGTCAATTCAGAGCTATAAATGAGATGCATTGAAGAGTGATCAGTCCATCTGTGCTGTTGGTATGCCAGGGATGTTGTTGGTGTTTGGTATACATTGGTGTGAAGAATAATTGACCAGAGTGAGTGATGTTTCAGAAGGCATGTGTACCGCAGTGTAGTGTTGGGAAGAACTATGGATAAATGATGCCTCACAACCAATATTGCAAATTCCAATATAGCTAAACATGTACAGTATGATCTCCTAGCCAATTAATGAGAATGAGGGAAGACTAGCATCAGCAGCAGAAACTTTAGAATGTGTAGATGTTAAAAATGCATGACTGTGCTATGTTTCCATCAACCCATCTGTGATGACAGTAACCGAAAGATGTGTATCCCTAAGCCTGCATTTCTCTTGTAGTTCCAATCCAATCATACAGAATGCACTTCATCCAGTTTATTGCCTGGGGGCACCCTGAACCCATAGAAAACCCAAAACCATCTGGTCCCTCCATGTTCAGGAAGCCCAGAGGAGGAACAAAGTTGAGGGGACACACCTTAGCAGGTATATGTTCCTGTGTGATGGTGGATAGAGGGACTCACCATCATCATATTTTTTTAAACAAATTTGCTAAACATCTGACAGATGCCATGTTCAGCATCTTCTACCAGCCATCCAGTGACACAATGCAAGTCTAGCTTGCACCAATTTATTCCATAGGTTGTACATAATTAAAAAAATGTTTATAGTTTCCATACTTTCCATACAGTCTTACATTTTATATCATCGAAATGAACAGTGCTCCGTAAACAGTGATTTTGCTATAATTTTGTGGTCTGTACTAATATGATAGACTTGACTGTGCAGACTGCATTCCTTTGGAAAACCAACACACACTTGGTATTGCCAGACTGCAAGCATTCAGGGCAACATTATGTTGGCTAGTGTTTCTGGTTTTATGCTGGTCCATTTCAGAAATGCAACACAACATTGAGCAGCTGTGTTAATATAAACGTAAAATATCCCCAAATTGTTCATAACATTTTCATACTATAATGAGATATTGATTAAAGGTTTGCACCAGTACGTAGCCTTGTATGTGACAAGAAAAATAGTTTATGTTGGTTCACAAGGAGACCGAAGATGTGAATGTGTTTAAATAACCTAATGACAATATTTTGAAAAAAGCTCTGGTATAGAGGTGCACAATACCCCAGGCAGTGAAAGGGTTAACTGACTCTGATTGGTGTTTAATAATGCAAAATTGAGTAGATCACCTCACAAGGGAGGATAGCTAATAGAGACATGATGGGAAGCATGGGATTCTAATACTCGGAATGGCTAAACATTAGACAATATTCCACGTGGGCCTTCAAAGATTAGACCTAAACTTCGGGGAGTCCTTGAGAAAATCACCGATTGTAAATTTGTCTCCAGTTCTTTTTTGTCTGGTTCATAGCATTTTGTTTTGTACCTTAAAGGTGCAGTTATAATTTTAGATAATCTATCCTCTTTGAATGATAAAGTATTAACTGTTAAAAAAGAAGTTTGGATAGGCTCTCGACGATGTTCCTTTGGAACCATGTTTGCATTGCTGTGCACTGCCTAAAACAGACATCTAACACTCGTGTTCGACAGATCATACACTATCATGTTTTAGATACATGTAACAGCGCTCTGTGCTGGCAGCATGGTTCACTATATTGTTAATCAAAGAAATCAGAGAATCAATACTGTACAGGAAATTGGCCCAGCTTGACCAATTGAATAACCTACAATTAGCAATCTAATGGGGTAGAAACATGACAGCCTATTCTAACCCAGACCAAACACCACCCCTCCCCCCACCCAGGCTTCCCATGTGGGATGCCGCGGGATGACTGCTTTTATGTCCACTTTGCTATTATTGAAGGGACAGGTGCTACATTGGAAGGAAGCGGCCATGTTGGACCACAGTCTTCAAAATATGTGAAATGTTTTCCTAAAATTAATTGAGAAATAATATTGATGTACTCCCATATAGAGTTTAAAAAAATTCACATTTTTTCCCGAAGTATTTTTCTTGTATTGTAGTCATAAAAACAAAAAATACATAATGTGAGCAGATTCCAGGTACATTATGGGCGGTGCGAGAAGGCACGGACAATGGGAGTGCGGGGAGGGGGAAGAAGGCTTGGCAACTGGATGCGGGCGGGAAAGGTGGTGAGAGGTTACAGAAAAAAATAGTGCTCTAAATTGCACGTCTTTACAGTGTAACACTCGAAGTAAAGGGGCCAATAGCCATGGGAGGGTACAAATGAAGACATGGCATAATAAGGCGGAACTAACAAGCCTCATAATCAATCAGTAGACAGAATTTACAAAGGACAAACACAGAAGCCAATGATAAAAATTGGCAGAGAGTGAGGGCAGCTTGTCTCCCATACTCTACTGCTGCATGCCTCGCAGAGCGAGCAATCCATGAATCGGTTGATTGCTTTTTGGGGTTTTAGTGCCTGTATAGCCCCAGTAGTGCTCCCTCCAATGGGATCTGCACAAAACCTGCCTTGCTTATGCATAAGAAAGATGACAAGGACTGCTCTTAGTGCAATTTTCTGTGGATGTAAAACCTATCTTAAAGAATGCCTTTAGAAACGTGCACTACAAAATTCACGTTTGCATGCACTAAATCATCAGACACTGACACTACGTGCTTTCTCTTTTATACTTGAAAATACTGAACATATTGAATATACATCAATGACATAACATATTAAGCCTTTAAACATTGTCAATGTTCCTCAAATAGTTAATTCTCCAAACATAAACTTTAGAACAGTCGAAATAATGAGACCTTCATCCAACAACCAGGCACTATGCATTCACGTATTGCCAACTTTGAATAAGTACAATTGCAGAGCAACCCTGTCATTAAAATAAGCGTTTCGCTTTATAATTAAGGCTATTCAATCTCATTACACAAATACTGAAATGGAAACCACCTAAAACAGCATTTAACAGTTCATGGATGCATCACTAAGGCATGAAATATACACGTTTTTATTCTAAGAAATATAATACCACCTGCTGCCTGAATGGTGCTGGTATAACGTCTTGCAAATCTTCTTCTAGCAAAAATATTTCCAGTATATATCCAAAAGTAAGGAGTACTTTGCCCATGGCTCAAATCGCTTGTATTGAAGCTAGCAGGAAGACTAGGGGTGTAAGCTACCTGCTTGACTTTCAATTCCCTCAACCATAACCAAAATGAAGCTTAAAACATGACTAAACTATCGTTCCACTTCAGCCAAGTAGTGTTTCATAGCTGAGTCTAGAAAAAGGAGACCACTAAAAGGGCGATAAACAAAGTTGAATTCACCTGAAGGTAGATTTACAACTTTTTGAAATTCTCAAAAATTCCCAGGAATTGTCATGGATAGCTACGCTAGGCACTGGTTCCTCTGAGGATTCCTTGGATGTCTGTGATAGTCAGATGATAAGTGATAGTCAATAGCAGAAATCTGAGCACAGGGGAAATAGTATTACCTGTGCAAACGCACACTTTTTTCCTCATTGATGACAATATTTTTCCCCATAGTAAACCCCTTTCCCTATATTCCCACCGGGGTACAGCGTTTACAACGCAACTTTTACAACAAAGTACCTTTACGACGCAACCATTACAACGCAAGTCATTACAATGACTTGCGCTGGGGGGCGCTCTAGGATAGGGAATAGTTTTAATTTACTATCCAACACCTTCCCTACTATCCACGGGGACTGGAGTTGGAATAGTACATTAAACTATTCACTATCCAGCGCCCCCAACGCAAGTCCTTGTAACGACTTGCGTTGTAAAAGTTGCGTCGTAAAGGCATGCATTGTAAAAGCATGCGTTGTAACGACGTACATCCATTCCCACCAGATCTGGGGCTGATTCATTTCTTTCACCACCATGTAAAGGAATTTGAACAAGCACTGTACTGGAGTAAAAATCCTACCCTTTGCTTGCTGGAAAGGGGAATGTGAGGAGGTTCTAAATGCCTAAAGATGTAGTTATTTGTGGACAGTCCCAAACTTTGAAGGTTATCTATACCTTGGAATGCCTTGAAACACCCGTATTCCTGCCACTTGAGGGGGGTTTATGGAAACACCTCACTTGTGGCAGAAGTTTCCTCTAACTTAAATGGGCAGAAGTCTGCTAGAATTCCGCTGTCAAATTGTGGCAAATTGTCAACAATTTGGATTGGTCAAATGCACAGGTGTCCAACTCATCCTTCAAGCATCACCAACTAGCACCCACAAAGCAACTAGAGCATTTGGGCACAAAACCTTGAAGTCCATTCAAGGGAATCTCGAATACATGCTTGCTGTAACTCAGTAAGGTGATGCAAAACCACACACAAGCAAACCCTTAAAAAATAGAACAAGTCCCCCATCTATTCATTAATAAAATGTACATCTTTCCTTCAATCTCAATACAATGTCTTCAACGAATGAGAAATAGTGCCACTCGGATCCACAAAGTTGGAATACATGTGTTCATTGCAACATGGCTTCAACAAAGGCTAACATTTTCTCTGTTCCAAGAACTGCCAGTATGGGCTACTGCCCCAACTCAATTGCTATTCCATGGGTATCTGCCACTTCTGAGTACTGCTCCACACAGCGTTTCTGTCCCTCGGCCTCCTCACTGTCCAGACCAGTAGCTCGAGGCTGACTCCAACATGCAAACTTTCACTCTACACCCTTCTACATGCAGCAACTGATCTGCTTTTAGAAACTTGCTGCGATGGAGGACGGGAAGAGTAGTCAGACTCAACGGGGATAGGGGAAAACTAAATCTATACATATGTACAAGTGTGAGTCGTACAAAGCAGTACAGTGTGGGAAAAGATCCCTGCACAGCAAAGGTTCTACTCCTGGAACTCCCTCAAGGCCCTTTACCAATTGGGTCCAGGCCACATAAAGTTCAGAAGAGTGTAGAAAACTCACTCTATGGACTCCAGTAAAATCTTTTGGCCTCCAGCTAACTCCCTAATGGGACTTGCTGACTTACACAAGTGTTCTTCCCTCCCTTCCCGATCTCCCGGTCATCACAACTTGTGCTATCTAATAAAGACTGAAATAGTTGGGTGTTCTCTACCACGCCTATAAATAAATAAATAAGTAAATAAGTAAGTAAGTAAATAAATAAATACATAGACAGACTATATATTGTATGTAAGAAAGAATAGACGGAGGAAAGTTGCTTTCTGGAAGAGCCCCTAACATGATGGGATTTTTTTTTTCTTTTTCGTGCAGTTTTATGTATGGCGCAAACTCGACTCGAAGGAATTGGAGCACTTTATAGGAGCATCAGTTATGTTACACAAGGACACATTCATTTTTTTGGTAGGCACGGGGAGATTAAGGGATTTTGCCAGAATCACAAGATGGTGAGCCGACGCCAAGGCATTCATGTTGACATACATTCATGTCCAAAGATATTACTGTCTCTGTGCTTTAGTCTAAAGTGTCTCCAGATTGCATAAGAAATGATATTACCTGGAACACTTTATTCTAAAAGTTATCATATTGGAAAGAATATAGGTGAGGCCTTTTCGTTGAAAAGTCAGAAGTTTGATTAATCTGCCTTTATTGTAGAGAACGGGGTACAAAAGGGGGTGGTGATGGACGGAGCATCTGAATCAATCAAACACTCACACCCAGTCAAAAGATCTGGGTTTAATCCATCACCGTTCTTTAGCCTACTCTGCCACCCCAATTCAGACATGGCCATATGCAAATCAGTCTGACACATTTTTAAGTGAAACTATGCACATTAAGTTAATATTAGGCAAGATTTGAAAAGGCAAAACACCTTCCGATTTGCAGCTTATTATTTGTAGACCAATAATAAAACGTATACAGTTTATCTTGGTTGTCTCTGTTAATTATTTAATTCATAAACTGGACAGGGTATTAGTAATCTAAGGTATTCACATCACTCAGTTGTTTTTATTCCCGGAGAGCATCCTGGACTCCCACAGCTCTACAAAAACATGAAAGGCTCTGGTAATCACTGATAGTTCATTGCATTCGGTGCCTGCCAGACCACCGGGGAAACATGTTCCATGTGATAAATGTATTATCTTGCAAACTGGCATGGTTTCCATATTGGGCCTAGCCTTGGACAGAAGGCTGCTTTGTGAGCCGAAATGTTAGATATTAAACTTGTTGACTGCTATGGAAAAACATCAACTCGAGTTTAGAGGTGCAAACGTTCTGCTTGAAACAGGCTCTTCTTTAACAGGGCTGTGGAAAATCTCCTTTTTAAATATAATCTTCTTTTCGTTGTTAATGCAAACCTTTAAAAAATCACTGTTTTCCAACCTGAATTTAAAAAAAACATGTAAAATAGTGCTAAATTTATAATAGGTAATGTCAACTTTGTAAAACTTCATCTGCCGACCAATTTCCCCCAGGATTGTTTGCATTGATTTTGAGGGGAATTTAGCCTGTAAACTATTTTCGAAAGAGTTTTTTCCACGCCAATAAACTGTTTTAAATTATAAAAGGTCTCATATTCACAAGAATTTGTTCCATTTCTATTTAGTTTGAAACTAATACAACTTTTTATAATTAGAAACCTTTTAACTAAAATTCGCAAAGCTGGCGCACATTCCACCCACCCAAAAAGTGATATTCTAACATGTTGTCAGGTGTGGTATGGGAGTCGCCATAGTAGTTTAAGGGGCTGTAACTTGGCCCAAGTAACTTTGTAACACAATACCATATTGAACAATTGGTCGGTCTTTTTTTCTTCTAAACAACTCTCCTTTCTTCATCTTTTTATGATGTTAACTGAGATCTTTTAGATCACTGATGTTGTTTTCTGTTGCTACAAAATCTCCTGCATGAGGTACAATTTCTGCCACCCACAACGTTTCGACAAAGATGAAGTGGTTATGACATAAGCCTGACAAGGCAAAAAGGAAAACTTGTCATGTCTGGCATTCATCCAGATCCGTGCAGGAAGGCTTAACTTTCCATAGGGTAAAAACCACTTTACGTCTAAAAGTTCTACACCTCATCCCTGACAAAAGAAAAAAACAGTAACAAATGAATACCGAAAGAAATCACATATTTAAAATCAAAGGCAATGAAAACCGTCGTTACAATTATTCAAAAAAGTCCGCAGCAGGTAAAAACCTCTTTGACAACTTGGTTGGTAGGTAGGTTGGGGTATGACCAACCTTATGAAAAGCATCAACAATATACATGCTAGAATGACTACAGCAGCATACAATGTTTCTAAATGTAAACAAAGACACTAGTTCACTTGACCCATCAACCTAGGACAATACTGAAGTAAGACCTGAAATTATGTTTTATTTTGTAATAAGCCTCTATGGGCTAAGTGTCACAGAATTGGACCATTCAGCAATACTTGTATGCACATTTTGTTAACTGCTTCCACCCACCTGAGTCAATTTCAGTAACCTCAAACAAACCTATCCCAGCTGAACTATGCCAGCTGCATCACCGCTGATTAAAACAAATAGTAAATGGTGGGAAACTTCAGGTTTCTGTCGTATCTGAATGGATTAAGAATGTTATGTTCTCTGCCAACAGCATTTATCTATTTCTTGATTAGATTAGCTGTGATTTACATTTTATGAGTTTTCTTGTCTCTGTAAAAGTACTTAAATAACAAAATATCCGGACACTATATTACAAAGTGTGTTACTTTTCAAACGGAAGCCAAGTGCCCTGATTGCTATTGTTATAAATCTATGACACGACCAGAAACTTCACCAGTCTCTTAGTATAACCAG
Organism: Lissotriton vulgaris; assembly: GCF_964263255.1. Taxonomy (NCBI): domain Eukaryota; kingdom Metazoa; phylum Chordata; class Amphibia; order Caudata; family Salamandridae; genus Lissotriton; species Lissotriton vulgaris. The sequence goes on along the minus strand of NC_141691.1, from coordinate 670,155,327 downwards.
ACAAAAACTGAGCACAACACAAATCCCGAACGGGAGCGCATCACCATATATCAAGTTACTGTTCACTGTGTTGCTGTGCTTTGCAATATATCCTAACATTTATAAATGAAGAAGCTGGTAAACTCTCCCGTCAGGTATATACTGTCTCACTCACCATAGGAGTAAGTTGAATGGATTTAGGCAATGTACTCATTACTGTGAGCGATAGCGACTCAGCAGTTGAGTTTAAGAATATGAATCCAGAGGAAAAGTGTTTTCACATAAAGAGTTTACAGTCCTGCATGGCTGCTCCTGGAAAACTTTCTGTGGATTAAAGTAAAGGTTGGTGTGGTAAAACATACACATTAACTGGTCTCAGAGTTTTAAGGATATGCTATGAGAGAAATGCAGTATGGATGGAGCCCAAATTAAATGCAAATAGAGGCCGCTGAGTTCTCTGTGAACTCTGTACTTTGGTGTAATAGCATCCTGCATTATTTTAAAATACTTTTAAAATAATAATGTTATAAAACGGTAATTTGAATCACAAAACAGAATCTGATTGACTGTAAAATGCAGATATATTTAGGCGAGAAACAGAATTAACAAGTGAGTGTGTCAGTGGTTGTATGGGTGAGGAAGTGGTAGTGTGAGTGGCTCTATGGGTGTGTAATGGATGTGTAGTGTCTGTATGGGTGAGTGAGTGGGAGTCTGAATGCTGGTATGAGTGAGTGACTCGGTGTGTAAGTGGCGGTATGGGGGAGTGAGTGGCTGGTTGGTTAAGTGAGTTGTTGTGTGAGTGGCTGTACTGGGGAGAAGGAGGTGATTAGGATGGTGGGCGGACGTAAGTCCGCGTGCCATCCCCACGGTGTTGGGACCAGCCGCCAAACATGTGGCGGGCCTGCACCGCAAACCAGGATGTGACCAACACCCTGTCGGTCGCATTCCGCAGTTTGTCATTGCTGCAGGTGTTGCTTACAGCAGCACCCGCCGCAATGCCAAATTGCCATGTTGTGCATTCCCATGCACAACGTGGCAGGCACCACCCGATGCCTGCCACCTTGTGCATGGGAATGGAGGGGGAACCATGGGTGCACCCTCCAACTCCCACCACCCCGGGGGCCTGCAACTGGCCCCCATTGCAAATCCCCGCCAGCCTTTCGCCGCCATGGAAAGACCTTTAGTACCCGGCATCCTAATATGGATGGCGGTACCTGCCAGGCACTGCCACCATATAGAGGCCCAAGTCCGCCCAGCCGGCAATCGGAACGATTGCCGACCGGCAGAAAAGCGGCAGACACACTTTGCGTCCACCACGATACCCCCACCATTATAATATGGGGTAAATCAGGTTGCGTTGGTGGGCGGATCGCCCCCCAGAGCCGGCGGTGGTGATCCACCCACAATGCTAATGACCCCCAAAGTGTCTTTGTGAATAGCTGTATGGGTGCGTGAGTGAGTGGATGTGTGAGTACTTGTACGGATGTGTGTATGGGTATGTAAGTGGTTATGTGGGTGTGTAAGTGAGTGTGAGTGTGAGTGAGTAGCTGTGTTGAGAGGCTGTATGGGTGAGTGAGTGGGTGTGTGAGTGATTGAGCAGGTAAATAAGTGGGTGTGTGAGTAACTATATGGGCAAGTTTGCGGCTATGTGACTGGCTGTACAGGGGAGTGACTGGTAATATAAGTGGCTATATGGGTGTGTGAACGGTTGTGTGAGTAGCTGTACGAGGGAGTGGGTGTGTGAGTGGCTCTATAGAGGAGTGAGTGGGTGTGTGAGTACTGGTATGGGTCTGTGAATGGTCTATAAGTTGTTGTATGGGTCTGTGAGTAGGCGCACAAGAGGCTGTATGGGTGTGTGAGTGACTCTGTGGATGATGCCATCAGTGATGTCATTTGAGATGTCATCAGTAATGTCTTCGTCATAAGCAGTGCATTGCAAGGGCGAAAGTTATAGTTAGGTTAGGTAACTGTAACTGTTGAATTTCATTGGTTTTGTACAAGTGAAAGATGAACCTAACTGTAACGTCCCTGTAACCTTTGGTTTTTTCTGTGAATTTCTAAGGTTTTTTTATTCTAATTTCCTAACTTTAATGTCCATGTAACCTTTGGTTTTTAAAGTGAATTTCTCAGGTTTTGCACATTCTATTTCCTAACTATAATGTCCCTGTAACATTTCTTTTTTTAAGTGAATATTTTTTAACTAGTAGTCACATTTGGAGACTGGTGGAAAAAGGGGGCGGGCCTCTGACCAGCTCTCGAGAATTCCACTGAATGGGACTTACTGGAGGTAACCAGAGGGCTCCTTGCCCCCCAAGGTCCTTCAGCAGCCAAGGAGACTTCATCCCCCAACCAGTAGGGTGCCAGAAGGCAGGTTTGCAGAACAATGGAGAGGGGGCGGAGCATCTGGTGACTTACCTGTCTGCTTTTTTCTTTTTCTTTATTAGGGGAGGGGGGCATGTGACCACCTTTCTCTGGGTCAATTTGGGCCCCAGTGACCCCATCCCCAAGGGCCAGGCCTTTTGTGAATGAGCGAGGGGGCCACCCCCCCCACTTGGCCGATATCGGCCCCAGGGACCCCATCACCTGGGGCCTTGCCTTTTTTTTGTTTATTAATATTTAAAATTAAAAGGAGGGGGTCCCCTCCTCCCTGGCTGATTTTGGCCCTGGGGACCCCATCCCTGGGGCCCAGCCTTTATTGTGTGTGCTCTGGTCCCACCCAGGGCACCCACTAACCAGTGATGGAGACTATGAGGGGAGCCTGAAGGCCCACGGTCCAGGTCAGCTACCCAACTCTTGTGGGAGCCGGCATTGTTTTGACAGAGGTGGGGCAGCTGAACATGCAGATCCCTCTCTGTCAAAGCAATTTCGCTCTGCTCCTAGCAAGCAAGAGCAGTTTTTATGCTCTCGCTTGGTAGAAAAGGAGCACAGTTTGCTATGGCTTGGCAGGAGTGGTAAAGCTCCCCACAAGCCATAGCAAACAGCTATGTCCTGGGTGTTAACACCCCGGTACATAGCAGGAGTCAGCCCTGGAGGGTGGTGGTCCCCAGGGCCCTTACTGGCTCCAGGAGGGGGGCCCCTCGGCCCCCTCCTTTTTTGTCATAGGGGAAGCAATGGGGAGGAGGTGGTTCCTGGGGCAATATATGGCTCAGGAGGGGGCCTCTTAGTAAAGTTATGCCCTAGGGAGGTGGTGGTCCCCGGGGTCTGCAATGCCCCCCATGCCTTTTAATTTATCCCTGGGGTGGTGGTGGCCCCCAGGGCAGGGGGGTCCGAGAGGCCACCCATTTCTGTATATGTAGGTGCAGGGAAGTGGCGTTCCCCGGTGCTGAGGGGGTCTGCTCGGCTCCCCGTTTGTTTGTATATAGCCCTGAAGAGGTGACAGTCTGTGGGGCTGCGGGGTGTTCATGTGGCCCCGCAAAATTTATCGTTAATACCCCAGGGAGGTCAGGGTCCCTGGCATTTTATAAACCCTAGGAGGGAGACCCCATGCCCGCCCTCCTTTATTTACATGCCCCCGGTATTCGGCCAGCCCAGGCTCTTCCTGAAAAGGATATGTGGGAGACCGCAAGTCTTTGTTTTCAATTTTACCCAGATCCACAGATCCAAAACAAATTGAATTATAAAAAAGGTTTTTAACCCCTGGCGAGGTCCCTGTGGCTCCCTATCACTTCTCCTAAGGGGTCAGGGTATTCCTAACCTGCCCCCTATCTTTATTGTTTACGTTTATTTAGGGCCTTGGCTTTAGGCTGAGTCCTAAGTTGGCTCACAACACTTCCTGGCTTTGTGACTGTGTGTATCCATGTGTGAGTAGTTGTCTGAGTGGCGCAATGGGTATGTGAGTGGTTGTACGGGTGAGTGAGTGGGTGTGTGAGTGGTTGTATTGGTGTGTAAGTGGGTGTTTGAGTGGCTGTATGAGTGAGTGAGTGTGTGTGTGGGTGTATGGGTGTGTGTCAGTGCTGTATGGGTGAGTGAGTGAGTGGGTATGTGAGAGGCTGTATAGGTGATGGGATGGGGTATATGAGTGGCTGTATGGGTGAGTGAGTAGGTGCATACAGGGTATGTGAGTGAGTGGGTTTGTGAGTGACTGTATAGGTGTGTGAGTGAATTTGTTAGAATCTGTATGACTAATTAAGTGCATGTGTGTTTCCCTTCAATCTTATGAGTAGTTGTACGGATGAGTCAGCAGGAGTGTGAGTCGCTGCATGGGTGTATGAGTGGGTGTGTATGTGGCTGTACGTCTGTATGACTAGATGTGCGAGTGGTAGGCAGGTCTGTGAGTAGGTGTGTGAGTGCCTTTGTGGGTTTGTGACTGGATCTGTGAGTGGCACTATGGGTCTGTGGGTACTTTTATGGGTCTGTGAATTGGTATCTGAATGGGTGGAAAAGGTTTTAATATGGTGGCAGTGTCTGGTAGACACCGCCATCTATATTAGGACACATGCGGGGATGCGGGGATTTGCTTTTCCGTGGCAGCAATGCCGCCACGGAAAGGCATGCGGTCCTTGCCATTGGAGGCTCGTAGCGGGCCCCCAGGTCTTTTGGGGTGTGGCGGGTGCACATGGGGGGTACCTATGGTACCACCCTGCATTTGCATGTACAACGTGGCAGGCACCTTGCTGTGGGTGCTGCTGGCAGCACCGCCTGCCGCAATGTTAAAAATACGGGATGCGCCCGCCAGTTTGGCGGGCGCATCCTAATTGTATGTGCGGGACCGCCGCATGCATTGCGGGCGGTCCCATTTCCCGGGGCTATGGCGGGCGGACAAGGTCCACCTGCCATGCTAATCAGCCCCATAGTGTTTAACCTCTTCGGCACTGCGCACATTTTCGCCCTGTGCGGGTGATTTAAATATTGGGCGGGATTCAGCTGGCTCCCGTCCGTCTTCCGCACCAGCCCACCATGACACATGACTGCCCGAGGCCGTCATGCTCACCGAAGGGGTTAAAATTGTATTTCTTCAATTAATAAAAATGTACAGCACTTTATAATTGTTTTTCACTTTGTGTGATGATGCTAGTCTTTGTGATGACGTTGACATTCGCGAAGTTCATCCGACGTGCTAACAAAGAGATATGATTAGATAAAACACTTTTCACTAACTCAAAGGAAGTTCCCATCTATTTCTTCCTTCTTGAAGGTTCCAGTTTGTATTTGGTTCTTCCTTGAGGTTGTGCTGTACTCGGAGTGCAGAACTCTGGTTTCTCTGTTTTTTTAGCATCTTTTTCTAAAATAAAATGGCATCAGGAAGAGGTGAGGAGTAGGAACTCCATCAAGAAGCTGAGGAGCAAGAGGTACCAGCACAAGAAGAAGACTCTTCTGATGCTGAACGAGCACCCAAGAAACAAAGTGTAGCTTGGGATTTCTTCACCATCACTTTTGGTGAATCTAAACCCATTGCAAAGTTTGTAAAGTACTCCTTGTGCAGCAAAACCCTATCAAGGGGCACAGCAAAAAATATTCTTGTGATACAAGTATGTCTTACCACTTAAAAACTTATCACAAGGATATTCTCAAAAGGGCACATAGGGAGAGAGCTGGAGATGGGCCATTAGCTTCTAGGGCTGCACCACCTGCTCCTGGAGAGAGAGCAGCAGGGGAAGTGGTGAGCTGGCTGCCACAAATATATCCCTTGCCTTGACTGCAAAACCAAGCTCATAGCTGGCGAGCAGTCTTTGGATGTGATTCCAGAGACTACAAGAAAACATATCAGTTAATTTTTTTATAATGTATACCAGTTTTTCCATTGTTTTTGTGTTTGTGGATATAATGTTGTTCCCTTGTTGCCATTTTATATGAGAAAAAAATACAAACAAAAGCACAAAGTGTTAGAAAATCAAAAATTATTTCAAAACACAGTTCCAGAAAGAAAGAAGAAATAAATTCTTGTCAGAACTGCCTTTCATGGTTTAAAAAACAGATAAACTGTATCTTTTTTAGAGGAGCGGTTGTATATGTGTGTTAGTGGCTGCATGGGTGTGTGACTTGGTGGATGAGTGCCTGTATTAGTGTGTAACTGGTAGTATGAGTGAATGTGTGTGTGAGTGCTTGTATAAGTGAGTGAGAGGGTACGTGGAAGGATACATCAGTGAGTGAGTGAATGAATGCATGAGTGCCTCAATGGGTGAGTGAGTGACTGTGTAAGTGGCTAAATGTATGAGTTATTGGCTGCATAAGTGGTGGATAGGGGAATGACTGAGTGTCCTAGTGGTTGCATGAGTGAGGGATTAGGTGGGGAGTGTTGTATAAGTGAGTGACTGGGTATGTGCGTGGCTCTAGGGATGAGTGACTGAGCATGAGTGGCTCTTTGAGTTAGTATCTGTATATGTAAGTGGATGCATGAGTGAATGACTGTGTCAGTTGCTGTTTGAGTCAATGAGTGGGGGTGCACCCTACTCTGTGAGTGAAATAGTGGGTATGTGAGTGGATGTATGAGTGAGAACTGGTTATGTTAGAGGCTGTATGGGTAAGTGACTGGGTGTGTGAGTCTCTGCATGACAGAGTGACTGCCTTTTTGAGTGTCTATACGGGTGAGTTGTGTGAGTAGTTGTATAGATGAGTGATTAGCTGTGTAAGTAGATTCATGGGTAAGTGACTGGGTGTGTGAGTGCCTGCATGAATGAGGGACTTGGGGCCCAATTCTGATCTTGCTAGGAAAGCCCTTGTACGACTCGGATCAAGAGGGCTTTCCGAGTCTGAATGTACGAGTATGATGCAGCCGTATGCTTACAGACTCAGTTTGCTCGGACTCCCATTGAACTCTATGGGAGCCTGTGTATAGACATGTACACAGGCTCCCATAGCAAAAACGGGTGGGTGAGGAAAAGCGTACACCCTGTGGCAGGCAGCCCATGGTGCTCTCCACACGGTGCATGCCTGGATTGGGGGGGACACAGGGGCACACCCCGTGATAGATTCGGAGGGCCCTGAGTGAAAGGGGGCCTGCTACAGCCCCCGAAGTATGCTTCTGACAGCCATTTCGTCTTGCTGAGACCGAGGCGAAGCAGCTGTCCGAATTGTGAATCGTACTCACGTGATCGAACTTCAGCTCCATAGCTTGTCACGATTCGGCTACGAACGAGTCGTACGGACAGGTTTGGGTCCTGGAAGTGATTCAGTTGGTGCGTACACGATCTTCACATCGTACTTGGTCGTTCAGATCGGTGTTCGATTCTGTCAGACTGAATGACAGGCTATGTGAGTGGTGTATGGGTAAGTGAATGCCTGTGCTAATGTGTGTATGATTGAGAGAGTGGTTGTGTGAATGGCTGCATAGGTCCTGATTAGCCTTCCTTCCATTTTTATCCCTAGATCTCTAGACAATGTCAGGCCCAGCCTATTTAATCTGGCTTGTACCAACTTCATTTCTACGCAAGTAAGTGACCGTTTTTGGTCCAAAGTTTCCCTAATGCAATTATGGGTTTTGTCCTAAATCTGCACCTTGATTTTGCAGGTGCCTGCTCTCGCTCTCGTCTTCTAGGAGCCCACGAGCCCTTCTTTCCTAGCCTTCAGTGAAAAGCTTTTCATGGTAACAATCCTTTGCGGCATAGGCCCATTATATATTTGATCCCCCTTGGATTATCCCAGTTTTAAGGTGGTTTATGTTTAATTCCTAGGCTTTTTTCCTCACCCTCCCCCCACTTCTGTCCTGAAGAAGACCCCGGCGTAAGGGAAATAACAGCCTACATTTCCTTTGGGGTCGAAATGTCAACATCTATTCTGTTAGCCAGCTTGAACAACAGAGTTTAAGCACTGTGTTATTATTTAAAACATTGGCTATGTACTGTTTTGATGCATTGTGAACAATAGGCTAGAGTAACAAGCCATATGACTTCTAAGTAATGGGCTATTGTGATTTACACTTGACACTATCTTACCTTCACTTGAACCACAATCACTTTACCTCAACAACCCCCTCCTTCCCTTCCTAGGGGCACTCTATATATGTTAGTGTCTAAGTGATACAAATTGATCTTGGTCCAGTGTGATTAAATATCACTATGTGCAATTATGATTTTTTGTTGTTTTCAATGAAATTCTTTCCTCGGATTAATGTATATTTTGTGCGTTGATAAATTGATTTCTGGGAGCATTGTTCCTACGTACTGCAAAGGTGAGACACTGCATGTGTTAGTGCCTGTCTGTGTTAGAAATTGTGTGGATGAGTGTATGTATAAGTGAGTGACTGGATGTGTTAGTGTCTGTAGGGATGAGTGATTGGGTGAGTAAGTGTGTGTATAAGTTAATTACTGGATATGTAAATGGTGTTACATCTGACTGAATGGGGGTTTAATAGGCTGTATATTTCAGTGACTGGTAGTGTGAGCAGTTGTGTGAGTGAAAGTACCTATATGGGTGAGTGGAAGTGTGTGCAAGGAGCTATCTCAGTAATTGCATCAGTGCATGTATGGCTGTGTCAGTGGCCATATTATTGTGTGTATGAGTATAATAGTGTAAACAAGAGAGAGTGTGTTCCTGGGTGTATCAGTGTATACACAAGAGTGTGTCTGGGTGTGTCAGTGAATGCCAGGGTATATTACTGTATGCATCAGTGTGTACCTGGATGTATTCGTGTATGAATGACTGTGTGCCTAGGGGTGTGCCAGTCTATGCATGAGTGTGTGTCTGGATACGCTAGTGTCTGTATTAGTGCCTATCTGAGTGTAATACTGTGTACAGCATTGTGTGGCTGGGTGTGTCATAGTCTGTATCTATGTGGAAATGAGTGTGTGAGTATCTTTATAGATGAATAAGCGGTTGCGTGAGTGTCTGCATCAAAGACTAATTGGTTGTGTGAGTGCCTGTATATGTGAAGAAATGACTTAGATAGTGGGTCTATGTAATATTGAATATCTTTGACAGTAGCTGCATGAGTAACTGACTGGCTGGGTTAGTAACTGATTACATAAGGTAGTACATGTATTGGTCACTGTATACATGAGTTAGTGGATCTGTTTTGAGCTATATGGGTAAGTGATTCAGTATATCAGTACTTACAAAGGAAAGTGACTGAGTATTCTACTGATTGTATGTATGACTGATTGATTGTATAAGGTACTGTATATGTGACTGAGTGCATATTTCTGTTCTGTGAAGTAACTAAGTGTCTGAATATATGTATGGGTAAGTAAGATCATGTAGTAGTAGATGTATTTGTAAGTGAGATGGTGTATCAATGAGTTAATGGATTAGTGAGTGGTTGAATGAATGAGTCTCTGGGTGTATGAGTTTTGTATTCAGTGTATATGTGAATGTGTCAGTGGATGTACAAGACTCTACCTTGGTGTATAGTTTTACAGTGTAAATTTGATTAACTACACTGCAACTTTTAATTACAAAATGGGTAAAACAAAGTGGTGGCAAACTATACCATGTGCTCTTCATGTATAAAAATATTCTCTACGGGTATGTCTGAGGAATATTTCTGTGGTAGAAGTAGTGTTCTGAGACATCTAAAGATGTGCAACCCCACCCACTATTGAAAAAGAGAAAGAACACAAAAATGTGTTAGTATTTCATTTTCGAAAATTACAGAAACATAATGAAACACATTGCTTAAACTGAAACACTAAATCACAATGTAGTAAAACATTTTGTTTTCACATTTTTACTGTTCTCAGCTTTCATACTTCTCCAGCAAAAATAATGGTCTGTATGAAGCATCATCCTTGAACAGTGGCGAAAAACAATCAATAGATTGTAAAAACAAAAAAACAGACTGCACAGTACTTCACTATAAATAAGTGACACTATGCATTGCACTTCTTCAATTCATGAATCAGTTGTTTTATCTGGAGTTACTACACTAACGTAAACCAATCTATGTATGAAATATGTTTTAAGTTATATCTGGTGCAATACTACAATTAAATTTAAACCACTGTTACGTTTTCGAGAGCCTCCTGAAAAGATCACCCCTGGTAGGCCAAATGATATGCAAACTGCATGTCATGAACCATGTAGAGAAAATCCTACACAGTAGGTTTTTCCACAAATATGTGGTATGTAGAAGTTTCTTTGGCAAAACAAAAGGTGATATTTTCTTAGTTTCGAAGTCAGTTTTTGTTTTCAACTTAAGGCTGCCTAATTGGATTATGTCCATTCAATTTCAGACTTTAATTAGACAGAGTAGTATTTAGAGGTGGTATTAACTCGTTTCTGGAAGAAAAAAGGATTGTTGAATTTTCAAGAACTTTTTAAAGATGTTACCCCCAATAGGCCGAATAATGTCTAGAACACAGATGAAACCGATGATCACATTGAAGAAACACAGTATATCACTTTCTGGTCCATAATTCTTCCTTAGAACTTCGGTTGAAGAAAGAAAAGTTAAGAGTTTGGTAGTTTGAAAGGAAATTTTGTTTTAAATTTTAGGTTGATATTATTGCATTTCACCCATCCAGTTTTGCTCTTTATATAGACAGTACAGTGCCAAGAGGTTGTATTTCGTTTGTGAAAGATGATAGCCAAAGTAGTAAAAGTTTGTCCCAAAATAAATATTTGTCCAGCTTTGAAGTTTGTAATTTGAGTTTCCAATTTGGAACCCTCTGCTCTGCATCATCTCAACATTACTATAAAGTATTTTCTACTTGTTGTTAGGATTAACATAGACATAACATCTGATCTGAAATTTGGGCTGGTCATTTTTTGGTTAGTCTTCTTCAACAATTTGTCAAAAGACACAGTTTTGTAATCTGGTAATGTTAAATAGAGAAAATGCTCAGAATGTATTTGAGTGGTAGATGAGTAATCACTATCTTAACAGTCATGGCTCTATGTGTAACTCAGTACGATTAACTCAGCAATATATAAATAAAACTCGAGACATAACCATAAGAAATTCTTGTGCGTCTTGTTGAGAGCAAACATTACTGATCAGCTACATATATCCAAAAGTAGTAAGTGCATTTTGTGAATACCAAAAGTAGTAAGTTTAGGATTTTTCTTAAGTTAATTCTGTGAATCGGGCCCTCTGTCCGTACAGTGTGTGCAGAAGCCTCCAAGGTTAACAAAACAATGTAAGCTTTTATTCAGTCCGATCGGCTCATGCTCTAGACACAACATTCACACCGCGGCGGCTGATTGAAATTCTAGCTCCTTTAATATTGCACTGCATGCATGATTAGAACATTTGGAGAAAATCCGTTTCCAGAGAGAGAGAGCTTGTTGCAGATCCTGATGTGATTCACCTCTACTGATCTTTGAGGTATGGGGTGTCCATTCAAGCCTAAGAGACCTACTATTATTATATAAAACCTAGGGCTAGATGTAGGTAATTCCCAAATACCGATTCCTTAATACTGAATTTTACCGAATCGGTATTAAGGAATTGGTATTTGCGATGTAGGAAAAAAATCGGTAAAAAATACCGATTCGGTAAAAACTAGCGATTTCATAGAAATCGGTAATTTTTTTTACCGAGTCGGTATTACCAATTCTGTAATACCGATTTGGTAAATACCGATTCAGTAATTTAAAAATTCTGAATCTGTCAAATCAGCCAATCTTGAGCAAGCACATGACCTCCCAACCAGGAAGTGGCCACACCCATGCAGGTGCGCTGAATCTGTAGCTGTTGGAGAGACAAGAAGCAGGAGCAACTGCAGAGGTGCTGCACAGCCAACACCTAGCTAACACAGAGGAACTGCACCATGGCCACAGCTGAGAAAGGGAAGGATGCTGCCGGGAGGAAAAGAAAGCACAAGTTTAGTGAAATGGAGTTGGAGGTCCTCATTGAGGAAGTAGTGAAAGACCATGATCAGCTCTTTGGGAAGAGATCACTAAATGTCCCAGAGTCCCAGAAAAGGAGCATTTGGATGGCAATCCAGGAGAAAATAAATGCAATTGGGGTCACACATCGCATTCTGCCTGTGTGCTGGGGAATTTGATGTAGTGTGCCATCCTTTGCAACATGGCATCCAGGAATTTCTAGAAAAAATGCGACAGGCAACTCTGTGAGACTCCACCTACAGCAGCTAGTACCCCTTGATAACTGGCAGATGCCAGGAGGTGCAGGCAACAGAGTACCTGTACATGAGGGGGTATTGCGTGCGCCCTTGGTGTCTGGTGCTCCAGGAGTGGGTGCAGGTCCGGTATCAGGTCCAGGATGGTGTTTGGGTGTAGCTTGTACCTGTCATGGATTTCAGCCTCTGTCAGTTGGAACAGTGTTATACGCAGTCTGTACATGCGCTCCTCCCGTATCCAGATCCTCAGTCCTGCTGCTCGCAAACGTAGACACATTGCTATCACGTAGAGGGTCGCCATTGTGTTCACACTGTTGCATTTTGGGGCTGTTTTTATGCAGTGCACCTGATTACCACCTGCTTTGAGTCAGTGCTAATTACCGATTCTTAAATACAGATTTTTAGCAAATTTGGTATTACTGATTTTTGGTACATCGCATTACCGATTTTTTGCCGATTCCTTATTTACCGATTCGGTATTTTTGTCTGCCAATCGGTAAATAAGGAATCAGTAACTGGTTTACCCTATTTTTACCGATTCCTTATTGCCAATGCAGATCGGTAATACCTACATCGCACATGGCTAGATACTGGTCGGTAACTCTGAAATTTACCGCATTTCGGCGTTACCGACCGGTATTAAGCCACCTACATCTAGCCCCTAGTTCCTAGCTAGGGAGGGTGACAGACAAGGCACTATAGGACCTGTTTCCACTATCATTATAATATGATTTCCCTCTTTGTGTTTTATGGAATTGTAACAATACTGATTGTATTATTTTTAATCATATGCCTGCTTATGTTAGCAATAATACTGCATCTTAGAGCACGTTGTTAAAATAAACATTTTAAACTTTATCGTGTCTCTTTCTACCCATGTTGTGGACTGGTATGAGAATAAAACGAAAGAGTGTTCTTGATTCCCATCATTCCTGAGTGTATACTAAGTCGCATGTTCTGGGTTGTCTAATTATTGGTACCTTTGCTATAGGACGAAGAGCTAATGAGACACTGAAGCTAGTCGGTTAGGGGTTCTAGGTACTGAGGTCAATTTTTTTGGTCCCCATAATTCACTGAGGTTCTGGGTCTCTGTGCACAGTTCTGTGTATGAGCAGAATCCCTGCAACAACTCTTAATGTCAAAAAAAGAAATTTAAGACTTGCAGAAAGGAAAAGGCGAACGCATCCCTACCTTGAACATCTTTGTCACTTGAGATCCTTGCGAAGCATATAGAATAAACGCATCAGATGCTCAAAGGCCACCTTCTTCAGAACTCAACTGGATCAAGCAAAAAACCGCCCAAAAAAACTGTTTGAACTCATCAAGTCCCAAACTAATAATCATCCTAACCTTTCCTCGCCGGGTCAAGGGGCACACCCGAACTGCGAAAAATTCGCAGTTTTCTTCACTGATAAGTCTACCAAGATTGAGATGGAATTAAGCTTGGCCCGTGATCTCCTCCCGAGTGGTCCTCTGAACACCCGATGCCCTTCAGAGTCAACTAGCACTGACCCTTCACAGCCCTTCCTCCCCAAAAACAATGCATCTTGGAGTCTGTTCCAAACCTTGGATGAACCAACCATACGCAAAATGCTGTTGACGTTGAAATCTTCAAATCACTACAACGACCCTTTGCCATCGAACCTGTTCCTAGAAGTGAGATCCTCCTTACTAACACTCTGGATGATGATCGTCAATGCTTCACTTATGCAAGGTGCTATTCCGGATTACCTTAAATCAGGTCAAGTTACCCCGATCATAAAGAAACCAAATGCTGATCCCACGGACCTCCTTAACTTTCGCCCAATCACTAACATCCCTACCTTAGCAAAACTCCTGGAGAAATGTGTGTTCGCCCAACTATGTCAACACATCGACCACTTCCAGCTCCTGGATAAATGCCAATCTGGTTTCCGCCCAGGTCATAGTACAGAGTTGGCGCTAACACACATCGAGGATGATGCACCTAGAATGCTGGATCACAATGAAGCGTGTCTTTTGATCCTTCTTGACCTCTCATCAGCATTCGATACTGGCAAATACAATCACTTAATTGACCTACTGGAACATAGGATGGGGCTGTCTGGGCCGTTCTAAACTGTTTCTCTTCGTTCCTTCACAACAGAACCCAACGCCTCAAGGTGAACTACTCCTTGTCTCATCCTGCACCGGTCACCTTGGGGTTCCCCAAGGTTCAGCACTGTCCCCCACCCTCTTTAACCTGTTCGAGGAGCCTCTGACCGACATTCTAAAATCATCCAGCATTCATTATCATATGTATGCATATGATACCCAACTATACCCGAAGATCGCCTCTCCCGAAGACATTCAGTCCCTCAACTCAGTCCTGCTGGAAACACAAATCTGGTTGACAAGTAATCACCTGAAGTTAAATGCTCTTAAAACGGAATTCTTATTGATCTCACCCAACAACTAATCTCCTGTCCTTGAGCAATGGCTGAACCAGCTGACTGCTCCAAACTGTAGACCGCACCTTGTGGACTCTGCATCTCCTCTGGGTATCATTCTGGATATAAACCTGAACATGCAGAAGCACATAAGTTCCCTCATCAAAGGAGCGAACTTTCAACTTAGCCTACTCAGGAAACTCAAACCCTTTCTCCCTGCTCATGACCTGAAGGTGGCAGTACAAGCATTAGTGATCTCAAAGCTGGACTATGGTAGCACAACTGTTTGCGGCCTGCCTAGAGTTAGGACGGCTCCGCTTAGGGCCTCCCTTAATTCCGCTGCTAGACTCTTAACTGGCATAAAAAAATACCACCACATATCTCTGGACTTGCGAGTCCTAAATTAGCTTCCATATGAAGGTCTGATACAGTTAAAAATTGCATGCATGGCTCACAAGGCCATCAATTTCAAGACACCGCTGTACCTCGCTCGGAAACTGGAGCCCTCCTGCAGTTCTAGAGCCTCCAGAAGTGCCAGCACCCTTTTGCTAAAAGCACAAAAATTCGAGAAAAAAAGCCCTACAACCGAACCTTCTCAGGGATGGCGCAAGGATTTGGAACTCCCTTCCACCCGAAGTCAGGATGAAGCCCTCCACTGTCTTCTTCAAAAGAGAAGTTAAAGGACTCCTGATGAAGAAATGTATTCTTTAACATGGCTCCTTTATTTGTTTTTGGTCCATACCCGCTGACTATGGCCCAACCACTTGGTTCACAAGTCTTCTTGGACATTTCTAGATTTGGACCTTTTTGAGTTGATGATTTTGTTGTGTTTGTTTTTCCCTCAGGATAATGTTTGTCAATTAGACTCTGATTTTGTTGCCTTGCTGATTTTGTATGTTTGATTATAACCATCTTGATGCATAATCTGTAAAGCGCTCTGATACCCTCGGTGGTAATGCTAGCGCTATATAAAACTTTCAAAATAAATAAGAGTATGTCTTACCTTTTAAACATATAGCACTCTGCCCTATGGGCTAGGTAGCACTCGTATGAGATGTTTAAGTAAATGTTCCAGTATGTGATCCTGTTTTGAAAGCTCTGTCGCTGTCCAAATCTGTACGTATATATCTAAATAACTATCTCACTGTCTGTATTAGGAAGAACAAAGGTATATAGGCATTTGTACAACTGCTTTGTAGACTGTTGGATATGTAACTAGTTTGTGAGTAAGAGAATGTATAACTCCATCTCTTGGACTGTCAGTGGGTGAAAGAGACCATATATGCTTTAGAAAGATCAGATTCACTTGCATTATGGGAGCCATAATGTATTTGTTGCTTGCAATAGGAGGGTGTGCATGTAGAAAGTAGGAAAGTCCTGGTGGAGGAAGCAAGAAGGCGGCGGCGTAGTGGTGGCCGTTTGCAGCGTTGCAGTGAGGACATGGTTTAGCACCTCGAAACCGTCTATGTAGCCGTACATCTACTACCTAATCGGTCACGATTAGTAAAAGCCTCAATGCTCGTAGCCGTTACCTGTCGGGTGTTCTTGCGGGGATCGGCGAGCCGATTCAGGCAGGCAGCAACGCTTGTCCGGGCTATCCTTTCTCCCTGCCGCTGGACCTACGCGAGTGCGAGTGCTGGTGGGCGGAGTAGACGAAGCAGGCTGGGAGTGAGGCTCGAAGAGAGGAGCGAGAAGCAGAGCACACGTAGTTTGCAGAGTTCGCAGAGAGAGGAGCGTCGAGGGGGGCTATGGCTCCGAAAGCAATCACCAGTTCTAAGGCTGCGGTGGGAAAAAAGAAGGCTGGGTATGATGGGGCAGCACTAGAAGAAGAAGGCATTCTGTGGAAGGTGCAGACGCCCCCGGTGGAACCAGCTAAAAGAAGCAAACAGACATCGGTCAGGACCCGCCAGGCTACGGCTTCAATCGCTGAGATGTTCACTAGAAGCGATAAGGAGAAGGGTATTAAGTCAACGGAGGCCTTGAATGTGGGGGATGGTGCTGACGCTCAGGAGGCTGAAGATTCAGGCAAAGGGCATAAAGCTGGTACTGTTGCTATGCAAGCCCCCCCGGGGGAAGATACTGGATGTGCTATAGCAATCTCCCCCGCAATGGCAACTACCCATACAATCCCTGGAGTGACAGATCATCTGGTGGTGAGCCTAATGGGGCCAGTCAGTGGGAAGCTAACCGCTAGCAGGGAAGTTTTGAGCAAGGTGGGAGACGGAGTCAGCACCCAGTAGCAGAGTGTCCCGGCTATGATAGATACTATGGATCGGCAGGTTCAGCAGGTTCTTGAAGCCTCTATAGGAAATAATGGGAATATGACCGTAGGTGGAGGGACTGGAAACTGAGGCTCTTTGGATGTAGAGAGCTGCAAGAGTACTCTGGACTCAGAGAAAGAAAAAAAGAAGGTCCCCAGTGAGTGCTTCTACTAAGTATCTGAAGGGGTGGAATGGTCAGAAGAGGAAGATGAACGAAGTTCCTATATGGGGGATAGTAACGTGGAGTCTGAGAGTGACCCTGAGCATGAACTCCCGAAGACTGCAATAAAATCTATCACCCTATTAAAAACACATGAACAGCCCCAACGAGATTTAAGCTGGGATCATTCCTCCTCGATCCCATTCCAGGGCAGCCCTAGTTTGGAAACAACCCAACTCTCAATATTGGAGGTGATTCATCAAGAAATTCTCACGCACAGGGAGGAAACACGGCAGGATAGCCGTAAATCTGAAGCAGCAATGAGGAAGACGCAGGGTATGGTCAGAAAATTATCCAAAGCGTGTGTCAATGTGGGGGAAAGAGTTTCGAACCTTGAGGAAAGGGTAGTTACAACGGAACCGGAGGTCGCCGAGGCCACCAGTAAGGTTGAGTCTCATTGCGCCCAAGTCACCGACATCCAATTGAAGCTAGAGGACATGGAGAACAGGCTTAGGAGAAACAACCTTAGAGTCCTGGGAATACCCGAGGGAGCAGAAGGGACGGATGTTAGAGCCTATGTCATCAAGCTCTTTGAGACGGTATTCCCGGAGCTATCTAGCTGGAATTGGTCTGGAGAAATCAAGAGGGCACACCGCGCTCCTTTCAAAATGCGCCGTAACGCGAGGGAAGGGAACGAACCAAGGGCCATCTTAATCTTCCTCGGCAACTTTGTTTTGAGGCAGGCCATCGCCGAATAAAGCAAGACCAGATGCAAAGAGGTCCAGTGAAGGAGTTTCATTCTTTGTCTGCCCAGACTATTGTCACACGACGGTCGAGAGGCGATGGAGGTTAAGACAAATGATCAAGCCCATTCAGGTGAAAAAAATGCAGGCTTACCTGATAAATCCAGCGCAACTGAAGATAATCAATGAAGGGTGGACACAATATTTCACATCTGAAGTAAAAGAGCAGGAATATCTGGACTCTCTAGGCAGTCAGTGAATTATTTTGTCCATCCTATAGTACCCTATAGTATTGTAAGGTTGGTTAAGTACGGCTAGCTGTTGGAAATTATTGGTGGAGGGGAGAAAATGCCAAAAAGAGAATTCTTGACACAAATATAAATGTAATCCGGCATATGAAATGTGACCTATGTATCAAATATGTTCTCATCATTCAACTTATGTGGGCTAAAAAGGAGGTAGAACGTAAACAGAAGAATGTCCAAACTTAGGATTTGCTCTTTTAACGTCGGGCCCTAAATGATTGGAAAAAAAGGGGAAGACTGGCTGATATTGTAAAATCTGAACAGATGGACATCTTGTGTTTACACGAAACGCATTTACCATGGGGGAAAAAACATTGGGTTGAACTTAAGTGGATATGAGATTCTTTCTTGCTCTTCTGAGACCTCAACAGTAAGGGTGGTGGCTTTCATAGGGAAGGTTGGTTTAGGCGGGGCAAAGCGCTTTATGGCAGATGCTATGGGCAGATGGGCACTGTGTGAGATGAATATAGGTATCACCATCTGCAGGATATATGGATCAAATCAGGACGACCCTGAGGTTTTCGAATGCATGTAAAAGGAATTGACTGGGTGGCCTGCCCCTATAGTGGTCTGCGGGGATTTGAATATTGCAGCAGATTTGGGGGGGGAAACTCCATATGCTGGTCGTAAACCCAGGGTTTTCCGTGCTGCCTGCTCCATGATGCAATCGCATGGGTTAAGTGATGTGTGGGGGAATAAGGAACCAGGGAATCTGGGGTTTACATATTTCTCATGTCCATTCCAGAAGTATTCCAAATTGGATTATTTTTTGATCTCCACTACAGAACTTAGTAAGGCAAAAATTTGGAAACTACCAAAAATAATTTCAGATCACAATCCACTGACCCTGATCCTGGATTCCCCTAGGCCAGTTAAGAAGCACAGGCTCTGGACTTTTGATAGAAAGTTAATAGCAGATAATGATTATGTGGAGCATATTAAGATCTGGTCTCAGGGGTATTTCGATGCAAATAGGTTTAGCGCAGCACGAAACACTGTCTGGGATAGTTATAAAGCAGCATTAAGGGGTGAGACCATCAGCTACGCTGCCCAATCTTGGAAAAAGATCAGTTTAGAAAGGGAACAATTAGTGAATAAATTGGTAGAAGCGGAGGAACGACATGGGAAACATATATCGTAGGGTAGAGAGGGGACAGAAAGTCAAGCAAGAGTCAGGTCTATCAAAGCGGAAATACACAAACAAATGGCAAAGAAAGCAGCCTCCGAATATGAAGCGCAGAGAGGTAGGCTCTACGAGACAGGTGAACAGGCGGGTTGCCTCTAAAAATGTTATAACCCGCATCCTAGAGCAGGGCCAGGATTATGTTGAACCTCCGGAAATTCTGAATGTTTTTAAAAGGTACTATCAAACACTATATCAGGAGGAAATAACCACAGAGATACCACCAGGAGAGCTGGGGGAGGCAGGAATTAAATTGGATCGGGGGATAGGGAAATATTGGAAAAGGATATCACTCTGGATGAAGTAATGGGAGCCATACAAGATCTAGCATTAGGTAAGGCGGCGGGCCCAGATGGGATACCCCTAAAAGTATATAAAAAGGTATTAGAGGAAACAGCCCCATTGCTTCTTGATTTATTTAACAAGATAATAAACACGGGTAAAATACCTGAATCTTGGAGAGAAATACGAATATAGTGGTGTTTCATAAGAAGGGGAAACCAAAAGAAAATCCTGGCTCCTATAGACCTATATCCCTTATAAACACGGATAATAAAATGTATGCAAAAATTCTGGCAATCCGGTTGGGGAGGATCATTGGGAGTCTGGTCTCTCTCTGGTAGCATGGTTTCATCCCAGGCTGTGGTACCACTGATCATATAAGACGAGCAATCACTCTGTTTGATATCCATGCTGCGGGGGAGGGGGGGAAGGCAATGATCCTCCTCAACGCGGAGAACGCATTCGATCGTGTTATGTGGGATTATCTGTGGGGAGTGCTGGAGGGAAGAGGGTTTGGACCAAGAATTTAGAAGGCTATCCAAGCGATGTATTCAGATCCAGTTGCTAAGATCCAAATGATGGGTGAAAGTTCAGATAAGATCTATATAACAAGAGGGACACAGCAGGGGTGCCCCTGCTCACCCATTCTGTTTGCGCTCTACATAGATCCCTTGATACAGCGTATAATGGATAACTTAATAATTAAACCAGTAATCACGAAGGGCTTTGAAACCAAAATCTTGGCATATGCCGATGATTTGGCAGTTATCTACGTAGAACCGGATGCGACTCTCCGGGCCTTGGTTGATATCACCAAGTCATTTGGGAGGTATTCAGGTTATCGTCTAAATGAAGAGAAGACCCAAGTGCTCTGCTCCCAGAATATAGCTAAATCGGATCTAAGGTTCGTCGATTCGGCTGTATATTTAGGGGTAACGATCAATGCTCTACCTGATCATATCATTAGAGACAACTTCACCCCATTATTGAAATCAGTGGAGGTAAATCTGAAAAGAATGGACACACTACATCTGTTAACAGTAGGGCGCGCTAGCGTCCTCAAAATGACAATGTTCCCAAAGATTTTATACATGTTTCGGGCTATTCCCTTCCTAATAGAAGAAAAACTTATTAAATCAGTAGAAGCTATATTTATGAATTTTTTATGGTAATACGGAAAGGTTAGATGATCCTTAAAATGTATGTCACTGCCGCAGGAAAGAGGAGGCTTGGGGATACCCAACATAAGATATTATCACTGGACCTGCCTATTAACTCAAATGGCAGTCCTATTCGACCCTGCCGTAAATGAACCAAATACTTCCTATAGAAATGACAACTCTGCGTCAATATATGAATTAATATTAGGAAGGGAGGCAATCGGGGTATTATTGAGAAGGACAGAGTGACGTTATTATAAGAAAATGAGATACTATACAATAGAAAGTATCTGGGGGGTCTGGATGGCAGTACAGAAATGCTTGGGAATTCCTAGGTATACTGGAAAAACAAGGGGGAGAGCAAGGGATAGTGTCCACCCGTGGTGGACGGGGAATACTCCTGTTCCCCTGGTTAAGGATATAGAAAACAGATGGAGGAGTATCCCCCGAAGTTAGGCTGAAGGTTTTCCAAGAGGAGGAATAATTATTCCTTTTGTAAGAAACCCCTCACTCACCACCTAGGGGTGACATGCTTCATCATCGGGGTCCACCCTGGTGGCCTAGCGTCACCAGGGTGTGCTTCGACACCTGTAGTACAGTGGAGCAGGTTGTGAATATGGGTGCAGAAAAATAAATGTTAAAAATTGTCCTGGTTTAACTTGAAAAGTGAGTTTTATTAAAAAGCAACTGGACAATAATAAAAATAAGAGGCGAGATACTGGGAGGAGAGTTACGACCTAAGTATCTCTATATGTGTCATGGTGAGTTGGTCAACATGTTTCTACCATATGGGTAAATACCCGGTATTCGTCAGGACCAAGGAGATGGACGGTGTGAGCCCCCTAAAAGACTCACCCTATCCTAAATCCTTACTGTACCAATTGGCACATTGGCCAAAGGTGGTATGCTCAAAAAATATAGAGCATGAGTTGAAAGAAGTAGAAAACCTGTGGGGAAGAGAAAGTAAACAGGTGTCAGGCGCAAACATTCTTACTAGCCTGTTACGTCGTGCAGTGTCTCAGTGCTTTCATACTTCATGCCACAGTGATGAATGGAAAAACTTCTGGTGATAATGAGCATGAAGATATCGTGTCCGTGAGCGCTTACTATTAGTGCCGGGACCGATATATAAGTATCAATTAGCGCGTGCTCAATCGCATGCAATAATTCTATTTTTATCGCAATTACATTCTGTTTGGGAAAAGTCACAAAATGCGATGTTTCGGTTATGATCGCAATTGCCTTCTATTTGGAAAGGTGTCTTAATGCGCGATGGTATGCATCAAGGGCCAGGCAGTGCCGGCTCTTAACAGTTATGGTGCAGGCTGAGCCCGTATTTTCAAACAAGAGACACACAGGACTAACATACATGTAACATAAAGAGAGTCACAGATGCTGCATGGCAGAGGGCAGGCTTACTATTTGTAGTTCTGTCAAGTGCTTCGGCGGGCTGGGGGTAGGCACATCACGCAGTACAACGTATTCTGTGTAAACGATATGATATAGAACCCGTGATAAGGTTAGCCTATTGATGGTTGCCGAAGGGCGGTATATGTGGCCGCATCGGTATCTATACGCGACATGGCGTATGCCCGCATCGGGGTTCTGTGGGAGTAAAAAGGATTGTATTACTTACAGTTTACTGGCGAGGAGGGTGGCCCATAACCTACTTCTACCTTCCGCTGCTCGGCTACAATTGCTGTGCAGTTAGGCGCGGTAAAAATGAGAAAGTTGCTTCCGGGTGCGGTCACGTGGTGACAGCGTCACTGGCCCGGGAAAGGGTGACTACGGAGAGTCCGAGGGGCCGCTAGTTGCCATAGTGATTGTATGCTAAGGAGTAGCGCATGCGTGGACATGGTAATATTGAACAGATTACTAGCGCATGCGTGGACATGGTAATATTGAACAGATGAATACATTGTATCAGAGTCTGGTCAAGGGACGGCTCTGTAGTATTAAGAGCGTCTCATCAGGTGAGGAGCGCTCAATCGTTTGGAGCCACATAGTTATAAGAGCAGGGGAGGAGAGATTATGCCCTTACAGAAAAATGAGGATGGAACGCTACACAGGCACTTTTAGAGACAAACGTATGATTGTCATGTGGTTTCAGGTTCAGGAGAGTATTGTGACCAAGAGATAAGGTGTATGTTTCAGGGGAGGTCACTATTTATTTTAAGACAGAAGCCCATGGGATATTATCATTGAGGCCCATCTTGTGGGTTGAAAGTCTGTATATCCACCGCTGCTCTTTTTCAAAGAGGCGGGATTGTATATTGGGACCTGGTTGCAATTGTTCGATCACTGTCCACCTCATATCATTCGGGGTATGGTGTACTGTCAGGAAGTGGTCTGTGAGTCTGGTGGTATTTTTCTTGCATCGGATGGTGCTCCTATGCTCACAGATACGCTGTTTTATCTTGCGTGTTGTCATTCCTATATAAGGTTTTCCACAAGTACATGTAATCAGGTATATAACATTTCGGCTGTTACAATTGGTATGGGATCTTTGCTCCCAGACGTTGCCTGCTTCTAGATTAAGGGTTTTGGTATTATCAGTGAGGTGGCAAACACTGCAATCCCCACATCTTGAGTGTCCTGTCACAGGCAGGAGGCCCCACATCTGGGTGAGGGTGGGGTTGTTATTCGTTGGTGTACTCCTGGATCTGGTGTTAACCAGGCTGTCTTTTAGGCTCTGCGCTTTCCTGTATGAGAACAGTGGTTTCTCCCATTTGAAGTTTCCTGATTTTATTATAGGCCAATGTTTGTTTATGCTTCTGCTGACTTGGTTCGAAATGGCGTTATAGGTTGTAATGCATGTGAGTGGAGTTATTTCGTTGCTTTTCATTGTTTCTTCTAGTAGGGCTTGTCTAGGTTGGTTTCTTGCTCTTTTTTGACACTTGTGGATGACCTTGGACGGGTAGCCACGGTTTCTTAGTTTTTTTGTGAGGTCACCCAGATGTGGGGCCTCCCGCCGGTGACAGGACACTCAAGATGTGGGGATTGCAGTGTTTGCCACCTCACTGATAATACCAAAACCCTTAATCTAGAAGCAGGCAAAGTCTGGGAGCAAAGATCCCATACCAATTGTAACAGCAGCAATGTTATATACCTGATTACATGTACTTATGGAAAACCTTATATAGGAATGACAGCACGCAAGATAAAACAGCGTATCTGTGAGCATAGGAGCACCATCCGATGCAAGAAAAATACCACCAGACTCACAGACCACTTCCTGACAGTACACCATACCCCGAATGATATGAGGTGGACAGTGATCGAACAATTGCAACCAGGTCCCAATATACAATCCTGCCTCTTTGAAAAAGAGCAGTGGTGGATTTACAGACTTTCAACCCACAAGATGGGCCTCAACGATAATATCCCATGGGCTTCTGTCTTAAAATAAATAGTGACCTCTCCTGAAACATACACCTTATCTCTTGGTCACAATACTCTCCTGAACCTGAAACCACATGACAATCATACGTTTGTCTCTAAAAGTGCCTGTGTAGCTTCCCATCCTCATTTTTCTGTAAGGGCATAATCTCTCCTCCCCTGCTCTTATAACTATGTGGCTCCAAACGATTGAGCGCTCCTCCCCTGATGAGACGCTCTTAATACTACAGAGCCGTCCCATGACCAGACTCTGATGCAATGTATTCATCTGTTCAATATTACCATGTCCACGCATGCGCTAGTAATCTGTTCAATATTACCATGTCCACGCATGCGCTACTCCTTAGCATACAATCACTATGGCAACTAGCGGCCCCTCTGACTCTCCGTAGTCACCCTTTCCCGGGCCAGTGACACTGTCACCACGTGACCGCACCCGGAAGCAACTTTCTCATTTTTACCGGCGCCTAACTGCACGGCAATTGTAGCCGAGCAGCGGAAGGTAGAAGTAGGTTATGGGCCACCCTCCTCACCAGTAAACTGTAAGTAATACAATCCTTTTTACTCCCACAGAACCCCGATGCGGGCATACGCCACGTCGCGTATAGATACCGATGTGGCCACATATACCGCCCTTCGGCAACCATCAATAGGCTAACCTTATCACGGGTTCTATATCATATCGTTTACACAGAATACGTTGTACTGCGTGATGTGCCTACCCCCTGCCCGCCGAAGCACTTGACAGAACTACAAATAGTAAGCCTGCCCTCTGCATTGCAGCATCTGTGACTCTCTTTATGTTACATGTATGTTAGTCCTGTGTGTCTCTTGTTTGAAAATACGGGCACAGCCTGCACCATAACTGTTAAGGGCCGCCACTGCCTGGCCCTTGATACATACCATCGCGCATTAAGACACCTTTGCAAATAGAAGGCAATTGCGATCATAACCGAAACTTCGCATTTTGTGACTTTTCCCAAACAGAATGTAATTGCGATAAAAATGGAATTATTGCATGCGATTGAGCACGCACTAATTGATACTTATATATCGGTCCCAGCGCTCACGGACACGATATCTTCACGCTCATTATCACCAGAAGTTTTTCCATTCATCACTGTGGCATGAAGTATGAAAGCACTGAGACACTGCACGACGTAACAGGCTAGTAAGAATGTTTGCGCCTGACACCTGTTTACTTTCTCTTCCCCACAGGTTTTCTACTTCTTTCAACTCATGCTCTATATTTTTTGAGCTTACCACCTTTGGCCAATGTGCCAATTGGTACAGTAAGGATTTAGGATAGGGTGAGTCTTTTAGGGGGCTCACACCGTCCATCTCCTTGGTCCTGACGAATACCGGGTATTTACCCATATGGTAGAAACATGTTGACCAACTCACCATGACACATATAGAGATACTTAGGTCGTAACTCTCCTCCCAGTATCTCGCCCCTTATTTTTTATTATTGTCCAGTTGCTTTTTAATAAAACTCACTTTTTCAAGTTAAACCAGGACAATTTTTAACATTTATTTTTCTGCACCCACATTCACAACCTGCTCCACTGTACTACAGGTGTCGAAGCACACCCTGGTGACGCTAGGCCACCAGGGTGGACCCCGATGTTGAAGCATGTCACCACTAGGTGGTGAGTGAGGGGTTTCTTACAAAAGGAATAATTATTTCTCCTCTTGGAAAACCTTCAGCTTAACTTCGGGTGATACTCCTCCATCTGTTTTCTAATTCCTAAGTATAACCACCATACACCCCTGTGGAATTCAGGGTTGTTCCCAAATCTATGTAGCGATGGTATGTGGAAACACTGGGAACGACAGGGTATTCTGACAGTGGGGGACATCATGGTCAGGGAAGAGATTAGACCCTTAGAAGATCTTCAGCAGGGATATCCCCTGCTAGGTATTCAAGACTTTAAGTATGCTCAAGTTTCCCATACAATAAAATCTAAGAGGCCACGTATCGCTCTAGGCAAAAGGTGTAGTATACTGGATTATCTGATGGGAGGAGGGCACAGAGTCAAAGGCATAAATAGAACATTAATGGAGGAAATTCAGGATGATATGGAAAAAACCGAGGCCTCATGGGCAACGAAATTGGAAGACCCTGATGTAGACCTGGATAGAGCACTACAGCTGGATAAAAGATTCTTACGCACCTCTAACCTAAAAGCGCAACATTTTAAAACACTTTTTAATCTATATTATACACCCTCAAAGCTATTTGAATGGGGGAAGAGGGAGGATAACAGATGTCCTAGGTGCTTGGAGGCACCAGCGGATCTTATACACATGTTTTATCAGTGTGAAAAACTCAGAATGATTAAAAGAGAGATTGAGGTATCCTGGGAGGGGCTGCTAGATATTAAGATAAGTCTATTCCCAACACTGATGATTCTAGGCTGCGAAAGCAAGCTGGCCTTAAAAGCTGAGACGGAGGCCCTGGTTTTTATCTCAGTAGCAGTACTCCATATGCTCATCTCAGCCGCCTGGAAAGATACGGTGGCACCATCTTTCCAGATGTGGCTGACCAGACTTCTAGGCATACATAATTTAGAGGCTGCCCTATACGAGGTTAAGGGCAGAAAATGATGGGAGATGGGTCTAAAGATCTGGACACCCGTGGATAAATGGAGGGCCACTAGGCTGCAGCAGTAATCAATGTAGTGCTGTACTGTGTAATTATGTATATAACTGTTTTTTATACTCATTTTTTCAATCACTGTATAATCTGTATTCATATTTGTATGATTGTGTATATATGATGTTTCTCTCTTTTAAGGCTTCAATCGATTCTGAGGATCCTTTTTTAATGTCGGATGACATTTATTTGTTTGTATAATGAAGTTAATCTTTTGTATTGTGTCAATCAATTCTCAATAAAAAAAATTAAAAAAAGGAGGGTGTGCATGTATATCTAAGTTACTAAAACCCAAAACAACAACTTTTACTTTTTTTTTGCACAAAACATAACGCCTTATGGCATATCTACAGCATATCCCACAGCTCAGTTATCTGTTCTAAAACAAGCATTCAGCATTTCACAAAGATGCTTCATGCAAAGTCAAGATGTGAGTGAGACCACACTAGGGCAGTGTGCACAGAAAATCTGACACCTATTTAAACAGTGCGTGTTTAACTATGCTTAGCAACTTCACACTACAAATGTGACTTAGTACAAGCTCAAAGAAAATATCTCACCATCAAAGCATATCCATACCTCCGTTATAATTTAGAAAGAGCTACGCTAAAGAATATCTAATATGCAAGTTTAACATGTACACCTGAAGTGCATTTTTTCCACTTTCAATTCTAAGTGTTTTTGTCCTCTTTTACAATGGAATAAATAGGATTACAAGTCCCAGAATGCAAAGAAAAACATTCCCTGTGACAGGCAGATCATGAATATACATATAAAACGTTCACATCTTCAAATAAACTATTACATATAATCTTAACCATTATAGTACAATGTTTTTTCTACCATTCAGAGAATGGAGTTATGCAGCACAAGGGCATGAGGAACTTCTTGGCAACACATTGTGAACTAACTTTACAGACACCTACTCTGCAGCTGATACAAACTGTGTCTTAGTCTCCTAATAATAAATATGTACAAGCACTCATATGCCAGTCATAAACCATTATATACATTTCAGACTCTTTTTTTACAATCTCGCATACACATATATCTTCTTAATCAATTATTGGGGCTGAAAAGAAATACAATTCAAATAGCTTTTTTTGCTCCTATTAGAGAGATGCAATATTCTCAGGGTTTGTAAAAACTAAGCATAAGAATGGCACACCATTTTCATACAAAGCAATCATATATGGCACCCTTTTTAATTTTGCACTGCCTGATACACGCACAAGGCAGCAAAAGAAAACATTCCTTTCATATTTTAGTATTGTAACTGCACTTCTCAATGTTTTGACGCTTTCACTTCCTTTTGCAAAGATCACCAAAATGGAAGCCTATATGTGTATAGTTGCAACATATTTGTGATCATTGCAGTGAATTCACACAAAAAAATGGGAGTTCAAATAACTTACCTTCATACTTTTAGAACTTTCACAGTACACTACACTTTTATTTAGCCAGCCCTCACTAGGAAATGAAGGCCTTTTAATAGTTATATAAGTTTAAACATCTCACATTAATATGAAATAGTGACCTGTGTCTTTAACACCCTTACCTCAATATACTCTTAGCAAAGTCTCCTTACTTATCTGCTAAAACTACATTCTAGAAGGACCATACTTGTTACAAAATGAGCTGCAGCATGTGGGGTTTACTGTACACATTCAAAAGCATATCCATGTCTGTATTACATTTTTATTTACCAGAGTCAATCACAGATGAAGTTACTAATCCTCTCAGCAAACTACCTAATTTAATTCACCTACATGTTCAAAACATCCAATCAAATAGGTGTTATTTCCAACCAGCAGAACACCTACATTTTAACTGCCTTTCATTTAGAAAATGGCCTAATTGAGCTCCAGCCTTCTCCTGTCAGTTACAGCTCCTTCACTTCAAAATGGTTAGAGTGTGGATTGTGTGCCACAGCTATGTCTCCTGGGCTAGAGAAGCTGCTAGAAAGAATGGTATTGACAGAGACTTGGGTTTGCCTAATGTGAACATTAAATTGATTTGCCAGAGAGGGTTCAAGTGTCATCAATTGCAGCCTTTGGCTAAAATCATTGTGGATTTCCAACCCCCTAATCTCGTTATTGTATACTATTGTGGCAATGACCTAGACACACTGACTGGGTAGGAATGGAAATCCTAATGAAGGATACCTTTGCAGAATTAATGACTATTTTCCCTCTCACTGACGTGGTATACTCCAACATATGCCAAAGGCAGAATGGAAGTGATCTAATCAATTCTGTCCACAAATTGACAAAGCCAGGAAACATGTTAATAAAACTGTTTCTGCATTTCTCAGAGACCATAACATGGGATCTATATACAACAACAACCTGTGTTTTGACATGCATGGAATCTATAGAAGTGAAGGAGTTCACTTTACAGATGAAGGCAACAGGGTGCTTCTAAGCAACCTAAAACTCTACATCCTTTTTTATTATGTGTAGCTGTCATACACACATAATTAGGACAAAGGCTCTTGTGAGAGCTTCCTAGTGCTTAAAATATTGTTAATTTTCATTAGACACGTTCTTTGTTTTAATTTTTTTAATTATTCACGTCAATGTAGCAATATTCGCAAATATGTCACGAAATCACAAAACAAAAGCACACATTCAATTGAAACCAGCACATTAAAAAATGCATAACCCAAAATAATTATTCTAACCATCACACTACATACATTGCTATCTAAATAACTCTGAAAAAAACATGCATAACTCTCTGGATGTGTCTGTCCCATCATGTATCACTGAGTGGCGAATGTGACTGAGTGCATGAGTATGTCAGTGGGTCAGTGACTGGATCTATGAGTGTCTCCATGCATCTAACAGTGGGTGTCTCAGTCTCTGAATGCTTCCATGAGTGTGTTCATCACTGTCTGAGTGGGTCTGTGAGTGGATGTCTGATTCTCTCAGTGGTTCTGCGAGTGGGTGCATTAGTTAATGTATGCATTTGTGAGTGGGTTTTTCACTTTATGATCTTGTTTTATTTTTCTAGGTTTGTGAAAAAAGAAAATTCTCTACATAACAGGATATATGCTTAACCACCAACATGTTTGTTGCATTGCAATCTATCTTGGCATTAGATATCAGTGGTCTGGCCACTGTGTGGTTGGCAGGGGTTTCTGATTACAAGTGTGAATGTACATATGAACAGCTTTTAAACACCTGGAAGTGTGTACTCGGTGTGGGGTGAAGTGGCTGTTCATTTCAGAGACAATTGCCATTCAGAGGTCTTAGATGGCTCCTTGCTTTGCTAGCTGATACCATTCCGTCACCAGGGACAAGCTCTTCCCTGTGATTACCTGAGTGTGATGCTGCATCCGTTCAAGGAGCGTGCATTGTAATGGAAAACCAATTGTAGTCAAAACAATAAGACACCTTATTATATAAATTCTTACACTTTGGAACAGATGTACACTTTATGAGAAAAGAAGATTCTGACTGAAAATGCAGTGAAAAAGTTGAACAAAACTGGTGGTACGCAATGCTGTTTTGTGCGCTCAAGGATACTGATAGAGAAACTGGAAGCATTCAGAAACAGGCTCTCGTGTCCTGGGGTAGCATCTTGCTTACCCAGTCACAGAGGAGCACATGTATACCCCATGCATGTGTACAGCTCAGGGTATCACCGGTATCCTGAAGAAGGAAAACAATAAAACACAAAAAATCAAACACACTCCATTCTGGCAACAGAACCACACTGTGGAGCGGAAAATGTGAAAGGGAAAAGAAACAACACCAACAAAACAGTCCTCATAAATAGAAGTAGGAAAAATAGTGTTATATGAGCATCTGTTGGACTGTAATCCCCCAAGAAAACAGCCTGCAGTTATTATAGTCGTAAAAAGTGAATAGTTCTCAGTTAAATATGATTCCAGTTTCTTGAATGTGAACATCATTTCAATACGTTTGAGAAAAAGTCATGTTTTAGGAATGAAAATATATGTTTTAATACAATTTTGAGACTCTCTTTCCCCAGTGATTGTGTGTCATTCCAGTTTGCCTCTCACTCTCGTTTGCTGTCTCTGTATCTGGGTCACACTCTTACCATATCAGACACTGCCTTAATGTGCTGTCTCGGTCACTCCATGTCTCTCTTAATCTCCCTCCCTGTGTCACCCTGTCTTTCTCTCTCTTTTCTTCCTGTATCTCTACGTTTAATTTCTTTCATTTTCTCCCATCTCTCCTCTTGTACTGCATCTCTATTCTAAATAACCATATTAGCATTCTCTCTGCCTCTCTCTTAATTTCTTTCTTTACCCCACCTCTCTCTGTTTACCCAATCTGTCTCTGTTTTTCTCTCCAACCTACTATCTTGCACTCTCATTTTTTGTATCTCTTTCGTCTCATGCCACTGTTCTCAACTGTTCTGCTGTGTACCGTTCTCTGTAGCTACCATACCTCCTTCTCCTTCCATGTTTCATGCTACAGTTTCCTGCAGCCTGCCAATGCACTGTCTCTCTCCATGGAAGTCTCTCTCTTGCCCATGTCTCCTTCCTTGCCTCAGATCTGTGCTGTGGTATGCCTGTTTCCTGCTGTCTCCTCCCTCTCTCAAAGCCTCAAGCTCATTCTTCAGCTCTCCCTTGTCACTGCCACTAGTCTGTCTGTGCCTGTCTCTTTCTCTGTCTTACTCTCTCTGCACTCAAGATGATTCCGACATTAAAAACAAGTGTAGGAGACTGGGTTTATGTTTCTTTCAATTCATGGAGATATTCTTGAATGTCACCGTGATTTAAAATGAAAATAGCTTTTTTGCCCTGCCGGGGTCCCTTTGGGGGCCGAGGACCAAGGCTACTGGGCTAGGGTATTCGTACCCTGCCCACTTTTCTTTTTTTCTGCATTTTATTTTTGAACTTCCAAAATGTCTGCCAATACTTCCTGGTTGAAGTGTTGGCAGCCAATCAGAGCTCTGCATGTCCCTGCACAAGCTCTCTTATTTTTGTGAAGGCTTCGCGGTTGTAGAAATACAAATTTGGATGTCTTTTAATTTCTCAAAAAATGCTGAATGGATTCACACCAAATAAATGAAAGCACTTTCCGCTAACCAAAAGCTACCTTTTGGCATAATTCGGTGTAATTCTGCCATCGGTTTAGGCTGTAGTCATGTTCAAACCCCCACAGAAATTAATATGGGAAACACACTATTTTTGACCCCTTTATCTCAACCCCCGCTTGACGGATCTTCTCAAAGCTTTCCATGCACGAGTAGAATGACACCCATTTTTGGGGGGAAATTTCATGAAGATTCGTCACCTGGCGCCAAAGATATAGGCAAGTTAAAAAATAAATCCTATGGAACAATTGTCTTAGCTATGACTACCTACTGGCGACTGCCAGTAGGTACTATATATAAATAAATATATATGTGTGCATTTATATAATTTCTAGTTTCCTGCAAAATACTTTCATTTATCATGATTAAAAGGCATCTGCTGTAAAAGGCACATTCATTGTAAAAGATTTCGTAGTAAAAGACTGCCATTGTAAAGGCTTTTTCATTGTAAAACCTTCGCTGTAAAGACATCCCGTATTTTAGCCTTTATTGTAAAGGCTGTTTCCCTAAGAGCCAAGGTGCCTATTAGGCTTTGTTTGAAGAAATACATTGCAGGCAGAGTTATTCTTCTTCTGTCCAGATACCTGACAACAAGGGTTTGTGAGGCTGTCACTCAGTTAATGTGAGCTGTGGTTTGCATGACTGTTGTGCGAGTTATGGATTGTGCTCCTAACTATAACTTGCGAATTTAAGAGGTTTTTGGTTTTACTTCTTAACCATAACTGCACTGCCACTTGGTCCCCCTTCCCTGTTGAATTATGGCTGGGTCCCAGTGGATATACATGTAATTCTGTCTTCATTATCTATAATGGATGTACTCCTTTAATGGATATATTCTCAACATGGCACTAGTAGACGCCCACAGGATAGACACTATGATTTATATGTTTTCTCTCTTTGGCTGAAGGACTCACTTGCATCCCTACCAGTATGCGTACTCGTTTGACTGCCACATGAAGATATAATTTTGTCCTTTGAAAATAGGGCTACAATTTAGTCTATAGACAATTATCTCTAAACTCAATATGTTCTTTAATATGTTTCTTATTGTTACGCAGTTTGCTTTTCTATACTCTATACATGTTAGCTAAATTACTTCTTATTATTTACTACAGATGTATGTCCAACATGGTGCCTGTGGATGCTTATAAACTAGCTATGGAGATTGATTATCCTTTACCTAGGATGGACCATTAAGCTTTAGATAGTTAGATTTCTTTGCATTTTGCAAGTGGGGCAAAACAGATGTCATGCTATTACTTGATTTATCTGGATGTGACAGGATAATTATATCCCCTTAGGGAATACGTTATAGATATGTATACACCAATAAATTGTATCACTGCATAAGGCTTCACAGCCAGTTTTGTTCCAATTCTTCGGTGCGGGTATGTCTACATGTATTGGAGTAAGAGCAATACTTTTATGAAATTGAACATACATTTGAACTGTTTACAGGGATGCAGTCCTGTTTCTTGCTCTCAATAAAATGTCCCCTTTTGCAGGAAGACTAACACCACTATATAGGTCTCCCCCAATCCTTTTTGATACTGCGGAATGCAAACATGATGTCTTATAAGTATAACCATCTCACTGAGAGACGCTTTATTAGAGAACTCCCCGTAGGAATCCAGTCGTCTTTTTGTCAGCATAAAGGAAAGCTAATGGAATATTTACATATTGTAAGGTGATCCAGCTGAAGCAGGAGGGGGGTCTCGTCTCTGGAGGTCTTGTTGGTCTGGGTAACAAAATCTTTACTTACTACTTCTCCTTTCTGGCATTGCTTCAAATCAAATCATTGGACCATTTTTCAATATCAATCACTCTTGTCAGTTAGAAAACCCCTACCAACTGCTACCAACATCACTTAGGTCTTCCGATGGATCTTGCGTTGAGCAAAAAGGGACTAGAATGTTCGGGGAATGAACAATTGTCCCATGAGGATCTGGAATAGATAATTGTTATCTCAAATTAATGTCTCAACACAACTTTGCACCTTTATCAGCCATGAGTATAGATTCCTTGAGACAAAGAATATCACTAAAAGAATGAGACGGAATCGATTAAGGCAATTTAGTAAATACATTTATCTACTGTCTCAAGAATGTGGGATAAACAGAAACAAATTAAAGATCAGATTTTTAATAACCCGCTGAAATTGAGAGATTACTGGTCCAGTGATGCCAATTCAAACCACTCAATGTCCTTTCAGGTTCTGTCCTCAAGTCATCAGTTTGTGTCTGTTATGCAGCTCCGATTGCCACATTAGGAGTCAGAATAACCCCCCCAGCGAGAAAGGTTATCTCCCTGCACCCTATTGCCATCCGACAAAAGCAAGGATAAAGTCTCTATTCACTTAAGGTTCAGTTCTTTAGTGTCTTTGTCACTAATAATGAGTGATTTTGGCAAGGGAAAAGAATTACGTTCAGGATAGGTAACATGCGTGTGATAGAGCGCGCAGGTCACCCGACTCTTATTTTTCCAATATGCACACTTGGGCCCATAACGTATTTATCACTATATTTTCATAAATCAGGTAACCAGCACACCCCTATCAGTAATCCTTGTTCTTTTCCCTTTATTTCCGTGTACCTGACTTACCAATCCTCGGAAACAGGTACCTAAGATCACAATAGATCAGGAGCTAAAAGTGGATAGGCAAATCAACATGAATTCATTCTTTATATATTTGAAAATGTTTATACTTTTGTAATAACCACAAACGCAAGAAGTTTTCAACACCTTTATCTAATTAATTGTCGTCATCATATGCCATGAGAATGAAATTTACACAGATCAGACTATCAATAACTAAGATTAGAAATATAGTGTAGCTATGAATCAAAGTGAGAATCATTTATAAATCGAAGAAATAAGGAAGGGGAAAATAAGGAACACGCTATTTTAGTCTATCAGACTTTCACAACGTTACTAAAGGCGGGTAGAGAAAGGAAACATGCTAATCAAAGTAAGCTTTCAAATATTCTAACGGTTAAGAAGAAACGAACCTCATGAAAGTTTCTATATCAACAAGTGCTTATTTTCTATAGGGAGGGTAAGAATGGAACATACTATATATGTAAACAGTTCAGTGTTTGACTAAAGGTAGGGAGAAAATATGGAACATGCTAGTAAACACTTTGCATGAAAGTCAAAATTTATATAAATTCAGGGAAATTGACATAGGCAAGTTTGCTTTATTTAAGACGGGAGAGAGAAAAGATTTAGATAGACAAACACCCACACGGAATATATTTACCTAGAACAGGATGGAGACTAACCCTGGCCACGGGTCAGTTGGGAAAGGCGGGAAAGGACCCTCAAGGACTTAGGATGCCAGTAGGCGAGCAGGTACAGCTCATGGACAGTCAGGACAGGATAACCCCAGGATTTGGATCAGGACTGGGCTCACCAAAGGGTACGACCAACACCTGCAGCTTCGGATACAACGCCTGCGCTACTCCCTCTCTGCAAGGAATCTGCCAATAACCCGATTGGGTTCTCGAATCTCCCAGCAAAGTGCTTCGCCAGCACTTAAGGTTTCCAAACTCCGACTGAGTTTGTGGAAATTTCGGACAGAGTGCTCCGCAGCTCTCTGTATCAATCCCCTATAGAGTTCGTTGGGTCAGTGACAGGTCAGCTATTCGGACAAGTCGGACAACTTCTCTAGCTAAACCTAGGCTAGTTATACTGTTTTCGGGTCGGTGTACCACCCACCAATGTTGCAAGTGAAAGGATCCCCAACTTCGGATTGGACAAGAGAGGCGGTTAGGTCATGACACCACCTATAATTTGAACTTTCACAGACTTAATATTCAATTTTCGAACCCACCCCTTACATTCCAGTTCCCATGGCATGTGAGTTTAAGAAAACAATAGAGTACACAGTACAACATTACAATGTAACAAATGCAGGTACAAGTTTATATCTTCGCGCTGGGGCGCAGGTCAGTTTCCCAGGAGCATCTTTGCTTTGACTGCCAGCTGGCTGGGTTCCACTGCTGTATGACTCTTTTCCCCCATCACGTGATTGGTACCGCACGGGCTTCCAAGATGGAGTAGCACCTCTCTCCCAGGCCCCCGAAGAATATTACATGAAAAGTAAGCGAAAACAATTTAGAAACACAGAAAAAATGAATACACTGTATACCATGATTGGCTATACTACACCCCTTACTTTATAATAACTATAGCGTTAGGAGTTAAGCAGAACGGAATAGCTGGGCTAAAGCAGCAGTGCAAGCGAAGAGCATGTGAGAAACAAAGCGGCCATTTTAGCTGTACTGCCCATGAGCGACTAGTTCCCTCCAGAACTGCGAGTGCGTCACATCACATGGGTATGACCGACGCATGCGCAGACTAGAATCCCGCAAAGCAGCGACCATTTAATATGCAAGCGTAGTTAGGATTTGTATACACATAGGCAAGCGTCACTGGGACACCCCCGTGTAGTGTAAAAGTGGAATATTAATAAGACAAACATGTTGGTTATAACGTTAACGTTATTCGAGGGTCATGAATACAAGCAAGTCGCGTAATGTGCGAATTCTTGCTCCATCAATCCCCTCTTTGATGATATTTACTATCATCACTATTAATGGAACCAGATGCCAACTTCTCACATCTCACCCATTTCAATTTCTACGAACTTTTTGTTCAGCCTTTTCTCTGCATCCATATTAGGATGGTAATTCTTTATTCTTTCATAAATTTGATTATTCAGTTCTTCCAAATCAAGCTCATCAACATTCCGTTTCACTCCTCTCTTATTCACAGCATACTTCTTTTTGCATTATTGACATTTACAGCAAATTATTATTATTAGCACGATTAAACTTATTCCTGCTATTGGCATCAGTATTTTACTTACAATATTTTTCCCTATGTTAGAAAACCAACTACCTACAGAGGAGAGACCATCAGTTAGTCTATTCCAGGCACTGTAAACCTCCAGTGGTTGGAGCTCTTTTTCCAAATTAGTTCTGTTACGCACATATTTCTTAATTTCAACACTTTTTTCAGGAATGTAAGTGCAACAATGTTGCGCTTTCAACATTCTACAGACTCTGCCCTCTTTTGCCAATAAGGTGTCAAGAGCAAGCCTGTTTTGTAAAACCATAGACCTGATCGCAACCATTTCAGTATTGACCAGCAGAAAACCAGCAGCAGTGGCAGTCGATAACCGATCCACCACTGTAGACAATTTGCAAATTCTGTGTGTATTCAGAACCACTCCCACTCCAGGTATCAATGCACTAAATATATCACCTAAAATTTCTCCTACACTTTCTCTTTTACTTCGCACTAATCCATTAGTATTTTCATTGCTTCCAGCGGCGTCATTCACATGGTATATTTTCGGGAAGACAATTCCAAAATAGCAGCTTCCATACCAGTGATCCGGCAATTTGAAATAAGCCTTGTTTCCACATATATAATAAATTCCGGGAAACACAGGTTCTGACCCATTTTTGAAACCCCAACCTCCAATTACTTTGTAATTGTGTTCGCATTCACTGGAACCGATGAATATATTATTATAATAACTAGTCTTTTCTCTATGAAGACAAAGTTTCCCTTTTCTTTCGAAATCCAGCAACAAAGCAGGGTTAGCTTCACTATTTGAGGTGCTTTCCATGTTTTCTGCCCATTTAGGAGTTTTCTGTCTTTTGTCATTTGCCTTTCTTTGGAAACTTTCCCTTCTTTTCTCTGCCATATTTAGAAACATTTTCCCTTGTTCATGTAATGAACAGGTCAAGTTATCTCTGTGTGCTTCACCTAAATCTATAGTACCTATTGTCAGAAAGTATTCTCCCATATAACGTGTCACATCACTCTTGGTATGTACAATATTCAGATTTCCACGTATAGGAAGTTCAGAAAATATTACATCAGAGTTAGAATAATAATACTGTAATGTTCCTCTATAAAATAAGCTAGCTAAAATACTACAGGAAATTCCATAGGTTAGGGGTAAATGGTGATAGGTCACACCTTCAGCTACAGATGTGGGTAGCTTCATAGAAACGTAACTGTCCTCTATTTCCATGGCTTCTACGTAGTGTACTAAAAGGTTTGCAAATACATTTAAATGAGTTCTGTTTTTGATTCTGTGATAATGTAGTCTTCCCTCATCTGATGCATCTAAGTCCATTTTAGTCTGTCTAAGGCTAAGTGTTTTCTCATGTCTTTCTATACTTCATGGTGTCTCTTCTGTTTGCAGAACTTCTGTGTCTTTTGTCACTTGTTTAGTAGGGTACAGGTTAGTGTCTTTACTCATCATGAACGGAATAGTAATTGTTAGTCCTATCCATAATATCAGTACTATTGCTACACTACACAAACATACTTTGCAGCATGACTTACAACAGTTTTGTCTAGGTCTTCCATTCACATTAGAATCAGACATTGTGGCTGAAAAGAAGTTTTCCAACCCCTCTTTGAAAACCTTTTTCACAAGCTGCTTACACAAGGTAGCTTTCAGGTAGGATCTTCTTCTTCGGAAACTTGGTCAGCAATCAGTTCTTCATCAGTCTCTTCACTTATCTCAAGGTTTTCAAATTCCTCTAACACTAGGTAAGTCCACTCAGGTTTCTGATATTTTTCGTTTTGTCTTTTTATTCGGGCACTTCTTCTTTTAGTCTTGGCTCCAGCTTTCTCCTTTTCACTGGATGCCTGTTTTCTGTCTTCTAGTTTTTCCTCTACCGTTTTCAGTCTTAGTCTCAGTCTTTTTATGAATCTTGGTTCACTTTTCTTCTTTTTGAGTCTTTTAACTGGCACTGTTGTTTTGCTTTCTTCTAATGGTCTTTTATTTTCATTCAGTTGTGGCACATTTATTTCAACGCTGTCTTCTTCCCTTCCTGTCTGACTAGTTCCAGGTCTTATCTCAGTCTCTTCTGCCTGGTTACTAAGCTGATTCAGAAAAGGGAGTGGTGATGAACAGAGTGTCTGAATTAAGCAGACCACTCTTACCCAGTCCAAAGATCAGGGCTTGATCCATCACCGATTTTTATCTCACTGCACCATCCCAGCTCAGAACTTGGCTATATGCAAATTAGTCTGACCCTGGCCCAGTGTATCATGGGAACAGGGCAGACCAAACTACCAAGCCAATTCTTATACTGGGAAGGAAACAAGCTTCCGGGGACCGGTTTCTGGCATTTCAGCCGTCTTCGGCCCGGCTTGCTTGAATCCTGATGGTGCAATGAGCAAGGGACTCACATCTGAGTATACCCTTCCACGCTTATGGTGGACAAAAATGATTCAGAAAAGGGGGTGGTGATAACCAGAGTGTCTGAATTAAGCAGACCACTCTTACCCAGTCCAAAGATCAGGGCTTGATCCATCACCGATTTTTAGCTCACTGCACCATCCCAGCTCAGAACTTGGCTATATGCAAATTAGTCTGACCCTGGCCCAGTGCATCATGGGAACAGGGCAGACCAAACTACCAAGCCAATTCTTATACTGGGAAGGAAACAAGCTTCCGGGGACTGGTTTCTGGCATTTCAGCTGTCTTCAGCCCTGATCTTTGGACTGGGTAAGAGTGGTCTGCTTAATTCAGACACTCTGTTCATCACCACCCCCTTTTCTGAATCGTTTTTGGCCACTATAGGTGTGGCAGGGTATACTCAGACATGAGTCCCTTTCTCACTGCATCATCAGGATTCAAGCAAGCCGGGCCGAAGACGGCTGAAATGCCAGAAACCGGTCCCCGGTAGCTTGTCTCCTTTCTGGTGAAGAATTGGCTTGGTAGTTTAGTCTGCCCTGTTCCCATGATGCACTGGGCCAGGGACAGACTGATTTGCATATGGCCAGGTTCTGAGCTGGGATGGTGCAGTGAGATAAATAATGGTGATGGATCAAGCCCTGATCTTTGGACTGGGTAAGAGTGGTCTGCTTAATTCAGACACTCTGTTCATCACCACCCCCTTTTCTGAATCGTTTTTGGCCACTATAGGTGTGGCAGGGTATACTCAGACATGAGTCCCTTTCTCACTGCATCATCAGGATTCAAGCAAGCCGGGCCGAAGACGGCTGAAATGCCAGAAACCGGTCCCCAGTAGCTTGTCTCCTTTCTGGTGAAGAATTGGCTTGGTAGTTTAGTCTGCCCTGTTCCCATGATGCACTGGGCCAGGGACAGACTGATTTGCATATAGCCAGGTACTGAGCTGGGATGGTGCAGTGAGATAAATAACGGTGATGGATCAAGCCCTGATCTTTGGACTGGGTAAGAGTGGTCTGCTTAATTCAGACACTCTGTTCATCACCACCCCCTTTTCTGAATCGTTTTTGGCCACTATAGGTGTGGCAGGGTATACTCAGACATGAGTCCCTTTCTCACTGCATCATCAGGATTCAAGCAAGCCGGGCCGAAGACGGCTGAAATGCCAGAAACCGGTCCCCGGTAGCTTGTCTCCTTTCTGGTGATGAATTGGCTTGGTAGTTTAGTCTGCCCTGTTCCCATGATGCACTGGGCCAGGGACAGACTGATTTGCATATAGCCAGGTTCTGAGCTGGGATGGTGCAGTGAGATAAATAACGGTGATGGATCAAGCCCTGATCTTTGGACTGGGTAAGAGTGGTCTGCTTAATTCAGACACTCTGTTCATCACCACCCCCTTTTCTGAATTGGTTACTAAGCTGGCCTTGTTCAGGTGTATGCTGATTTTGGCTTTTGTTTGTTTCAAATTCTGTTTCCTGAACGCATTCGTCTATCTCTAGCTGATCCTGTTCATGCACTTTGAACCCTTGGTTTTCTTCCGCATGAACTTCAGCCCTAATTTCTAACTGTCCCTTTTCAGTCTCTGGAGTTCTTGGAGGTGTGTCGATAACCTGCCCTGTCCCTATCTGACCTTCCTCCTCATCAGATTTGACATGGATTTCTATTATCTGATTATCTCCTTCTATTCCTGTCTCGTCCTCACTCTCCCACTCTCTATCTAAGTAGGTGTATCTTCGATTTCTTATTGGATCGAGAGTCAGATCGATTACTGGGACCCACTCGTCTTGACTGGTGCTCAGTTGTTCGTCATCAGCTATTTCAGGACCAACGTCTGGTGACCCTTCAACTGCACAACCTTCAGCCTCAGCGACTTCTTCTGTCACCTTCTTCGTATGACTGGCATGTATCCACTTTGGCACACCTGCACACTTCACCGCGGTTGTGGTGACAAGAATCACTTGTCTTGGTTTTCCCCACTTCGGTGCAAGGCAACTCGACCGGGTGTGTTTCTTTAGTACAACCCAATCACCTGGGTTCAGATTATGGACTGGAGTTGTTGGCCTGGCGACGGCGTCTTCCCCAATCTGGTGAGAGATAGAACGCACTTGGTCACCCAGTTGCTTGCAGTACTCTAGTACCAAATTATCAGAAATACTTAGCAGTTTGTGTCCTGGTACCCATGCTTGCCGCATTACTCTTCCCATCAGTATCTCATGGGGACTCAGGCCTGTTTTTCGATCTGGAATACTTCTTAGTCCCATCAGGACAAGGGGTAAAGCGTCTATCCAATTCATTCCAGTAGAGTCACACATTTTCCCCAATCTTGACTTTTTAGTGCCATTCAGCTGTTCTACTATTCCAGAAGCCTCTGGATGATATGCACAGTGCAGTTTTTGTGTAATTTTGAATGCCTCACAGAGCTGGCCTATTACGTCATTTGAAAAATGTCCACCTCTGTCTGATTCAATTGTGACTGGAAAACCGAACCTAGGTATCAGTTCCCTTAGTAATAATTTGGCTACAGTAATAGCATCATTTTTCTTAGCTCGGTAAGCTTCCACCCATTTTGAAAACAGGCAGACTATGACAAGGACGTACTTCATTCCTTTACAGCGGGGTAACTGTATAAAGTCAATTTGTAGTCTGACAAAAGGGCCCTCTGCTTTTCCAATTGCACTTGGCAATACTACTGTTTTCTTCCCAGGATTAAATTGCTGACAAGTTAAGCACCTTTGGCAGAGCGCCTCGGCAATGTTCCTGAACTTCGAATTGTACCATGCCTGTTTGAAAACCCGGACCATTGCGTCTCTCCCTATGTGTGTATCTCCATGTATCAGTCGGGCCATAGGAGCAAGCAAACTGTCTGGCAACACAGGCATACCATCAATGCAGACAATGACACCATCTTCATTCCTTTGCCGACAACCAAACTTTTCCCTTTACTCTGGTTCTGCGGCAGCCTGCAAAATTTTCAGTTCCTCCGATGTTTGTACATCCTCAAACAACATAAGTTGGCAGCTGTTTCCGATTCCCCCCAATTTGATATTGACTGACATTCTATGTCTTGTTGGGCTAATTGGTCAGCATATCTATTTCCGGCTGTCACATCGTCATTGCCAGATTTGTGAGCAGCACACTTGACCACTGCCAATTCTTTTGGTAACTGGATTGCTTCCAGTAGGTTCTGTACCACTTTCCCATTTCTGATAGGAGTACCCGAGGAAGTCATAAATTCTCTTTGCAGCCACAACTGGCCGAAGTCATGCACAACCCCATAACCATACTGGCTATCAGTGTATATGGTTATTCTCTTGTTTTTCCCATATTTACAGGCTTTTGCCAATTCAACCAATTTGGCTACTTGTGCAGACTTTACTCCAAATAGATAGGATGCTTCTACTGTCTTTGCTAGAGTACACACGGCATAGGCAGCGCTTAAGCCTCCTTCCTCATGTCTTAAACATGAGCCATCTACAAACAGCTCCAAATCTTCTATAGGCAAGGGCGTTTCCTTGATATCTGGACGTGGTTTCGTACTAAATTCAGTCAGATCAATGCAATTATGCTCGATCTCTCCTTTGACTTCTGCAACCAGAGTATCTGGTAATAGAGTTGCTGGATTCAGTATATTACATCTAGTGATGGTTACATTTGCTGCACCCACCAGAATTCTTTCATACCTAGTCAGCCGACTAGGTGTGAGGTACTGAGTTTTGGTTCGGGTTAGTAGGATTACCACTGCATGTGGGACATACACAGTTACAGGATGTCCCATGACAATGGATTCACTTTTTTCAAGACTCATGCAAGTTGCAGCTACTGCTTTCAGATATCCAGGTAATCCAGCCGCCACTGGATCCAAGGTAGCAGAGAAATATGCCACCGGACGTCTAGTCAGCCCATGAATTTGAGTTAAGACTGAAAGTGCACAATTGTCTCGTATGTCACAAAACAGCGCAAAGTCTTTTGAATAGTCAGGCATTCCCAATGCGGGAGCTGTGCATAGACAGTCTCGCAATTTCACAAATGATGTCATGCTTTCATCCTCCCATTCCACTGGATCTTTTGCACCTTTCTTTGTCATTTTTATTAATGGTTTCGCCAGAACTGCAAATCCCACAATCCATTGCCTACAGTACCCTACAAATCCTAGAAACATTCTTATTTCTTTCTGAGTATTTGGTATTTCCATGTTTCGAATTATCCTAATTCGTTCTGAAGTGACTTTCCTGATACCTTTTTCTATCTGGTGCCCCAGATATTTCACTGAATTGGCACAGAACTGTAATTTGTCTGGTGATACTTTGTGTCCTCCTTTACCTAAATGATTCACTAAGGCAATGGTATCAGTGACACAGTCTTTCCGACTTTTAGACGCCACCAATAGGTCGTCTATGTATTGGACCAAAACTGATTCTCCAGGTAAGACCAAGGATTCAAGGCATTTTTTCAGAATCTGATTGAAATTTGAAGGACTCTCTGTGTACCCCTGAGGAACACGATTCCAGACGTAGATATGACTGTCGAATTCAAATGAGAAAAGAAATTTGCTGTCTGGATGCAATGGGATTGAAAAGAATGCATGACATAAGTCAATGACGGTAAACCATCCAGCATTCCAGGGAATTTGGTACACAATCACTGCAGGGTTTGGCACAATAGGACAGCAAGGAACAACAATTTTGTTTACCCTGCGCAGGTCCACACTACCCTGTACTTCCCACTAGGCTTCTTAATTCCAATTATGGGCGAATTACAAGGACTACTCATCACCTCTTGTATGATGTTTGCTTCCAATAATCTTTTTATTTCAATGGCAACCCCTGCTTTCACTTCTGCACTCATTTTATACTGCTTGGTATTTGGGTAAACTGCATTTGCTTTTATGGCTATTTGGATCAGGTCTACATTTGCCATTAATCCTACATCTTTTCCAGTGAAATCCCACTCCTCTGGTTTCACTGTCTGTTGGAGCTCTTCAGGTGTGTCTTGTATTGTCAGTTTCTTAATTTCTGAGTCAGGCCTTATTAACATTAATTTGTAAAGTCCATCTTCATCTGGGGTCTGAATTTCAACGCCTTTTGCTGTGCAAAAGATGGTACAGTTCATTTTGCACAGCAAATCACGTCCCAGTAAGTTCACAGGACTGGAATCACAGACGACAAATCTGTGCATCTCTTTGAAATTCCCTATCGTGATTTCCATGGGCTCAGTTACTGGGGTACTAATTATTTGATTAGAAACACCCACTACTTGGATTGCTTCTCCCGAGAGGGGTAGGTTTGGAACGTCTGCTGTTGTCACAGTAGAACGGGTAGCACCAGTGTCCAACAGAAAGGTGACGTCATTTCCTTCAACCTTTCCTTCAATGTATGGCCCTGTCTGGTCTACCGGCAAGGAGGCGCCAAGCACGCACTCCTCGTCCTCCCCCCTCAGGCCCAGTCAGTAAGGTTCATCACAGAGAAATGTATCATTCAACAGGAATAGCGAAGTTGCTGCATTTCTATCCTCCCTTCCTTCCCATACTTCGACTTCCTCATTCTGCTGTGCTCTATTCTTATAGTTTGGCCTAGGTGCGCGAGGCAGCTGTGTCTGCTTTACCTGCCGCTGTGTCTTTCGTGGCCCCTCTTTCTGCACCTGTGGATTTAAATCATTATTTGGCACATTACCATTCTGTAGCATGGGACACTTGTCTCTCCAGTGCCCTATCTGACCGCACCCGTGACAGGGGAATTTCTTCCGGGCTTCCTCTCGGCTCATTTTTACTCGGGGTTTCCCTCCACCCCCAGGACCTTGATTCGGGGTATTATTATTAATTTTACCTAACTGCTTTTCTTGATGTTCTGTTAATTTCACTTGTGCCCACATAACCTTTTCTTTTAATGCTTTTCGTTTATTTTCCATCTCAA
Source organism: Lissotriton vulgaris (assembly GCF_964263255.1). Lineage (NCBI taxonomy): Eukaryota > Metazoa > Chordata > Amphibia > Caudata > Salamandridae > Lissotriton > Lissotriton vulgaris. The sequence continues at coordinate 670,110,624 of NC_141691.1, read as the reverse complement.
CTTCACAATACTTGGCGTATTTCAGGACCTCATCTATAGGTTTTCCTTGCCAACAGATTTTATTGTCTCTAAACCACTGTGAGATCTCAGGTCTTAGCCCTAACACGAACCAATAAATAAAATGGGTAATATCCTTCATCTCAATGTTATCTATTCCACTGTATGTTTTGAACACTTGTAACAGTCGTTCATAATATGAATGTACAGTTTCATCACGATTTTGGGTAGTTCTATCTATGCGGGTCCAATCAGTTTCTTTAGCTGGCACTTTTCCTTTTATATACAGTATTACTTTGTCATACTGTCTCATCACCTCCGCTGAGGGGGCTCCTGTTCTTGGGTCTCTGGCATACTCCTCACTGGGCCAATCAACCGCAATCTTACATTCTGTCCATAAATCTACAGGAACTACAATGTCGAAGAACCCATCTAGGTCCTTCAAAAGACATTTTTGGACCTTAACAAATCTCTCGACCTGTCTATACCACTCTACAGGCTTTTCTCATAATTTCGGGAAATCATTTGTAAATTACACAATATCTTGTCGGGACCATGGAACATGTACATATTTCCCACCTGGCACTTCTCTCAAAGGATACAAAGTCTCTTCCTTGTCAACTTCTTTTAGGACATATTCAGAAGTCATTTGTCTGGACTTACTGTCTTCCTTTTTCTTTGCCCATCTGGCTTTCCATTTTTCTAAATCTCCCCATTTCTGTAATAGATTCAGCAATTCCCTTATCTGCACCTTTTTCCCTGACACATTCATGTTTTCTATATCCTTGTCAGAAAATTCTGCTCTGTAGGGCTTCTGCAATACTTTGGATCTGCTAACATCTATTCCCATATTAGCTGCTGTGTCCATTAATTTCTCATGGAACACTATTTCTGGTAATGCTTTTACAGATGAACAATAACTCTTCCTCACTAAGGGTGTTCAACCTATCTAGTCCCACGTTCCCAGCCATTAGTTCTTCCAGTTCTATTCTTAATTTGTAAATATCTAATGGTTTTGGCTGAGGATTTACCTTTTCTAATTCTCGGGTCCATCGGTCTATTTCTTCCGGAGTCACTACCGTGGCACTTCGAGTACCTGAAGATGACTCTATCAGGACTTCTCTTGCACTAGTCTGAGTTCTCGTTCTCTGTGCACTGCCTTCTGGTTCTCTTATAGGCAAATCCATCAGGAAAATCATAGATTCGCATTCACTTGTTTGATCATCTACTACTAAAGGCTCTTTTCAGGGTGGTATTTCAGCTGGAGTAATAACTGGAGTATTTGGACTAGCCTGTCTATCCCCATAGAGAGGAACAACTGGGCCAATGGTTACTGGAATTGTCAGAGCTTCAGGACTTGTATTTAGCTGGGTTATTTTCTGAATGAGCTCAATTCTCTGTCTCTGGCCCTTCTATCCCTAGGATGTTTGAAAAATGGGTTTTTCGAACTCAGGGACCTAGACTCCTCATCATATGGTGGTGGATTTTTCATTAATAAATCCTCCAGGTATTCATCTTCTGAATCACCCGCAGCCATTTGATGTCGGGTTTTCTCTGTGCTTTTTCCTCCTACGGGTTTGTCTACACCAAATACTGGAAATAGTCCTTCCACCATCATATTCTGTCTCCATTGTTTCATCTTTTTCTCTTTGGTCTCTCTCTGCATTTTCGGGTACCATTTACTTATTCCCTTATCCATTCTAGGTCTGTCTCGCTCCAGGGCCTCAATCTCCCATTCTTCTAAAGCCTCAAATTGCGTCAATCTTGGTCTGGGGTGTAAGTCATTTATTCGGGTCCTCAAATTGAACAAAATTCTACTATTAAAGGTACCATCTAGGGGAAATGCTAAGATTCCGTCGTCCTTGGTATACTCTACCCAATTTTCCAACCATACACAGGTATGGTATCCTTTGTCAAACATCATAAATGATGCGGGAGTATTAGGTGGTGGAATGATTACACCTTCTCTAGTTTTAATGGGCTTATCTTTCTTGAAATAATTTTTGACCTTGTCTGCGAAAGTCATTTTTCTCTTGCTTCCGTACATATTGTAAGGTCTGCCTCTTAGCATCTGATCCTTACCAAAACCTAAGTGTTTCGGATCAGGTAAAAATTCTGGATACCACATATACCACGTAAACTTAGTTTGCGTGTGAAACTACGTATTTTTGTTTACAATCCTTTTCCAATGCTAGCGCGTCTTTCAACCTTTTTAACAACCAATCAAAACTGTGATTGCAAGTATTTTCGACCAATGGGTGCGCAGCCTTTTTCGCGAGACACGGTCTCACGCTCCGGCACTCACCCCTCCTTTACAATACCAGCTTCGTTACACACCGGCTGTTTCAACCAATACCAGCGCGGCCGGCACAGAGAGACGTCAGCGCAGCTCCGCGACCGACTCCCTCCTTCACAAGGTAACGGAAACTTGATTTCTTTCTTAAAGTGCAAGTGCTCAGTTTAGTTTACAAAGTATAACATTCGCCATTGTGCTCGAGTGCCTAAAAAGTAAGATTTGTTTCCCTGCAAGTAAACCTCTTCTGTCTACTTTTCATACACTACGGATAGACCCTTCTGCCTACCCTTCACACAAGCATGAGAGAACCTGTTACTTCTTTGACTCATCCACTCTTTCCGGGATATATACTAAGTCTAAAGTTTCACCAGCGAACTCCTTTGCTATCACTCAAGCTCCGATGAACCTACTACTCCTTCCTCGTGTGACCCTTACTAGGTTATATCACAACTGAAGTTTCATCAGCGGACTCGTTGCTATCATTTATTCAACAACTCATACAGAAAACCTAACCATGCACTAATTTTTCTCGAGCCACTGACCTCACTGCAAAGCAGATTCTCCTCACCACCCGCTATTCTATTCCCCGGGGATTCCAGACAACATATAACAATCACTAACAAGTTGTTAATTACATTCAATAATATAGCAGCATTTCATCATTACCTAAAAAAAACAATATTTCATAGTATTTCAAAGCAATATATGATTGATCGATTTTTCAAAAGGAAAAAAATATTTAGCAGCACATTCAATTTTTTTTCACGGTTTATCAACGAGTATCTTATCTACCTATCTTAATTAGTCCTAACCATAGCTCTGCTACCAGAAAATTACTGATAGAGCGCGCAGGTCACCCGACTCTTATTTATCCAATATGCACACTTGGGCCCATAACGTATTTATCACTATATTTTCATTAATCAGGTAACCAGCACACCCCTATCAGTAATCCTTGTTCTTTTCCCTTTATTTCCGTGTACCTGACTTACCAATCCTCGGAAACAGGTACCTAAGATCACAATGGATCAGGAGCTAACAGTGGATAGGCAAATCAACATGAATTGATTCTTTATATATTTGAAAATGTTTATACTTTTGTAATAACCACAAACGCAAGAAGTTTTCAACACCTTTATCTAATTAATTGTCGTCATCATATGCCATGAGAATGAAATTTACACAGATCAGACTATCAATAACTAAGATTAGAAATATAGTGTAGCTATGAATCAAAGTGAGAATCATTTATAAATCGAAGAAATAAGGAAGGGGAAAATAAGGAACACGCTATTTTAGTCTATCAGACTTTCACAATGTTACTAAAGGCGGGTAGAGAAAGGGAACATGCTAATCAAAGTAAGCTTTCAAATATTCTAACGGTTAAGAAGAAACGAACCTCATGAAAGTTTCTATATCAACAAGTGCTTATTTTCTATTGGGAGGGTAAGAATGGAACATACTATATATGTAAACAGTTCAGTGTTTGACTAAAGGTAGGGAGAAAATATGGAACATGCTAGTAAACACTTTGCAGGAAAATCAAAATTTATATAAAGACAGCGAAATTGACATAGGCAAGTTTGCTTTATTTAAGACTGGAGAGAGAAAAGATTTAGATAGACAAACACCCACACAGAATATATTTACCTAGAACAGGATGGAGACTAACCATGGCCATGGGTCCGTTGGGAAAGGCGGGAAAGGACCCTCAAGGACTTAGGATGCCAGTAGGCGAGCAGGTACAGCTCATGGACAGTCAGGACAGGATAACCCCAGGATTTGGATCAGGACTGGGCTCACCAAAGGGTACGACCAACACCTGCAGCTTCGGATGCAACGCCTGCTCTACTCCCTCTCTGCAAGGAATCTGCCAATAACCCCGATTGGGTTCTCGAATCTCCCAGCAAAGTGCTTCGCCAGCACTTAAGGTTTCCAAACTCTGACTGAGTTTGTGGAAATTTCGGACAGAGTGCTCCGCAGCTCTCTGTATCAATCACCTATAGAGTTCGTTGGGTCAGTGACAGGTCAGCTATTCGGACAAGTCGGACAACTTCTCTAGCTAAACCTAGGCTAGTTATACTGTTTTCCGGTTGGTGTACCACCCACCAATGTTGCAAGTGAAAGGATCCCCAACTTCGGATTGGACAAGAGAGGCGGTTAGGTTATGACACCACCTATAATTTGAACTTTCACAGACTTAATATTCAATTTTCGAACCCACCCCTTACATTCCAGTTCCCATGGCATGTGAGTTTAAGAAAACAATAGAGTACACAGTACAACATTACAATGTAACAAATGCAGGTACAAGTTTATATCTTCGCGCTGGGGCGCAGGTCAGTTTCCCAGGAGCATCTTTGCTTTGACTGCCAGCTGGCTGGGTTCCACTGCTGTATGACTCTTTTCCTCCATCACGTGATTGGTACCGCACGGGCTTCCAAGATGGAGTAGCACCTCTCTCCCAGGCCCCCGAAGAATATTACAGGAAAAGTAAGCGAAAACAATTTAGAAACACAGAAAAAATGAATACACTGTATACCATGATTGGCTATACTAGACCCCTTACTTTATAATAACTATAGCGTTAGGAGTTAAGCAGAACGGAATAGCTGGGCTAAAGCAGCAGTGCAAGCGAAGAGCATGTGAGAAACAAAGCGGTCATTTTAGCTGTACTGCGCATTAACGACAAGTTCCCTCCAGAACTGCGAGTGCGTCACATCACATGGGTATGACCGACGCATGCGCAGACTAGAATCCCGCAAAGCAGCGACCATTTAATATGCAAGCGTAGTTAGGATTAGTATACACATAGGCAAGCATCACTGGGACACCCCCGTGTAGTGTAGAAGTGGAATATTAATAAGACAAACATGTTGGTTATAACGTTAACGTTTTTCAAGGTTCATGAATACAAGCAAGTCGCATAATGTGCGAATTCTTGCTCCATCACGTGGATCAAGGAAAAACCCAACAAACAGCATGACAAACAGGGAATGGACAGCAGCCAGCCAGCTCTGATTTTGCAATTATACTCCAATACATCCAGGTTTACACCCTTAAAGTATCGATTCCATCAGTTCATGGGGTTTTCATTGGTCACTCAGGATGGGTGGTTATGTGGTGATCGGTAAAATATACAAATCTAGAAGAATCAAGTAATCCTTTTCTCTGGAACCCTCATTTTTCAATTTAGTTCATATCTAGTAACATCCTCGGAAGTAGGCAGTACATTTTGTCATCTGTCCGTTCTTAGATGCTTTTCGGCTGGGATGCAACAAAGTTGCTACAATTTTCTATGTGTGAGAAGTGAGTCCATTGTAAACGATAATACTAATGGAAACTTTTCAGAAAATTCTCATAGAGCTGGAGGACAGTGTTCATATGACTTGAAGTTAGCTAAGGAAAGAAAACCTTTTGAGGCCTAAACAGAATTATGCTAAATCACTAAATATTAATATTATTAATATGCACACATTTCTAAAGGCATTTAATCTTTTCGTATTCATTCAAATACGATTCTTTCATAAAATACACGTCAGTATTAAGGACTACTGAAAAAAAAAATTCTCTCTCAGTTCATTATTTGTTTCATTATTTGTACTTACCATGCAAGTTTAAATTTCAACATTTCACTTTTAAAAGCGTATAATTATCTACGTTACATTACAGAAATCTTATAACATTCTATATCAGTTTCTCTTTTTTAAATGCATTCTTTACATTCAATTAGTGTAAATCCACAAGTGCAGTTAAAGGAAATACATTATTCTATGCACACTAATATTCGCCTATGGAAGTTTTCTAGAGGCTACAGTTTGGTTTTTATTTTCTCTTCTAAAACACGTAAATGCTTCAGCATAACGTTATCGTTTCTCTTAGCATAGTTTCTCATTGCTACATACATCATGGAAAGGGGAGACCACTCGGTCACCCCGAACGTATGGATGGGTGCCCCGATCCCCCGGGAAACCGTTGCGGGCGGGGGGCGTGTCCCGGCCGGTATGCCCATAGCGGCGTGGTCGGAGCACGCCCCCGCCGCCTAAAAGGGTTGTCCTAAACACCCGCCCAGAAGTCCGTGCACCGATGGGCGCTGCTGGATAAAAGGCGCGGGAATCCAGGAAAGCGTCCTCTTGTTCCTGCGCTCTGAAGGCTGCACCACTCGTCGCTCGTGAGCCCTCAAGGGAACAAGCTGCAGTTTTTTGAACGTGTAATCGTAGTTTTTTCTGTTTCAGTCGTCAAGGCGTAGCTGGAGTCCAAGTCGCTTCGGAAAAAAACGGCAGAGATAAAGCAGAACGCAGATACGCCTGGCAAGAAGAGTGGAAAGAGCTCCGAGATGGAACGAATGCTGCACACACTGGTGAACCAAGTGTCGGCGATGGACAGAAAATTCGGTAAAGTAGATCAGCTAGGTCCCGGCTTAGCGGCCCTCCGGAAACAAGTGGAGGCCCAAGCAGGGCCCTCAGGGCGACCTAAGAGGATCATGGGTCCTGCTTTGCCAAACATTACCCCAGGGGGGGATGGGGGAAAAAAGAGGAAGGGGAAAGCGGGTCCTAGCGAGGCCCCAGTCCCGATGGAGGTCCCAGTAGCACCAGCGTCCAGCCCGGTACCCACACCGGATGGGGGATTGCCAATCCCTGTAGTTATCACACCGCTGGATAACTACCAAATGCCTCCCGAACTAGCGCTTCAGTTGGCGGCTGTGTTACCCTGGTTGAAGAAGGGAGCGGGGGGATCCGCGGCTGTGGAAGACCCGGCCGAGGAAGCTAGGCAGATTGTTGAGCAGCTCAGGCAGTCACGGGGTGCTGGGACAGCGGACGTGCCTTCTATTTCTCCACAGGTGGCGAATCAGGTCGCGGTTGAAAATCGGAATAAGTCGACGGACACGGCTGGTGGTGCGGCAGAAGCCGGTAAGAGATCGCTCCCAATGATGGGGGAGGGCGCGGTACCCTCAAGGCGGGAAAGCTTGGCGCAACATATTCCTTTAGCAACTAAGGAAATGGTGTGGGCTAATAAATACATAAACATGTTTTCATTGTTGACTGATAATCGAGAGATAGAATATGCCAAGACTCAGAAGGATTTATGGCACCCCAGTGTATGGCGGGCAAAAATGGCAGAATTCAGGGTGGAAGAGTCTATGATGAACTGGATCAGGGCTTTTTCTATTTTTGTAGCAATAATCGCTGAGCGAACACCAGACCTGTTGAGTGACCTGGCTTGCTACCAGAGCAGGATCACGGGCTTCCAGGAGAAGTATGGAGGAGAAGAATGGAAAGGGTATGACATGGCTTTTAGAAAAGCGAAAGAGTTTAATGAAACACTGACTTGGGATTGTTTGGATACTGTATCTTGGCATGCACAGTTCTTGACGGGATCGGCGGGTGGATCAGGGTCGAGCACAACCGGCTCCAGGGCCTATCAACAGAAACATCCTCAGACCTTTCGACCAACCTACGGGGGGGAGTCTCAGCCTAGATCGGGCGGGAACGGAAATAAGCGAGGAGTATGTTGGGGTTGGGGTTTCAATAAGGGAATGTGTAACAGGCCACAAGGAATGTGTAGGTTCAGGCATGCGTGCTCTAGTTGTGGTAACGCCTCCCACCCCGAAACTAGCTGCCGATCCAGAGCCAATGGTACCGGAGGAAAAGGGGGTACCAAGCAGGATTGATACGGTGCCGTGGAGGTCCAAACAATCGCCTGTGGATATTCTGGCTTTGACCCCTTGGCTGAACAAATACCCTGATCATGTGTCCGCTGGGATCCTGCGAGATGGCTTCTCGTATGGCTTTAAGATCCCGGTGGGTGATTTTCGGGGGGCCCCCTCATGTAAGAACCAACTATCCGTTCAGCACAAACCCGGCGGTGGACGCCACAAAGATCGCCAAAGAGGTTGGCTTGGGGCGGGTTGCAGGACCTTTTAGTGACCCACCAACGGCCGGCTTTGTGTGTTCCCCATTAGGGGTAGTGCCGAAAAAGGAGCCGGGGGAATACAGGCTCATCCATAATTTGTCGGCACCAAGAGGGGCTTCTGTTAATGAGGCGATCGATCCAGACATTTGCAGTGTAAGGTATGCATCTTTCGATGACGCAGTGGTAATGTTGAATCGCTTAGGCCCTGGTGCATTGTTAGCAAAATCAGATATTGAATCTGCATTTAGGTTACTTCCGGTGCATCCCCGGGATCAGCACTTGCTGGGTTTTACATTTCAGGGGAAATACTACATGGATATGTGTATGCCGATGGGTTGTTCAATTTTGTGTGCCTATTTTGAAATGTTTAGCTCATTTCTGGAGTGGGTATTCTCGAAGGCCACGGGGCACCAACATGTGCTGCATTATCTTGATGATTTTCTGTTTCTCGGCCCAGCGGGCTCTCGGGACTGTGCACGGGCATTGCAGGATTTCTGCGTGCTCATGCGGGGTTTCGGGGTACCGTTGGCGCCAGGTAAGACGGTGGGGCCGACTACCTCCCTGGAGTTTCTGGGTATCGAACTAGACTCCGTGGAGGGTTGCTTCCGCTTGCCGGCGGAGAAGATTGCCAAATTCAGGGCCTCCTTGTTGCAGTGTCTTCGGAACAAGAAAGTGACACTGCACCAATTACAGCAAACAGTAGGTCAGCTTAACTTTGCATTGAGGGTTATGCCGATGGCTCGCCCTTTCTCACGATCCATTGCCCAGGCCATGGTTGGCCTCAAGGAAGGGCACCATCGCACGAGACTGTCGGCAGAGGTTCGCCAGGACATGCTCATTTGGCTGGCATTCCTGGCGGATTTCAACGGCCGAGTAGTCTGGAGAAAAGCCCCGGCCTCGTCAGCTGAACTAGGCTTATGGACCAACTCTGCGGGCAGCGTGGGGTTTGGCGCGATCCTTGGAAACCGTTGGTCGGCCCAAAGATGGCCAGCATGGTGGGAAACGAGTGGTTTGACGAGCAACATTGGCTTTCTAGAGCTATTCCCCATCTAGGTGGCCCTGTCGGCATGGCCGGAGGCGTTCAGAGACCGCTCTGCGGTATTTTGGTCCGATAACATGACTGTGGTTGAGTGCATTAATCAGCAGGCAGCACGCTGCAAATGGATATTTCGATTGTTGAAAGAAATTGTGTTGAAATGCTTGAGATTAAACGTACAATTCAGGGCAAAACATGTGCCAGGTGTACTGAATAATGCGGCTGATGCGCTCTCTGGTTTCAAAATGCAGGCTTTCAGGGATTGTTTACCCTCAGCGGAGCTAGTGGCAGCGCCATTTCCCGAAGCATTATAGCAAATCGGCGCCCCGGACTACAAAACCTTGTGGCAGCCAGTTTAGTGCCCAGGACAAGGAAATCGTATGAAGGGGCGTTCCGCTCGTACTGCGCCTTTTTGGGCCCGGCATGGGAGCATAGATGGGGTCAGGAGGGGTCCTTTACCCAATTTTTAGTGGCACTTCATGAGGAGGGCCGGTCGGCGGCAACCACCAGTCGGTATAAGGCCGCCATATCATTTATGGCTCAGCTACATGGCATCTGGGACCCGACGGACTCCTTCGTAGTCAGGAAGGCGCTGCGCGGCTGGCAGCGCTTAGAGGGGCGCAAAAAGGATACCAGGCACCCAATAGGATTTGACAGATTGACCTCTTTGTTGGCTAAACTGGAGGAGACATGCTCCTCACCTAGCGAGGTTGTATTATTCCGGGCAGCATTCGCGTTGGCTTTCTATGGGGCCCTGCGGGTGAGCGAATTAGTGGCTGCCAACAAAAGAGATACGGAGGGGGGTCTGCGCAGGGATCACACGCAAGTGAGGGGGGATTCTCTGCTGATCACGATAGCCAGGTCAAAGACGGATCAGGAGGCCCAGGGGAATAGCATTGTGTTGCAGCGTGCTCCAGGTAGTCCCTGTTGTCCAGTGAGGCATGTTGAGGCCTACCTAAAACAGAGGTTGACAACTTGGGGGGGGGCCTTGCTGCGACATTCGGACGGCACCCCGTTAACAAAGTTTCAGTTTCAGAGGGTGCTGGCAATCACGATTGCAGCGGCGGGCTTGAACCCGATTGATTTTGGGACCCATTCATTCAGGATAGGGGCCGCTACAGAAGCAACGGCTCAAGGTCTGCAGGCAGACAATGTTAAACAGTTAGGCTGCTGGTCTTCGACTTGTTTCAAGCGGTACGTGCGGCTGCACATGTTGTAACTTACTGATGAAGTGCACTCACGCTTGTTGTCTTTTGTTTGGATTACAGTTTCTCGAGCCTGTGACACAGGGCGGAAATTGGGACCGGCCCAGTGTCAACTAACCACCACTTCAGGAACAAGGAATGGAAGACGAGTGGTCTGGGTCGTGGGCCACTCATACGTGAGGCGTGCCAGGGACATATTCAAGACAGGTGATGCGATCCACACATCTGAGGAATATGGTTTCAGGGTGTCCTTCCATGGGAAGGGCGGCCGGTGTATTGACCAACTGCAAAGTTTTGTGGAAGAATTATTAGGGCGGCACAGGTCACCGCCATCTGTAGTCATAGTGCACATTGGGGGCAATGACTTGGTAAGGTTGGGCAGACAAGCTTTAATTGAGCACATACTTTCTGCAGTTAGTTGGTTAGCAAAGACGCTCCCGGGATGTACATTAGCTTGGTCTCACATGATTCCGCGGAGGGTATGGCGGGGTGGTTTGTCCACAACAGCGTTGAACCATTCGGTAAAGAGGGTCAACAATAAAATGGAGAAATTGTTTCGCTCTGCTCATCTTCAAAGCATATCTCATGGGTGCATCTGGGGCGATCACTGTTATTCTGATGGTGGGGTACACCTGTCCAGGGTGGGGAATGACTTATTGATAGGAGACATGATAGCTTGGCTAGTGGGGTTGAAGAGACATGACCTATAGGAGGTGTGGGGGGGCCAGATAGTCGGTCAACTATCTGGCCTTTGGCGGTAAGGTCATGATCGGTGAGCAGTGATTTCAAGGTCCCTAGGGGGGGCGCCACCCATTACGGATGGGAGCACCCGGGGGGAGGCGGCCATTGGCCCCTCCCACGGGGGGGCGGCACCCATTATGGATGGGTCGCCCAGGGGGAGACGGCCATAGGCTCCTTCCAGGGGAAGACGGCTATATGCCCCTCCCCAGAATTTCCCGGGGGCCGGATATCCGCTCCGGCGGAAGAGAGTGCGGGGAAAGGGGGGGAGTCCACGCTGTCCTTCTTACGGATACCCCGCACGGGAACTCGGACGACCTTAAGATGGCGTAGAGTGAAAGGGGGCCCCTACGACAAGGGAAGTTACAGTTGGCTACGAGGGTAAAGTCCTCTGCGCATGCGCCACTCACACGTGAGGGCGGGAATTTGGTGATAGGGACCTGACACCGGTTGAGACCTTGCCGTTGGCCCCTAACGTTAGGATGTACAAATTCATATGCAATGCATTATGTCATGATGTTAGACTCGGTTAGGAAATCTTTGTATTAGAGATTTGTTAAGGTTAGCCTGAATACCTGTCTTCATCAAATGTAATGAAAGTTGAATTTGTACATGATACATGAAACGTTTTAATTTAAAGTTTTAAATTTTGTTTCATATTTTAATAAATACGGTCGGGGGGGTCGTGAGGCCCCCCTGCCTTCCAAAAGTTCAAACTGTGTCTGTCTCCTCCCATTGGGATTGTGGTGGAAGGGGTGGCGGGCATCCCGGCCCATATGGAAAGGGGAGACCACTCGGTCACCCCGAACGTATTGGTTGGGTGCCCCGATCTCCCGGGAAACCATTGCGGGCGGGGGGCGTGTCCCAGCCGGTATGCCCATAGCGGCGTGGTCGGAGCACGCCCCCGCCGCCTAAAAGGGTTGTCCTAAACACCCGCCCGGAAGTCCGTGCACCGATGGGCGGGATGGGGTCGCGGCCCCGCCTTCCCGCTGCTGGATAAAAGGCGCTGGAATCCAATCTTGTTCCTGCGCTCTGGAAGCTGCACCACTCGTCGCTCGTGAGCCCTCAAGGGAACAAGCTGCAGTTTTTTGACCCACCCACCAGCCCCTGTTGCAAAAATTTGAGAATAAACAAAGTTCTAAGTTGCAATTTGTTGGTAATAAAACATGACTTATGGGAATCGTTGCCTTCATTGTAAGTCGATACCAAGAGTATGCATGTAACTGAATACTTGCTTATAGGCCTTTTTTCTTTTGTAGAAATGTTAAGGAATGTATACAATAAAGAACGTTCTGTGCTATAGGACCTTTCTTCCTTTGTAGCAATGTTAAAGTTATTGGATATATCGAGCTGTACTTTAAGAGTAAGCATAGGTTTTTCTCCTTAGTAGGTAACCAACAGTTTGAACCAAAAGTTCAAACTGTGTCTGTCTCCTCCCATTGGGATTGGTGGTGGAAGGGGTGGCGGGCATCCCGGCCCATATATATTCTAACATTCTGCAAGCTTTTACGATGCAGTATCTAAACAAATGAAATTTCTTTCAGTAAGCAAACATCTCTTTGATTCGTCGTATCCATTAGAAAGGTGTTGTAAACCGGTTCTACAGGTAGGAATTGGTGAAGATGGATGCATGATAACATCCACACTCCATCAAAGGTCTCGCAATTGAGCTAGTCACTGATATCCTTACAGTATATATGAGATATTTGGATTTTAGTGGTGTTGTATTTATACTTTTTATTATTTTCCCCTGATAGGTCTATTACCAAAATGCAGCAAAGAAGAGAGAACTATTTCCAACTCCTCCTTGACCTAAGGGGGACATTTATCTGTGTATACCCTGTTTCACTCTAGCTTGTCTTGAGGTCTTTCATAGATCCATTATGTCCAAACTTAGCTAAGTACAAATAAGGTTTGGTCTGAGTTTCAAAAGTATCAGATAATTCAAAATAAACACACAATCACCATTGAATTTAAAAACGGGTCAGAACAATGGAACAACTTATTCATTTCATTCATTTTGGCATTTTAATCATGCAAGGTCAGAGTGCGATCCAATTGCAGCCAAAGTTATGAGTAAACAGATTGTAGTATATACATGTAATTGTAATGTCATTACATTCGGTATTCGGAATAGGTGCTCTCAGTGAAGAGGGGGAGGGTAAGTGAGTAAGTGAAGGGGACAGGGTAAAGGTGTTGTGACATAATTGTTACATCCAGATTGACGATTGAAAAACCTCTACAGTCAAATTAATGGGCAAAGGTTCCCAAAATCACATCACACATAGATAGCGAGAATGCATCGCTTATTTAGCTCCTATGGTGTGTAGAATGGAGGCGTAGTTCTACGTTTCGACCCCGGTTACGCTAAAGGGCAATTCGCGGCCTCATGTTGGGGTCTTCATCAGGAAGGAAAGGAGAGCATCGTCAAACGGTCATCTTATGTTCCGTCTGCAAAAAAGGGGGGGCTCCCTCGAGCTCCACAGGATATTTCCGTGCTGGTAAACACAGCCGTTGGGCACAGGTAGTACAATCCTCGATGGGTTTTTATTACTTTCAAAACGGGAACGCACAGCCGTGCTGTTTATCCGTCGGCGTCCTGCATCCGAGTGTTAGGCGAGCACACTCGAAAAAACCCATCGAGGATTGTACTACCTGTGCCCAACGGCTGTGTTTACCAGCACGGAAATATCCTGTGGAGCTCGAGGGAGCCCCCCCTTTTTTGCAGACGGAACATAAGATGACCGTTTGACGATGCTCTCCTTTCCTTCCTGATGAAGACCCCAACATGAGGCCGCGAATTGCCCTTTAGCGTAACCGGGGTCGAAACGTAGAACTACGCCTCCATTCTACACACCATAGGAGCTAAATAAGCGATGCATTCTCGCTATCTATGTGTGATGTGATTTTGGGAACCTTTGCCCATTAATTTGACTGTAGAGGTTTTTCAATCGTCAATCTGGATGTAACAATTATGTCACAACACCTTTACCCTGTCCCCTTCACTTACTCACTTACCCTCCCCCTCTTCACTGAGAGCACCTATTCCGAATACCGAATGTAATGACATTACAATTACATGTATATACTACAATCTGTTTACTCATAACTTTGGCTGCAATTGGATCGCACTCTGACCTTGCATGATTAAAATGCCAAAATGAATGAAATGAATAAGTTGTTCCATTGTTCTGACCCGTTTTTAAATTCAATGGTGATTGTGTGTTTATTTTGAATTATCTGATACTTTTGAAACTCAGACCAAACCTTATTTGTACTGACCCACGGACCCAGGTCCTGAGTTTTAAGGGCCTACCCCTTTCATACTCATACAAACTTAGCTAAGGGCAAGTATCAAATAGGCAGACAAGAGTTGTTCTTTGCAGATATACATAAGTGCAGATCTATATACGTTTATCATCTTCCCTATTATTATTCTCATACCAGACTTGGAAAGGATCCTCTTGATTGAAAATTTCGATTGAAATTTGCAGTATATTTCAGGCTGAAGTATACTGCCTAACTTCTTTAGGCCCGATTACGAGTTTAACAGTGCGGAGGTGGAACCGCCCCGGCACCGCACTGCCAAACCCGCATGAAAACCACCTGCCATATTATGACTTTTTTAGTCAGTGGCTGACAGTTCCTTTGGCACTCCCACAGCTGTGCCTATAAAATAGGCAAAACAATGGGAACGTCAAAGGAAGTTCCAGCACGGCATAGACTGTGAAGTCCATGTCAGGCTGGAACTAGGGGGGCATGCACACAGGTCTGCATTGGCGGAGTGAGCGGTCCTGGGACAGCACGACCACAAAGGTTGTAATGAAGCAGTCAGAAGACTGCCACCCCGCCATGAGTCTGGCACTCTGAGAACTGTCAGACTCGTAGTTAGGCCATAAGTGTTACCATCCCTAAGAAGAATTGAGAAACACTGTGCCACAGTAATTACTATAATAACATGGCGAACAACATGAGATTCTGTTACGGATTAAAGGTATTGGCATAATGCACTTGCATTTTTATTATAAAAAAAAGACACTTGAACGGTACACGGGCTGCCCTATATGTATTTGGATGATCATTTGGATCTTTATCTTCAACACATGAGGTGTCCTGATGTCTTTCTTTGTGATATCCTTTGACTAATGGGCAAATCCTTTGTCAGAATAGACATTTCATGTCTAATTTTAATTTTATGTTTATTTTTATTGTTGTCGGATCACACTATCTTTGCCCCTGTATTTACAACAATTGGATGTATTTCTTATCTTATATATATTTTCGTGTTTACAGACAATTGTTCAATTGAAATGGGATTCCAGAAAGGTCAATTTTTCTTGTTTGGATGGTTCCAACAACCACCCATACAAATTGTTCAGCAACCTGATAAAGGTGGAATTATTAATCCCTATCTGAGTCTCACCCAAACACGCGTTGGAGCAATGTTTCTGTTTTTATGTTAAAATATCTATTCTTATCATTGATACCTATGGAAGATATGTGTTAAAGTACACTCATTTAGATACATATTGAATGTATATGTACATGTGAATTGACAAGTAATTGTCTGGAAATATGTAATTGATCAATGAATCAGAGTAATGCTGATATGGGATTCTTAGCTTTGTTTCAAATTAATAGGTTGGATGTGTGTTTTTTTTAATTAATGTGTTTAGATGTCTTTATGTATGAGTATGAATTTCTAGACTATTGCAGCAGGATAGGGAGCCCATGAGAAACAAATATCTAAAAGTATATATAATGTACAATAGAAGATGAATCTATATTATGTAATAATAAAAAAAATTGCATTGGAATATGTCTGTCTTATGATATTGATTATTTGTTTTGTAAGTAATACCCACTTGGAAACTAGTGGAGGAGCATTGTTGTTTCGTGTACACCTTGATTATTTATTTGCCCTGGTGTTGTCACCTCTTATTTCTAACTAACAGGATCCTACTTATCTCTAGCAGCATGTCATGAGTGATGTCATATGTGAGGTCATCAGCAGAGCAATGCGGGCGCAAGTTATAGTTAGTGACTGTAACTAGAACTGGTACATTTCTGAGTTTTTTTTGTTTAAAGTGTTAACGTTGTCACTGAGAAATTCACCTTACTATCACGTTACTTTAACCTTTCTTTTTTCAGTAAAACAAAAACCCCAATATATGCACACAAATATATAGACACAAATACCACCAAGATAAGTTAATAATAGTTTATTCACAGCACAGTGTTGGTCGATAGTGTGGAGTTGATTTTGTTGCTACTTGATATTTTGTACCTTGATAGACTGACATATATCATTTTGCTGATGTCTTTTTTTGTACTATGAACCAGGTCTAGGTGTGTGGTCCCAGTGCACCCCTAAAGTCTTACACCTCCAAAGTCACTTCAAAGCACACCCATGGGTGGGTGGACCAAGGCTATTAAACCTCAATTTCATGAGGTAATGGGTCCCAGAGACAAGGCACAAATCAACATATCAAAAATACAGTTAGACAAAAAAGGACTGACTCAACAAGTGAGTTCTAGGGCGGGATTGAAAGCGTATTCATTTATTAGTTATTACTAACATTTTAAGCAAAGAAATACATTTTCAACAAATCAAAATACTGGATTTCTAATTGTCATACAGCCTTACCACCCAAGCGCAATCCCACTAAACGAATATTAATTCAGCCACCACTGAACTAACGGTCATCCTGAGGTGTCAGCACAAACTAGATACAGAACTGAACAGCATCAAACCATTGTGAATTAATGCAATACTGGTTGCAAGTGGAAGGTCCTTGAGGAAATATTACAGTGTCATTTACAAATAAGCAAACATGACTTGCTTGACTATGTGCAGCAGAATAAATAAAAGGGTGAATGTGACATCCATTCTAGATCATTTGTATTGAGGTCTAACTGAGGACTAGTTAGCAGAAGCTAGGAAAATGCATTTAGCAGGTGATATTAAACTCACTTCAAAGACAATAGAATCACCCAAGAGCTCTCATGTAAATTCAAGGGTATATTGCTATTTTGCGCATTGCTAATAATGCATATTTATGATTAATGCAGAAAAGCTCTCTTGTGGTAAAAGAAAGAGCAATGCAACGAGCAGTGCGGCTAAACCGGTCATTTAAGCAACTCTTCGATGGTCTTACAGAGATCACGTTTCTCTCTTCCTGGTGTCCTTGGGTGTTCCATGTCAGTCACTGAAATCAGCTCAAGGCTTTAAGATGTGCGTTTAAGGCAGTTAGGGAGAATTAACCCTGATGTTTGACAAGATCTTTCCCACGCCGTGCATACTCGGATATCGTCTGTCAGCTGGGGTCAGGCACCCTACTGCTCCACACTCGAGTACGAGCAGTGTGGGTGGTCGTGCCCAGTGCGTAATGGGAGCCCCGCGTTCCAACAGCCCAGGTCGCTGCTGACTCAGTGCAGGTGCTGTCGACAGCTCATTTGAAGGCTTACATTTCTACTTTAGTTATTTAGCTTTACCTCTGCTTGTAACTTCTCTGTGCCCTGTCATAGAAGTACCTTGAAACTGCACCACCTAAGTGGTGACACAGAGAAAGCCAACCCCAGCTGTAAGAATTGGCACAGCTAGCATTGACAAGATGACACTGACACGGTTACATGCCACACTTAGCACTATAGGCAAGAGAATAGGGTTCAAGGTGTTATTGCATTCAGCAGCATCTGCCCTTTGCTGGGCAACAAGGCCTGGGCAATAGTATTTAGTCAAAGGGACCCAGTCACAAAGGCATTTTGGTACATAAAGTCATACAACTGCAGTACCCTTTTACATACATGCCTTTGTGAATAGGCATCAAAACATCTAAGATGGGATTAAAAAAATGAATTTTTAGCAAATAGTGCAAATGTTACTAATAGGGAGTTTAACGTTTTGGGACCGAGTTCCAAAGGTGTACGAGTATGTCAAAGAGTACTTTTGGAATACTACTTCCCACGCTCGAAAATGCTTGGAAAAATAATGCTGGATCTGTAAAGTAAGATTGTTTAGAATAACAATGAAGGGTCTATTTCAACAAACCAACCCTCGTCTGGGAAAGGGACGCAGGGAAAAGAGGCGGTTTCGAAGAGTTAAAATAAAATCAAGTTCATTCCTTTGCAGAGGATGGGTTCTCCCAAGGACTTTGTTGCTCTGTTTAGAGCTCTTTTTAATTTTCTGACCGGAGAATGCATAAGACACAATGTTTTTAGAGCCCCCTTTCTGGAATGCACGTTTGCAAGTGACTAGTGCACTGCAAGGTAGAGGGGTACTCACTCAGACTTAGGACTTGGGAATGGTGTCCTTTCGTAGGGTTTTTGTTGACAATTACACACCACTAAGAGGGAAACAGCACTACCTCAGTGGGTCATGGATTCTTAATTTGGATACACAGAGTTCAAATGAGGATATGGATTATATGAAAGCCTCAAAATTTCAAGAAAACAATTGCCAAATAGGACTAAGAAAAGGCTTTAATAATGGGGATATGGACATATTGTGACAAGAAGTAAAGATACACTTTGAGTTTGCATGGTTCCATAAATACATGACGCAGAACAGGGTGATGGTTGGGTTTGTGAATTTCTACCATCCAGTTTACTCACAGTTTAAGGAGGAGATGAAAAAGGAAAGTTACCCAAAACAGGGGGTATTTAGACATAATATCTGACTAGTAATATCGAGCTACATAAATATCGATTTTTTTATATTGGGACACATTAATATAATAATGCAGAAATATTGTGGTAAAAATATAGATTGTTAGGTAAGTAATATAGATTACAGCAATATTCGTGTCTTTAATATAATTCTCAATAATATAATTCTTATCTTTATGTGTTTTAGTTCATATATTAATTATATATTGTTTGTATAATTGTTAATATTTGTAAGTAAGGTTTTTATTTTAAGCTATTTATAATTTTAACTTAAATGTTAATATTAATTTATAGTAGTGCAGTGGCTTGTGTGGTTAACAGGTTATAGAGTGGGGAGTTAATAAGTTACAATCAATTAATAATTAATTAATAGTAATTATGTAATTGATCATTAATTATGTAAATTGTCCAATTATTATATTATTTAAAGAATATTTTAGGTGCTGGTTGTTGGGTTTGTAGGGGTATAGGTTTGAAAGTTAATTAAATAATACTTCATTAATAAATAATTACTAATTTATGATACATTATTTCATTGATGATAAATTGTGCAATTATTTTATTTTTTAGGTTATGTTTTAGGTGCCCATTGCTGGGGTTGTTTGAGTAAAGCGTGGGAAGATAATTAACTAACTATAATAATAATTAATAATAAATTGGCAATTGATTATTATTTTTTATTAAAATACTTAATTACTTTATAATTATGTAAATTGTTTAATAACTACATATTTAATGTTATATATTAGGTGTAGGCTGGTGTTTGTGTAGGGGAATGGGAGTGGAAGTTACTTAAGTAATAATGAATTAACAATTCATTTTTCATGTATTAATGATTATTTTATTAATTATTATGTTAATCATGTTATACTTTTTTACTTTAATTATATTTTAATTGTGTGTTGCTAGAGGTGTGGGAGTCTACTGTGAGAATTTATTTAAAAAATCATTTTTTGTATTTAATGTTAATTCTTAAATATTTTAATAATGATGTACATTGTTTAAGTGTTTTTTAAATTGATATGTATATAACGGTTATATTAAGAGTTTTATATGTTTGTTCAGCTATTAGAGTTATTAAAATATGTTATGTGTTTGAAGTTAACTACTTTCTCTACTGTTGCACAGAGTGGAGTGGGAATAGTGAATGTTACCACTCTGCAGTCCAGCGTTTTCCCTACTGTTGCACAGACTGGAGTGGGAATAGTAATTTTAACCACTCCCTAGTCCAACACTTTCCCTATCATTGCATTGACTGGAGAGGGAATAGTACATTTTATCCCTTCGTCATCCAACGCTTTCCCTATTGTTGCCAGAGTGGAATGGAAATATTAACTTTTCCCCCTACGGAGTCCAACGCTTTCCCTACCATTGCACAGACAAGAGGGGTAATAGTAAATTATACCCCTTTGGAGTCCAACACTGCCCCTACTGTTGCACCGCCTGGAGAGGGAATAGTAAATGTTACCCCTTTGTTTGTCTAACGTGTTCCCTACTGTTGCCAGAGTAGAATGGGAATAGCCACTTTTGCCCCTCAGGAGTCCAACACTTTTCCTACCATTGAACAGACTGGAGAGGGAATAGTACATTTTAGCCTTTGGAGTCCAACACCTCACTTACTGTTGCACAGACTGGAGTGGGTATAGTAAATTTTTCCCCTCTGAAGTCCAATGCTTTCCTTACTATTGCACAGACTAGAGGGGTAATAGTACATTTTACCCCTTTGGAGACCAATGCTTTCCCTACTTTTGCACATACTGTAGTGGGAATAGTACATTTTAGGCCTCCGGAATCCTACGCTTTCCTTACTTTTGCACAGACTGGATGGGGAATATAAATGTTACCCCTTTGGAGACCAATGCTTTCCCTACTGTTGCTAGAGTGGAGTGGGAATAGTTAATGTTACTCCTCTAGCGTCCAACGCTTTCCCTACTTATGCACATACTGTAGTGGGAATAGTACATTTTAGGCCTCCAGAATCCAATGCTTTCCTTACTGTTGCACAGACTGGAGTGGGAATAATAAATGTTACCCCTCCGTAGTAAAATGTTTTCCATACTGTTGCACTGACTGGAGTGGACATAGCATGTTTATTTTCGCTGACTTTACTATTTTTTAAAAATATTGTTTAAATATATATAATATTATTTGTTCACGCCTTTCGGGAGTAGAATTTCCCTTCTTCAGCGGTGTTGGTTTTCAAAAGCAAAGAAGTGCCTTAGTTGCACACTGTGGTTAAATAGTTCCTGCCCCGGTGTGCGTGGCCATCACTGTGGCCTTCAGGGATCTGTAGTGCGCAACTTGTCATCCCCAGTGGGTGCGCTTTCTTTAATTGTAAATCACACCAGTGTTCATATCCAAGTGGGTTGAAGTGCAACCAAAGTGGGTGCCTGCCCCGCTTCGCAGCTGTCAATTACAGCGTCACTGGAGCCCACCTGTCGAGCACCAGATCGTTCGTCCCATCACTGACACCTTGTGGTGTCAGCTTGGACCCGCAACAGCGGTAGGCCTCTTCTCACGACCGGGCCGGCTGTGAAACATCCAGTTATTTCAGGAACCCAATTTGAGAAGAGGGCACACGAGTAACATCTGCTTAAGTTTATTTTATTGACAGCTTGCCAGCAGGCTCTCAGTCCGAAGTGCAAATCACTGAAATAGAATGCCAGACGCGTTTCGGGAGTAGAATTTCCCTTCTTCAGCGGCGTTGGTTTTCAAAAGCAAAGAAGCGCCTTAGTTGCACACTGTGGTTAAATAGTTCCTGCCCCAGTGGGCGTGGTCATCAGTGTGGCATTCTGGGATCTGTAGTGCGCAACTCATCATCCCCAGAGGGTGCGCTTTCTTTACTTGTAAATCACACCAGTGTTCACATCCAAGTGGGTTGAAGTGCAACCAAGGTGGGTGCCTGCCCCGCTTTGCAGCTGTCAATTACTGCATCACTGGAGCCCCCCTGTCAAGCACCAGATCGTTCGTCCCATCACTGAAACCTTGTGGCAACAGTGGTGGGCCTCGTCTCACGGCCGGGCCAGCCGTGAAACCTCCAGTTAATTCAGGAACCTAATTCGAGAAGAGGCCACCCGAGTAACATCTGCTTTAGCTTATTTTATTGCTGGCAGACTATCCACTGAATAAAGTGAGCAAGTATGACCTTCGGGTGGCGTTTCCTTTAAAAGGGTTCCTGTTTGTTGGAGTATTAAGCGGCCTTAACCCGGTCGCGAAGGAAAGCCCACCACTGTGAAGGCGGGTCAGCAGCGGCACCACCCCAGTTCTGCTGCATTGAACGAAGGGGAACTTGACCCTGACCGGGAGGGAGCCGGCTTGTGAGCTCCAAGTGGCAGTCGTAAAGCGAGGCAGGAGCATTCTTGGACTTTGCAAAAAAGACCTTCATATAATTTTAAGACTTTGAGAAGCGCACCAACTTGGGATCATTTACGAATGCACTACAACAACCATAAGTTCATGAGGATGGGCATGCCCACATGGGAAGTTGCTGGAACATAAAATGCGCATTCGCAGCAACGCTCGAAGTCTGGATGCCAATCGAGCCACTGAAGTAAGGTGTTGACCTGAAACGCGTCTGGCGTTGGCGTATATTTTTTTATGCTGTCCGTGATGGGTTACTGACGGCAGACTATCCACTGAAAAAAGGGAGCAAGTATGACCTTTGGGTGGTGTTTCCTTTAAAAGGGTTCCTGTTTGTTGGAGTATTAAGCGGCCTTAACCCGGACGCGAAGGAAAGCCCACCGCTGTGAAGGCGGGTCAGCAGCGGCACCACGCCGGTTCTGCTGCATTGAACGAGGGGGTATTGGTCCTTGAAAGGGAAGGAGCCAGTTCGTGAGCTCCAAGTGGCAGTCGGAAAGTGAGGCAGGAGCATTCTTGGACATTTGCAAAAAAGAACTTCATCCAATTTTAAGACTTTGAGAAGCGCACCAACTTGGGATCATTTACGAATGCACTACAACAACCATAAGGTCATGAGGTTGGCCACGCCCACATGGGAAGTTGCTGGAACATAAAATGCACATTCGCAGCAACGCTCGAAGTCTGGATGCCAATCAAGCCACTGAAGAAAGGTGTTGACCTGAAAAGCGCCTGGCGTTGGTGTATATTGTTTTATGCTGTCCGTGAAGGGTTACTACTGGCAGACTATCCACTGAATAAAGCGATAAAGCAAGCAAGTATGACCTTCAGGTGGCGTTTCCTTTAAAAGAGTTCCTGTTTGTTGGAATATATATATATATATGTAGGTTTCACACACGTTATAGTTAGGAATTAGCATTTAAAAAACCTTGCAAATTCATTGAAACTTTGAAAAAACCATAGGTTTCACACATGTTATAGTTAGCTGGACATTTCAGCCGTTATTCCTCCGTTATAGTTAGTTCAGCTAACTATAAGTCGCGCGCCCACAATGTACTGCTGATGACGTCACATATTACATCACGCATGACATGGTCAGTGACATCACTCATGACATCACTCATGACATCTCAAATGACATCACTGATGACATCACTGATGACATCATCCTTGTCAAAGAGTGGCAGACCTCCTCTCAGCGTAATATGACCTTTGATACACACATTCAAACATAGAAACTAAAATTTTCAAAAAAATGGAGATACCAATACCAGTTACAACAACCTATTCAGTAATTCCACCATCTATATACACATCCACTCATTCACTAACAGTTCTATATAGTCACTCATACATGTACTCACTCATCATATGTACTGATACACCTATACATCCTGTTACACACAGTCATCCATAGAGTTACTCACACACATACTCACACATGCAAATAAACTATCAAACATCCATTTATTTGCATATACAGCTATACACACACTACCACACTTACTTCTACAGAAACTTACACGTACTTACTCTCTTAAACAATCACTTATACAAACACATACTTATTTAAACAGGAACTCTTCCAATCTCTTACTCTCACATATACTCACTTATATACATCAATACTCACATATACTAGATTAAAACATGTAGTTACTCGTAAAGATACTATTGAGACAGTCATTCACTCAGTAACACACCCATACACACACTCATCCCCCCATACAGTCCTGCACACATGCTGTCTTCAAAACACATACAGTGAGTCAGCCATTCATGCATCTATGCGCTAAGTAATATACCCCGCCAAACCATACAGACACTCATACTGATACTCCAAAAAACAACTAATAACCCATATACACACTCATGTAGCTACTCACCAACCCATGCAGCCACTTATACACAAAGTAAGACACTGATACATAGATTTAAATATTTAAACAATACTCGCTAATATATGTATTCTCTAAGATACACTTAATAAGTCAGTTAACCAATCAATTTTACAAAAAACCCATCCATTTAGACACTTATTTAACCATTTATTCTTCCATCGACCTTTAGATATACAAATATAAAAAATATTTATTTTTCAGAAAGACACACATTCACTGGATGATGTCATCAGTGATGTCATTTGAGATGTCATCAGTGATATCATGAGTGATGTCACTGACCATGTCATGAGTGATATAATATGTGACGTCATCAGCAGTGCATTGTGGGCGCGCGAGATATAGTTAGCTGAACTAACTATAACGGGTGAATTTCAAAGGTTTTGTATAAGTGAAATGTCCAGGTAACTATAACATGTGTGAAACCTATGTTTTTTTCAATGAACTTGCAAGGTTTTTAAAATGCTAATTCCTAACTATAACATGTGTGAAACCTATGTTTTTTTCAGTGAATTTGCAAGGTTTTTTAAATGCTAATTCCGAACTATAATGTGTGCGAAACCTATGGTTTTTTCAGTGAATTTCAAAAGTTTTGCAAATGATAATTATTAAATGTATTAATTGTTATATTTTTTGATACCGATTTACTACATTATTTTAAACTATTTATTTTTAGATATTTTATTTTTTAAATTACATTACATATTTTTAATATAAATTGAATTTTTTTTTTAAATCATTAAATTGTAATATATATTTTTTTAATTTAATATTTTTTCAATTCATATATATTTTATATAGCAGGCAATGATATTCTATGGGAACTTACTCGTTGCTTGCCGCCCTTACAGCCAGCATACCTGTTATCTACCGGAGGCCAGCATTATCTTTCTGTCCCAGCCGCTGCACCGGGCAAGACTACAACTCGCGGCTGCCCCTGCGGCCGGAAGCCGCGAAACAGGGAATCTGTGCCAGGAGGCGCTTATAATCGAGATATACCCCCGGTGGAGCGGGGAACGTACTTGTTGCTTGCCGCCCTTACAGCCAGCATACCTGTTATCTACCGGAGGCCAGCATTATCTTTGGGTCCCTTGCCGCTGCACCGGGCAGGACTACAACTCCCGGCTGTCCTTGCGGCCGGAAGCCGCAAAACGGGGAATCTGTGCCAGGAAGCGCTTATAATCGAGAGATACCCCCCGCGTCGCGGGAGCGTCCTGGGAGAAGCCCGGGACAAGGGCGGGGCTGTCTGCAGCTGTCCGAGGCCAGACGAGGCTGGGCTGGGCCCCCTCTCTGACATTGGAGATTTTATGGTTAGTAGTTGCCTTTATCCTACATATGGCGAATGACAGTGTGTAACAGAAAAGCCAAATTGCATCTACGCTTTCAGAGCAATCAGAGTGTGGACTGTAATTGGAGAACTATTAAAGCGCTTACGTTGTACTTGTGGTTCGTGCCCCCAATCAAGTATTACGGGAATATTGGGTCGCATATTTATTTGATCTGGAGAGTACAAAGACTGTAAATTGATTTTGAAGCTAGCTGACATAATACTCGCTTGTATGTTGTAATCTCTCTACCTAGGCTTTATAATTGTTTCCCAGATACCCAATAGCCCCTTAGATTGCTGACAATATACTCATTGAGAACATCTGGGTATTTTAAATCCTATAGGGTGTGCAGTATAATTGGGGGGTCATGACTTCCAAGCATAGTGGCGCCAGGGTAAAATCAGGGGTTGGGGGAAGTTTTGTTGGTACTATGGACGCCTTTTTGGTCAGAGCAGGGAATATGCTTCAGTAGGAAATAGTGTTAACTGAGAAAAGGCTTTTATTAGGAATCTACGCTGCCCAAAAAAGGGATCACTGACATAATATCGACAGACAGAATATCGAGTTTGTATCTACAAACAGGTAAGTACAAAAATATCGAGTATAAAATATTGTTTACTAAAATATAGTTTATAAAAATATCGACTTTATTAAAAACAATGTTAAATTAAATTAATATTAAAAATTAATTACTTAAATATACTTAAAAATACTTAAATTAACTTATAATAATTAAAAAAATAATAAAAGTTATTAAAAAAAATGTTTTAATCACATTTGTTAAAACATATATATAGTAACATAAAATAATTAAAAAAATATCCAATATTATTAATGTACGATAGCAGAAGTGTTAAAATTACTATTCCCACTCCAAAGAGTGAAATCGTAGGGAAAGCGTTGGATAGCGTAGGGGTTAAAATTACTTTTCCCCCTCCAGTGGGTGCAACTGTAGGGAAAGGGTTGGATAGCGTAAGGGTAAAAATTACTATTCCCACTCCAAAGAGTGCAACAGTAGGGAAAGCGTTGGATAGCGTAGAGGTTAAAATTACTATTCCCACTCCAGTGGGTGCAACAGTAGGGAAAGCGTTGGATAGCGTAGAAGTAAAATTTACTATTCCAACTCCAGTGGGTGCATAAGTAGGGAAAGCGTTGGATAGCGTAGGGGTTAAAATTACTATTCCCACTCCAGTGTGTGCAACAGTAGGGAAAGCGTTGGATAGCGTAGGGGTTAAAATTACTATTCCCACTCCAGTGAGTGCAACAGTAGGGAAAGCGTTGGATAGCGTAGGGGTAAAAATTACTATTCCCACTCCAAAGAGTGCAACAGTAGGGAAAGCATTGGATAGCGTAGAGGTAAAAATTACTATTCCCACTCCAAAGAGTGCAACAGTAGGGAAAGCGTTGGATAGCGTAGGGGTCAAAATTACTATACCCACTCCAAACAGTGCAACAGTAGGGAAAGCGTTGGATAGCCTAGGGGTAAAAATTACTATTCCCACTCCAGTGAGTGCAACAGTAGGGAAAGCGTTGGATAGCGTAGGGGTAAAAATTTATATTCCCACTTCAGTGGGTGCAACAGTAGGGAAAGCGTTGGATAGCGTAAGGGTTAAAATTACTATTCCCACTCCAGTGGGTGCAACAGTAGGGAAATCGTTGGATAGCGTAGAAGTAAAATTTACTATTCCAACTCCAGTGGGTGCAACAGTAGGGAAGGCGTTGGATAGCGTAGGGGTTAAAATTACTATTCCCTCTTAAGTGGATGCAACAGTAGGGAAAGCGTTGGATAGCGTAGAGGTAAAATTTACTATTCCCACTCCAGTGGGTGCAACAGTAGGGAAAGCGTTGGATAGCGTAGAGGTAAAATTTACTATTCCCACTCCAGTGGGTGCAACAGTAGGGAAAGCGTTGGATAGCGTAGGGGTTAAAATTACTATTCCCACTCCAGTGGGTGCAACAGTAGGGAAAGTGTTGGATAGCGTAGGGGTTAAAATTACTATTCCCACTCCAGTGAGTGCAACAGTAGGGAAAGCGTTGGATAGCGTAGGGGTAAAAATTACTATTCCCACTCCAAAGAGTGCAACAGTAGGGAAAGCATTGGATAGCGTAGAGGTAAAAATTACTATTCCCACTCCAAAGAGTGCAACAGTAGGGAAAGCGTTGGATAGCGTAGGGGTCAAAATTACTATACCCACTCCAAACAGTGCAACAGTAGGGAAAGCGTTGGATAGCGTAGGGGTAAAAATTACTATTCCCACTCCAGTTAGTGCAACAGTAGGGAAAGCGTTGGATAGCGTAGGGGTAAACATTTATATTCCCACTCCAGAGAATGCAACATTAGGGAAAGTAAATACTTCATATATTATTGTAAAAAATGTAAAATAATATCTTTAAAAATTATTTAAAAGTAATTACCAATTTAATATAATATAATAATTAATCAATTAAAATTACTAATTAACATTAATTATTACAATTAGTTACCTATTAATACAAATTAATTACTAATTAACTATTAATTATTTAATAATTACAAATTAATTAACAATCAATTAGAATTAAATACAATTACATTAATTTAACTATTTAATTAATTATAAATAAATAACTTCACACCCTATTCCCCTATAAACCAACATCCCACTACAGAAAATAAATTAGTAAAATTAACATAATTAGCAATTAATCAATTAATTAAAATTAATTACCAATTAAAATATAATTAATTACCAAATATAAATTAATTAACTATTAATTATAAATTAATACCAATAAATAAATTTACATATTTAATTAATTATAATTAAATTACTTCCCACCCAATTCCCCTATAAACCCACAACCCGCTACACAAAAAAAAGTAAAATTAACATAATTATCAATTAATCAATTAATCAAAATTAATTACCAATTAAAATGTAATTATTTACCAAATATAAATTAATTAACAATGAATGAAAATATAATACCAAAAAATACATTTACTTATTTAATTAATTATAATTAAATTACTTCCCACCCTATTCCCCTATAAACCCACAACCCGCTACAGAATTAAATTACGCAAAAAAGAAAAATACAAAATTCATTAATAAAAATTAAGTATAACATAAATGCACACTTTTCACACATATTATAACATAAAAAACACTATAAAAATTCAATATTATTAAAAAATCGATATTTTTAATAATATATTTAAAAACTTCGATATTTTAACTTTCTGTATTTTTCACATTCGATATTACATTACTTACCTTAAAAACGATATTTTTGATATCTATATTCTGTCCATTCGATATTTTGTCCAATCTATATTTAAAACTCGATATTATGTCGATATTTTGGACTCGATATTTTGACTATTCACCCCAAAAAAGATCCTTCATAGGTAACATTCAACTTGCCAAGTCCCCAGAATCAACGTCCCTACCTTTAATTAATGTAAATATTTCAGATCATTCACAGGGGGCCACGGGTAGCCCCCTGTCCAATCATTGAAGTGAGGGCTGGGTATAATAACTCATCTGTGGAACGCATCACTGATGTAGTAAACACTGTTCCTGTGGCCGCTCGAGATATGAGCGCAACACCCCCATATCCTTCTATTGTGTGTAGTGGCCCTGATGAGATTCTCTCTGAAATCAATACACATATAATCTCTAATGTAAGGGAAGTTCATGACACATGATCGACCAGGCCAAAAAGGCCAGCTAGTGAAAGTATCAGAGCAAATGGAAGGCGAGCTGAGACTTTGGCAAAACGCACAAGGGGTGTCCCAGCAACACGGTCTCAAAACAAGATCAAAGGGAAAAGTGAAGTTAATAAAGTAAAAAAGACAAGTATTTTTGATCCCAGGGACGAGCGTGAGGAAGCGGTTACCTCTATTGTTAGTGATACAGATGACCCAAGGGGCTCACAGGCTTTCTGGGTACGCATGGAGTCCCTGATATCATCTTCTCTTGCCCCTTTCTGGTCCAGGTTGGAGGTTTTGGAGAATAAGATCAGTAGTCTGGCCAAAGAATTTAAAGAAGGAACTATCTTACATCAAGAAAATATGAGGGGAGCAGGTACATTTGCTATGGCTGCAGGGAATTTTCAATCAAGTGGGACTTTGGTCACGCAGGCTAATTCTATGACCTCAAACCCTTTGATCCCTGGGAACGTCAGTAAAGTCATCTCAAAATTACCGGTGCCAGAATGGACAGTCCTCTCGAACAGCCAGACACGACTAGTTAGTCAACCACAGAAGAATCTAGCCCAAATAAGTAATTTTCAGCATGCAGGGGTGATCCAAACGCAATCTGTGATAAACCCAACTGGAAAAAAAAATGTGCCCAAAATAGGGTAAGTATGTGGACCTGATAATCAAAAGCACGACTGTGGGTTAAAACCAGCAAGAGATGTCATAGATTTACCCCCAGCATCAAGTCCCTTGGTGTTAGTTTTGGCCGGCGTTCCCTCACTAAGGGCAGACCAAACGGAGACATGGGCGGAGCTAAAAAATAAAACAGTGGACTGGCTAATTAAGCACAAAGGCTTTAAATCTTTTCTTTCAAACCATATTTTGATGGTTCGTAGAGTGGCTTGGCTTGGCTTGGGAAGGCATCAAAAAAAATAAGGGGCGACTGTGTCATTATTAATTTTGACAGATGTGATTTTGTTTTAACGGTTTTGGAAGCACAGGACTATTCTTTTACCACTACATGTATTGTTGCCCTACCATTGGGCTATTTTTATAAACCTCAAGAAAGATTAGATGGGGGGACTAATTCACACATCCCGATCTCAAACCGATATGAAGTTTTATCAGGTTTAGATGATCAAGGCTGACTGCAGGACAGGCATGAACCTGAAATGGAACAGCCTGTTATTAGGCAAATGGTAGAGGGAAGTGTGACGTCTATTATAGCTGACTTAGAGGTAGAACCTATTAATGAGCCGGCCCAACTTAATTTAGTGAGCACCCTGACCATGGGAGAAAACAAAATAGACAAGGCCGTGACTATGAATAAGGTAGAGATCCTCTCTTGGAATATCGCTGGGCTGCGGTCCAAAAGAGGGGATAAAACTTGGGAGGATTTCTTATCCACAAGTCATATCATTGCGTTGCAGGAAACATGGAAGGCGAGAGACACCTTTCATTTAGATGGTTATCTCTCTTTTAATAAGTTTGCTCAACCATCTACAATGGGGAGGCCGACGGGGGGCCTTTTGTTATTGTTAAGTTTAAAATTATTATATAGCCCAGAGTTAGTTGTGTCTAACTCTCCTCACATCTTAGCTGTTAAGCTGGAGGGTAAAAATAGCCTCCCAACTTTATTAGTGGCAAATTTGTATAACTCTTTTACTAGGGAAGATGAATTAGACCATTTGAAATCATTGTCTGCTTTCCTAGATGATTTTGAAACAAAAAGTGATGCTCCTTACCACCTTATAATTCTTGGTGATTTTAATATTCATGTTTGTCACCTAAATTGCTTGTAAAATATGGAGTATGAATCCGCTTCACAGGGGCCTATGCAATTTGAGCACACAAGAAGCGGACTGTATTTAGAGAGTGTTTTAGAAGCCCACTACTTGTTTTGCACTGAACAATCAGACTTTTTAAACCCGATCCCAACTTATACAGGTCAGGGCCACAATAGTATTATTGATTATATTTTAGTGTCATGCCCTCTAATGGACCGTATTGGCTCTTTTGGAGTTAGGCAGGTTGGGACAAGCGAGCATAACCCTCTCAGGATGGACATTGAAATTGAGGCCCTTATATCTGAGACACCTCTGGCTCTTATTTCAAATGCTAATATAGGTACTAACTACCAGGGACGAAGGCTGAGATGGGAGGTAATAACCCCGGCTGACTTTCTTGGTAGCCTGTACGATAGCAACTGTGAAGATTTTAACCTCTGTATTAATTCGGGTGTCGAATCTACAGAAATCCTAGGTGCTTTTGATCGCATCATTAATCAAATAGCGGCCAATTTGATTCCGAGAGGTAAACCAAGGCCCAAGAAATTTAAAAATTGGTTTGATCAAATGTGCATCATTGCACACAATGCCCTAATGGCAGTCCTGAAGGCCCCTGGATGGGACGTAATTTGTATTGCCGAAGCCAGGAGGAGCTATAAAAATGCAATCAAGTCACAGAAAATTCAACTTAAAGAGATGGCTTGGGAGGAGCTACGTCAAGCTATTACCCTGAAAAGCAGTACCCACTTCTGGAAAGTTATAAATAGTCCAGTCTTTGATGAGGCAGACAACACCATCAAGGACTGCCTTATCCCTCCAGCAAGATGGGTGGAACATTTTAGGGGCTTGTACTGTGTGAGTACTCCCCCATCGGCTACTTCCTATAGGGACTTTAATCATGCGCTAAAAATTATTTTCCAAGAGGAGGAAGTTATGAAGGCAATTATATCAACATCTAAAGGGAAAGCACCAGGCCCGGACGGGGTTCCGGCGGATGTGTACTGTGCTAATCCAAGTGTGTGGGCAAAGATTTTAACTTGTGTTTTTAACGCGGCCACTAAGGCCGGGTTCCCAGCAACTTGGGGCAAAGCAGTCATAGTCCCAATATACAAAAAGGGCTCAAGAGAAGATCCGTCCTGTTATAGGCCAAACTCACTCTTGGACTCTGCGGCGAAGATAATGGGAAAAGTTGTACTAGTGCGACTGACAGAATGGCTGGATAAAAACTCCATTGTTTCTGATCTGCAGTATGGTTTCAGACAGGGGAAAAGTACGGTGGGCCAATGTCTGAATTTACACTTGATCATAGGAAAGTACACGGTCACAAAGCAGGGAGATATCCATTTAGCTTTTATGGACCTCTCAACTGCTTTCGACCTTGAAAATAGGTCAAAGTTATGGGGCTCTTTTTCTGATATTGGACTGGAACCAACTTTGGTATCCTTCCCGGCTGAAATACATGAGAACAATACTGCTGCAGTCCGTTATAATGAAAATGGGAGTTTAACTGAAGCGTGGCCCGTCAAATGTGGAGTAAGGCAAGGATGTATCCTTGCCCCTCTGCTGTTTTCGCTTTATATAAATAATTTGGGTGATGCATTAATAACATCCTGCGAAGACATCCCAAGGGTAGCCTAAAAAAATCCCAGCACTGTTATATGCGGACGACGCACTTTTGGTGGCTAGAACAGCAAGAGGACTGCAATTGCTCTTAGATCGTTTTATTAGTTTTATGGACTCTCTTGACCTTATAACTAATTTTAAGAAGTCACACTCAATGATGATAGGTGGAAAGAGGGCAAAATAGGCAAGATTTTTCTGCAAAGGCCTGGAACTGACTAAAGTACCAACGTTCCCATATTTAGGTATAGTATTTGATGAAAGAAGGTCATGGGTGACGCAGCGTACCTTAAAAAAGAATAGCTTAGCTAGGTCCACGGGGGCTGTCCTGGGCTTCGCTAAGCGGATAGGTTCAAAGCCACTCCCAGTCCTTATGAAGATATACAATGCAAAGTGTGTCCCCATGGTTCTATATGGGAGTGAGGTATGGGGTTACACAGATGCTAGAGAAATACAAGTAGCAGAACATATTTTTCTATGGAAATTGCTGTCGCTTCCAGCATCTGCAGCTAATTTCAATGTACATAAGGACACGGGTGTTTGCTATATTCAATATCAGATCGCGGTGGCCCCTTTATTAGACTGGTTAAGAATTTGGGCGCAGAAATTGCCTAATCTAAATCAAGCAATAATCCAGGATTTTATGTCCCTAGATAGAGCCTTTGATATCCCATGGCTCAGATATGTTAAAACACAAATGGATATGTTGGGCAGCCCCGACCTATTTACAAACCCAAGGGCGTTGAGTATGGTGGCTATTAAAGCCATCAAATTTCAGTTCCTAAACAGGTCTATGTTAATGAGGGAACAAGGGGAGTTGGCCAAAACTTCAATCAGGAGCTTTGTAATATTGAGTACAAGAAGAGGAATTCAGCCATACCTAACGTATATAAACAAACCATTCCATTTGTATTGATAAGATTTGAGTACAACATTCTTCCTTGGCTACTTTCTTTTCCAAAAGGTTTCTTGAAGGAGGGGGTTCTGGGTCCTTGCCCCTGTGACAATTTTTCAGAGCAGAATACCCTACATATGATTTTCTTCTGCAGTTTTCATGTTTCAATACGGAAGAAATTTATACTGCCATTGTTAAAGGGCTGTAACTTTGAACAGGTTAGGACAGCCCTGATATACTTGCAATCCCTGAGGTCCCCGTTGGTATGTTTTGGAGTGGCTAGTTATATCACGGGGGCAATTAGACGAAGAAATAAGATGTAGTTACCGTGATACAAATTTTCTACCTCTATATACGTAGTGACTTTATGAATACCAACATTTTTTATTAATATGAAATCTTATTATAAGGGAATTTTATAAAGCATACTCATTGGGTGATAATCTTTTTAACTATTTATTTGAATTCCAAGCATTATTTTTGAAGGGGCTAAGCTAACTTAAATGGTCTTTTGTATTGATGATAAAACATGCACATTGTATATTGTTAATCAAATTCATCCTTTGTACGTAGTGAATTTTAATTCCATGAATTCTGTGTTGTACTGTGCTTTGATGGTTTTAAAAATTTCAACCGAATAAAGCTTGTTTTGACTGACTGACTGATATTCTATGGAAGGAAATTCAAGTTACTGGTAAGTACAGTTAAATTTACTTTTCAGGAATAGTAGTGAGCTAGATTGGGGAATTAATTCCTCTTCAATCTTGATGTCCCCTGTGAGCCAGCTAGCCCACCAGGTACCTCCAGTATGCGCCAGGCAGCTGTGTTGCAGAGAGGTGTTCAAAGGGCATGCCCCCTTTTTACAACACTCTGCAACACAGCTCTGTGGCGCTTACTGGAGATACCTGTTGGACTAGTTGCCCCCTAGGGGACCTCTGGATTGAACAGGAATTAATTCCCCGACTTAAAACGCGCCTCAGGGCATGTTTGCACTCACATCACCTCAAGCCCCACCCCCTACCTTCACCACTGTGCTAACACGCTCTGTAGAGTGTTCTAAGTTGGGGGATTAAGTCCCCTTACATAATGGGTGTCCCTGGGAGCAAACTAGCCCACCAGGAACCTCCAGTATACGCCAGGAAGTTACGTTGCGGAGAGGTGTAATGAGGCCATGCCCCTTTTTACACCTCTCTGCAACGCAGCCCCTGGGCGCGTTTGCAGAGGGGGAACTAATTCCCCTCGCATACTGGGGGTCCCTGGGGGCCAACTAGCCCACCAGGAATCTGCAGTATGCGCCAGGGGACTGCATTGCAGAGAGGTGTAGTGAGGCCACGCCCCTTTTTACACCTCTCTGCAACGCAGCCCCCGGGCGCGTTTGCAGAGGGGAAACTAATTCCCCTTGCATACTGGGGGTCCATGGGGGCCAACTAGCCCACCAGGAACCTCCAGTATGTGCTAGGGGACTGCATTGCAGAGAGGTGTAAAGAGGCCACGCCCCTTTTTACACCTCTCTGCAACGCAGCCCCCTGGCGCGGTTGCAGAGGGGAAACCAATTCCCTTTAGAACCTCCAGTATGCACCAGGGGGCTGCGTTGCTTTTCCCCGGGGGTTGCGGTCCCCGGGGCAGTGTGGGGGGGGTTGGAGCCCCCCCACACTCCTTTTTCACTATGCCCCCGGGACCCGTACGCATACGTGCGCGCTTATAGATATATATATTTTTTTCTTTTGCTTTTCTCAGGAACTACTGGATGGATTTACACCATTTAAGCAAAAGCGTGATCTGTGAATCAGAATCTACCATTTTGCCAAAATTCTTGTAATTCTGTTCAGCCGTTCGGGCTGTAGCCGTGTCTAATCGTCCGATGGAAAATAACATGGGGAAAACACGTTTTGGGGGCGGCCTCTTTGTTTCTCAGCCCCCACTTGACAAATCCCCCCAAAACTTTCAGGGAATGAGCGGGCCATCTTCTTTGAGAAATTCGCGAAGATTCATCAACCGGCGCCAAAGTTATTCCCAATAGAATGTTGCAGATTTCCTATGGAAACTAGGTCCTAACTATAACTACCTACTGGCGACAGTAGGTAACATATATATATATATATATATATATATATATATATATATATATATATATATATATTTATATATTCACAACCCCCTTCTCCTTGAGAAAGGGAAAAAGAGCCGCACTCTCAGCAGTGAGAAAAATCTATTTATTTGCTCAGTACTCCTGACGCGTTTCAGTCATCATTGACTTTTTTCAAAGGATTGAGCTTGAGGCATCCCGTGTAACAGCGTTCCACAGACCCTTAGATTGATTAACAAGTTCCACCCTGTTTTTTATGGGTTCACTCAGTGTGAAGTGTCTGCTGGGACTTGTGGTTCACTGTTGCATGATTCTTTCAATACCCTCCAGTGGGTGATGCCGTGGTGTTTTGCTTTCAATGACAGTTCTTTTCTTGTTCATTTCACACAGCTGAGTCTGTAGCATTGCCTCCTTTGCAAGGCTGCTTGGACACCATCCCGAAGCCAGTCTTTGGTGTCGCCTGCTGATCCCTTTTCATTTGCACGAGTCCTCCAAAGCGGTTCACTTTCGGGCAGTAATGGCGCGCTTTGCTGGTGGTGCGATCCTCCCGGCTGAACCACGCCGTAATTATATTCACAACCCCCTTCTCCTCGAGAAAGGGAAAACGAGCCGCACTCTCAGCAGTGAGAAAAATCTATTTATTTGCTCAGTACTCCTGACGCGTTTCAGTCATCATTGACTTTTTTCAAAGGATTGAGCTTGGGGCATCCCGTGTAACAGCAATCCACAGACCCTTAGATTGATTAACAAGTTCCACCCTGTTTTTTATGGGTTCACTCAGTGTGAAGTGTCTGCTGGGACTTGTGGTTCACTGTTGCATGATTCTTTCAATACCCTCCAGTGGGTGATGCCGTGGTGTTTTGCTTTCAATGACAGTTCTTTTCTTGTTCATTTCACACAGCTGACTCTGTAGCATTGCCTCCTTTGCAAGGCTGCTTGGACACCATCCCGAAGCAGTCTTCGGTGTCGCCTGCTGAACCATTTTCGTTTGCACGATTCCTCCAAAGCGGTTCACTTTCGGGCAGCAATGGCGCGCTTTGCTGGTGGTGCGATCCTCCCGGCTGTATATATATATATATATATATATATACATATTTTTTTATACAAAGAACCAGCGCTTCGGAGAGCACACAGTTTCCAAACTAAATAACGCACGTTGGCTCACAAGTCCTCGGGTTAATTTCAGTAGTGCCTTACGCGTTTCGGAGCCCTTGTGCTCCTTGTTCACAGGCTGTTGACGGGAAGTGCAGAGAGGAAGGAGGCACCATTTTGACACGTTTATTTATTGGCGTCATCAATTCATTTGCATAGTGTTGCATGATGGTATTATGAGTTCGTTAATTCGCTCTGGGGTGCCCCCATCTCCATTGTTCAACCTTAGTAGGTTCCGTACTTGATCCATGTTTTTAATTTCTTGTCATGGCCCCCAGTGGGCCCCCAGGACCAGATAAACCAAGCAAGGGTGCAGTTCGGAAATTCCATGGGGAAACTCGGCACAGTTCCAATGTTTCCATGGTCCAAATACAGGTGGTGCTTCTCCGCGACAAGGAATTGCCGCAAAACATTTTTTCATACAAAGAACCAGCGCTTCGGAGAGCACACAGTTTCCAAACTAAATAACGCACGTTGGCTCACAAGTCCTCGGGTTAATTTCAGTAGTGCCTTACGCGTTTCGGAGCCCTTGTGCTCCTTGTTCACAGGCTGTTGACGGGAAGTGCAGAGAGGAAGGAGGCACCATTTTGACACGTTTATTTATTGGCGTCATCAATTCATTTGCATAGTGTTGCATGATGATATTATGAGTTCGTTAATTCGCTCTAGGGTGCCCCCATCTCCATTGTTCAACCTTAGTAGGTTCCGTACTTGATCCGTGTTTTTAATTTCTTGTCATGGCCCCCAGTGGGCCCCCAGGACCAGATAAACCAAGCAAGGGTGCAGTTCGGAAATTCCACGGGGAAACTCGGCACAGTTCCAATGTTTCCATTGTCCAAATACAGGTGGTGCTTCTCCGCGACAAGGAATTGCCGCAAAACATTTTTCCATACAAAGAACCAGCGCTTCAGAGAGCACACCGTTTCCAAACTAAATAACGCACGTTGGCTCACAAGTCCTCGGGTTAATTTCAGTAGTGCCTTACGCGTTTCGGAGCCCTTGTGCTCCTTGTTCACAGGCTGTTGACGGGAAGTGCAGAGAGGAAGGAGGCACCATTTTGACACGTTTATTTATTGGCGTCATCAATTCATTTGCATAGTGTTGCATGATGGTATTATGAGTTCGTTAATTCGCTCTGGGGTGCCCCCATCTCCATTGTTCAACCTTAGTAGGTTCCGTACTTGATCCGTGTTTTTAATTTCTTGTCATGGCCCCCAGTGGGCCCCCAGGACCAGATAAACCAAGCAAGGGTGCAGTTCGGAAATTCCACAGGGAAACTCGGCACAGTTCCAATGTTTCCATGGTCCAAATACAGGTAGTGCTTCTCCGCGACAAGGAATTGCCGCAAAACATTTTTTCATACAAAGAACCAGCGCTTCGGAGAGCACACAGTTTCCAAACTAAATAACGCACGTTGGCTCACAAGTCCTCGGGTTAATTTCAGTAGTGCCTTACGCGTTTCGGAGCCCTTGTGCTCCTTGTTCACAGGCTGTTGACGGGAAGTGCAGAGAGGAAGGAGGCACCATTTTGACACGTTTATTTATTGGCGTCATCAATTCATTTGCATAGTGTTGCATGATGGTATTATGAGTTCGTTAATTCGCTCTAGGGTGCCCCCATCTCCATTGTTCAACCTTAGTAGGTTCCGTACTTGATCCGTGTTTTTAATTTCTTGTCATGGCCCCCAGTGGGCCCCCAGGACCAGATAAACCAAGCAAGGGTGCAGTTCGGAAATTCCACGGGGAAACTCGGCACAGTTCCAATGTTTCCATTGTCCAAATACAGGTGGTGCTTCTCCGCGACAAGGAATTGCCGCAAAACATTTTTCCATACAAAGAACCAGCGCTTCAGAGAGCACACCGTTTCCAAACTAAATAACGCACGTTGGCTCACAAGTCCTCGGGTTAATTTCAGTAGTGCCTTACGCGTTTCGGAGCCCTTGTGCTCCTTGTTCACAGGCTGTTGACGGGAAGTGCAGAGAGGAAGGAGGCACCATTTTGACACGTTTATTTATTGGCGTCATCAATTCATTTGCATAGTGTTGCATGATGGTATTATGAGTTCGTTAATTCGCTCTGGGGTGCCCCCATCTCCATTGTTCAACCTTAGTAGGTTCCGTACTTGATCCGTGTTTTTAATTTCTTGTCATGGCCCCCAGTGGGCCCCCAGGACCAGATAAACCAAGCAAGGGTGCAGTTCGGAAATTCCACAGGGAAACTCGGCACAGTTCCAATGTTTCCATGGTCCAAATACAGGTAGTGCTTCTCCGCGACAAGGAATTGCCGCAAAACATTTTTTCATACAAAGAACCAGCGCTTCGGAGAGCACAGTTTCCAAACTAAATAACGCACGTTGGCTCACAAGTCCTCGGGTTAATTTCAGTAGTGCCTTACGCGTTTCGGAGCCCTTGTGCTCCTTGTTCACAGGCTGTTGACGGGAAGTGCAGAGAGGAAGGAGGCACCATTTTGACACGTTTATTTATTGGCGTCATCAATTCATATGCATAGTGTTGCATGATGGTATTATGAGTTCGTTCATTCGCTCTGGGGTGCCCCCATCTCCATTGTTCAACCTTAGTAGGTTCCGTCCTTGATCCGAGTTTTTAATTTCATGGAAACATTGGAACTGTGCCGAGTTTCCCCGTGGAATTTCCGAACTGCACCCTTGCTTGGTTTATCTGGTCCTGGGGGCCCACTGGGGGCCATGACAAGAAATTAAAAACACGGATCAAGTACGGAACCTACTAAGGTTGAACAATGGAGATGGGGGCACCCCAGAGCGAATTAACGAACTCATAATACCATCATGCAACACTATGCAAATGAATTGATGACGCCAATAAATAAATGTGTCAAAATGGTGCCTCCTTCCTATCTGCACTTCCCGTCAACAGCCTGTGAACAAGGAGCACAAGGGCTCCGAAACGCGTAAGGCACTACTGAAATTAACCCGAGGACTTGTGAGCCAATGTGCGTTATTTAGTTTGGAAACTGTGTGCTCTCCGAAGCGCTGGTTCTTTGTATGAAAAAATGTTTTGCGGCAATTCCTTGTCGCGGAGAAGCACCACCTGTATTTGGACCATGGAAACATTGGAACTGTGCCGAGTTTCCCCGTGGAATTTCCGAACTGCACCCTTGCTTGGTTTATCTGGTCCTGGGGGCCCACTGGGGGCCATGAC
Organism: Lissotriton vulgaris; assembly: GCF_964263255.1. NCBI lineage: Eukaryota > Metazoa > Chordata > Amphibia > Caudata > Salamandridae > Lissotriton > Lissotriton vulgaris. Next base: position 670,070,782 of record NC_141691.1, on the reverse strand, counting down.
AAGAAATTAAAAACACGGATCAAGTACGGAACCTACTAAGGTTGAACAATGGAGATGGGGGCACCCCAGAGCGAATTAACGAACTCATAATACTATCATGCAACACTATGCAGATGAATTGATGACGCCAATAAATAAACGTGTCAAAATGGTGCCTCCTTCCTCTCTGCACTTCCCGTCAACAGCCTGTGAACAAGGAGCACAAGGGCTCCGAAACGCGTAAGGCACTACTGAAATTAACCCGAGGACTTGTGAGCCAACGTGCGTTATTTAGTTTGGAAACTGTGTGCTCTCCGAAGCGCTGGTTCTTTGTATGAAAAAATGTTTTGCGGCAATTCCTTGTTGCGGAGAAGCACCACCTGTATTTGGACCATGGAAACATTGGAACTGTGCCGAGTTTCCCCGTGGAATTTCCGAACTGCACCCTTGCTTGGTTTATCTGGTCCTGGGGGCCCACTGGGGGCCATGACAAGAAATTAAAAACACGGATCAAGTACGGAACCTACTAAGGTTGAACAATGGAGATGGGGGCACCCCAGAGCGAATTAACGAACTCATAATACCATCATGCAACACTATGCAAATGAATTGATGACGCCAATAAATAAACGTGTCAAAATGGTGCCTCCTTCCTCTCTGCACTTCCCGTCAACAGCCTGTGAACAAGGAGCACAAGGGCTCCGAAACGCGTAAGGCACTACTGAAATTAACCCGAGGACTTGTGAGCCAACGTGCGTTATTTAGTTTGGAAACTGTGTGCTCTCCGAAGCGCTGGTTCTTTGTATGAAAAAATGTTTTGCGGCAATTCCTTGTCGCGGAGAAGCACCACCTGTATTTGGACCATGGAAACATTGGAACTGTGCCGAGTTTCCCCGTGGAATTTCCAAACTGCACCCTTGCTTGGTTTATCTGGTCCTGGGGGCCCACTGGGGGCCATGACAAGAAATTAAAAACACGGATCAAGTACGGAAGCTACTAAGGTTGAACAATGGAGATGGGGACACCCCAGAGCGAATTAACGAACTCATAATACCATCATGCAACACTATGCAAATGAATTGATGACGCCAATAAATAAACGTGTCAAAATGGTGCCTCCTTCCTCTCTGCACTTCTCGTCAACAGCCTGTGAACAAGGAGCACAAGGGCTCCGAAACGCGTAAGGCACTACTGAAATTAACCCGAGGACTTGTGAGCCAACGTGCGTTATTTAGTTTGGAAACTGTGTGCTCTCCGAAGCGCTGGTTCTTTGTATGAAAAAATGTTTTGCGGCAATTCCTTGTCGCGGAGAAGCACCACCTGTATTTGGACCATGGAAACATTGGAACTGTGCCGAGTTTCCCCGTGGAATTTCCGAACTGCACCCTTGCTTTGTTTATCTGGTCCTGGGGGCCCACTGGGGGCCATGACAAGAAATTAAAAACACGGATCAAGTACGGAACCTACTAAGGTTGAACAATGGAGATGGGGGCACCCCAGAGCGAATTAACGAACTCATAATACCATCATGCAACACTATGCAAATGAATTGATGACGCCAATAAATAAACGTGTCAAAATGGTGCCTCCTTCCTCTCTGCACTTCCCGTCAACAGCCTGTGAACAAGGAGCACAAGGGCTCCGAAACGCGTAAGGCACTACTGAAATTAACCCGAGGACTTGTGAGCCAACGTGCGTTATTTAGTTTGGAAACTGTGTGCTCTCCGAAGCGCTGGTTCTTTGTATGAAAAAATATATATACATATATATATATATATATATCTATATATATATATAGATATATATATATATATATATATGTATATGTATATATATATATATATATACATGAGGAAAAAAGAATTACAGAGTTTTTTAAAAATATGAAGCCTCTTTTTATAAATTGGAGGTAGTTCTAAAGAGAACTGTTTTTTTTCTTCTTTTTGTTGTTTTATATTTTTTCAATGTTTTTTGAACATTTTGTACTTTTTTTGTCTTTTCAAAACAGTTTTATATTTTTTTGTATTTTTTTAGGGGGAGAAACAAAAAAAAGGGAATTGAAACTGGTTCAACTGGAGCAAAAAACAAAAAACAAAAAAAATTACTTCTTTTTGGGGCACTTGTGATTGTCTCCAGCAAGGACGATGATCTTTACGCTCTTTTCACCATAGGCGATAAGCTTGCCACATTCAATACAAGTGATTTTAAAATCAGCAAATCGTTGCTGAATACAAGGCATCATCTCTGATGTTTCTGGTCCCGATGAAGTGGGTTCGTTTCTTTGGGAGGTGGTCCTTGAAGACTGGGGCAGGTTACTGGCCAGTTCCCTGAGCTCTGCACGAGAATAGTTGTTAGGGTGCTTACGGATCATATGTCGAATCATGGTATTGTTACCAAAGAAATACTTTTTGTTTGGGTTGCCCCTTGAGAGTTGTTCTTTACAGATTAGGCAAGTTACCTTGGCCGCATTCACTTTTTTTTTGCCCTCTGGGAGTGAAAAAAAATCCCATACAATGTGTGACTTGGGCTTGTATGGGGTATTTTGTTCAGGCAGCCATCTTCTCCCATCCTCCTCTTCCTCTTCCTCCTCCTCCTCTTCTTGGCCACCAATGTACTGTTGTGGTGGTCCTCTTGGTGGTTGTGCTGGTGGTGGTGGTAGTGCAGATGCTCCAGCTGTTGCAGCTACAGTAGCCATTAGAAAGTACAATATAGTTCTCTCTCTATTACTGAAACAGGTCTTCCTCAGTCAAAGGACAAAGTCAGAATAAGGAAAAAAGGTGGGGTCTTTCATTATTTGGAAAAAAAAAAGGCCTGAACCAATGAGAAGTGTTATTTTCAGGTCACAAGACCAGGGATTTCATCATTATGAAAGTAAAACTGTTCTGCACCAATTAAAAGTGTTATTTTCAGGTCACATGACCGACGCGCTTACGCGACGCGCCCACGGGCGCGCCCCAGGTCGCGTCGCGTAAGCGCGTTGGACGTTTACGTTATGTGATCGTATTTGCTCGAGTGCTTCCGGGTGTGCTTACGCCATGCGTATCACGCGGACGCGGCTACGCGATACGTCACAATCATGTGTTCGTTCGCGACATTGGCGCTAACGGGACGCTTCACGGTTCGCGCACCGGGCGCTTCAAACGACTACGCTCTCCGGGGCGCTCACCGGGGCGCGCCCCGGGGGCGCTCCAGGGTCAAAAAAATAAAAAAATTGTTTAAAATACAAATAAAATATAGGATTCATTCATTTTCAAAAATATTACATTTCATAGCTATAGACATTTGCTAATAACCAAATTTTGAACTTCAAAGAAAAAAACATAGGTTTGGGGCCTTATACATAGTTAGGAATTAGCATTTAAAAAACCAATGAAATTCACTGAAAAAACCATAGGTTTCACACCAGTTATAGTTAGGAATTAGCATATAAAAAACCTATTAAATTCACTGAAAAAACCATAGGTTTCACACCAGTTATAGTTAGCTGCAAATTTTACTGACATAAAACCATTGAAATTCCATGTTATAGTTAGTTGGACTCACTATAACTTGCACGTGTAATGCACTTCTGATGACGTCACATATTACATCACTCATGACATGGTCAGTGACATCACTCATGATATCACTGATGACACCATCTTTGTGACAGAGTGACAGACCTCCTTTCAGTGTAATGTAACCCTTGAAACACATATTCAAAAATAGAAATTAACATTTTCAAAAAAATGGAGATATCCATACCAGTTACATCAACCAATTCAGTAATACCACCATCTATATACACATCCACTCATTCACCAACAGTTCTATATAGTCACTCATACATATACTCACTCATCATATGTAGTGGTACACCAATACATCCTGTTACACACTGACAGTCATCCAAAAGTTACTCACACACATACTCACACATGCAAATAAACTATTGAACATCCATTTATTTGCATATACAAGTATACACACACTACCAACTTACTTCTAAGGAAACTTACACATACTTACTCTCTTAAACAATCACTTATAGAAACACATACTTATTTAAACAAGAGCTCTTGCAATCTCACATATACTCACTTATAAACATCAATACTCACATATATTAGATTAAAACATATGTCGTTACTGCTAAAGACACTAGTGAGACAGTCATTCACTCACTAACACACACATATACACACTCATCCACCCATACAGTCCTGCACATATGCTGTCTTCAAAACACATACAAACAGTGAGTCAGTCATTGATGCATCTATGTGCTAAGTAATACCCCCACTAAACTATACAGAGACTCATACTGATACTAAAAAAACATCTAATAACCCATATACACACACATGTACCTGCTCACCAACCCATGCAGCCAATTATACACAAAGTGAAACACTGATACATATATTTAAATATTTAAACATTACTCGCTAATATATGTATTCACTAAGGTACACTTAATAAGCCAGTTAACCAATCAATTAAAAAAAAAAAAACATTAATTAAAACACTTATTTAAACATTTATTCTTCCATCGACCTTTACATATACATATATAAAACATATTTATTTTTCAGAAAGACACACATTCACTGGATGGTGTCATCAGTGAAGTCATGAGTGATGTCACTGTCCATGTCATGAGTGATGTAATATGTGACGTCATCATCAGTGCATTACACGCGCAAGTTATAGTGAGTCCAACTAACTATAACGTGGAATTTCAACGGTTTTATGTCAGTAAAATTTGCAGCTAACTATAACTGGTGTGAAACCTATGGTTTTTTCAGTGAATATATATATATACTTATATTTGTATATATACATATATATATACATATGCATAACTTTTTATATTGTCAGTAAATGTGTTTTTTTATTTTTTATTTTTGATGTATATATATATATATATATATGTATATATATATATATATACGTATATGTATGCTTTTTATAGTAGTACATATATAATGTAAAATGTATATGTTATAGATATGTTTAGATAAACAAACACACACATTGGTATTTATGTGTGTATGTTTATATAAGTATATATTTATTTTTAATATTACATTTTACTTACATTCATTTAATATACATTATATTAATGTTCTGTATTAAAATGTTTAATATTTACTATTTTAAACTGTAGTTATTGAAAAACAATATGTTTGTCTTATTTTTACGATATTAGTGTAAACTATATATATTTTTATATTTTTGTACTTACCTTTATAAGTATAGGAAAGCGATATTTGTGCCAAATATATTTTTGACACAATATTTTTGTGTCGCAATATTATTGGAGTCAATGTTATATCAGTGATCTAAACAGGGGCTTGTCAAGGAATGCTCAAGGTCACAAAAGCTCACTGAGAAAGCTAGCAACATAGCTTACAGACCAGCAACATGAGTGGACCGGACTGGATAGCATAATTGACAGGGCAGTGTAGAATGATGAAAAATTTTCAAGAACTCTAATTGAAATTAAATCTCAAGAATCAGATTTTAAGAAAAAATATAAACTTTTTTCTCCAGATATGAATGAGCATTTGCATCAGCTGAGTTCTTGGAGAAAAATTAGCTTGCATTACCTCGTAAGTGATGTGGGGAAAAACGCTGATCTTGGAAGGGTTACGCTGTTGTGGAGTGGTGTGGCTCACTGGTTAGAGGCGGCAGACCCGTAAGCAGAGAACGGCCCGGGACCAGGGTTCAATCCCCAACGCGGCAGGGTTGTGGATCAGGGTCAAACGGACTCGATAATTCTCGCCTCGGTGCCTACTCCAACCAGGGAACACACTTGGCAACTCTGGGCATTAAGCTTGCCTCATCTCTACAACGGCCCCCCACAGACACCGGGGATGCCTGGTTTCACCTTGGAGATACCCAGAAAGGGACCATCTCACAGAGAAAACCAGGATGGGTTCCCCAGCGGTCTTCAGCGCCAGGATACTCCTTGGAGTCACAGTGCGCTTTACAAGTGCACTTGCATTTACATTTTGCGCAGTGCTAATTTGCACTGTTCATGTAGGCTTTTGTAATGGTAAGTAAATGACAAGTTGAAGTGCAAAGAGTTAATGAAGAACGCCAGTGTTTCACGAGACATCGCTCATCAAAGGGCCTGCTGTTCTGCCTTCTAATTTATATAAATGTACATGCAGCAAACAGTCTTCCCTGAATCAAGGACAATGTAGTGCAATTGACTGCCAACATTCGAAGACCCATCTTCTGAGTATGCCTGAGTGTGAGATTTAGGAGGGTGTGACTCTCAAATTCCCCAACTAGCACAGTGGTTGGTGTCAAGATGGAGGGGCGTTTTGAAAAAAGGGTACTGCAACCCAAGAGAAGATGTCTGACTGTTTTATTTTTTTAATCAGGCATCTTGCTTTTTCTCAATTAAATAATTTGGGAAAATGTTACTGTCAAATGAATCGTTAAGCCCCAAATTAGTTTGAGACTTTGTTGGTAGGACAATACAATCTTCCCGGAGAGGGGCAAACTCTCTTACTGCTCTCAGTCAGTGCAATATTGGGTTGAGATTCAAACATTTTCCATAGATACCTTTAACTCCCAGACTGGCTTTGCAATAAGAAGCATAAACATACCAGTAAGGTTGTTGTGTTCTTTTTCGCTGCTTTCTCATGACACACTCATCATTCCAAAAACAAACACAGAAAATAGGACCATGGATATTTAGATTGCTCACCTCAGAAGACGCGCGAGCGTGCGATCCAAGATGGCCGCCGTGTGACAGACTTTGTGCGTTTTCGGACCGTTTTATTCATTTTATGGATCATTTTCTGTCAGGACATTGCAATAAAGGTGGTCACTGCTTGTAATAAGCACTCACCATCGTTGTGAAGCATTTCAAGTGGATTTTGATCAGCAGAAGTGGGTTATTTTGCCGCCTGGTTCCAGCTCCCTGCACAGCATTAAGGTACAGCCGGGCTTCTGTCAAAGGGGGCAGAGTGAACATTCAGGAAAGGGCCTGGCTTGGGCCTGGCCACTCCCCCAGCCCATTTTAGCTGCTGCACCAGTCATTTCTTCCTTATTTCCACAACAGTATCTTCTTTACAAATTATTTTGCTCCTATAATTATAGTTTTTGGTTCTTTTTTTTTGAAAATGGAAAATAAAAGTAATATTAATAAAAAAGGATGCAGCAACAAATTTCTCCTCCTCCTGCTAAATCTAAAGTAGTGGAGTCTTCTCAGCCCTCATTGTCTTTAATATTGGAAGAAATTCAGGCACTTAGGGCCCCATTAGGATGGCGGGCGAGCTCTGTGCTCCGCCCGCCACAATACTAAAAATGCTTTGCAGCATTTACATAATCAAAGCGGCAGGCACCGCGCGGTGCCTACCGCTTTGATTATGTAAATGCAGGGGGGTACCACAGGTACACCCCCGTGTGCCACCCCCCTTTGGCCTTCACTCAGGGGGCCCACAGGGGGCCCCCAGAGTGAACACCGCATGCCTTTCCGTGGCGGCATTGCCGCCACGGAAAGGCATTGAAAAATGCCCATTGTAATATTGCGGGCGGTGTCTGACAGACACCGCCTGCATGTTACTCGTATTCCGCCCCGGCCGCAAGGCGACAGGGGTGGAAAAGTGGCGGCGGTGTTTTGCCCCGCCGTGATCCCCCCCTCCATTCTAATATGGCGGGGGGGAATACAGGGAAGGATGGTGGGTGGATTTCCCCCGCCAGGCTGGCAGTGGCTACCGCCAGCCTGGCGGGGGCAATCCGCCCGCCATCCTAATGGGGCCCCAAGTGTCAACACAGACGCTATAGCATCTGAAGTAAAAAATGTGCGTAAAGAAATGGCCAGCTTATCAATGAAAATATCAGATAATTCCATCAAAATACAGGATAATAAGTAAAAAATGTACTAATTTTCTCCTCTTGTGACAAAAATATCGCCTATGTGTTCAACATTACTGGACTTGGAGAATCGTAATAGGCAATATAATCTACGCATATTTAATTTGCCAGAAGATGTTGGGGGAAATAACTGTAGAGTATATCTGGAGAATTTATTGCCATGTCTTTTACAAATTACATTTCCAGAAAAGTTTGAAGTTGATAAGGCTCATAGGATTCCCTAACATAGGAACCTTCGCAATTCAAAACTGCGACAAATGATTTTTAAAGTCCTTCGACATCACTATTTGGTTCTCATTAGAAAGGCTGCTAGAGAGATACCTTTGTTGATGGTAAATGGGCACAAAATATTTATTTACCAAGACTTCGCCAAAAAAACTGTCTCAATCCGCAAAAAATTCTCTGCTCTACGTCCTCAACTGCGAAGTCTAGGTTAAAAATATGGTCTCTTTGATCCATTGACGATACGCATTTGGAAGGATTCTTTCTTAATGTCTTTTCAGCGCCCAAAAGATTTGAGACATTTTTTGGATCAACAGTTACAACACTCAATGGATACAAATGACTCTGCTACTTGATTTTTTACCAAATATCTATCTTCTGACGCAGTAATGAAATTTCCTTATAATGGGCTCCAACAGTTCCGGTCATGCTTGTAAAGCGTGTGTGCGTTTCACACTTCACATTTATGTCTTTTGTTTGTCGATTTTCTATGTTTTTCCATTCTTCCTTTCCTTCTTCCTTTTCTGGAGCTACCTTTTTCTCATTCTCTTGGTCTTTCTTTATTTTCCTCTTCTTGAGCTATTTTGCCTTTTTTTCTCTTATGGCTAATATACATATTATCAAAGTAGTTTCATTAAATGTCAAAGGGTTACGTCATTCAGTTGAGCGTACAAGGATTTTAGATTATTTAGGTGGTTGCAAAGCTGATGTCTGTTTTATACAAGAGACTCATATTGATGATAAAATCTTAGAGTACATGAAGAAGAAATGGGTTGATGCTATTGTATCTTCTCCTGCTACTGGTGGGAAAAATGGTGTTGCTCTCTTCTTTGCAAAAAAGTTACATTGTCAAATTTTGAGTAAAAATTCTGATAAGGATGGTAGATATATACTAGTTAAAATAAAAGTTCATGACTCAATTCTCTTTTTTATCAAATGTAGATGGTCCTACGGCTGATGACCCGGTGTTTTGGAATAGTCTCACTACTGAGGTTTTAAAGGTCGGTACTGCCCCTTTAATTGTTGGAGGTGACTCTAATGTCATTTTGGACCCTTTGTTAGATAGGATGTCTCTTACTAAGTTTCACCATTCTAAAGTTTATTTTGCTTTCAAATCATTTATTCAAACTACCAAGTTATTTGATATTTGGAGACTACATTTTCCTACAGAAAAATGTTTTACTTTCTTCTCAAATCCTCATAATTCCCATTCTAGAATTGATTGTTTATTGGTTTCTAGGCAACAAATTAATTCAATATCTACACCTAGCATTGGTAACATTGATATCTCAGATCATGTCATGATTTCCTTGGTGTTGAATGTGGAATTAACTCACACTAAACAATCTAGATGGCGAATGAACACTGGTATCATTTTAAATGACAATAACAAGCATAAACTTTTAGCCGCTATTCAAGAATGTTTTTTGCTCAGTCCAGACGATTCCACTTCTATGAATAATAGATGGGATGCTTTCAAAGCGTATATTAGAGGAATAACAATTTCTATTATGGCTCATGAAAATAAAACCGTTCATGGTACTAGTAAAAATATACAGCAACAGATTGCGAAATTTGAAAGACTTTATATTACATCCAACAATCCTCCATATAAATTCAAACTACAAAAATTACGCTATGAATTTAATTCAATACTTAGTAAAAGAGCAGGTATTCAAATATTTAATGCCAAAGCCAGATTTAGTTATCATGCCAATCGATCCGGAAGAATGTTAGCTAATTACGTACGCTTAAAAAAAGATAAATCTCAAATCACTTCTATTCATGGTTCAAATGGTAAAATTGCGCTCTCTCACAATGACATTGTAAATGAATTTTTGAATTTCTACTCCACAATATATAATAAGCCCGAGTTCCAGGATGCTTCTGTAATCGATTCCTTTTTAAATTCTTGTGAATTACCCAAGATTACCCATACCAATAAAATTGGTCTTGATGCACCTATTACTAAAGAGGAAATCTTATCAGCTATAAAATCCCTTAAAAAGAATAAATCTCCTGGTCCAGATGGCATTCCAGCAGAATTTTACAAAGAATTTCAATCACACCTTCGACCTTTTTAACACCAGCTATTTACATTCTTTGGATCAACAGGTACTACCTCTGGATCTTTTACAGAAACCTTAACTATAGTACTCCTGAAGCCAGATAAAGACCCCACACTTGTGTCTAATTATCGCCCTATATCCTTAATTAATCAAGACTGTAAGTTATATGCTAAAATACTTGCTACCAGGTTGGGCTCCATTTTAAATTGCATTATACATCCTGATCAATCCGGGTTTATGAAGATTAGATACTCTGCTAATAATACAAGAACCTTGTTTCATGTTATTGAGCAAAGTCCTTCTTTAATGGTGCCATCTGGAATTTTGTCTCTAGATTCTTAAAAAGCATTTGATAAAATTCATTGGCAATTTTTATTTCATACATTATCCTCATTTAATTTTAAAGATATTTTCATTCGTATGATTTCGGCTCTATATTATGCTCCTACTGCTCGTTTATTTTTTAATGGTGACATTTCTAATCAATTTTTGCTTTTTAGAGGTACTAGACAAGGATGTCCTCTTTTTCCTCTCTTATTTTTAATTGCCATTGAACCCTTTCTTAATTCAAAAAGAAAATGTGATAATATTAAAGGAATTAATATTAATGATGTTACTGTTAAAACCCTTGCCTATGCGGATGATGTGCTTTTATTTATCAGTGATCCTATATTTTCGTTCCCTTTATTAATGGATATTATATTGAAGTATTCTACAGTTTCTGGTTATACTTTAAATACCGACAAAACTGAATTTTTTCCCTTAAATGTTTATTGCACTCCTGACATGCTTTCCATACCAGAAATTATTTATTAAAACAAGAAGTTAAAATATCTTGTAATTTTACTTGCTTCATCTATAAAAATCAACCATAACTTTCAATTATGATTTTATCCTCAATTATATTGAAGAGAAAACGACTAAATGGTCATCACTACATCTTTTATGGTGGGGCAGAATGGACTCTATTAAAATGACTATAGCTCCCCAAATCTTTTATACCCTTGCCATGATTCCTACACAATTCCCAATAAAGTTTTATAAAGATATTGATACATTTTTATCTAAATTTTTGTGGAACAACAAATCTCCTCGTATTAGTTATAAAACATTAAAAGTGCCTAAACGTAATAGTGTATTCGGCATTCCAGACTTTTTTCTTTATCATAAAGCATTTATTTTAAAACAAAGTTCATTATGGTTTAATCACTCCTTCTTATCTATCCCTCCTGCATGGCTCTGTATTGAGAAATCAATAGCAAGTCCATTTCCCCTACCTACTCTGGTATCCATGCATAATAATGCTACATTTTTTCAAAAATCAGTTATTGTTAAATCTACTAAAATGTTATTTAATGATCTTGATTTACTTTTTCTTTCTCCCATGAACAATACTGATAAGTTATCATTATGGTATAGTAATGTTATTAAATTAGACAGGAATATTAGTAACTGGTATTCATGGATAATCTCAAAGATATTATTCTAATAATACTTTTACTTTTTTTGAAATGTTACAAGAAAGATTTGGTTTACTTAAATCTGACTTTGTTAAGTATCAATATTTGTGTAGTTCCATCTTGGATTCCTTCCCTAATGATATTCCCTTTAATACTTCTCCTGATTTATCAATTTATATTCAAACAATTTCTTCATCACCTCATGGTGTGTCTATTCTATATAAAAAAAAATATCTGATACTTTAGGTAACAATATAGAGATGATTCCATCATTTTGGAACAATGAACTTTCAGTATCTATGAACGCATGGAAAGATATTTGGCGTAGTAGTATATCTGGTTGGTTACCTGTTTCAATTTATCAGACCAATTCTTATATCTTATATAACTGTTTACAGACTCCATCATGCTTATTCCATGCTAAACTTCTTCCTTCTGAAGGTTGCTGGCATTGTAATCTTCATCCAGGTACATTAAAACATATGCTTTTTGATTGTCCACTAGTTTTCAAATTTTGGTCTGAAGTTTGGGATATCATACAAAAGATTGTTAAAATTCAAATTGATATTTCTTATCAATTAATAATATGTAAATCAACTATTATATCACAAATCCTGCCTAATTTAGAAGGTAAACTTTTCAATTTCCTATTATCCGTAGTTTTAAAATCTATAACTTTTTGTTGGAAAGATGTTTCCCTATTATCTGTTAATGCTTTGTGGTCGTGGGTTATTTTTTCCAGAAGAGGTGCTCAATTATCAATGAAAGGCATTCCTCATAATTCATTATCTTATCAATCTTTTTGGTTACCTGTTGATATATATTTATCATCTTAATATTGTATTAGTTGTTTCAATTTAGATTTTCACTATTTATGTCTATTCTTAGTATGTAATATTATAGCTCTGTACAATCACTGTGCATTATAGGTTACATTTGTTCCCTCCCTCCCCTCCGTCTTTCTTATGTTTATTTTGAACATATAATATCTTATTACCTGTTGTAATTCTTTTTTAGTTTTTACAGATATTGCTTATTGTGTAAATTCTTCTTTAGGTATTATTGCTATATAATACTATTTTTTGTATTGTTTGTGTTGATTGTATTTATTTAAAATTAAAAAAATAAATTTGAACTGAAAAAAGATTGCTCACCTCCACTCCATATTATATTTCATTGTGGGTACAATTCACAAAGCCATGCCCGAAAATGTATGCCTGCCAAGTATCATCAAAGATACCCAGAATTTACTAATGAATAATAGTATGTCACAACTGTGTACACTTATGCAGTAGAAAACCCCAGGTGTGGACGGATCGCCTGTGATTTGTCCTAAGAGTTTGTGAATGCCTGCCAATTTGTGAGTTTGTGTGCATTCCAAACTCTTCTTTGTCCCTTTCACTCCATAGAATGGTTGGCTTTCTTATTGGGGAACTGCAGTGTGTCTACAATTATCATTTTGGAAATAGTATTAAGACTGGAAACCTGTGACTGGTGCAGCTTTTCAAGTCTACTACTCCCAGTATTTGTTAATTTAAAAAAGTAGTAAATCTGCCTTTGTGCATAGTACTTTTATGCATGTAGATTTATTACTTTTAGTGTAAATTGGGTTATACATATTTAGGCACAAAATAAACAAGTAAAAACGTATTTTTTACATTTTTGAAAATGAAAGGCCTCTTCGCATCAAATCAGCTGAAATACCAACAGAGAGAGAACAAACTTGACCTAGGGCCCCCTGAACCAACCACTAAACCAAGAATACATTTATTTGGGGGTATCATCCTCCAAGTACCTCATGACACTACACCTCTTCCTGCTTAGTACTCATTTCTATACGGGATGAACAATGTATTAGGAGTGTACCCTGATGGACTTCCAACAGTTTCCATGACTCTGGAAGCTGTGTCTGGCTAAGAAGGTTATGTCTGATGTAGCTACACTACAAGGCTATTTTTGCTTCCTGTCCAAGTTTCACGGGCGAGAGTTTGTGCAGAGTGAGCGCGCATGGATCCGCACGCTTCTCACCTACCTTTTGGCATTCTATGGTTCTAAAATACCATGTAGCTTCGCTCCTTAGTTATTCCCTTCACTGCAGTATATATGTATTGTCTTATGATGTCACAGCGAGGTCAAAGACTTATGCCGCATAAAATGCTCACAGGTTTTGCCACTTTTTATCTTGTAGGTGAAATAATGATGCGACTTCCAAAGCAATGTTATTCCAAAGCAATGTTATTAGGGTGCAGCCTTCGGTTTAAAACAAAAACAGCTTGTAGAAATGACTGTCAGCCCCCTATAACAAAACTACATTTTCTATCAGTCAGAGTAAATTCTACAAATGTTCAGGTTTTAACCTCCAGGACAAATCAAATGTTCCATGCATTTTTCCACATCTTCATGGTAAAAAAAGATTTCTCCACATCACTTTCAGGTGCGCTGCGCGGCCTTGGATCAAAAAGCCAAACGATTTCCATTCTTGCTGTCAGCATCATAGCTTTGGGTCCAATTATGAGTTTGGCAGTCTATAGGACCGCCAAACCTGTGGTGGAGGTGTGGTGGTGGTCGGGGTCCGCCGCACCAGCAGTCCGACTAACGTATTACGAGTACAGCAGTTGGACCACCATAGGACTGCCGCAACCGCCGGGGATCCATGATCGCTAGCTATGGCACAGCTGGCTAAGGCTGCAACATGCTGGCGGTGCCGCTGTGGCACTGCCAAGCATATAATAGGTTTCCTCATTACCAGTGGTCTCATGGTAGTGATCACGCGATGAAAATGCTAGGGGTGAGGAAACTAAAGGGGCCCTACAGTGCCCTCTTTTGCCTCAGAGTCTGGGGGTGCAAGCAGGGGGTCACATATTGTGCCCCCCTGGCTGTATACACACACAGGTCTTGCACAGCATTGACTGAACAACATGGTGCAGGTCATGTCGTGCAGGAACAGACTTTGGCGATCCCACGGTGCTGCCCCTTAACATGGCGCTGCTGTGGGATTGCTAAAGCACCACCTCTCAGACCACAAGAAAATGCATAATCTAGCTGACGTGACTGCCGGCAGTTGACTTTGGCGGTGTGGTAGCAGGGCGCTGGTGTGTCAGCTCACTGTCACGCCGTCAAAGTCATAATCAGGCCCGTAGTAGTGTGCCACTCAGCAAAGGAGGTCATGCAAACAAATATGTCATCAGCTGCACCGTCCTGCTGCAGATCACTACATGTGCCAGTCTTCGCTCATTGAATCTATCATTTCATGCAGCCTTTTGGCACTCAATGTGCAAGAGCACAATAACTGAATGGAGCATTGCGGTAGGTAAGGGAGTAGCCAGAAAAGTATGAACTACCCACTACTTTAATCTTTCCTCAATGAGAAGGCAAAAAGGGCTAAATAGGCCCTAATTAGGATGCTTCCTATCAAGCTTTCATCCTCCTTACATCCATCAGTCCTTCAGTTCTTCCACCCTTTTAGCTTTTCATCCATTCATCTTTCAATTCCTTCACTATTCCATCCATTAATGAATCCTTTCACCTGTATACCTACTCATCCATCTCTCATCACTTCACTCATCCATCCCACCATCTTTTCACCCTTTCATATACCCTTTCACTACTCCCTATCTGACCATTCTTCTTCGTTTCATCCATTCACCCTTCCACCTATAAATCCTTTCACTCTTTCCATCCATATTTTTGTGCATCAACCTACCCATCTTTTCACCCTTTAGCTCCATCCTTGCAGCCCATCCTTTCATTTTCCATCCATACTTATTTCATGCTTTCTTTCACCCTTCCATCCTACCTTTCAACTTTTCTTCCTTGTTTCCTTTCACGTCCCTTTCTTCCTTTTACCTTACATTCTTTCTTTCCTCTTTTTTATCTATCCATCTTTTGTCTCTCATCCCTCGTTTTCATTATTAGTTTTCTTTCTCTGGCACATTATTTTCTATTTCTCCCACTCTCTGTGTTGCCCCATATTTTCAGCATTTTATTATTTCAATTCCTCTTTCCTTCGCTGTGCATATCAGCCCGTGACCTACATCCATCTGTAATGGTATTCCCTAACTATTATTAGCATTTTGTGTGCAGACAGAAGAGGCCCATAAATGAGTAACCTTTTACTGGGGCCCAGTTCGCCAGCCCATTGGTCCCAGTTGCAGCCCCTCTTAAGCTGCTCAAGTGTGGGGTTCACTGCGTCACTGACTGCTGAAGCAAAGAAAAGGTGTTCAAGGATTTTCTGAATTAAAGGCTGTTTTTATTACTCCAATCTTTAGTACACGGTTATTCCAGAGTGCAGTTAATGGAATTACTGAACTTCAATTTGAACTATTTCTGACTAACACTATTGTTGGAGGTATTGCCTCTTTTCACGCCTCCTCACATTTTCTCAGAATTATTGTAATCATTTATAATCATGGGGTAACTCGTTCTATTTTAGATGATTGAGTGCGGGCAAGCATTTCGTGAATTTATTGTTCATAGAGTTTGAAGTCTTTTCTCCTCTTGATTCAGGCACCATTCTTGGTTGCAGGTTCTGAAGTTTGAGAGTTATTGACATGCAGTATAATTCATTAGAACATTATGTTGCCTGGCAAACACCTGCAGATTTAGGTATTTACGTACACTCACTACGCTTACCTATGGGAAGCCGTTCATGTCAAAATTACAGATCCCCATATAAGACACCTCCTGAAATGCATGGAGTGCTACAAAATAAATTTGAGACACACCAGAATGAATATAACATATGTCTAAATACAAACTAAACATGGCAGAGTGAATATACTACCTAGTGGACAACAGGAATAACACACACTCTGAATTGGATAAAAGGTATGTTGAGATGTATAGCAACTACGCTGAAAGGAATATGACTGTTGCTGAAAAGAATACAATAGGGAACTCAAGTGAATATAAACCTTATTGAAATGATATAGACTGGTGCTGAAATTAATTTAAACCACATTGGAATGAATATGACACATATTAAATTGAATTTGACACTCTTTAAAATGAATACAAGCCATGTTCAAATGAATATGACACATGTTCAAATGAATATAAGATAAGTTGAAATAAATATGACTAGTATCAAAATGAATATAACTAACACTGAACTGAATATGACACGTGTTCAAATGAATACAAGATAAGTTGAAATAAATATGACTAGTGTCAAAATGAATATAACTAACACTGAACTGAATATGACACGTGTTCAAATGAATACAAGATACGTTGGAATAATTATGACTAGTGTCAAAATGAATAAAACTAACACTGAACTGAATATGACACGTGTTTAAATGAATATAAGATACGTTGAAATAAATATGACTAGTGTCAAAATGAATATAACTAACACTGAACTAAATATGACACGTGTTCAAATGAATACAAGATACGTTGAAATAATTATGACTAGTGTCAAAATGAATAAAACTAACACTGAACTGAATATGACGCATGTTGATATAAATATGATTGCTGTTGAAATGTATTTGGTGCACATTAAAATGAATATTGCCCACAATGAAATGAATATAAGAAGCTTTAAACTGAATACAACATCCATTGGACCTATGAAACATACCTATTGGATAATGTGGACAACACACTTTGAATTGGATAAAACATACACTGAGATGTATAACAACTACGCTGAAAGGAATATGACTGTTGCTGAAAAGAATACAAGAAGAACTCAAGTGAATATAAAACTTATTGAAATGATATAGACTGGTGCTGAAATGAATGTAACCCACATTGGAACGAATATGTCACATATTAAATTGAATTCGACACTCTTTAAAATGACTGTGACACACATGAAATAAATGTGAAACATACAGCAATGAAAACAAGCCATATTCAAATGAATATGACACATGTACAAATGAAGATAAGATAAGTTGAAACAAATATGACTAGGGTCAAAATGAATATAACTAACACTGAACTTAATATGACATATGTTCACATAAACACAAGATACGTTGAAATAATTATGTTTAGTATCAAAATGAATATAACTAACACTGAACTGAATAGGACACATGTTAATATAAATATGATTGCAGTTGAAATTAATTTGGTGCACATTAAAATGAATATGGCCCACACTGAAATGAATATGAGAAGCTTTAAACTGAATACAACATCCATTGGAATTGATATGGCACATATTAAATTGAATGTGACACTTTTTCAAATGATTGTGATACATATGGGGGGAATCTCTCGTGATCTCTGCTGCCAATTCCTGCTCACACGCCTGAAAGCTCCTGAAAGCGCAAGCTACCAGAGCCCTCTTAGCGGACGTTGCCGCCTGCCTCCCGCCGCCCTGCTGCTCAGTTCACATCACGAGTGGGGCCGCAGTGTGGAGAGCGGGCTAGGGGGCAGAACTACAAGCCCCAGCAGCCCTAGCGGCTCACGCATCACCTACCAGCGCCAGGAGGCGCTTAAAAGCAACATCACCTTCGCTTTGCGGGACGCGAGCGGGACGCCCGGACGAAGCCCGGACAAAGGGCGGACAGTCTTAGACAATCCGAGACTGTCCGTGACTGGACTGGCCAGGACCCCTGCCCATTCTGTGACAGAGGTAGACCCCTGAAGTAAGACTACATTGCCTAATTGAACCTACTGCATTAAGGGACATTACTTAATTTAGTCTCCTTTAATTCGTGCATTGATTACTCTTTAGCATCAATCCCTTTATCAATTTTTGGGATTGTATAATATGCCTAAAAAAATTGCGGCTACCGCGTCCAATACCATGGATAACTATCTGGTTCAGGTGGTAACTAAAATCAACAGTGAAAGAAGGCAGTCATTAGGACTGAGCAAATCCCCCATTCTTTACCCCCGAGTCAACACTCTGAATCGCTACACCACTGCATGCTGCCAATAGTGACGCCCCTGACACTGACCTCCATGTCAATGAAATTTTCGATCAAAGCGCACTGTTGGTGGCTGACGCAGAAACTGATGCTGAAACTGTCCCCGACACACAGGTGGATGTGATAATTGAGGAAGCTCCCCCCCCTGGGCCTGTAACTAGGGCAGTCAGAAAGTGTAGAAAAACACCGCTTAAGCGTGGGGGATTACGGTCTGGGAGAAAAAGGGTTACACCGCCACCAAAAACTAAGGCTATAAGTATGGATCATGAGGAAGATAGTGTTAGGCAAATCATGGATGATGAGCTATTTAATAGGATAGCTGACATGATCGATTGTAAGATAAAGGCTATTATCAAACCGCTGGTGTGCAAAATTGACAAGCTCACTGCTGAGGTAAAAAGATTGGGTGGGGTCCAGAACAAGATAGCTGAGGAGGTGGGTAGTATGACAACCCTAGTATCAAATTTAGCAGACAAAAATAACGAGCATATTGTGAGCGGGGCAGAGGGCTGTGGAAACGCCTCATTGACTATCCTCCATGGGCAGGTACCAGAAAATACAGATAACGAGGCAGTGACAAGAGAAGACCCTTTATTAAGACCTATTGTGCCAACCGCACCGTGCCCGGAAAAAGATTCTCTTCAATTTATGGTAGAGGCCTCACCTTTAGTGCTGGTGTTGGCCAATGTACCCGTCTTGCCACCTGGCCAGTCAGAATCTGTTTCATCCCTGACTAGCAAGGCACTACACTGGCTGTCAGGCAACATGCAGATGGCTCCATGGGGGAAACAACAGTTAGCGGGGGAGATCAAGATGGCCAGGAGGGTAGCCTGGAAAGGGAACAGACCAAAAAGTTCAAAGGTGATTGTGTAGTATTGAACTTCTTTAACTCGGCTGTATTACCTAATGTCTTGTCAAACATACTCCCCCCCCAACGCAGGAGTGGAACTATTATCCCCCTTACTCTTGAATTTTTTTATGGTGAGCAGAAAAGAGTGACACACCCAAATACCTCAAGGCTTAGGTGGAACGCATGGCGCATAGATGGGATGCGGGTGCTTCAGTAAATGATTGGGGGATAAGCTTAGGAAATAGATTTGGGGTGGCACACTCTAATACTTTAAGGCCCAGGTGGAATACCGGGGTACATAGATGGGATGCGGGCGCTCCAGCAAATGATTGGGGGATAAGCCTAGAAAATAGATTCGGGATACTGTCAGGCCTAAATGACTTCGACTGACTCAAGAGGTGTCATAATATGGCATGTAGCATAGTATCTGATGACCTTGGAGTATGCGATTCTATAACCCAGAGATTTGCCTCTACAAATGACATTCCAATGAAAGAGATAAATAGGATGGGAAACTGCAATATATTTGAGGATCGGGAAAGGTTGAACTGTGCTAGCCAAACTTTCAACCTTAATGTTCCTGACCCATACAACTATCAAGGGCAAGAATCACCAGAATTAGTAGTGATACTTGGTAACCCACCGGCCAGTGAAATATCTCTGCCTATACTAGATGACGGGACCCAATGTACTCCTAGGGCTACGTATCCATCTACCTTAATGGCTTGTCCAGTAGACGCAGATCTACCAATATTAGTTGCTCCTGAGAGTACTATCATGGCCTCTGGGCATGTGACCTGTAATGGAACAAGGGAGGCCAGGCTAATCTCCTGGAACATTGCAGGAATAAAAAAGAATCTGCCTGATCCAGCTTGGCACCAATATCTTGATAGCGGGGACCTAATTTTATTCCAAGAAAACTGGGGGCTAGAAAACTATTATAAAATTGGATATAGGTCCTTTTTTATCCCAGCTGTTAACATACATGGTAGCAGACCATCTGGGGGCTTGATGATCTGGGCCAGAATCACAATGGGGGTTACCTTTAAACAAATAGATTGAAACAACCCCGATATATTGATCATAGAACTAAAAAAAAACAAAGGACCCACACTTTATGTGATCAATATTTATAGCAGACCGCATAATTCATTTAAGGAGTCACCAGTAATAACGCAGTTATGTAATAACTGAGCCTCAGAACAGAACCCAACCTCCTCCGGTTCAGAAAAGCCCTCAAAACTCTTCTCTTCCCTTAACTGTCACTTTTCCGGACTACACCCCTTTGTGAGTAAAAAATAAAAAAAGGTTCTAGCGCTGGGATACCCACTGGGTGACTACGCGCTCTACAAGAAGAAAAAAATATATATATATATCATTTTGGAGCTTGGTCACAACCCTATGCTAATTATAGGTGGTGATTTCAATAGGAATTTTGAGCCTATATTGGGCCTGGAAGATGTCCACAGGGACGAGGATAGTGCTAACAACATTCCTTATGTTGATGCAGAGCATAAAGTAGCCTGCACAACAAGTGCCCTACAAATTTTAAGCATGACACTGGAATATAGATTACGTGCATGTAATGGGCGATTTTCCTCTGACTGTCCTACCCGACCAACATTTGCTAGAGGGGACTGTATAAGCCATCTAGACTATATTTTAGTCTCCTTGGCTTTATGGCCAATGCTAGTGGACATAAAGGTGGATAAGCGTACCGAAAGTGATCACTTTCCACTCTCTTTGTTCGCTCAAAACTCACTTTTTACTTCCTCTAGCGCAAAAGGTAGTATGGACTCTATACCCTCACATGAACCTATAGAATCCAACAACCGCAGGTGTCTGAAGTGGCCTGCGGTGTTGGGCAATGGGGGTACTGTCAGGAAGATTTATCAACTTTTTGTTAAACATATGACCCCATTAGCTGATGCTGATGTTGTTATTGATAATTCCTTCGTCATGGAGACCCATGGCCAGTTAATTACAGATCTTGGTATTATCCTGACAAAGGCGATAAAAAGGAAGGACCTCGGTCGCCAGTCCCCTTCACAGGAAAATCCTTGGTACAATCAAGCTTGTCGACGAGCCAAAACAGATCTTATCAAAGCCGTGAAAGGGAACCAACTAGACATCGTTAAAGCTAAGAGGACACATTATAAAAAAACTGTCCACCTAGCCAAGATGGAATGGGACGAGAGAGTCTGGTCGGATTTGCTTGAGGCCTGCAAACTAAATGATCAGACCTCCTTCTGGAGCCTTATTGCAAGAGGCATGAAAGGGGTTACAGTGGCAAAAGATAGATTTCTTGAAGAAAGTACCTGGGTTAAACACTTTTCCTTGCTCTATTCTTGCAAGGGAGAAGAGGAAGACTGTGTAATAAAACAAATTAGGCTAGCTCCATATGAGAACCCCTTAACTTTCAACTTAACGGAGACCATTTTAGCAATTAAGGCGGTGAAACCGGGCAAGGCTCCAGGTCCAGATAGAATACTTGGGGACCTCTGGAAGCATGAGGATTCTATCTGGCCCCCCTATATTAATTTACTTACAAATAAAATAACTCGAGGGGCCCCAATTCCGGAAACCTGGAGGGGCGCAGAAATCGTGACTATATTTAAGAAAGGCGATAGGTCCAATCCATCCCATTATCGACCTATTAGCTTGATCGATGTGCTGCAAAAAATCTTTGCCCGCCAACTCCTTACTAGGCTTAGTGCATGGGTCGAGGACCATTTTATTCTCACAAAGTACCAGGCTGGTTTTAGATCTAGAATTAGCACAGTGGACCAGGTTTTTAGATTTTTATGTCTAGGATGGAAATATATTAACATAAGGAACTCCCATATATATGTGGCCTTCGTCGACCTAAGAGCAGCTTTTGATCTTGTTCCAAGGGGGAAACTTTGGAGAATGCTAAATGATATGGGTGTCCCTGGGAACATTCTCCAACAACTGATCAGACTGCACGAAAATAATTTTGCAAGAGTCAGATGGGGGCCCAATGGGGAGTTGAGTGAGAAAATAGATATAGTGAAAGGAGTTAGGCAAGGATGTGTTATGGCGCCTACCTTATTTTCCCTTTATGTTAATGACATCCCTGACACCCTCTTGGGCTGCGAGTATGACTCTCCCAAGTTGTATGGTCAAGCCGTTCCGGCATTATTATTTGCGGATGACACTATTTTAATTTCCCAAACTCCCAAAGGCCTTCAGAACCTTCTTAACAAATTTAGGTTGTATTGTCAGGACAAGAAGCTTGAAATTAATTCATCCAAAACCAAGGTCATGACAATCAATCCACACAAAGGTTTTAATAAAACTTTCACTATAAATAATGAAAAAATGGAAGTAGTCCGAAGTTTTAAGTACCTGGGTATCACTTTAGATAGTAAAATATCTTGGAAATCCCAACTAGAAACCTCGAAGATCTGACTAGTCCAGAATCAAGCTCCTATTTTAAGGAAACACAAAAATAGCTATTATAAATCAGTCTCTCCAGCAATTAGTTTGTTCAAATACAAAGCACAATCTGCCTCCCTTTATGGTGCAGAACTTTGGGGACATGTTTCGAAAGGCATGTTCTTAGTTCAGGAAAATAAATTCATCAGACAGCTTTTAGGTGTACCTGCCTCCACTCCCCTCACCCCGGTTCTATGGGATCTTAATTTCAGATGACCACGCTGCATTGCGCCCATTGTTGTACTGGGTTCGTCTTTGGTCCACTGATGAGCTAGCGGACTATAGAGAGGCGTTAAAAGAGATAATGGTAATAAAAAATTCCACATGTTTAGCATGGTTGGCCTACATTGAAAAGTGGTTTATAAAGCTAGGGTTATCAGACCCGGATTCGATTAACAACAATTCTAAGAAACTGCTTAAGAATAGGTATTGGGAATATATCAAAGATTCTGTGTTGGGAAATTCCAACCTGGGGACTTTGACCCTCAGGTTCTTTGAACTAAAAATGGACATGAAATTAGAATCCTTTATGGATGAAATCTACCCACCTATGGCCAAATCGTTATATTTAAAATTTCGCTATAGTGCCCTTCAAATCAAATCTAGGACTTCGAAATGGCACTGCAGCAAAGGACCAAGAGGTAGTATTGGATCTGATCTATGCGAATTATGTGAAATGGGTCTGAGGGAAGATGAGCCCCATGTGCTATTGATATGCCCACTGCTTATTTACAGGCAAGGAAAAAATGGTTAAAACCCATATGCCAACTATTGGGTCTTCGCCATATTAAAGACGGCGAAAGAGTTTTTAAAGGAGATACTGCACGCCCAATAGTATTTAGTTTGAGCCGCTTCCTCCTATCAGTAGCGATAGTCAGGAAGAGAAATGGCTATAAAATGTAAGCAGACAGTCGGCATGATTGTAGTCTAGCAGCTGAAATGCACCTTGATTTGTACTCTATCGTACCTGAACTAATTGTATATATGTAATGCCCATTGGAACGTGTGTGTAACATGTAACTATAAATGCAACTGGACTGATAATACTACTATTAAGTGGTGCATGTAATTGAATTTGATTTAGATTTATATTGCACTTTAAATCGAGTGACTTAAACTAGAATAATGATAATAGAAACTGGCCTGATCTTAGCGTTTGAAGTTGTGCTGTTTTTATAGTATTATTTTAAACTTAATGAATTGTTATCTATCAAGTGCTCCTCGAACATGTGTGTTAATCTAACCATGAAGGACCCTGCTGTTAGTTTCCTTTTAATCTTAACCCGGTACTGGGTAGACATGTATATTGTATTGTAATGTTTTAAAATTGTATTGTACTGCATTCTTTTAAGGTTGTTTAACCGAAATAAAGAATAATGAAATAATACATATGAAATGAATGCCGGACAATCAGCAATGGATACAAGCCATGTTCAAATGAATATGGCCCATGCTCCAATAAATGTAAGATAAGTTTAAATAAATATGACTAGTGTCACAATGAACATGACCTACACTGAGCTAAATATGACATATGGTCATATGAAGAGGATTGCAGTTCAAATTAATTTGACACACCTTAAAATGAATATGGCCCACACGTAAATAAACATAAGAAGCTTTGAATTAAATACAACATCCGGTAAAATGAATATTGCACATCTTGAAATAATTCTGACACATGTTACAACATACATGATATATGTTGACATAAGTAACATATTCATTGGATTTGAATTTACACACTTTCAAAGGAATATGGCAACTGAGATATTAAGGACCTGATTACAAGTTTGGCAGTCTCGTAGCGGGTCGCCACACTGCAAGACTGCCAAACCCGTAGTCAGATCATACGCCGGATTTTGAGTTAATCCAGGTTGGGCGGTCCCACAGGAGTGCGTGTCTAAGGTTAGGTGTGCCTAAGACATGCACCGCTGTGAGACCAGTGCAGCACGTTCCTGCATGGGGAAAAATGCACAATGGACAGAATGCTGCACAATGTGAAACATTCACCCCAGTACAGAGATCTGGGCCTAAATCCATCGTGTGTTTGATCCGCATGCCAATCCAGTTCAGACCCAGCAATAAACAAATCAGTCTTAACCCTGTTCTCCATGGGAACAGTCCAGCCCGAAACGCCAGCCACGTCTTCCCTTGACTGGAAACAAGCATCCTGGGGCATCACTTCTCATCAGCCAGGTTAGCTTGACTCCAGTGGCATGGAGAGAATGGGTGACAAATGCAAAAAGAACAATTGATTGCCAGAATGCTATACAATGTCAAACATTCACCCCAGTACAGAGATCTGGGCCTAAATCCATTGTTTTTTTGCTCCCCATGCCATTCCGGTTCAGACCCAGCCATTTGCAAATCAGTTTTGACCCTGTTCCCCATGGTACAGGAACAGGGTCAACACTGATTTGCACACGGCTGGGTCTAAACTGGGGTGGCATGGTGAGCAAAAGATTGATGGATTTAACCCAGATCTCTTGACTGGGGGTAAATGTATAGCACCTTTCTCAGAAAAATGCCAGACTTGCGAAAGGATGCCAGGCAGTCTGAATCTGCTGCTCTTGCCTTTTGCGACCTGTTAGATGCACCAGAGGAGTTTAGACCCCCTTCCTCTTGAAACCCAAGGACTGAAAGGTCTCCAAAGATCATGAGGCTGATTCCCTGGGCATCTCCAGGAACCTAAAAAAGCTGAAAAGAGCGTTCCAATGAAGAATGCCAGTTGACCATTGGCAACTGGACAAAGACTGAACTTTGCTGTTTCCCTCTGCCAGACACCCTGAAGGGCAGACTTATCATTATTTCATGCCCCACAGTGCAGCAAGCCACCTTGCTGAGCTATGCTGCGTGAAAGAGAAAGGTCAAAATTGCACCTTATTTAACCCAAAGTGGTGCATTCCTGTCTGTTGTTTGCGCTGGCGCACTATGTGCTGCCCAGCTCTAACGCAGACACCCTTGCACCGTGGTGCAAGGGTGCTTTCCTTGCAGACAGGACTGTTTTTGTGCATGAAACCTTACTGCACTAAAACAATCCCCTGAGGCAGTTTCCTCTTTCTATGTGTGCTGCAGAACACATAGAAAAAGGAACAAAAAAGGAGAAATAGAGGTATTTTTCCTCCTTACGCTTTACCCACGGAGGCTTAGCATTTTGACTAATTCCCCGGTCTGACAGTAATTTTGGAATGAGCCAAAATCCATGGGTGAATGTGTGGGAACACCCACCCTCCACCCATTAAATACCTCCTTGGGATAGTGTAATGCACCACAGAAATTTACTCTAGATTTATCAAGCCATGCAGGGCTACGTAAGGTGGTCTTGTGTGGCTTGATAACTCTGACTTAGTGGTTGTGTCGCAAAGGCGATGCAACTCATTGGTAAAGCTGTCTCAGAGAGTATAAAACTACTTCATCTGACATCCTATGGACATTATTAGTGTCCTCCTGTGGTTGTTCTGACACCACATGAACTTTGGGACCTTTGCTCCACAGTTTAAAGGGACCAATGGCAAAATGTATTTGATTGCCAGTTACCAGAGTCAGATTGAAATTCCTCAGAAAAACGATAACTTTTGATTTGGACATTATTTCAAACTTCCCTACTTCCTGTCCCTAGCGGGGCCAATCTGCTTGGTGTATCCAACTTAGTGAGGCGGCACTGATGTCAAAATGTACAACTCTTTTATCTGATGAAATTCCACTCACTTTTGAGGCAATGCCCTCATGTGAGGGCCTCTGGTTGTCAATAATTGGTATATCTCTCTCGCTCTCTGTGGGTATAATGTTTTGCGCATCAGGTAGGATCGGGACGGAAAAGACCACTTTAGTATTCATAGTTCTGAATATTTCCCTTTTGCATTTAGACATCAACACAGTCACAATGAATCATAAGTACTTCCATACCTAACATATTTCTCCCATTTCCCATATTACGTATGCAGTGAGTCTGTAGCTAGCATGGCTAGGTTCTTCAGTTTCCACTTGGTAGTCACCATCACCACATAGGCTAGCTATGCCAGTGATTGGAAAAATGTTGTTCTGAATTTGGGGCACTGTAATTGTTGTATGGTCATAAGGTCATGGTTTTTACTGATGCTGGCATTGTAAAAAGGACCAGGCTTTTATTCCATAGATGATTATGCCAAAAGAGGACGAAGGGATAATGAAATATATCTCTTTCTTATGCTTCAATGAGAACAGAAACAGAAATCAGACCAAATTCTTCCCACATTTTCACATATAGAAAAATAAAAATGCATTTGTAATGTGTATTATTTGTAGAATTGCACATAAACAGTCCTGCCTGTAATGCAGGTACCCTTTTAGCTGATGCAAGGGTGCCTGCATTGTTGCTAAACAGCAACAAGTGTGAAAGCACTGGAAGAAAGCTGAAGGGTGCCATATATGTGAAATATGGCCCTTCTGAGCTCTATCCCATTCACGTAATGCACCACAGAAACTTGCCATGCTGCACTGCGTCTCACGAATTCATACTAAATTTTCCCCTAGACCTGATTCTGCTGATCTTGTAGCACAGCTGTGTCTTCTTTTTTTCAACCCTGGATTGTGGGGTTTGATGATGTCTGGAAGGTGCACCCTTGCACCTAGATCCATGTTGGGTCCCATGACATTTTTGTTATAAATCTACTTGCAAGGGTACTGTTGCCAAGTCATTCTGTGCCCTGGGCACCCACCAACTTTTTGCTGTATGGTACTGGTGGTAACTGACTCTGACTGACCCTGGGATCTGCCTAACCAGGCCCAGGGCCAGGGCTACGCTGAAAGAGACACATTAGAATACAGTTAAAACACCTGTATACACTAGGGTACACAGTGGTATGATGGGGTACCCATGTGATTGGCATGACCCACCCTATAAGCCCCTAGTATATAACAGGGCAGGGGATTGAAACTACATAGAAGCCCCCAGTATCCTGGGGCATGGCAATTTGGAGGCCAGCAGATTTTTCTGCACCTGCATGTGTGCATTGCTGAAGCCTGAGGTCAGTTTAAAAACAGCCCTAGGTGCCAGGACTGCTGTTAAAAAGTAAATTGTGCTCAAACTCGACTTTTGGGTTTGAGGCACTTAAAAATGGTTTACCTACAATGTTAGGGCATATTACGTACTCCCAGGGTCTCCCCTATGTGTCCCAGGGGTGGGGGTCCGGTATTTATAACGTATGCCCTTATAAAATAAGTTTCATAGGCCCTGTGTTAAGTGAAATTTCACATTTCACTCCCCACATTGTGGGAAAGTGCTGCTCAAATTTCGACTTTAATGCTAGGAGCACTGTGGATGGAGAATCTGCAATATTTCTACAGATTCAGAACCCCTTAAGTCTCCCCTAGATGCACATGGGGTGGGGTTCCTGTAGAAACTAGGGAAATACGTACAAAATATGTTTTTATAATCCCTAGTGTTAGGAAACTGGCCCAGGACATTTTCTCCATTGCAAATCCCCTGGCCCATAGATTAACATTGCAAGAAGTTATTAAAGAATAACTCCTTATAGGAAGGGAATAAAACTACCATTCAAAGACTTCCCAGAATGGTATTAATAAATCCAACAATATAATATTGTTGAATTCCTCCTAAAATGTACATCCAGGAAGTTAGAAGACATTCTTGTTTGTAGGTCCAAATTCAGCCTTTCAGTGGTCTGCCCTGATTGGTCAGAGTTAAGTGGATTAGCCAGGTTGCCTTGAAGAGGTGATAATTAGCCCCTGCGGTTAACCAGCTCTGCTGGCAGGTCAGTGTGCTGTTCCATAGCAATGCCAGGCCAGGGGGAGGAGTCGTAAACTAAGTTCTTAAAAGAAGAGAGCAGAGACCAGTGTCCTTTAAAGCTCTGAACTTACTACTTCAGGCAGATGGTAGGATTAAGAAAGGTATGAGCAGATGCAGCGGGGGAGAGTCTAAGTAAATTAGCCATCCTAGGGATGTGTTTAGCCAGCCCTTACCTCCTTGCTGGAAAATCAGCCATTATAGATTTGGAAGAATGATGCACTCTGGGACAAAATAATGCCACACTCTACAGGATGTGGTCATAACTTTAAGGAGCTATCCTGCTCCCATTGGTCAGAAGTGACTTCCTGCCTGATCCAGAGAACTTGGAATAAGTATCTGAGAGGGGCAGAGCCTCTCAGGTCTGCTGCTTGAAACTTACTGAAGCAAGAAGTTGCCTAGCTGAGAAGATTGTTGTGCAAAGACTTCTAAGGCCTGACCTATGAGGACTGTACCATCTGAAATTACAGCTCTGTGGATTACGTTGCTGAAAAAGGACTAAAGAGTTGACTCCCTGAAGGCTACAGGTTAAAAGATCTCATCATCTGGAACATCACCAACTAAATCTGCACCTTGGAGAACCACCAGTGGATTTGTAAGGGTTTTGTACTAGTGGATTGTGGGAGCTGAAGTCTTCAACTTTCAAGGACCATCTTGGAGCTTCCAGACTCTTGGAGTGAGTTTGAGACACTTTGAGACTCCTCAAGGACCTTCAGGAAGAAGTTCAAAAGTTTGGAGAACTTCGGAGCAACTTTGAAAAAAGCTCCATAGAGGGACCGACTCAACCTGGCCAGCCAGGCCGCCTGCCTTCAACTGCGAGCCGGCCAAGCCAACCAGGTTCGTCCCGCTAAAAGCTCCATCGCACCAACTTCCAGAGATTGACAGGAACTAGAAGAAATATAAAGCCGGCAAACCCTCACTGGATCTGGCTACATGAGCATCGAGAGACCCCACGAGAAAGAGCTCCAGAAAAGTTTATAAGTCCACTTGTAGAAAAGGTGACCCGGAGCAACCGCGAACGGCAAGCCGCCCAGGGCTCCATCGCAGTCAGCCTGGATTCCTGGGTTGTCCCGCTGAAGCGATCTTGAAAAATGTTCTACGTCTGCTCCAGAGAAGTTGACCGGGACCTCATCACAAGTCAATCTGGCAAACCCTCACTGGATCCGGACTGGCTGGGAGCTTCGAGGGACCTCGCGAGAAAAAACTCCCTAAAAGTTTCTAACTCTGAAGGTAGAAACTGAAACCGGGACCTGGCGCAAGCTGGAGCCGCCCAGGGCTCCATCGTGGTCGGCCTGAAACTTTGACTTTGCCGCGATCTATCGCCAGCAGGTATCACAATATGATGCTATAAACTTCTAAGTGCTATATTTTATTAAATCTTTGAAAATTCATATCTCCGGTTCCGTACATTTCATTTTTGTGGTTTTTGTGTCATTTTAGAGATACAAGTATTTACTATTTTTATAAATTTATGATGGATTTTTCTTATGTGTTGTTTTGAAATTGTGTTTTAAATGCTTTATATACCTGTCTTTGAAGTTAAGCCTGACTGCTCACAGCCACGTTACCCAGGGTTGAGCATAGGAATAATTTTCTAAGACCTATGCTGAGTCCTACCATGTGTTAGTGGTCTTATTGCCACTGGCAGACCTACATTTTTCCTACCAATAATCCACTTTCCAACAGGCACACAGCCTACAGCTTAGCTGAAGGCAATTTATTGGTTACGTTTTTCAGACAATTTCGAGGGGAGCCCTTAGGAGAATCCTGTTCCTTTAGCATCCAGCACTCAATTTAACATGTAGTATCTTTGTGCCAGCTTCCATGGTGGTGTAGTTTGTATTCTGTATGTTTGGGCTACCTCCTCCATTCAGTCCTGTGCCTTACAGAGCCTTGACCCCTTTGATTTGTCTACTTCCCGCCCTTCTTGCGTACTTCCATGTACCATTTCTCCTTAGATCCCATTCCAACCTGGATCTATTCCCTGCATTTAGACCTCTAGCTTCCCATGTGTACTCCTTCCTGGTGTTGTCGCCTCATCCCACCTCAACAGGGTATGAACTTTAGTATACTTCTCTTCTGGCTTACTCTTAATATTGTGCAGTTTCTTTCTTCCACTCCCCTGTACATACTCGGAGTATCCCATGCAATCAGTTGTATTCCTTTCCTTCTTTATTCTTTGGTGGTGCCATTTTCTGCCCTGTATCTCTTCGTGCTTTGTTCTTACTTTGCTTTGTTTTTGTGACTGGGCTCCTAGACACACTCATGCTTCCTACCTTTCTTTTGCACAATAATGCATTTTTCCGCACTTGGTCCCATTGAGATCTTACCTCCATATCTATCTCCCCCGTGCCACACTCCTCTTCCTGTACAATTTGTCTACCTGGTCCCTCTAACCATTGCAGTCTGTTTCTCACAAGAAGTTACTTACATTTGGTAATGCATTATCTGGTAGAGACTCTACTTAGCTGCAGATTCCTAACCATAGAATATTACCTAGGAGTCAGACTAGATCCAGAAGATTTCAAGCAGTACCCTTGCACACTGGTAGGTGGCCTCATTTGGCTCTGTGTTGGTGGAGTCTGCACCGGCAATGCAATGCGTGGTGCCTATATAAATACCACCCTGGAGCACTGATGTCAGTTCCTTTCGCGACTTTCAACCCCATGAATGCAGAACTATGATGAAGACTGACAACTGAACTGAAATTCTAAGGCCCTTAGAAGGGTGACCCTCACACTGTAATCAGGTCTGCGATCATGGAGGATGGGATGACCAGTAAGCAATCTACAGCTACTTAGATACTCTACCAGATAAGGCATTACCAAAGGTAAGTAACTTGATCACCTGATAGAGATTTCTAGCCACAGATTTCTTACCTTAAAATACAAAACTGAAGCATTTCTCCTGGGAGGTGGGCATACAAAGCTAATTTAAACCAGGAAGTCCTACAGGACTAAGCAGACAAAGTGCTCTTCCCAAAGGATCTGACTGCTGTTCAGGCAGTAGTGCTTGGTAGGCATCAGCAGAGATGCCCATGGTGCTGCCTCACAGATGACCAGGACAGGGACTACTTAGGCTAATGCAGTGGTTGCCGCCTTGGCTTTTCGGTGGAATGAGCAAGCAACCCCTCAGGGGGTTGCTTCTTGCCCAATACATAGCTGTTATTTGTGCAGAGCACTATCCCTCTTGAGATGGTCCATTTCTGCACAACCTTCCCTTTCTTAGCACCTTCGTACCCCACAAAGAGTTGATCGTCCACCTGGAAATCTTTTGTGCGATAAAGTTAGAAACAACAACTCTCTTTTTGGGTCCAGACAATGGAGTCGCTCCTCCTCCTTTGAACTGTGAGGCGTAGAAAAAAAGTTAGGCAGTGTGATGCTCTGGCCAAAATCAAAAGGAGTCACAACCTTCGGTAGGAAGGAGGCATGTGTCCGGAGTACCAGATTGTCCAGATAGAAGATGGTGTAGGGAGGATGTACAGAGAGTGCCTGCAATTTGCTGACCCTTCTATCCGATGTAATGGGCACTAAAAAAGCAGTCTTGATGGTTAATCAGCGGTGGGAGCAATCGTGCAGTGGCTGAAAGTGTGCACACATTAAGTCCCAATGGAGCATGATGAATGCCTGGGAGGAAATATATGTTGCAAATCTTTGAGGAACTGAGCCAAAACAGGAGCATTGAACAAAGTAGATTGGTCTGGTAACCACAAGAAGGCTGAAATGGCCTATAAATAACTGTGCCAAGAGCAGGGCCAATAATAGACCAAACAAAACAATCTGAGAAATGGGTGCAGATAGACTATTAATGTTCCCTGATAAACACCATGCAACAACTTTATCCCTGCGGGCTGGCGTATACCCACTTTGTGGAGGTACGCTTGGCTGCATGAATTCATCACAGACTTTGTGAGAAAGTTCGAAAACTGTCAGCTGTTACTGCTCAATATTCAAACATAAAGCTGAACGGTGTGCAGGTTTGAGTGCAGGACCCTCCTGTTGCTGCAACAAAAGATTCTGTCAATGAGGCAATATGATTGGGGAACCGATGCTTATGCTCAACAGCCTGAGATACCAGTCTCTCCTTGCCCAATCCAGACCCACAAGAATGACTGGGCCCCAGTCATTCCTGATCTTATTGAGAACTCTGTGCAGAAGTGGTACTGGCGGAAAGACATACAGTAGGCCGGAGCTCCAATTGAGATGAAGTGTCTCCAAGAGAAAGATGCCTTGGAAACTCCCTTGCACAAAATTGTGGACATGGTGCGTCCTGGCGATGGCAAACAAATGTAGCCAAGGCTCTCCCACTCTTGAAAGAGACCTTGTACCACCTCTAGATGGAGACGCCGTTTGTGATACACTAGGCATCATCGACTGAGTTTGTCTGCTATGACCTTTAAAGAGCCTGCCAGGTGTTGAACCACCAGGAAAATGACCCTCCAGCCATGTCCAGATACGCAGAGCCCCTTGAGAAAGAGTCCACGACCCTACCCTACTATTGTCTATGAACACATGCACCAGTCTTCCCATGATTGACGGAAGAAAGGCTTTTAATGCCAAGCTGATTATCCAAAGCTCCAACATATTGATGTGAAGCTCAAACTCCGCCAGAGACCAGAGTCTCTGATCTCATTCTCTCCCAGATGACCACCTCAGCCCAGGAGTGACGCATCTGTCACTATAGTCAGCTCTGGTTGAGGAAGGTAGAGAGGGTTGCCATTGACCCAATCGTGGTTCGTCAATCACCATTGCACATCTTTCACAGTTACCGCCAACATCTGGACTATGTTGGAGAGATTCACCTGATGCTGTGCCCAATGGAACTTCAGGTCTCACTGCAGAGCCCGCATATGCTAACGAGCAAGTGTTACAAGTAAGATAACTGATGATATGAGGCAAACAGCCTCAGGGTCATTCATTCCAAAATCCAGGATAATGTCTAAAACCATCTGTATCATAGTCTGAATATCTTGAGCTTTCTGAAACTGTTTTGTCCACTACAGCTCTGATGAAAGGGAGCACATTGGAGGAAGTCAGGTTTCACTTCAGCACATTGATAGTAAACCTCCAACACGTGCAGGAGTTTCGCAGTAGTCTTGAAATGGCAGGCAACTACCTGTTGTCAGCCCGCCTTAAACAGCCAATCATCGAGGTAGGGGAAGACTGGAATCCCTGACCTCTGCAGACATGCTGCAACCACTGTCATCACCTTGGTGAGCACTCAAGGGGTGCTGGTAAAGCTGAATGGGAGCACAGCAAACTGAAAGTGCTCTTGGCACACGTGAATAGCAGATAACGTCTGTAGACAGGCAGGACAGGCATGTGGAAATATGTGTCCTGCAAGTCCAACACAACCATCCAGTCTCCTGGATGCAGGGCAGACAGGACTTGTGCGAGCATGAGCATGTTGAATTTCTCATTTCTCAGAAATAAATTGTGAAGGTGCAGGTCTAGAATAGTATGAAGGCCTCTGACCTTTTTGGGCACCAGAAATTAGCAGCTATAGAATCTGTGACCTACTTCTGATGTCGGCACCCTCATGATTAAGCTACTTGGCTAAAAGAGCCAACACTTCCTGATAGAGCAAGGAGAGGTGGTCCACCATCAACCCATTGTAAGTGGATGACAAAGGTGGAGGGGTTGTCACAAAGGGGATGGAGTAGCCCCTTTTGGCAATCTGTAAAACACAATGGTCTGATGTTTCCAAACTTCAGTGGTGCAGCTGGTGGCCTATCCACTGGATGCACATGATGGTAGGAGGGCAAACTAAAGGAGTTTTGAGGCTACGGCTGATGGAGAGGTGGGGTTACAGGCCTGCTCTTTGGCTACCTCTACCAGTTGGTTTGTGAGGCCTGCATCCAATGCCATGAAAAGGTTGGAAAGGTATTAATGCATTTGAAAACTTCTTCTCTGGTGGAAGCTGAACTGAGATTGGCAAGGGGCCATGGAGTAGCCCAATGACCTGGCCGTAGCTCTTCTATCCTTAAAGTGCTCCAGCAATGAGCCCGTCTTCTCTCCAAAAAGAGAAGAGTTCTCAAAAGGTACATCCATAAGTTAAGCTAAAATTGAATTTTGCTGCATCTCTCCCTTCAGCAATGGCTCTGGTCTCCGAGACAATAGGCTGCACTTGAGCAACCGAGTCCCATATCATATGCGAGTATAGGTCCAAGATGCATGCTGTGTTCGATGACCGCAGTGCAAGGCTGGCAGAAGACACAGAGAACTTCCTTTTCCCAAAGGTGTTCAACCTCTTGTACTCCCTATCCAGTGGAGTGGTATGCAACATACAAGGTTTCACTCTAGAGTTGGAGGCTTGGGCCTTTCAGCTCTCCAGGGTGGGGTGCTAGTTAAGGAAAGTGGGGTCCCCAAGAGTGGAACAACTTTGACAGGAAATTGTACTATGCACATGAGGCCCTATGCAGGGCTTCCACCAGGCCCTGAGTAGGAGATCAGTAAGGGCTTCATTAAAAAGAATTAGAGTTCAGATGGGGCGACACTCGGTTGAAGCACCTGTCAGGACATTCATCTTGACTCACCCACAGGTACCACCTGTTGCTTGCTTCATCTTTGGACCATCACCCACACAAATAAGGTGTGTGAGTGGACTCGACATGCTTGTAAGCAGAGTTCTGTGATAACTGTGAGTGAAGGTAGGGGATCTTGGAGAGTTAAAATAACCCTCAAAACCTAGAAAAGTGATTTAATGGTGTAGGTTTAGGGGCTATATTAAATTATATATACATACACATACCCAGGTATATATCCGTAAAAACTCTTCTTTAATCTCACACAAGTCAGAGAAAAATGTAAGCTGAGCACCGATTTATCTGGGTGTCGTTACTTACCGGTCTCAGATAGACCATATACATGCACTTTATGATATTCAAGATATTTCCTCTTATAGCTTGTTGAAGCATTTTGTTGGTGAAGATGAGGATATATCTCCTGTAAAGACTTCTCACTCCTTAAGTTTTGCTGCCTACGGTGAACCTACCAGTGAGGCTCCAGTGAGGGCCCTTCCTGAGTCTGTTGGGCCTGAAGGCACTCCAGAGGTGCCGGGCCCCCCAAATATGATGTACATGACCTTAGAAAATCCTATCAGCTGGGCGGGGCTCATTCTGGTTCAGAGAAAGTCATAAAAGCACGGAACGGAGTCTGTCTCAGGCTCTGCTGAAGTGCATGGCATGGAGGGCCGACGCTCCCAATGACTTAGATCGGTGTGAGGAAGTCTAATATCTCTCCGGCTTCTT
Source organism: Lissotriton vulgaris (assembly GCF_964263255.1). Classification (NCBI taxonomy): domain Eukaryota; kingdom Metazoa; phylum Chordata; class Amphibia; order Caudata; family Salamandridae; genus Lissotriton; species Lissotriton vulgaris. The sequence goes on along the minus strand of NC_141691.1, from coordinate 670,034,938 downwards.
GGTTTTCTTCTCGCGTTGGGATTTAGCCAACAACTTAGAATGAGACGACCACTGGGTGCAGCACAACTGGGATCTTGAGCATCGTGGGGTCATCTGACATCGGATGATGATTAGATTGAGGGAATACTCCCGTAGTGCCTTTGGGTCCTTGGCTCGGCAGTAGTGGCAGATCTTAGAATCATGGTCTTTATCCAAGCACCATAGACAAGCCGAGTGTGGGTCTGTCACAGATATATGCCAGTGACAGGCACCACATGTTTTATAAACAGTAGGTCTCTTTGGGGATATCATGTCACACCAGGAGAGAAATCTAAAAAAAGGTTCAATAAAATGCAAGAAAAAAGTCAGAAAGCTACTAGGGTAGCTCTGAATGGATCAGTGGTATCTGACATGGAAAGGAAAGAACTTAAGTCAGCATGCTGGAGTGGCTCCAATATAGGCTCAGACCATGCAATTTACAGAGCAGACAAGGCATACGTAGAGCAGAATGATGTCATCTACCGCCTGAAAGGATACTGCTCAAAAACCAGTCTGACACCTGGGAAATAATGTAAGGTGAGAAATCTGCAGCTAGAAGCCTCTATCAGATACACCAGTTTCTTGTGCCGTTCCCTGCCCTTACCCTTCCCATACACCTGGTTGTTGCTTTTACCTCCCCCACCCTGGCCCTACTCAGTCTGTATCATTATAATTTCCACTCTCAAAACCCTCCATCTTCCTTGTGGTATTTATTTACATTAGTTCTGATTATGCTTTTATCTTCTACTTGTGCTGGTTTGTATATTTTGCATGTCGCTAGCGATACATGGCCTAGATGCTAATCTCGGTTACATCCTGACAATAACCTTTGCTTGTTTCTTCTAGATAGCTCCATTCTCTAATTCCACTATTCTGTTCCTTCCCGTTACTAGTTGAACACCCATGCAGTCTATCCACAAATGATTAATATTTTTGCAGTGTTTCATCGCCTACTCCTGTAACCTTTTGTGACCCCAGGAGTTTGCCCCTACCCACCTTTGCACCTTACTATTATCTCTCCTGATTATACATGCACCAAATTATCACTAAGACATCTTCTTAACAGTGAACCCAGATATATTCCCTCTCTGAACTGAAGGCCACTCTGAGACTGGCTGCATGGGTCACAACACCAGGGTGTTCAACATCCTTATCAGTGGCTTCTCCCCCTTGCTATGGGTCTCTTGGTGCATGTAGCTTAAAGCCCAACAACCGGTGGGCCTGCTTCTCCCCATTCCCAAGCTTGAGAGTTAACTCTGCAGGACTGACCATATAACACTCAGATATCAGATTACTTTACATATAAACCTTACAAACCTTGTTAGATCGCAAATCTGCAAGGTCTTAGAAACCCGGCTAACTAAATGTAATGCTAGCAAAACTTGGGCGTCCTTACAGATAACAAGCCCTTTTTACTTGTATTAGTGGAGAAGAGACCTACTGGGCCACTCATGTAGCAGTTCATGCATTAACCTAGATCCTGTTGCTAACATGCCAACTGTATGTAATGCGTTTGTGTCCTGTGTGGTATATGCATGTTGTGTTTAAGTCAGCAAATGATGTCATTTAATCAAGACTGAACTCAGACCAATTTTATTTGTATAAAAATATTATTAAGTTATATTTATTTTATAGAACCAAGCAAGCCTGGCACAGGTAAGTGTAAATTGGACTTTTCAAGGCAGGTTAAACAATACAAGCACACTGAATGAAAATGACTGTTACAGGTTTGTAAATACTTTCAATACAGTAGAAATTACTCAGATTACTTTTGATTACTATTCAGATTGCTTTTTTCACTCAGTGTGATATGCCTGGATATCACACTAGGACATTTCCTAGATAAAAGGTAAGTAAAGCAGTTTTTAGTTATATGCAGTTTTTCAAGTTCTCATATAAAACCAACTCCACACAGAAATGTTTTCACAAGAAAGCAGTCAATGCAGTCCTAGGGGAGGAAATGGAGTTATCGGTTTAAAGGTAAGTACTTGGTTGTGGGAGTTTTGTTTCTGGGGTTAAAACCAGGTTCCCCCCAGGGTCGAGGATGGAATCCCAGAACACCCTCAGCAGCACTAGGGCAGCCGGGGGCAGAGTGATGAGGTCCAATTTTATCCAATGGGGTATAGGGGGCCTCCGGTTGGTGGCTCCTCACCGGCAGGCCACAAGGTTGTGGGTGCAAAGCTCCTGGACTTATGCTCAGGGTGGCAGGGGATCCAGTTTAGCACACAAGGTGCACCCACAGCGGCACAGGGGCGGCGGGGTGCTGTTTTGGCATCATGGGCCCTGTTGTTTTCAATGGGAGTTGGTGGTTTTTGATTTTGGGTGCAGGCTTGGTCCAGGAAGACTTCCGGGAGGAACCAACAGCTGGGCAGGTCAGTTTGAGTGCTCTGGGACGTAGGTGCACCTCAGGTTCTCTTCTCCAGGGTGCAGGGCAGCTGGATGCATGGGTGTCTTTTGAGGTCGGATTTCACCCTACCGGACCACTTGCGGTTGGGGGTCTCCTTGCAGAGGCTGCAGGTGATGTCAGGGAGTCTTGGAGGGGCCAACCAACGGTGGACTCGGACTCTGAAACGCTGGGGGGCCTCGCTGTGACCGGTGGGCCACTCTGATTCAGAAACCTTATCTTAAGTGTATACAGCACTTAACCTCTGCGCACTGTTACTATTGGCGGAAAAACCACTACAAGTTTATAAATACTTGAACACTTATGGGATTTCAAAAATAATTGTATTTATAACCTATTTCAACAACAAATATATCCTTTCATTTTACATTGATAATCAAAAAATGTTATCACATTTCAACATAAATATATACAATATGAACGTAAGTAGATGTTGAATCTTTGATTTCTGGCGACTTTTTCTTTTTAGAGATTCTTTCAGCGTTTTGTGATCTTTTGTTGGTTAGCTGATTCCATAGCGATAGAAAGATAGAGTTTGTTTTTGTGTTTCATTTCCTTTTAGAAGAAGAGATTTCCGGTTCATTGCGACTTCAGTGAGTTTGTTTTCTTTGTTATTTTTCACACACACGGAGGTGTTGGTGAAGGGTATTTTGAACAGGAATGTTACCATATTTTTACTTTTTTTGCATTGTAAAAACATTAAGATTGTGATGCTATGATGACTTATATGAATTCACTAATTGAAAATCACATTCAGTTTCACAGGCCCCTGACAAAGAGCTCCATTGAGCTCGAAATGCATTGGGCATAAAAAAAAAAAAAAATAAAAAAAAAAGAAAGATTCGACATCTACTTACGTTCATATTGTATATATTTATGTTGAAATGTGATAACATTTTTTGATTATCAATGTAAAATTAAAGGATATATTTGTTGTTGAAATAGGTTATAAATACAATTATTTTTGAAATCCCATAAGTGTTCAAGTATTTATAAACTTGTAGCGGTTTTTCCGCCAATAGTAACAGTGCGCAGAGGTTAAGTGCTGTATACACTTAAGATAAGGTTTCTATAGTCAGGCACGGTATAGGACAGACGTGCTACCTCAGCAGCACGCTTGGTTTAAATTTGGAGAAATTTAAAACTAGTTGAAATCTTCTAAGTTTAAAAGCAGAGTGCTCCTCTCACCCCAATCCACTCTGATTCAGGCCTTAGGCGTCGGGAACAGTGGTGGTTCCAGGTGCCCGGTTTCTTAGTCCTCAGCAGGCTCAGAGTCTTTCTTGAGCTGCTGTTCACAGGAAATATAACTTTGCAGAAGGCAGTCGGTCCTCCCAGGGTTTCTGGAGGTCACTGGCTGCAGCACAAGGAGACTTTTGACACAGGATATCTAGAAATTGCAGACAGGCCGGTAGGACTGGGACCAAGCTAGTTTGTTTCTGCAGTCTCCTCTGCTGGGCATCTTCTTTCATCCTTCTTCTTCGTAGGTTGCGGGAATCTGTCTTCTTGGTTCAGGGTTGATTCCGAAATACTGTATTTAGGTGGCGTTTTAGGGGTCCCTTGGTGTGCTCACCCCACGTGGGGGAGTGGGCACAATCCCTCATCCGGATTGGAAAGTGCCTCAGATGGCAGGCTCTGAAGAGTGGGCTTCATCCTGCCTCCCCCACCTTAGGGGTGGGGTTGGCAGAGGTGGGCACACCTTCTGGGCTGTGCTAAATGTTCCCACCTGTCTTTCCGCTGAATATGAGGGGAGACAGGAAGGGGGCACACTCCTAATAGTAGGAGAGGCTGGGGGTCGTGTTACAAAGGCTGCAAGACCTTTGAAGCTCCCCTGCCACAGACGGCTCTTCCTGGCCTGGGGAGGTGTGATCACCTCCGCTCAATAAAGGCTTTTGTTCTGGGCTCATGGAGTGAAGGCTCCCACCCCAGGGGTCTAGAAACATGTCTTGTGGTGGCAGTCTGGTGTGTACCAGTTAGGGAACGCACCAGAGGCTTGTTGTTTTTCAGGGGGCATCACTAAGATGCCCACCGAGTGCATTTTTCATGAAATCCTACACTGACATCAGTGTGGGTTTAATGTGCTGAGAAGTGGACACCAAAGTTCCCTGTTTTCAGTAAAGCCATTATGGTGCTATGGAGTTCATAATGACAAACTCCCAGCACCTTATACTCTTAATGGCATTACTGCACTTACAATGTCTAAGAATTGGTCTAGACACTGTAGGGGTACAGGGCTCATGCACCTGTACCCCCACCACTGGTATAGTGCACCCAGCTAGAGGGGTGGCTGACCCATGCCAGGGTGGTGGGTTGTAGGCATGGCACACAGGGATGTGTGCCATGTCGACTCTTCACCAAAACACACGCAGCCTGCAATGGCAAAGTGTGTGTAAAGGTACAGGGTCTCTAAGGGTGGCAAAATAAGTGCTGCGGCCCTTAGAGGCCTTACCTGGCCATAGTGCCCTTGGTACCCTTGGTACCTTTTACAAGGGACTGACATGTGGCCAGAGAGGTGCCAATTGGGGGTACAAGGTACAGTTATGGGAACGAACACAGTCCTGGGAACCTGATTGGCAGGAACCCAGGGCACATCAAGTCAAAGGACATCAGAAATCTGGCAAAGAGTGGGGGGGTTACTGCAACAGAAAACTACACTAATGCTTTGAATGGGGATAATACTCAACAGAGTGTGCAAGAGAGTGAATCAGTTAGGCTTTACTCACACCAACAAGTATAACAACAGCACAGCAAAGGAAACTTCCATTCAGCTGTTCAAAGAGCTATGTGTAAGGAGCAGCATTACAAGGTCATTCAACCCAGGAAACAGCAACTTTGGATGCATGTTTCGATACATTTGCTTACCGTTAAGAAGTGCCTCTAACTGAGTCATTGCTTGTTCTGTGGTACAGATACGTGAGAATGAACAACAACTTCCACACACATTTCAATAGAGAATTATTGGGAAGAAATTTATAAACAGAGCTACAAATTTGGGAGAGAAAAACAAGAGGACTGGTTGCTTGGGGGAAATGCGTGCCCAACTGCAAGCTTCAAATGTATTCCGTGGTACGAAATTAATTGGCATAAAATAATTAGTTAAATTTAAAGCATGATCAATCCTTCGTATCTATAACTACTTCATCATATATGTATGCATTCTGCCCATCATCTAAATATGATCACTAGGCCTGCCAAAATCAAGGTGAATTCAGTATCCCAAAGTCCATGTTTGTTTAAAATTCTTCATAGTATTTTGAAAGGGGGAGGCGTAACACATTTCCACAGGTGTTTGCTTCTGGGAAGACATTTGGACGTCGCCATTGCATGCATGCAGAAACTCTATTGATGGTTGAGGATTAAAGCAGAGTGGTGGAACTGGGTTAGCGCCAGTCACAAAACGCAGAATGTCTTTTAATTTGGCATCACATGCGAGCTCTAAAAGAAGAAAAAATATATATATGAGTCAAACTAGCAAAATTGCGATTATTGCAACAATTGAGATGGTTTCTTATTGCATATGCTAAATGAATACTTCAGTAACGGTTGATTCATGAAGAATAAAACCCCTGATGATTTGCTATGCTTCATTTCACAAAGAAACTCATCAGATCAAGATTATCTTTTGTGAACAACAGAGAACACTACATGATCTGGTTCGAGAGTATGTTACCATCTCAAAAATCCTGCTCGCATTCCTCTCCCTTTAATAGAAGTTTTCCCATTGTGCAACATTAAGTAAGCTTCCATATTCCATGCTGCTAGACCTGAATCTGACACTCTCTCTGGGTTTTCACACACACCATTGTTCATACAAACACTGCCGACAAGCCAATAAACGTATCTCAATACTTGGGACTGGAGGCAACTGCCATCTCCACTGTGAAAATGCTATGCTCACAGCAGACCCAATAACGCCCTATATCTATTTGTATTACTTTTCCTTGATGCAGTGCATGAAGCCTCATTACAATGGGGTAGCTACCATTTTACTGCCTTTACACTACAATTAAGCTTGAACAGCATTGTTAACAGACATATCGTGCAAAATGAAGAATGAATTAAAGCTGACACAGGCTTTCCAGTTTTGGATGCATTTATCCTTTTGTCCTTACAATAGATTTTACACTGAGCAAATAGAACAGGGAGGTATGCCCCGCCTTATCTCTCTTTCTGTACAGTATCTTTAGAAATTCGTAGACACCATGCTTGCCATAATAGGCTGGTTTAAATTATAGTTTCAACGGATTTGTCTCATCATTAGTTGAGCTATAACATAATGAAACAATTTCATTTGTCTTCACAATCTTATAAGTAATCTCTCCAGTAACCAATGATGTATTCTTCCTATAACCGGTAGTTACTGCCTGAAGAACTAAATTTAATGTTAAAAATTACCTCCTCGTCCGTCTTCCTCGCCACAGTAATTGCTAATGAGCATTCTGCTCCTACAGAAACTCCAAGCAAAAGTTAACATGCTAGTCTCCTTATCCCTTCAATATGGCCCCCAGTGGCAACCACCAATCACATAAAAGGATACAAGATCCACACCACAACCTGTTTTTTGTTTCTGCACTACACCGAGTGCAGTTAATGTTCCTGTTCTACAGGTAAGTTGGGGGCGGCGGTCCTGCTTTAGCGCACTCTTGTGCCCCGTTTTAGAGAGGGGCATGCAATTGTTGTTTTGCTTTGTTTTTATCCCCGCCTTGTTGGGCACTTTCTACATATTCCCCTGTCCTGCTTTAGCGGACTCGCGGGGTCTTGCTTTCTGTGCCGGTGAGGATTTCTGCTGCAGACACCGAGTCCTGCCTTAGCAGACTCGGCATCTTGTCTGGGTCCCCTGTGCATTTCTCTTCACGCCTTCCTGTTTGTAGCCACGGCGTTTGGTTTCCTGCTGGCGGTCATGTATACGGCAGGGCGTGTGGGGGCTGCTTTCACTCACAGTTTATGTCCGCTTCTGCTACAGTGTGTGTTTCTGTTTCCCGGTCACGCTACCACATAGGAGTTCTTGCCGCTTGATGCACGGGTCGGCTGACGGGTCCGAGCAGATCAGCATACCAGTGTTGTGTTGTTGGAATGCTAATATGGCGCCTTTAACCTGCATTGATGGTTTCCACCACTTGCGCTTATGCAGACTTTGGTTGTGTTTTTGACTTCCCTCCCGATCGCTGGTGGGTCGCATACAAGTTTGCTTCTCCCGCATGCCCCTCTCATTTTGCATGATACGGAGTCCTGCTTTAGCAGACTCAACATACCTTGTTTTTCGGGCCTCCCTGTTTTGCATGCCAGTTCCCTCTTCCTCTCCATTTCATGGTGGGGCGTGGCTTCTTGCTGTCGTCTGTAGGGGTCGGCGCTTGATTTACTGAGTTTCTTCTTGGGATCATGCTGTGACATGTTTGCTTTGGGCCTGCCGCTCCAGGACTGGGGCTATTTTCTCTGGTTTTCATGGTGATGGTACACTTTTGAGTGCTCCTACTTGCTGTGGTGATATTACTGGTTATTCTTTGTAATGGTTCTCAGGACTCAGTCCCTTACCATGCATTGATGCAGCAGTTATTGATTACTGCGGTGGCAGCTGCCTTGCATGTTCAGGACTCGCTTCCTCCTTCCAAAGGGGCCAGATGTGTTCCGGGTCCTTCCCATGTCTCAGAGGGGGTGGAAGGTGTGGGCCTATATGGTCGTTTTGTTTGGGGGGGTCTTACGGATATTGTTCAACGCATCCATTCCACCCTTTTGTTTCCCGTGTCCGTAGTGGATGTGGAGGTCTCTCATTCTTTGCACTATTTTGTTGCCTCTCTACTCACCTGTTTGGAATGATGTTGTTCATATGTTTTCCCCGGTTTCTGAATAACCGCTTTCCCTTGCAGGACTTTGCAGTTTGTTTTTCTGCCTCCGTCACAGTGGATGTTGGACTGGGCATGGTTGTTGTCCCACTCTCACCCTGATGGGATGATTGGGACGGTTTCTTTCTTTCGTTTCCTTTGACTCCTTGAGCCTATGCCCATTCTGACCTATGCCACACCTGATCTCGATTGCTCTCTGAAGTTACAGGTCGTGCCAGGTTAGTGCCTGGTTGGGCAGCCGCCTGGTAGTACCAGGTGCTGTGGGCTGACGCCTGTTGTGTTTCCGGTCTTAGAGAGCCGATGCTGCGCTGAGAGTTTTGATCCTGTGCGTTTCTCTTTCTGGTGTTCGCCTTTTGGTGCTCACTTGGTGGTTCTGATGAGTGATTCTGCACTTGCTCCTGCTCGTCGTGGGCAGGCTCCTCCGACCTTTCGCGGTCTTGGGCGTGGTCGGGGTACTTCTTCCTCTGACTTGTCCCCATTCCCTGCCACCTCTTCCTCCTCGTCTGATGCCTAGGGTTGCTCCGGGTGCGGATTCTGTTGGGGGTCGGCTGTCTCTCTTTGCAGTCGGCTGGATGCGGGCTGTGTCAGTCCACTGGGCTCTCCTGATGGTGTTGACCGTTTTCTCCTTGTTTTTATTCTGTCTCCTCCAGAAGGTTTTGGGTCCCCCCTTGCCCCCGGTTCCCTCTATGTTTGGAGGCACTGTTGGGGGCTTCCGCTACCTTGTGGAATATGGCGCTATTGTTCCGCTGCCTGTGGATCAGCTGGGGCCGGATGTATTCTTTGTTCTCTTCCTGGTGGGGTGTCTCGTGAATTGCCTGTGTCCGGTGGTGGATCAGACTTGGTTGGATTGATGTTTTGATCCTGTCAGATTGGTGTCCTTACAGGTGTTCCTCCCTCTGCTCATTCGTTGGGTTTCTGGATTCCTTCGGTTTGCGGGATGCTTCTCTCCTTGTCCCTGTCCTTTTGACCTGTGTTCCTGCCCTCGTGTTCTGCTTCTTTTTTCTCTGGGGCAATGCTCCATGTCCGTGAGAGTTGCCTGCTCCTTGTGGGTCACGGATTCTCTTGTTTCCTGGTTCCTTCTCTGGATCGGGTGTACATTGGGGCTCACTTGGGACGCTGTTGGTTTGGTGTTCATGCATCATGCACTGACATTGCCTCTGACATCTGTTTTCGGTCCCTGGTGTCAGGGACTTGCCCTCCAGTGTGACTTTGGTTGGGGGTCCAGGTTTACTGTCCGCCTACTTGTTGGTGGTGCCTTGGGCTACTCTCCCTTTGTCTATTATGGTGAGTTGTATTGTTTTTCTCATTGACACCCCTATGGTCTAGATTTCGATTTGGGGGTTCCTGTGCCTGCCCTAGAGAGGGTAGTTCTGTGTTGGTGGCTGGATGTCGGTCATCTGTTCCGATGTTATCCGTTTCTGTTTGTTCCCTCTCCGATGGTCACTGCGAGTGCCTATCTGTTGCACTAGGGGGTGGGCTAATCTGGATGACTCTTTGATGCGGCCTGGTGGTCGATGGCTCTGCTTTCTTGTTCTCCGTTGCATGGGGCTGAAGGCTGTTCAGTTGGGTCGCCTGACATTTACCGGCCTTGCTGGAGGTTCGTCGTGTTGGTGTCCGGGCGGACTCATGTCGTCATGTTCTTCTTCTCTCTATAGAGAGGGTTGCGTTGTTCGCTCCCTCAGTTTCTTCTGTTGACTCCATAGTTCCAGGCCGAGGTCATGATTGGCCTCACTGTCTGCGATTTCTCTCCTGAACAGGGGGAATGTGTTGGCAGACTGTCTGTGTGGGATCTTTCCCTCCTTGTTTTTTTTTTATCTGTTCCTGCTGATAATCCTGCCATTGTTGTGGTGTTTTGGGTGTCCGATTGTGGACTTGTTTGCTTCTTCGGTCCTTGGCACGTTCCATTGTTTCTACGCATTTATGCCTTTTCCATGGGCTTCGGGATGGATGCAATATCCTTCCAGTGGCCGAGGGGCCTGTTGTTTCCCTTCCTCTGGTTCCCCTGATTCCGGCGATTTTGCTGAGGTTTGGGTGTGATTGGGTTTTGGTGCATCTGGTGGTTCCAGGTTGGCTTCGCCCCCCGTGGTTTCCTCTGTTGTTGGTGGTGGCATTGCATCCTGGTTGGTCGTTGACGTTCCTTTTGTATCCATTTCATGGGCCCTCTGGTTCCTCTTCCGATGTTCCGGTCTGTATTCCTTCTGGGTTGGCTCTTGTGCTGTCTTCCCTGTTCCTGAATGATTGTTCATTTGGGATTGCGGGTCTTATCCTGCTGTGCGGGCGCCTCTCTGCTTTTGTTGTCTTTCACTATGCATTGGGTCTCCTTTCCTATTTTGAGTCTGCGCTATGGTTTGGCTCCTGTTCGGGTCCTGGATATATTTTAGGTGGTCATGTTGATTGGGCTTGGCCCTTTCTGACCTCCATGTTTGGGGGGACTGCCTTTAGAGTTTTTTCTTGGTCTCCCTTTTTGTGTCTATGGGGCCTTTGAGGTCTCATCTTTTCGCATCTCTGGCACTTATACGCCCTTGTCCTGTGTTGTCTCCTCCCTGAGGGACCTTCCGTGGTGTTGAGTGCATTGTACAGGGTTCCCTTTGGTCAGTTGAAGTGGGGGAATTTGCTGTTTTTATGTTCTAAAGGTTTGGGTGCTCTTGTTTGCTCTTCCTTCTTTTGTGCCTGCTTGTGCTCTTTATTTAGTCGGTTGGCGGAGGTGATGCTTCCTGTTGACTCCTTTGCTCATTTTTGGTCATGTGGCGTGCCTTGGTGTTTTATTTGCCTGGCACGGCTGCTTTTTCTGTGGTGGCCTTTTGTTTGTCATTTTAGCTGCCCCATCGGGGACGGTTGACCTCTCTTCCACTCTTCATCGGTGAATTTGGGCAGCTCTCGTTTTGGTGTCTGTTTCAGTCGGTGGTTCCCTCTCGTCCGCTTCGGTGGCGTTCTACTCATTTTGTTGCTGTTTCTTGGACCACCTTTCAGGTTGTTTCCATGGGTGTTTTGCAGGACGGCCACTTGGTCTTCACCTCGTGCCTTCTTTTCTCATTGCCGGCTTGAGGTTGGTGCTTCTGTTGCCTTTGCCTCTTTGGTTCCGTACTCAGTGGTTTCTTGAGAGGTGTCTCTCTCCGTTGTTGTCACTGGTGTCTTTTGTTGTACTGCCTTCCACATGTGGGCTGTGTTTCCTATCCATGAAGCTGATATTGCTTTGGTATCTGCTCATTAGAAATGACTGTGGCGATGAAGACGGACGAGGAGGTGATGCCCCGGTTAATTACCGGTAATCTTCATTGCTCAGAGTCCTAGTCTTCCTCGCCACAGTATAGTTTCCCTTCCCTCCTGGCCCTTTGTTGTGGCTTCATGTATATGGCTTTGGTTTACAGGTCATGATGTGGATCTTGGATCCTTTTATGTGATTGGTGGTTGCCACTGGGGGCCATATTGGAGGGATAGGGGACTAGTAGGTTAACGTTTGCTTGGAATTTCTGTAGGAGCAGAATGCTCATTAGTAATTACTGTGGCGAGGAAGACTAGGACTCGGAGTAATGAAGATTACCGGTAAGTAACCGGGGCATTCCATTAATGATATCAGTGGTGATTTCTTGTTCCATCCAAATAAATGCCTCTTCAAAAAGTTGTTTATAAATTTCCATTGCATGAAGTACTCCCAGAGTTGGTAAGCCCTCCTTCAATCGGTAATAAAGAATAAATAATACCTAATTATAATAAGTCAAACTATTGGTTAAATTATAATTTAAAAGTAATTCAAAAATGAATATATGTCAATGACACAGTTAGAGGTCCTTCAATGCCCTATGTTCAAACGGATTGTAAAAAGTTCAGTCTAAACAGGAAAATCTGAAGCTAGCTGCTGGAGACCACTGACAAAGGCCAATTCTCGTCCTCCTGGGGTCTTGTGATGATTTCCTAGCAGAAAGGTAGCACACGACCTGCACCTTTTCTTGAAAACATTTAAACAAACTGAGCATGCACATTATTAGAGGGCAAACTGTGTTTTATCTGAGCCTTTTGGGTGCCAATTTTCGACTTCAAACTGTGGACCCAGTGGAATGCTTGAATGGGATCTGTACTCCATAAGCCATCTTATAAAAATGGTTATATTTCTAAATATTCTTTTTTAATAACCTGTAAAAATATTGTATAGAACGTTGAAAACTAAAATGTAGTCAAGGTAACTAATTCCAGGGATTCGCAGATTTACTATTCTTAGCTTTGCATCTAATTACCTGGACATCTATTCATTGATATTGTTGCAGTTGGATAGAAAAAATACTACTTATAGTGATAGAACATCTTACAGAGTTTGCAAGAAAACCTTTGTGGAAAACAAGCATTGCGATACAGAAGGCAGCTTTGAGTGTCCTTGTTGATCTGCCAACTACATTTTTTGTATGCAGGAAACACGCATGTGTCAGCTAGCTCACCATGAACCGGGGGAGAGGGGGGGGTATCTGAAGTCGAAAATTCCGTTTTTAAACATTAAGAACAGCCTCAATTAACACTTATTGTGGCAAATGGGCAAATCATTGGCAAACTTGGTTCACAATTTGCGACCAGTAATTTTATGATTTTCCGACCGATATGTTGGTTTCTAAAATTCCAATTTGGAGTGGGTCTTAATTTGACCTACATCATGACTATTAAGTAGGTAAATAGAAAACTTCAACTTATTACAATATGTGGCTGTCAAACCATGTCTCTGATCACCTTTAAATAAATTAAACGTTTTTGGTTAAAGCAGCCCATTTTCTTTAAAGGAAACAGGTAAGTTAAAAAAAGGGGTATTTTCCCTCCAAGTCTGTTTGCGATTTAGCACTGGATCTTCGGCCCACAGCGTTCTCTCGAGCAAACCTTTTTCTTTAACCTTCACAAAGGGAATGGAGTACTATGTTTGTTAATGAAATACCACCTCAATTTGGGAGCCAATAATTTCTCAATGCTTTAAACAGGATTGCATTCAACAACTGTTTAATCATCTCATACAGATTCAGTATTTTGAAGGGACGCCTACAATACACTCCCTCAAAATATCGACTTGGTATGGAGTCACAAACCCATTTTAGGAACTAGTATAGAATGTTTTATGATATTGAAAACAGTGGTTTGTGACCATACAAAATGTACATCTTGCTTTTGTTAGTAGAGTAGCACGGCCAAAAATCAACACTGACTTTATAGTATTTTGACAGTATGACTGATATTAAATCAAAGTAAATTCAAAGGAATGGGGTTTGGCATTCTTGCCAGATGAACATGAGCCACTGCGGGCCTAAACTCATCCTTTTGCTTTTGGGAAGCGACTGAGACATCAGGCGTTTGAATTGACTTCATCAAGAATTGACAAAGGCAAAGGACTTGTGAATGTTTCTGGATCGAGTAAAGATGACACGTTGATAGTAAAGAACCGGAGTGGGACACACCATATCGCAACAAAAAAGCCAGGCGCCACAGAGTAAGTGCCTCACTCAGCCACATTATAATGCAGCCAGAGCATGGTCAACACCTTATTCCCTGGCCTTTGTTCAGCTGACAAGTGATGGGTTATCACCCTATCTACTGCTGGAAGGGAGTACAAGTAGAAAATACCTGTGCTGCAGGCTTCCTATGTCCAACTCTGATAAGGTGGGGCCAGGTGGCTGAGTAATGCAGAGAGCTCTCTGAGGCAGACTGCAGGGGAGAGCCTGCTTGGTGGATCAGCGGTGCCCCAAATTGGCCGAACAAAAATATTGTGATGAGGCAAGACAGCCTGACAAAGTGACTGCCCTGAATTAAATGTAAAATTTCTTGCCTGCCTGATGCTCCCCAGTAGAACAGAAAGTAGAGGTTTTGATGAAGACATCTGCTTCTGGAGCTGGAGCCTTAAACACAAGCACAGACTGGGGTCCATTTTATACACTGAACTCCCTGTGATTGCCGGTCCGATAGGGAATAGATAATTAGTGGAAAGTTAACACACCCATGTCCTGATACAGAACTTAGTTTAATAAGTAACATGCTCGTTGCTGGCATTTGTGTCCATACTGAGGGCCACATGTTTGAAACCTGGACAGGCCAATTCCACTTTTTGGCCTTCTGAGGTATTGGGAAACTGACCACCATTTTAATTGTGTAATGTAGGCAGTCAGTATAATGCAACATTAATCTAGTCCAGTCTGGCCTTCTATAATCGTACCGCTATTAATATTGTCCACTAGATGGCTTCGTTTCATAGAGGGGTCCAGGCCTCTACAGTACCACGATGTTTCACTGCTTAAAAATGGAAACATCTGATATAAAACAATGCAAGAAAAAGTAGTTCCATTAAGCACGTATTGTTCACCGCAGAGCCTCTCCTACTGTAGCATAACAAATCAAAGCTTAACACGACGAAGCATAGCAGACTAGTAGAATCCCTTTACCTGCAATACAGGGTAACGGTGTACTGAGCTCCTCTGCCAGTACTTACTTGCAAGGGATGAGGTATGCAATATATGAAAGAGTATTGCGGAAACCCCAGGCTTAAGTTCGTACAGTTTCACTATTTGCACCAAGTCTACCATACTGTGTGGCATACAAGCTGAATGTTCCCACTGGCAAGAAGGAAGCAGGAATCCTCGTGGCTTTGGTACCTTTTATTGGGTGTCCTCGGCGTACCTTCAATTTACAAAAGATATTGTTTGTTCCAGAACTCAGGACCATACAGGTAGACAAGCCGTCTGCCATGAAGACGTGGAACAGCCCCTCCCCAGGTCAGGTTGAGGGAAGTCTTCCAGGAGGTAAAGCAGGGACCATAATATAGGCATGTACAACCCTAGCAGCGTTGGTAATCCCATCACACCAGGGACCATGCACAGCACAACTTTTCCTATATCTGCCAGGTTACCTTTCTAATCGCCATTGTCGAGGCCCCCTCATTACATTTTGCAGGGGAAGCCCAGTCCACTGCCTCTCACTTATGCATGAGTTGCAATCTACACAGCCTTTCATTTATACACACTGAAGCCCAGTCCACAAACTCTCCTTTATACGCAAGCTGCCAATCAACAGCCCGTCATTCACTCGGTAGACACTGCAGCCCAGTCTACAGCCTTTAAATAAACACTGTTGGTCCATAGGCCCGCGTTTTTGCACAATGCTGTCAGCTCATAGCCTCACTTTCATGCACACTGCTGCCAAGTATCGTCCTGTAGCATAGTATTTCTATAGCACTGTTTTACACCTTGACGAAGTGCCAAAGCATTTTCAGAATAGTCCAGTAGGTGGCAACTATATTTGTTGCGCATGGCCAGAGAAGGATGTTGGTTGAGGTGTCAGCTGTGAGTAGATTTGCTTTAGACTTGGTGCAGCGGCACATATGAGTTTTTTGTGATTTTTAAATGGCTTATGATGATCCTTAATCTCTTTGGGAGTGTGCTCCAGGCTTTGCATGTCATGAAAGATTAAGAGCTTCACCAGAGGAGATATTTGGTGTGGAGGCATCTAGAAGGGACATAAACCCAAACACCGATGTTACAGTTAAAGTGGTCACCACTACATACTATATGGAATGCACCCATGTCATGTATGTGCCCAGCATAATGAAGCACTATCAAGACAATCTCTGGTGGCAATCTAAAGCAATGCAAGTATTGTAGAGAATTCACCCAGGTTTGATATATGGCCAGCTTCTATAAACCACCAATGGGTTTTAAGTAGAGACCACTGAGTAATCCTTAGCATATAGTAAACTAAGGACTTCATTAACTGCAATCACACCACAAAGGTGGCTGGGCCAAGGGCACCTGTAGGAAAAGGTGTTAGGATAAATAAAAATGGAAGGAATGTGAGAGGACTGGGGAAATGGTAAAAGGACAGTGGTCAGGTCAACAGGGAATAAGGACCGAAATTCCAGCCCTAGACCATAATTAGCCTTTC
Organism: Lissotriton vulgaris; assembly: GCF_964263255.1. Lineage (NCBI taxonomy): Eukaryota > Metazoa > Chordata > Amphibia > Caudata > Salamandridae > Lissotriton > Lissotriton vulgaris. The sequence continues at coordinate 670,018,780 of NC_141691.1, read as the reverse complement.
CAGGCCTAAACAGGGCAGATGTCACAGTAAGGCGCCTTAAACCATTCACCCTTACCTGAACGCACTAGCTTGTCACTGTTAGAAGAGGTGTTAAGTGTGCGCTCAGGGTTTTGTCAGACAGGGAGGCACCACCAGCAGGAAGAAGGAAACAATGGAGGAAACAAAGATAAATCAGGCACAAGGTAACTTTTGCTGGCCGTTAAAATGATCTCCATAGCAGCAAATACAGTGCTTCACGTTCATTACATTGCCTCCACTGGCATCCAGACTGCAGCCTCTCTTTTACGCACACTAGACACCTGCCCCCAGATCACAGCTTCTCTTTCCTGCACACTGGCACCTAATGCACGCCTTGTCAGTGATGCACACTGCACCACAGACTGCACATGCTGCTCAAACTATAGCCTCTCATTCATGCACACTGCAGCCCAATCACACCTTCCTATTGAAACACCCTGTCTCCAAGCCCATAGTTTCTCAATCATGTACAATGCCGCTCATTCTACTGCCTCTCATTGAGGCAAACTGCCGCCCAGTACACAGCTTCTCATTCACATACCAGCCAGCCTGATAATTCTCAAGTAACGCTCCAACCCCTTTATGTACTTGTTAAGTCACAATATGCCTCACGACAGACAGTGCATGCGCTGTTTACTAGGTTCGAACTGGCAACAAAATAAATTTGGGTGAAGTCTTATGTTTAGCAGTGTGAACCCATTACAATGAATGAAAAATATACAGCTCTAAGAGGGAGAAATACGTTTGAAAGGACAGTGACTCCCCCCCAGTCGATGAGCATGAGGAGGCTGAATATGAGTCTAAAGTGGGTGGGACCCGTCAGTGAGGCGGAGTTGACATGGCCATTCCTGAACAATGCTGGCCAGTCCACAGTTTCTCATTCATGCACCCTGCAGTCCTGTCACACCGCCTCATTTATACACATCGATACCCACTCTACAGTATCTCAATTCATACACATTGATGTCCACTCTATAGGTTCTCATTAATATGCTCGGTCTGTCCCCTATCCAAAGATTCTTATTCATGAGCACCAATGCCCAGTGCACAGCCTCTGATTCACACACTGATGCCCAAACGACACCCTCTGTGTATCATACACAGCCTCTCATCCATACATAGTGCAACCTAGATACAGGCTTATTGTGCATCCACACTCACTCATGCCAACATTCTGTGACCAATAAGCAGTGGTTGAAGTAGGGTGAAAAAGTAGGGGAACTGTGGGAGGATAATCAGATGGCGGGAACAACCCGAGATTGGGTCAGTAAGATGTGGCAAGAAAAAGCAAAACATCACAATTTTTAGTATTTGTTTGGCATTTCACTGACCAGTTACAGCATATCACGTTATTTTATGCAACCAATGGATATACATGTGTAAGGTTTAATATGAGTTATTGACATTAAAATATATTCACAAAGTGGGATACGTTTCCAATCACAGAATATCCCAAATATGCATAAAAGTGGAATCACAATACATTTTTTTCCGAGCCATGCAGTTTCTGTCATCAGTACCTCTCCTCCCTTTTTCCAAGAGAGCAGTTCAAACATAAATGGCAAAATATTCTAGTTTGGAAATGTTTTCCTCTTAATTATGGCTCTGTCATATTTGCCACATAATCTGCTGCATAATCTAATGATTTTAACTTGAAAATTGTTAGTAGCTCAAACAGATCATAAGTTACTAAGAAATGTGCCTTGTGCTGCTGCGAATTGAAGGGTCCTACGCAAGGGTTGACTGGTCACCTTTCTCACTGCTGCTTTTTAACGTTACACTGGTACTAATGAGGCAAAATCTTTGCAGAGACTGTTAGTTTGTGTAAAAATGTCAAAATAATAAAATATCTGAAAATGTACCGCATTATGCGGCAGCCTTTTTTTTGCTGTATAATTTAGTCAACACTGCAAAATAATTTTGTCCTCTATTTCTGAATTATTCGAGTGGCCCCAAAACAGGCAGCACATGTTTAAAGTGCTTGTGTATGAAGCAGATAGACAAATTTAAATGGCGATTTTTCACTTCTATGTGTGCTCCTTTGTTCAGCACACAGAAATTTCAACTCGTCATTTTAAAAATGATTTTTTATGTGTAGGAAGGGACACCTTCCTGCACAAACAATCATGCATGGCGTTTTGCTGTTTTTGTGTGCTGCACAATGCAGCACACATAAAAAAAGCAAAAACAAGGAGAAATAAAGTACATCTCCTCATTGCGCCCTCTTATGGACAGGTTTTCCCTAGTCGTAATTATGGTGTTGCCCCATATTTACTCCACTGTTGTGAATATGGGGCAGCTTCAAAATCAATGGCTGTTGCGGCGAAACGCCCACCGCCCATCCTGTTCACGCTAATTATAGCGTGAAAGGGCGCCTTATTTATAAGGCATCGTTAAGCCAAGTGACTTAACACTGCCTTACAAATAAGGTGTAGCCCGTATGACCACCACAAAGTTAAAATAAGTGACTTCTGGTGGCGATAGGGACTTGTAAATATGGCCCTTAGTTCGGTGTGTGTGCAAATCATGCATTGCTGATCCCTGGTGAGTTGCACCACTACTGCTGAAACAAGGCCAATGGAGGTACCAATGGGTGAGGCATTCTGGTCTAAAGGGCCCTGAGACCTCATTGACAGAGTCACTGTTGCTCTAGGGTGTGCTTCTTCGTAGGCCTGCCCGCAAAACTGGAGGTAAACTTCTGTATGGATTGTGGTGGACAGGCCTTCAAGGCTAACTCACACTTGCCACTGCTAGGGCCAACCTGCTGGTGCTAAGACACCAAGGCTTCTAAGGACTAGCGGGCCTTCTAAGGTCAAGCACAGGAATTTGCTTCCTTAGGGGAGTGGTCTGGGGGACTGGTCATGAAGGCTGAACCTGGTTCCCCAGTTCCAAATTCTGCAGCTCTGGCCGTAGTCCCACATCCTCTCTAGCACTGAACTCCATACTGCCCCACTGAGAGAAACTCACACGGCCTTCAACTACAACCTCCAATTGTGCCCCGCAATACACACATGGATGAGATTCAATTTACGTTATGTACTGGACAAGCATAATATGCCGCCTGAAAAAATGTAACAGCATTCTGGGAAAAAGCTAACACTCCAAGGGAATGTAAGATACATTAAAGCATGGGAAATGTAAGCAGGAACAACATGGTGTTTGCCAGAAAAGTTAAGGACATGACTACAGGGCCCAGAAGAACCCGTTTCAAAGTCCACTGCTTAAATCCTTACAAAATGGAAGCAGTATCGTTTAAAAATACTGCATCCCTGAACACAGAGCTGTTGTACACATTTTATATAAACAAAAATAAGAAAAACAGCTGATAATGATAACATTAAATGTGTTCCATTCCATGCATCAACCAGGCATTGCATTACCTCTAGAAACAGTGCACTTCCCCAATCAGGGAAAACAATGCTGTTCAAAGAAAGAGGAGAAAACGAAAGTAGCGCTTCACTAGCAACCTCTGCAGAGTGGCGATATGGTGTTTGGGTGTGATTAAAATGAACCAGTCCACTTTGCAACAACTGTGTCTTGCTTTATTTCGTTACTTATTTTTTTTTCGTATTTTAAACCATTATTTTCTCTCTGTCCTGAGGCATTTGGTGCAGAAAAATATCAGAGAAAAAGGAAATTTCAGCAAAAGTATTTCTTCGTTTATGGATCTATTTCTCAAGGGAACGAATAAAGGAAAGGAGAGAAAAGAAACGCAGAACCATTTCTTGAAGTAACGGTTTTCAGCAAGTGAGGAGGAGCGTGACAGAAAGAGAGGGAATAAGAGAAAGAGAGAAGGTGGGGCAGCTGCCAGCTGCAGACCAGGAGAAGTGGACTCTGTCCTGGTTTTCTCTGGGCAAAAGAAGTAAAAGACAAAGTCCTTTTCCTTCTCTGCCCACTCAGCCTGCTACCCAACGGCCGAGCCTTATCTAAAGGCCTATGCTATTTCAACCCTCCTAGGACACATTTTGAAAATGAAATATGTAGGGGAACGGATTCTGTTGAATTAGAAAAGCAGAGCCACGCCTTGCCCTGCCGATGCGATCCACTTCGACCACTGCCAATAAGAGGTAGGAAGTTTGAGCTTTAGAATCCAAAATGTGTGTAATGAAAGTGAACCTGGAAAACTATTACCTAACTTTCACCTCAATGATGACATCTCGGAAAATCATATCAGCATATTAGACTCACATAAGAGGAAACTGAAATTTGGTCTCTTATCCAGATGATCGTATCCAGATGACATAATGAGAATAAACAGAAGAGTATGCGAGTTACCAATAAATGCTCTAACCAACTTTAACCTCATAATCGTTTTTTCACTGGCGACGATAGCAGTGCAGACAGTACTTTTTAAGTTACTCAAGCAGCTGTTGTAAAGCATGCATTGGCCGATAGGTAGCATGCGTATTTCAAGGGGCAACGGTGCTCCTTATCCTACTGTTCAGGACACACTGCAGGATCAAACCACAGCAAAACAGTCCCTCCCCCTCAAAAGCGACAGGATCACTAAATCGGTGGGCAGGGGCTCATCGTTCGAAAATCTGTATGAGTAAAGTGTAACGGCCACACACACTGCTGCCTAGTCCGGCATCTCCTACGGGCACAATAGGTTTTGTGCATCTCGTGACACACTTTCCGCTCACACTTGCTCTGCCCAGGGCTTGGGTGCATTTATATCGGTCCGCAGCACAGTTTCAGGCAGGTCCGAGTGGCTTGTCCATCCTTTCTGTCCGCATGCCTGGCCCATTCAGCTGATCGCCCCTGAATAACACTACAGTGCCACCTGTGATGGACAGAAGCCTCTGGGCTCTCCCACAGGCTTCTATTGTGTGAGCCCACACCGCCCTGCCATGTAATCCTCCTCTCCCACACACTTAACACTGCGGCCTCTGCATAGCTGTCAAGGTTTCAGATTGCTTATGTGTGACATTTTCATAATTACAGTGTAATTATGAGTGACATTCAACGACTATGAGTGACACTTTCTCGCAAGCAAAATAGTGCAATAAAAAAGAGGGAAATATATAAATACAAGAAATTAAACCCATTTCAGAAACAAGAAACCCTAATAAAAGCTTACAACTGTTGTAAAGCACCAGAAAAGGAAGGGCACTAAGCTAGTAAAAAGCAGGAACTCGCAGCTAATCCTTATCAAAAACAGTTTTTCAAATATATGTGTTGTTCATGTTCTCTCTCCTCCTCCCGTTTTGTCCTCTTTCTTGCTTTTTCCCTCCTTCCCACTGTCTCATTTCCCTCACTTGTACTAATTGTATTCCTCCTTTCTCACCCCCTCCGACTGTAGGAGAGTAGGATCTGCTTACTATGGTTACCCCCAATTTTTGCTCGTGTTTCACTATTTTTTTACTTTAGTCTGGCTGGGGCTCTGGTATTCAGGACCCCAGCCTAGCTGCTTTCTCTCTAAATTGATTGCATGTACTTTAGGTACACTCCAGATTGGTTACTGGGTTACCCTTGTGAGTCCCTAGTAAATGGTACCAAGGGCATAGGTACTCCAGAGGCCTACCAGGGGCTGAAGGATGTATTATACCACCCCTGGGAATCCTTCCAAAATGGCACCACAGGTCCGCTACTGCAGCCTGGGTAAGGTGGTGTAAGCACCCCTTACTAAGATATAGGTTACCTATATCTACCTTTAAATACAGGCACATGTAAACCTTTAAGTCACTCCTATGACAGGCCTTAACAATCCTGAAGGCAGAGTGCCTGGTTTTGCGTGAGAGGGTGCCCATGCATGAGCAGGACCCCTCTGCAGCTTTCGGAATCTATTCTCTGAGGCTGTTTTGTGATACAGCCATACCATTTACTCTTAAGTGCATTATAACCTCGCTGTAAATGCTAACTTTGGAATGGCTGCATCAAAACATGTCGTGTTTACTGTCAAACACTTTGGAATCTTACCCTCCCACCAGTCCTGGCGGCGGGGTAGAATTCCACCCTTCTAGAGGGAGAAGACATCTACACACTTACCTGGCCGGTAATAGTTTAAAAGAGCCCCAGCATCACAAAATGGATGCTGTTGCTACAGACACGAGTCTGACCTGCTGTTGGTTGAAACTCCAGCAGGGGAGGCCTGGACAATAGGTTTCCTGTCACAGGGAGGTTTAACCACCTCCCCAGGCAGGCATTAGTGTATTGGGGCTGGGCTGGTGCATTCAGTGAATGCTTTTCAGACAGAGCTGGGGGCACACTTGGTGTGCCTGTGCATAACCCAGTTCAAGCCAGCAGCAGGGGCACTCAGCCCCTGCTGTGGTGCGAAACTGGACAAAGGTGAAGGGGTGTAACCACCCCCTCCCCATGTCCTCCCATAGGTGAGACCTTAGAGTAAGTCCAACCCCTAAACTTAGTATACAAGTATAGGAACCCAGTCCTTAGGACTTTAGATTATACCTGGACGAAAATCTGCAACATATATCCTGGAACTTCGACATTCTATTTCGATTAGAAGACGGAAGAATCTCCCCTTGGGGTAAAGGAGTGACTCCCCTGTTCATACAGGCACCAAAGAAGCATCTTGCTAGTCTGCATTTCCAAGGCTCCCGCCAGATCCTGAAGGATTTGCAACACAGGACACGGACTTCCAGACATCTCCGAGGGCGACACGAGTTTACAGCAAAGCTGGGACCCGCAGTCATCACAAGAGACGTGGGACCGGAACTCCTGGACACCGTGCACATTTGCTAGTGCATCTACTTCACGAGCTTTCCCGAAGTTTGCACTGGGATACTTGTAGTCCAAACCCTGAGCACCATCTGCTTCTAGCATTTCTGCTCAAGGCCCCTTTGCGATCCCTGGCCTGTCGACTGGTGGGTCCGCACAAAGGTAACTCTTTTGTTTCTTGGGCTTCCCTGGTTGCTCCAGACGTGGCCTGACTCCCCTCCAACGGGTGAGTCCCTCAGACCTTGCTGGTCTGCTCCGAAGCCAATCTTTACTTTCTGCCTGGGTTGCTATTGCCAAGGCTTGTTGGGTTCAATCCAGATACAGACATTGCAGCTCTCGACATTCGACGTGGGAAAGCTCAAATCCAGCTCCTGGTTGTCGTCGACGCCTCCTGGTCCTTAGTTTGCCCTGATGAAGGTGTGGACTATTATCAGGCCTAAAAAAACAATTACATTAGGATGGGGTCCTAGGGCTCGTTTAACGACACACCAGATACATGCCCTACTAACAATAAACAACTAGAAATAGTGTCTGGGAGTCGAATAGGCCAAACCAGAATCTACTATGAAAACAACAAAAAAAACACATTGTATGGTGATTGTAGTGACGTGACTATGTGTCTTACTGTACACTAATTCTCCTCTTTGGAAAAAAGTGCCCATCAGTTCCCGCCTGAGTCCGCCCTACATCATCTGGGCTCTCCTTGCCCAGAAGAAAGTGTGGTATTACTACCAGTTTGACAATGGTAGTATAACTTTAGAAAATGTCTAAAGTATATTGTGAGGACTGTCAAAATGTTGTTATGCGGGTAACCAAATTACAGTGCCAAAGTGAATGTGAAAAAAAGTGTGATGTTAAAATTAGGTAACTATTGAGTGGATGCATATATTTATTCAGTTCCCTCAAAGCTCCCAATATTAAAATGTGAATAAACAAACAGATTTAACAAAATATCTGTTATTCAGTATGGTCAACATGTTTCAGCAAGTGTGATGTATTTTATCACTGCTTTCTTCAGGACCTAGTTCTTAATGGCTACTGTCTAAATACATAAAGGAAAAATATCACCTGTATATTTTCACTTCTGTTCTGTCTTCTCCACTGTTATTGGTGAACAAAAAAACAATTATACGTGCAATTGTGAAAACAAAGTAGAAACTTAGAAAGGCGAAAGATCTTAAGCTCATATTCGGGCTAAGACAACATTTATGGATGAGATTGGTTGATTAATCACCATATCATGTCATTAGGAAAGCAAAATTGCTATTTTTCTTACCTCAAATTATTGGAGGAATAGCATCACCCCACCTGGCCGCTGCTCAGGTATGAGGAGCACCGCACTAGTAAAAACACAGAATATGACGCTTGAGTTCGCACAGATAATGTGGCGTGTTAGCACAATCTCATTTGCTTATAGATAGATATCACTATCTTATGTTCATTGGAACTATCGTTGTTAATCTGTACATGATTGACTATGTGTACAGGAGTACATATACAGATACATGCCCACGCCTATCCGATTATACATAATGAGGCGTGTCAAAGTAAGTAAAGTTGATGCCCTTGTCGAGGCATTCAATTTGCAGACATGTTGTTTAATTGTTATAACCACCAAGGGCACAGATATCATGTTCCCAGCCGGAAAACATAGATATTATTTGTCAATAGTTTTGTTTGAGAGTGGTTTTATTTGAAAACCGTTTTGCGCACCAAGAGACTGATTGGCTCGTTTTAACATCTTAAAATGCACCAGGTAAATATATTAAATGATAAATGATTAGGGCACCATTATTCTCTGATATATCTAATATATCTAATCTGTCATCAGGCACACCCGATCTGTATTGGGGTCTCGCATGCGCTGCATGGAACTGCAATCCTGGAAATGTATTGAGCGGGACACGACGCTTATTCCAAAAGGAGGGGAGGACAGTTCAGCGCTGCTTGCAGCTTGTGTTTACAGGAGGCATGGAACTGCAATCCTGGAAATGTAGCGAGCGGGACACGCCGCTTATTCCAAAAGGGGGGGAAAGGTTTCAGCGCTGCTTGCCGCTTGTGTTTACAGGAGGCATCTATTTAACGCATTAATTTAAACACTTTGCGCTATACTCGAGGAACGCGGGTCTGCACAGAAAACTTATTTGTGCAACTCAAATATGCCGAGCGCAGCTTGTTCCGTTTTATTTAAAAAAACACAAACTTTCTATGCATGTCAATTAAAGCGCATTGACTAGTTATGATGACTCCTTCCCTACCTTCCTGTCGGTACTTCGAGCGTCCCTCTGTGCAATCTGGGGGGGCGCCGGAGCTCTGGTGAAGAGCCATTTTGTTTGTCTGCGGTCATGTGACTACATCGCCCTCGTGACCACTTAGAACTACAAAAAACCATAGTAAACTTGGGAATTGTAGTTGCATTGACCTCTAGTAACTACCAAAACTGCATGGTGTGCATGGGAGTTGTAGTGTATCATTTTTAAAGCTGCGTGGTGTGCCAACGAGTTGTAACATGGAACATACTGTATGAATTTGCAGGGAAAAATACGCAGGATACGCAAATTACATAGCCGCGCATTTGCCTGGTAATCGCAACTGATTGTCTATAAAACCATATATATTTCTACAATCGGGAAGCCGATTGTGTGGTATGACTGTGGAACTCTGCTACTAAAGTAGATATTGCGAAATCTCAAGAAGAGCTAGCTATCCTGGGCTGCATTGCCCTGTTTGTATAATTTTAGCGCAGTTCTCAAGTATCAGCCTAATTGAATGATCTAATTGGAGAAATCCGTATTTTTCAGATGTTATTGTATGTCAGATGTTCACTGAAGGTCTACATTTGCACAGTATCTTACTGTGGAACAATATAGTGGACTGATTATTAGAGAAATTATCTCTGCAAATGTTTATTCAGATTTTATAATGACATCCACGGGATGTCTTCATTGAGTCCTGCCTTGTCACTATTATCGATAGACCCACTTTTGCTCCCGTTAGAAGAGAAAGTTTGATATATCAGTAACATGCTCTGGTATTAGCGGTTGCTCCAGAACTGTCCACTGGAAATCATTTGGACTGTGACCTTTCTCTAAAAAGTGTGCTGTTAATCTAGTTGCCTGCCTTCGACACCGAATGGTACTTTTGTGTTCGGATATTCTGACCTTGATGCGCCTAGTCGTCATACCAACATAACGTAATTGGCAAGGGCACGTAATTAGGTAGATTAGATTTTCACTGTTACAATTCGTGAACCTGCGTTGTTCCCATGGTCTGTTCGTTCCAATGTTAATAGAGGTAGATTTACTTGTCTGGGAGCATGCGGCACATGTACCGCAAGGGTGATGGCCTGTGACAGCAGGTGAGTCCCAGAGTGTGCCTACTTGGCGTGGTAATTTAGTTGGAGGTCTTGTGTGAACTAATTTGTCTTTCAAGTTCGGTCCTTTCTTGAAGGCAAACAAAGGGCGCGCTATTTGGTCTCCCCCTGTGTTTAGAATGGACCAATGTTTATTGACAATTTTTTGTAATGCATTAGATCTAGTATTGAAGGTATTCACGAAAGTGATTCGCTCTGTTTTCTCTTTTGTTGGTTTGGGCTCCAACAGTCCTTCACGATTGTTGTGGGATGCGCGTTTCTTTGATTGACGAACCACTTTTTTGGGGTATCCTCTTTCTATGAGTTGCTCTTCTAACTCAGAAGCATATTTGTTGAAGCTGAGTCTATCTGAACAGTTACGCTGAATTCTTAAAAACTGGCCAAAAGGTAAATTGTTACGCAAAGACCTAGGATGGCAGCTTTCGTAACTCAAGAGGGAGTTGCGAGCCATAGGTTTTTTGTATAGCTCTGAATGGAGTCCATCTGGTTTTGCAGTGATCAAAAGATCTAGAAAAGGTAATTCAGCCTTGTTATATTCTACTGTGAATGAGTGAATACTGCTTTGAATGAGTGAACCCTGAAGACAGTTTCATCACAAGGATGACAAACAAAAACCAAAGTTTACAAAAAAGAAGCATAAAGAATGAAAAGAAAAAAATATTGGTGATCTATGAACCCACCAACCCTGTTACTTAAGTACACTTTGATTGAGGCAGATGTGCACCTAAAGTTGTATGTCCTGTACCACTATTTTAGATTCCATCAATTTGGATTAGGACAGTTTTGCCTAATATACATCTGTACCAATATTTCAGATTAAAAAATGTTTAAATAAATATTCTTTAGCGTTTTGTTTTTTTACAATTATCATTTATTTTGAAGTTAGTTTTTCCATTGTCTCACCAATAATTTCATTGCAACTCCCTGTTCTCTTCTCCTGTGCTAATCACCAGCTCTCTTCCACCCCACCTCCTTCTTTAACTCCCTGTTCTCTTCTGCTGTGCTGATCTGCTCCTCTCTTCCACCCACCCACCTCCTTCTCCAACTCCCTGTTCTCTTCTCTTCTCCCGAGCTGATCTGCTGCTCTCTTCCACCACCTCCTTCTCTAACTCCCTGTTCTCTTCTCTTGTTATATGTTATATTGTTATGTTATATTGGATTTGTAGCGCGCACTGTTACTCTGGAGTGTCCTGGCGCGGAAAAGAGCAAATGACGGAGCAGGAAGCGAGTTAGTAAATCTGCTGTTCTCTTCCACCCGCCTCCTTTTTAACTCCCTGTTCTCTTCTCCTGCGCTGATCTGCTGCTCTCTTCCACCACATCTCCTTCTTTAACTCTGTTCTCTTCTCCTGTGCTGATCTGCTGTTCTCTTCCACCCACCTCCTTCTCCAACTCCCCGTTCTCTTCTCTTCTCCCGAGCTGATCTGCTGCTCTCTTCCACCGACCTTCTTCTCCAAATCCCTGTTCTCTTCTCTTCTCCTGTGCTGATCTGCTGCTCTCTTCCACCCCACCTCCATCTTTAACTCCCTGGTCTTTTCTCTTCTCCTGTGCTGAACTGCTGTTCTCTTCCACACGCCTCCTTCTTCAACTCCGTTCTCTTCTCCTGTGCTGATCTGCTGCTCTTCCTCATACATCCTTCTCTAACTGCAAACACACATACATACAACCACGCACACACACACACACAACCACACAAACACACACAACCACACCACACACACACACAGCCACACATCAACCCAACCACACGCAACCACACACACACCCAACCACACACTCACACACACACACACACACAAATCTATCTATGGCCCTCTCTCTATGGCCCTCACTCTATCTCTCTATGGCCCTCACTCTATCTATCTATGGCACCACCACAGCATCACTCAGGGGCACCACAGCATCACTCAGGGGCACCACAGCATCACTCAGGGGCACCACAGCATCACTCAGGGGCACCACAGCATCACTCAGGGGCACCACAACATCACTCAGGGGCACCACAACATCACTATGTGCTACCACAGCATAACTGAACGCCACAGCATCACTCAGCGCCACCACAGTATCAATCTGTGCAACCATTCAACAACAACTGGTTCAAATATGTTCTCTCAATGTTTCAAGCTTTATTACAAACTAGCAGCCCGTCCAGCCGTTGTCCGGGTATGAATTGCTGCCGGCCAGTAGTGTATTGTTTTGTTGGATTTTGTTTTGATAGCATTTCTTATCTGTGACAGGCCTGTGAAACGCCTCGATTCACAGTGCACTGCTGATGCACTTCAGAGTGCGCGTTCAGTAGTGTGTGAACTCGAGTTTCCCTACTTTATTTTTCCTTGCAATATTATATAGCGCGAACTCAACAACATGGCATGAGCACAATTTACATTACAGAAGAACACATTCATTTGTGGTAGGCACGGGGAGACAATGCGATTTGCCTGGCATCACAGGATGTTGAGCTGATGCCGAGATTCAAACGTAGCTCCCCAGCTCTAAAGTTCGAAGTTCTAGAACTTGTGGCGGGAGGTGTGTCTAAAAGTGTATGTCGGTGCTGGCCATCAATGAGAGAGACCTGTGCATTTTTAAAATCGGTGGTGAAAAAATATGAGTATGTTGCTGGAGATGTGGGCCGCCGTGCCACCAATGTACTTACCGGGGGAGGGTAAACAGCCATTATTCCGCAACTTTCTTTCCACATACCATCACTCTGCATACTTTCATTACAAAAGTACCATGACTCCGCAATGCAATTATAACGCATGGCATTACATTTTATATGCTTTTACCATGCATACATTTACAAGGTAATTCGTTGTAAATGCATGAATGGTAAAAGCATGTGTTTTTTTATGTTTGGATAAGGTAAGTATGGGTATAGGGGTATATGTTTTGGGATACTGAGGTATATGTTTTGAGGTGTTTGGGTATTTTAAGGGTTCAGATATAGTTTTGGGTTATGGGGTAGTTTTAGGGTTTAGGTTTGGGGTACAGGGGTATTATTAGTGTTCAGGGCTAGGTTTGGGTTTTGGGGTATAGGGTTATTTTTTGGGTTCAGGGGTAGGTTTGGGTTTTTGGGTACAGGGGTATTTTAAGGGTTCAGGGCTAGGTTTGGGTTTTGGGGTACAGGGTTACTTTTATGGTTCAGTGCTAGGTTTGGGGGCACAGGGGTATTTTTAGGGTTCACGGCTAGGTTTGGGTTTTGGGGTACAGGGGTATTTTTAGGGTTCAGGGCTAGGTTTGGGTTTTGGGATACAGGGGTATTTTAGGGTTCAGGGGTAGGTTTGGGTTTTGGGGTACAGTGTTATTTTTATGGTTCAGGGCTAGGTTTGGGGGTACAGGGGTATTTTAGGGTTTAGGGGTAGGTTTGGGTTTTGGGGTACAGGGGTATGTTTGGGTTTTGGGGTACAGGGGTATTTATAGGGTTCAGGGCTAGGTTTGGGTTTTGGGGTACAGGGGTATTTTTAGGGCTTAGGGATAGGTTTGGGTTTTGGGGTACAGGGTATATTCATAGGGTTAAGATGGGTTAGTGTTTAAGGGTGTTGGGGTATTTTAAGGAGTAAGGGTGGGTTATAATTATGGGGTGCAGAGGTATTTAAAGGGAGCAGGGTGGACACCCGGAGCTGGAATGTACAGAACCTGGGAAGAAATAAACAATGAAATATTGGGCATAATGCTTGCTTTTTTTTCTCCGTAATCCCACACCCCGCACACACCCACGCCCCAGCACATGCCCACAGCACACGATATGAGACATGGCATGAAGGGCGGAACGTACCACACGCCCCCAGCATTTGTCACGCCCACAAGGGACTACTTTGCTGGCACGGTTCTTTTACCTTTTAAATGTATATGGTGGGCGTCTGCATAGCCTATGTCCTTCTGCTGCAACTGCCCTTTCCAACGCTGAATTGGGTGTTGTGATTGGTGCTGTGGTTCCTGAGATTACCCGCCTCAAAGGCTTGGGCTCTCTCTTTATTATATTAGTATGGATATACATATATACACATATATATGCGAGAAGCTTGCGGTGCTTGCACCCTTGCTAAGCCACGCTCTGAACATGGGAATGAAGTATGTGGCGCAAGTTACATGAGCACCAGTTCCAATTCACCCTAGCATATTAGTTTGTTAAAGCATTGGCTTAAAAGCTAGCAGCTGAAACCAGGAACCTTAATCTGATACTAAGGTTAATACTGTCCATGAGGTAAGTCCTATGCAGAAACTTGCTTAACGAACAACCTAGATAGATACTGTTATTGCTGGCTGAGACTGGCAATGGAATGTAGCATTGGTTATTGGCCTTTGTCCCGCTTTCCACTCGAAATAAACCACCCGCTATATATACATATACATACACACACACACACACACATATATATATACATATATATATATATACACACATATATACACATATATACACATACATACACATACATACACATACACACCTGCATCTCTGTGCAAAATTTACCTGGACCACACCGGCCCACTGTATTGTTATTTTTGCTCACTGCACCAACAGCTGCCCTTAGAGTACAGCAGTGAGATCGCTCCCCGAGGCCCCGCGTACCCTTGGAGAAAATAAATGATACCCTGTATTTGCTTGAAATTGATACTGAATAAAACAAATAAGGCATGCTTGACAGAGCAGCTAGCCTATCCGCATCACATGATAACATGCGCCATGAAAAACAACAGAACTGAACCATTACTGCTGCAGTATAGTTAAGGTCCTTGACTGCTTAAACCATTTGGAGAGTGCAGATAATGTGCGAGTCGTACTGGTACCTGCCGTATCCATGGGAAATCCCAACATGAAACACGATTTTATAGTTCCTTGTACCTAGCAGCCTACATTGAATCACTAACCAATTACACTGTGTATAAACTACATAAGACCTGCTAGCGGTATTAGAATGAAGTGAAATTGACTCCAGTGAATTCCAAATCGTGTTTATACTGTCTTCATTGATGAGAGACAAATACTTATTGATGAAAATGCTATTTCTTAACGTCCGTTCTCCGTACTATAAGGACTTAAAGTGTTTAGCGTTTGAAAGACACATGTATTGTGTTTGCAAATTATGCACCATCCAGTTTTCAAACTTTTATGAACCTTTAAGTAGCACGAACTGTAAGAAATGCAATCCCAGGAGGAATTAAGTACCCAGTTTTACTAATAGTGGAATGCTTTAATCCAACATAATATAAACATACATACATACATACCAACTGTTAACCGTTACCACACATAACCCGGACTCCTCCAACTCCTTGCTGGTTGCCGTTCGGGCCTGCCAGCTATTTAATGCACATGCCCAACAGGCACTGGGAGTGAAAACAAAACTTTGCAAACCGTTACGTGTGTATTAAGAAATCGCCAAACCCATTACTAAAATAAACATATGACTGAACCTTTCCGCTCGCTCCTGGCAAACAAGGGTATTTTACTCCCTTTTAAGCTCCCCTTGCTCAGTCATAGAATAACCTAGAGTAAGCTCTGAATCTGCTGCGTTGTAGCGCTGAATTGGTGAAAGAAACCAATGAAAGTGTACCAACTCATGTTCAAAACCTTAAGGTCAATTGAAGTCCACACAATTCGATGGCGCACAATCTATGTAAGCAGTAGCCCAATTTTGCAAATGCCTTCCTAGACGCTAAATCACATCAAGTATGGAGTAACCTGCATTACCTCGCTTGAGTTTCGTTCGCCTCATAGCCCCGTAGCTCCTAACCCTCTCCTGCGGTTCACCTCATGAAATACTGCATGTTTAAGGCCGGGATACACATTGCCTTTCCGACTGCCCAACTACAGGCAAATATCACATGTTTCCCAATTCGTGCCTTCATGCCCAATCCTGCCTTTACCAACAAGGCATGTGTGCTAATTGAATGTGTTAGTTTCGGTCTGCCGAAAGTAGAGATAGAAAGACTCGCAAACTGAGGGCAGACGTTAATTGCGCCAATAGTGGAATTTGCCGCCCCATCTCATTAGGGACCACGGTTCCTAGGCCCTGTTAAAGACATAAATCATTAACAACCACCCATACCAGTAAAACCACTCCTAAAACAATAAGCGTTTGCTAACACACCCCCAAACAGAAGCACTCTCGGAGAAACACACAACCACTTGCCACAACTCCTGAAAATTCACGATATAACATAGCCTGTGTTGTGTTTGTAAAGCACACGTGAATAGATGAAACTGCACAGATCACTACAGGCAAAGTGTAGCACTTATGCACCCGATGCACATGTCGAAAAGCGCTATCAACATGAAGTTAGCTTCTTATTCGGCCAGCTTCTTATTCGCAGGCTGAAGTTAGCTTCTTATTCGGCCAGCTTCTTATTCGCAGGCTGAAGTTAGCATCTTATTCAGCCAACATCTTATTCAGCCACCATTTTATTTGCAGGCAACATTTTATATAAAATGCAATCATAAATGATTCAATGAACTCCATTTTATGGGACTCTACATTGCCATACAGTGAAAATGTTGTTTTTGAAATACAAAACGTATCACTATTATGTCTATTAGGATTTAGTCTGACACTAGCAACCTTTCAACAAAAATGGGACAACTTTGCCACCATCACATTGCCATACAGTGAAAATTTTGTTTTTGAAATACAAAACGTATCACTATTATGTCTATTAGGATTTAGTCTGACACTAGCAACCTTTCGACAAAAATGGGACAACTTTGCCACCATCACAAGTTAAGCAAGAGAGCACTCCTTTGCAGAACCTGTTTATAAGTTTTCTGAGCTGATGATAATTTATGGCAGCATATGGGTTGCCTTGAACTCAAAGCATCCCCAAGCAGTTATATTCTAATAAGTAATCATACATTTCCTATAATAAATTCATATTGGATCACAATCATTTTAAAAACAATCCACCCTCCTACAAGCTCCATAAGGACTTACACTGAGCCAAGCAAAGTTACCACCTGTGCCCACTGTGCCACCTTCAAGCCAATGCATTCATATGGAGTTATTGATGAATAATTAACCTACATTTCTCCCATCAAGATCAACTTGGCTCATCAATGTTCATATTCATTCTAACACAGGAAGCTCCCGTATACACCACCCATATGTAAATTGCCTGAGCCAAGCAAAATTTGTCACAACAGGTGGCACCAAACTGGTTGCCCTCACCTCAATGCATCCCTATATAGTTGCATGCAAATAGGTAATTGTGGTTCTCTTATAGGAAAAACACATTGGCTCACACATATGTATTTTGTTTTTCAAACATACCACATCCCCATTCAAGCTCCATCAGGATTTAGCCTGAGTCATGCCACGGTTCCACTTGTGCCCAGTGTGCCACTTTCAAGCCAATGCGTTCCTATGGAGTGAGAAACGAATAAGTAACCATCTTTTCTACCATGAAGATCAACTTGGCTCACTAATTTTCATATTCATCCTACTAAAGGAAGGTCTCCTCTATACTTCTGATATGTAAAGTGCCTGAGCCAAGCTAAATTTCTCACAACAGGTGGCACCAAACTGGTTGCCCTCACCTCAATGACTTCCTATATAGTTGCATGCTAATAGGTAATTGTTGTTCTCTTATAGGAAAAACACATTGGCTCACACATATGTATTTTGTTTTTCAAACATACCACATCCCCCTACAAGCTCCATCAGGATTTAGCCTGAGCCAAGCAACGGTCCCACTTGTGCCCACTGTGCCACGTTCATGGCCAATGCGTTCCTAAGGAGTTATAAACGAATAAGTAACCATTATTTCTCACATGAAGATCAACTTGGCTCATGAATATTCATGTTGATTTTAATAAAGGAAGGTCTCCTCTATACTTCTGATATGTAAATTGCCTGAGCGAAGCTAAATATCTCACAACAGGTGGCACCAAACTGGTTGCCCTCACCTCAATGCATTCCTATATAGTTGCATGCAAATAGGTAATTGTGGTTCTATTATAGAAAAACACATTGGCTCACACATATGTATTTTGTTTTTCAAACATACCACATCCCTCTACAAGCTCCATCAGGATTTAGCCTGAGCCAAGCAACGGCCCTACTTGTGCCCACTGTGCCACTTTCAAGCCAATGCGTTCCTATGGAGTTATAAACGAATAAGTAACCATCATTTCTCACATGAAGATCAACTTGGCTCACGAATATTCATGTTGATTCTAATAAAGGAAGGTCTCCTCTATACTTCTGATATGTAAATTGCCTGAGCCGAGCTAAATTTCTCACAACAGGTGGCACCAAACTGGTTGCCCTGACCTCAATGCATTCCTATATATAGTTGCATGCAAATAGGTAATTGTGGTTCTTTTATAGGAAAAACACATTGGCTCACACATATGTATTTTGTTTTTCAAACATACCACATCCCCCTACAAGCTCCATCAGGATTTAGCCTGAGCCAAGCAACGGTCCCACTTGTGCCCACTGTGCCACCTTCAAGCCAATGCGTTCCTATGGAGTTATAAACGAATAAGTAACCATCATTTCTCACATGAAGATCAGCTTGGCTCACTAATATTCATGTTGATTCTAATAAAGGAAGGTCTCCTCTATACTTCTGATATGTAAATTGCCTGAGCCGAGCTAAATTTCTCTCAACAGGTGGCACCAAACTGGTTGCCCTCACCTCAATGCATTCCTATATAGTTGCATGCAAATAGGTAATTGTGGTTCTATTATAGAAAAACACATTGGCTCACACATATGTATTTTGTTTTTCAAACATACCACATCCCCCTACAAGCTCCATCAGGATTTAGCCTGAGCCAAGCAACGGTCCCACTTGTGCCCACTGTGCCACGTTCAAGCCAATGCATTCCTATGGAGTTATAAACGAATAAGTAACCATCATTTCTAACATGAAGATCAACTTGGCTCACGAATATTCATGTTGATTCTAATAAAGGAAGGTCTCCTCTATACTTCTGATATGTAAATTGCCTGAGCCGAGCTAAATTTCTCACAACAGGTGGCACCAAACTGGTTGCCCTCACCTCAATGCATTCCTATATAGTTGCATGCAAATAGGTAATTGTGGTTCTATTATAGAAAAACACATTGGCTCACACATATGTATTTTGTTTTTCAAACATACCACATCCCCCTACAAGCTCCATCAGGATTTAGCCTGAGCCAAGCAACGGTCCCACTTGTGCCCACTGTGCCACCTTCAAGCCAATGCGTTCCTATGGAGTTATAAACGAATAAGTAACCATCATTTCTCACATGAAGATCAACTTGGCTCACTAATATTCATGTTCATTCTAATAAAGGAAGGTCTCCTCTATACTTCTGATATGTAAATTGCCTGAGCCGAGCTAAATTTCTCTCAACAGGTGGCACCAAACTGGTTGCCCTCACCTCAATGCATTCCTATATAGTTGCATGCAAATAGGTAATTGTGGTTCTATTATAGAAAAACACATTGGCTCACACATATGTATTTTGTTTTTCAAACATACCACATCCCTCTACATGCTCCATCAGGATTTAGCCTGAGCCAAGCAACGGTCCCACTTGTGCCCACTGTGCCACCTTCAAGCCAATGCGTTCCTATGGAGTTATAAACGAATAAGTAACCATCATTTCTCACATGAAGATCAAATTGGCTCACTAATATTCATGTTCATTCTAATAAAGGAAGGTCTCTTCTATACTTCTGATATGTAAATTGCCTGAGCCGAGCTAAATTTCTCACAACAGGTGGCACCAAACTGGTTGCCCTCACCTCAATGCATTCCTATATAGTTGCATGCAAATAGGTAATTGTGGTTCTATTATAGAAAAACACATTGGCTCACACATATGAATTTTGTTTTTCAAACATACCACATCCCCCTACAAGCTCCATCAGGATTTAGCCTGAGCCAAGCAACGGTCCCACTTGTGCCCACTGTGCCACTTTCAAGCCAATGCGTTCCTATGGAGTTATAAACGAATAAGTAACCATCCTTTCTACCATGAAGATCAACTTGGCTCACTCATTTTCATATTCATCCTACTAAAGGAAGGTCTACTACATACTTCTGATATGTAAATTGCCTGAGCCAAGCTAAATTTGTCACAACAGGTGGCACCAAACTGTTTGCCCTCTCCTCAATGCTTTCCCATATAGTTGCATGCAAATAGGTAATTGTGGTTCTATTATAGAAAAACACATTGGCTCACACATATGTATTTTGTTTTTCAAACATACCACATCCCTCTACAAGCTCAATCAGGATTTAGCCTGAGCCAAGCAACGGTCCCACTTGTGCCCACTGTGCCACCTTCAAGCCAATGCGTTCCTATGGAGTTATAAACGAATAAGTAACCATCATTTCTCACATGAAGATCAGCTTGGCTCACTAATATTCATGTTGATTCTAATAAAGGAAGGTCTCCTCTATACTTCTGATATGTAAATTGCCTGTGCCGAGCTAAATTTCTCTCAACAGGTGGCACCAAACTGTTTGCCCTCTCCTCAATGCTTTCCCATATAGTTGCATGCAAATAGGTAATTGTGGTTCTATTATAGAAAAACACATTGGCTCACACATATGTATTTTGTTTTTCAAACATACCACATCCCTCTACAAGCTCCATCAGGATTTAGCCTGAGCCAAGCAACGGTCCCACTTGTGCCCACTGTGCCACCTTCAAGCCAATACGTTCCTATGGAGTTATAAACGAATAAGTAACCATCATTTCTCACATGAAGATCAACTTGGCTCACTAATATTCATGTTCATTCTAATAAAGGAAGGTCTCCTCTATACTTCTGATATGTAAATTGCCTGAGCCGAGATAAATTTCTCTCAACAGGTGGCACCAAACTGGTTGCCCTCACCTCAATGCATTCCTATATAGTTGCATGCAAATAGGTAATTGTGGTTCTATTATAGAAAAACACATTGGCTCACACATATGTATTTTGTTTTTCAAACATACCACATCCCTCTACAAGCTCCATCAGGATTTAACCTGAGCCAAGCAACGGTCCCACTTGTGCCCACTGTGCCACCTTCAAGCCAATGCGTTCCTATGGAGTTATAAACGAATAAGTAACCATCATTTCTCACATGAAGATCAGCTTGGCTCACTAATATTCATGTTGATTCTAATAAAGGAAGGTCTCCTCTATACTTCTGATATGTAAATTGCCTGAGCCGAGCTAAATTTCTCTCAACAGGTGGCACCAAACTGGTTGCCCTCACCTCAATGCATTCCTATATAGTTGCATGCAAATAGGTAATTGTGGTTCTATTATAGAAAAACACATTGGCTCACACATATGTATTTTGTTTTTCAAACATACCACATCCCCCTACAAGCTCCATCAGGATTTAGCCTGAGCCAAGCAACGGTCCCACTTGTGCCCACTGTGCCACGTTCAAGCCAATGCATTCCTATGGAGTTATAAACGAATAAGTAACCATCATTTCTCACATGAATGTCAACTTGGCTCACGAATATTCATGTTGATTCTAATAAAGGAAGGTCTCCTCTATACTTCTGATAGGTAAATTGCCTGAGCCGAGCTAAATTTTTCACAACAGTTGGCACCAAACTGGTTGCCCTCACCTCAATGCATTCCTATATATAGTTGCATGCAAATAGGTAATGGTGGTTCTCTTATTGGCTCACACATATGTATTTTGTTTTTCAAACATACCACATCCCCATACAAGCTCCATCAGGATTGAGCCTGAGCCATGCCACGGTTCCATTTGTGCCCACTGTGCCACCTTCAAGCCAATGTGTTCCTATGGAGTTAGAAACGAATAAGTAACCATCCCTTCTACCATGAAGATCAACTTGGCTCACTAATTTTCATATTCATCCTACTAAATAGGTAATTGTGGTTCTGTTATAGGAAAAACACATAGGCTCACACATATGTATTTTGTTTTTCAAACATACCACATCCCCCTCCAAGCTCCATCAGGATTTAGCCTGAGCCAAACAACGGTCCCACTTGTGTCCACTGTGCCACGATCAAGCCAATGCGTTCCTATGGAGTTATAAACGAATAAGTAACCATCATTTCTCACATGAAGATCACCTTGACTCACCAATTTTCATCTTCATTCTATCAATGGGAGCATCCATCTACACTACCGGTATGTGATTTGCCTGAGCCGATCAAAATTTGTCACAACAGATGGCAGCAAACTGGTTGCCCTCACCTTAATGCATTCCTATAGAGTTACATGCAAATAAGTAATTGTGGTTCTATTATAGGACAAAACACATTGGCTTACAAACATGTATTTTGTTTTTCAACCATACCCCTTCCCCCTACATGCTTCATAATGATTTAGCCTCAGCCAAGCAATTGTTCCACTTGTGCCCACTGTGCTTCTTTCAAGCTAATGCCAATAAAGAAGCCTAATATGGAGAGCACTGCTATGGAGCATGGGTCGCATACAAGGACCAGTTTTGGCCCACTGAAAAGTACCTTACTTATGTTGTCGACAGAGACGAGATGTGGAAATCAACAGCCGATGCTTTGACACCAAAGCACAGGATTGTCGGTAATACGTTGTCGTTGGGATAGTCAAATCAATGATTCACTGTGCTCACACCATAAGATGTAGGCAATGCATTGGGAAGTGGAGGCGATGAGCCGCACAGTCGGCAATGCAATGGCTTCTTTCCTGGTGGCAGCAATGATGCATCGGCATGGTTGAGATGCCTCGGTTCGGATCGGTGCGACAGCATTGTTGTGTGGATTCTAGCAGTGCAGTACTCTATACACACTTCCAAGGGCCCAGGACTGAATGGTACCACTTGGCAGGTCAAGACATGCAGCAAGGAAAGTTCAGGTGCTGTTGCAGTTAGATGAGAAGTCTTTGATGTCCCTGAAACTTTGAACAGGGTACAAGGCAGCATACCCTCCGAGTCAATTCAAGTGAAATTGGCCCAGCAGGGCAGAGGGTGGTAGGCAGCAGGGAAGCACAGCATAAAGGTGGTTCTTCCAGAGCAGCAGTCCAGCAGAGAGGCAGTCCTTGTAGCAGCACAGCAGTCATTCTCCCAGGCAGAGTTATTCACTGGTCCAGAATGTGTACTCAAGTGGTAGGGACCCAATTTGTGCATTTGAAGTAGGGGGTGACTTCAAAGAATAGTCTTTGAAGTGCACAGAGGTCTTTTCTTCATACCCTGGCTCTAGACTCGCCACGGGGTGTCATGCAGCCCTTTCTGTGGGGGTAGGATGCAGCCTAATCAGGCATGTCAGTTCCTCCCTCATCCTGTCCAGGATGACCCATTGGGTTGCGGATGGCTCTTCATCCACATCGAAGCTTCCTTTGTGTGTGGCTGTGCAGAGGGGAGGCACAAAGTCCATATGGCACCCACCTCAGATGTGTAGTTAAGACAGGCTGCAGGCACAAAGTGCTAAGAGTAGGAAAATTGCATCTTTCTAAAAGTTGCATTTTTAATAGGGTAATGATAGAATCACTTATATGAATAAAGAGTGTTTATCATTACCTTCCAATGATATGAAACATGACAGACCTACACCCTCTCAATCAGGAAATAAGAAATTCTCAATGTTAATCTAGAAGAGGGGTAGGTCTCACAGTAGTGAAAAAGGAATTTGGGAGGTTTTCACTACCAGAACATGTAAAACCTTCCTACCTTTTAAATACACACCACCCTGGCCTATGGGATATATTAGTCCTGCCTAGAGGTGACTTATATGTAATAAAAGTGAAGTTTAAGGCTTGGCAAGAGGTTCTCAATGGCAAGTGTACATGGCACTATAAATTGCAACCATAGGCTTTTCAGTGGCAGGCCCAAGACATGTTTAAAGTGCTACTTGTGTGGGTGCGCAATCTATGCTGCAGGCCCACTAGTAGCATTTAATGTAGTGAATTTTGCTATAGGCCTATAAGCAAATTAAATATGCCAATTATGGATAGGTCATTCAAAACATGTTTGAGTGGAAAAGCACATAAACTTTTGCACTGGTTGGCAGTGGTAAAGTGTTCAGTGTCCTAAAGCTAACATAAAGAAATCAGCAAAAAGATGAAGAAAGCAGGCAAAACGTGTGGGGAAGAACACTCGAAGGCTGCCATGTCGAGCACACATTTTCCACATTACCTTTTGTAATCCTTTAGCTTCGAACTGTCTGGGAAATTCCAAGGGGGCATTATGGCTACCTTACTCAGCATGCTCCACCTTTCTCCAGCTTTCCTTCCTACACCATCGTGGCAGGAGTACTTTCTGTCTGAGTCTAACATGTGAACTATGACAGTCCCAGACACAAAAGTTACTTAAATGTATACCATGTGCCTTAGGAGGGAGAGGTGTAGTGCAGCGGCCAGAGCAGCTGACTCCAGAGCGCAGGGGTGATGGTTCAATCACCGCCGGCAGCTCAGCTCAGCATCATGTGACTCTGAGCAATAGTTCACTTAATCTCCACGATGGCCCCCCTGCGCCTTGCAACCTTAAGGGGTGATATGTTTGCGCTTTACAAGTATGGATTCAAATTATAATTATGCGCTGAGTGAAACTCTCAGCAAAGGGTTCCTCCTCAGGCTATACAAAATACTGGAGTGCATATATCTATTTTCAGAGCAGATGGCACGCTCATCAGTTCTTGTCTGCCCAGCCTTCGGTGGGGGAAAGTAATCCAAATGTTATGATGCAGCAGCAACCAAAGCAGTCCACAGATTCCACAAGCTATGTTACTTTATGCATTCCTTCATTAAATGCCAGCTTTCATCAGGACACTGACTTCGTAATATCAACACCAGCTTAGCCATTGTTTGATCATCTCAAACTTTACTAATTCAATACTTTCAAATCTGCCCTCAGTATTTTCAAAGCAAGTATTTCTGTAATAAAGCCTAATTTCAAATAACACCAATGTGAAAAGTGAAGTAATTCTATCTAAATTATTGCTTTCATGGCAGTTTTCTGCACTTAACTGCCAAATAAAAACGAAGGGGGTCATTACGAATGGCGGACGGGCTCGAGTTCACCAGGCATCCTAGTGGGGATCGATACTGCCCGCAATGTATGCGGCAGTCCCGCACTATAAATTAGGATGTGACCGTCACCATGGCAGTCGCATCTTGAAATTTAACATTGATGTGGGCGCTGCAGACTTCAGTATCCCCTGCAATGTTAAAAATGCATGTGTTGCATTTCACTGCACTAAGTGGCAGGCACCACAGGGTGTCTGCCACGTAGTGCAGTGAAATGTGCTACCCCCCAGTGCACCAACACCTCCACCCAACACAAGGAGTGCCCACACCAGGCCCCTGAAACTAATCCTGCCAGCCTTTCAATGGAGGTTTTGCCGCTATGGAAAGGCTGGCTGTAGCCAACATTCTAGTTTGGCCGATGGTGACTGTTAGGCACCGCCACCATTTTAGGGATGCAGCCCACTCCACCAGGCAATTGGAACAATTGCTTATGGAGGTTCAGTCAGGTGCGGCTCCAGGCTCACGGCGGCCCTGGGCAGGGAGGGTAGGTAGGGGGCCCCGGAAGAGGGGGTCCGGGCGTGGCGGAGCCCCCCTGGAGGTCAGGAAGGTGTTTTAATAAAACGTCCAGAAATGGTGTTAGATGAGCAGTGCCTGCGGCTGCTCCTACCCTTTCAAATTCATCTCAGATTGATAAAATTTAGGAGGAGGAGGGTATATTGTGACACGCGATGTGAGGGACTGGCACAGACAGCTGCAGTGCCAGGGCCATGACAGGGGCCCCGTGCCAGCAGCCCCCCACAGAGAAAGAATCGGTGGCCTCTTTGACCAGAAACATCCCTGCCTGGGGCCGCCACGAGTGATGGAGCATGTAGAGGGATGTGGTATGTTTGATGGAGCATGTAGAGGGATGTGGTATGTTTGAAAAACAAAATACATATGTGTGAGCCAATGTGTTTTTCTATAATAGAACCACAATTACCTATTTGCATGCAACTATATAGGAATGCATTGAGGTCAGGGCAACCAGTTTGGTGCCACCTGTTGAGAGAAATTTAGCTCGGCTCAGGCAATTTACATATCAGAAGTATAGAGGAGACCTTCCTTTATTAGAATCAACATGAATATTCGTGAGCCAAGTTGATCTTCATGTTAGAAATGATGGTTACCTATTCGTTTATAACTCCATAGGAATGCATTGGCTTGAACGTGGCACAGTGGGCACAAGTGGGACCGTTGCTTGGCTCAGGCTAAATCCTGATGGAGCTTGTAGGGGGATGTGGTATGTTTGAAAAACAAAATACATATGTGTGAGCCAATGTGTTTTTCTATCATAGAACCACAATTACCTATTTGCATGCAACTATATAGGAATGCATTGAGGTGAGGGCAACCAGTTTGGTGCCACCTGTTGAGAGAAATTTAGCTCGGCTCAGGCAATTTACATATCAGAAGTATAGAGGAGACCTTCCTTTATTAGAATCAACATGAATATTAGTGAGCCAAGTTGATCTTCATGTGAGAAATGATGGTTACTTATTCGTTTATAACTCCATAGGAACGCATTGGCTTGAAAGTGGCACAGTGGGCACAAGTAGGGCCGTTGCTTGGCTCAGGCTAAATCCTGATGGAGCTTGTAGGGGGATGTGGTATGTTTGAAAAACAAAATACATATGTGTGAGCCAATGTGTTTTTCTATAATAGAACCACAATTACCTATTTGCATGCAACTATATAGGAATGCATTGAGGTGAGGGCAACCAGTTTGGTGCCACCTGTTGAGAGAAATTTATCTCGGCTCAGGCAATTTACATATCAGAAGTATAGAGGAGACCTTCCTTTATTAGAATCAACATGAATATTAGTGAGCCAAGTTGATCTTCATGTGAGAAATGATGGTTACTTATTCGTTTATAACTCCATAGGAACGCATTGGCTTGAAGGTGGCACAGTGGGCAAAAGTGGGACCGTTGCTTGGCTCAGGCTAAATCCTGATGGAGCTTGTAGGGGGATGTGGTATGTTTGAAAAACAAAATACATATGTGTGAGCCAATGTGTTTTTCTATAATAGAACCACAATTACCTATTTGCATGCAACTATATAGGAATGCATTGAGGTGAGGGCAACCAGTTTGGTGCCACCTGTTGAGAGAAATTTAGCTCGGCTCAGGCAATTTACATATCAGAAGTATAGAGGAGACCTTCCTTTATTAGAATCAACATGAATATTAGTGAGCCAAGTTGATCTTCATGTGAGAAAATGGTTACTTATTCGTTTATAACTCCATAGGAACGCATTGGCTTGAAGGTGGCACAGTGGGCACAAGTGGGACCGTTGCTTGGCTCAGGCTAAATCCTGATGGAGCTTGTAGAGGGATGTGGTATGTTTGAAAAACAAAATACATATGTGTGAGCCAATGTGTTTTTCTATAATAGAACCACAATTACCTATTTGCATGCAACTATATAGGAATGCATTGAGGTCAGGGCAACCAGTTTGGTGCCACCTGTTGTGAGAAATTTAGCTCTGCTCAGGCAATTTACATATCAGAAGTATAGAGGAGACCTTCCTTTATTAGAATCAACATGAATATTCGTGAGCCAAGTTGATCTTCATGTGAGAAATGATGGTTACTTATTCGTTTATAACTCCATAGGAACGCATTGGCTTGAAAGTGGCACAGTGGGCACAAGTAGGGCCGTTGCTTGGCTCAGGCTAAATCCTGATGGAGCTTGTAGGGGGATGTGGTATGTTTGAAAAACAAAATACATATGTGTGAGCCAATGTGTTTTTCTATAATAGAACCACAATTACCTATTTGCATGCAACTCTATAGGAATGCATTGAGGTGAGGGCAACCAGTTTGGTGCCACCTGTTGTGAGATATTTAGCTTGGCTCAGGCAGTTTACATATCAGAAGTATAGAGGAGACCTTTCTTTATTAGAATCAACATGAATATTCATGAGCCAAGTTGATCTTCATGTGAGAAATAATGGATACTTATTCGTTTATAACTCCATAGGAACGCATTGGCTTGAAAGTGGCACAGTGGGCACAAGTGGGACCGTTGCTTGGCTCAGGCTAAATCCTGATGGAGCTTGTAGGGGGATGTGGTATGTTTGAAAAACAAAATACATATGTGTGAGCCAATGTGTTTTTCTATAATAGAACCACAATTACCTATTTGCATGCAACTATATAGGAATGCATTGAGGTGAGGGCAACCAGTTTGGTGCCACCTGTTGAGAGAAATTTAGCTCGGCTCAGGCAATTTACATATCAGAAGTATAGAGGAGACCTTCCTTTATTAGAATCAACATGAATATTAGTGAGCCAAGTTGATCTTCATGTGAGAAATGATGGTTACTTATTCGTTTATAACTCCATAGGAACGCATTGGCTTGAAGGTGGCATAGTGGGCACAAGTGGGACCGTTGCTTGGCTCAGGCTAAATCCTGATGGAGCTTGTAGGGGGATGTGGTATGTTTGAAAAACAAAATACATATGTGTGAGCCAATGTGTTTTCCTATAAGAGAACAACAATTACCTATTAGCATGCAACTATATAGGAAGTCATTGAGGTGAGGGCAACCAGTTTGGTGCCACCTGTTGTGAGAAATTTAGCTTGGCTCAGGCAATGTACATATCAGAAGTATAGAGGAGACCTTCCTTTATTAGAATCAACATGAATATTAGTGAGCCAAGTTGATCTTCATGTGAGAAATAATGGTTACTTATTCGTTTATAACTCCATAGGAACGCATTGGCTTGAACGTGGCACAGTGGGCACAAGTGGGACCGTTGCTTGGCTCAGGCTAAATCCTGATGGAGCTTGTAGGGGGATGTGGTATGTTTGAAAAACAAAATACATATGTGTGAGCCAATGTGTTTTTCTATAATAGAACCACAATTACCTATTTGCATGCAACTATATAGGAATGCATTGAGGTGAGGGCAACCAGTTTGGTGCCACCTGTTGTGACAAATTTAGCTTGGCTCAGGCAATTTACATATCAGAAGTATGTAGTAGACCTTCCTTTAGTAGGATGAATATGAAAATGAGTGAGCCAAGTTGATCTTCATGGTAGAAAGGATGGTTACTTATTCGTTTATAACTCCATAGGAACGCATTGGCTTGAAAGTGGCACAGTGGGCACAAGTGGGACCGTTGCTTGGCTCAGGCTAAATCCTGATGGAGCTTGTAGGGGGATGTGGTATGTTTGAAAAACAAAATTCATATGTGTGAGCCAATGTGTTTTTCTATAATAGAACCACAATTACCTATTTGCATGCAACTATATAGGAATGCATTGAGGTGAGGGCAACCAGTTTGGTGCCACCTGTTGTGAGAAATTTAGCTCGGCTCAGGCAATTTACATATCAGAAGTATAGAAGAGACCTTCCTTTATTAGAATCAACATGAATATTCGTGAGCCAAGTTGATCTTCATGTGAGAAATGATGGTTACTTATTCGTTTATAACTCCATAGGAACGCATTGGCTTGAAAGTGGCACAGTGGGCACAAGTGGGACCGTTGCTTGGCTCAGGCTAAATCCTGATGGAGCTTGTAGGGGGATGTGGTATGTTTGAAAAACAAAATACATATGTGTGAGCCAATGTGTTTTTCCTATAAGAGAACAACAATTACCTATTAGCATGCAACTATATAGGAAGTCATTGAGGTGAGGGCAACCAGTTTGGTGCCACCTGTTGAGAGAAATTTCGCTCGGCTCAGGCAATTTACATATCAGAAGTATAGAGGAGACCTTCCTTTATTAGAATCAACATGAATATTAGTGAGCCAAGCTGATCTTCATGTGAGAAATGATGGTTACTTATTCGTTTATAACTCCATAGGAACGCATTGGCTTGAAGGTGGCACAGTGGGCACAAGTGGGACCGTTGCTTGGCTCAGGCTAAATCCTGATGGAGCTTGTAGGGGGATGTGGTATGTTTGAAAAACAAAATACATATGTGTGAGCCAATGTGTTTTTCTATCATAGAACCACAATTACCTATTTGCATGCAACTATATAGGAATGCATTGAGGTGAGGGCAACCAGTTTGGTGCCACCTGTTGAGAGAAATTTAGCTCGGCTCAGGCAATTTACATATCAGAAGTATAGAGGAGACCTTCCTTTATTAGAATCAACATGAATATTAGTGAGCCAAGCTGATCTTCATGTGAGAAATGATGGTTACTTATTCGTTTATAACTCCATAGGAACGCATTGGCTTGAAGGTGGCACAGTGGGCACAAGTGGGACCGTTGCTTGGCTCAGGCTAAATCCTGATGGAGCATGTAGAGGGATGTGGTATGTTTGAAAAACAAAATACATATGTGTGAGCCAATGTGTTTTTCTATAATAGAACCACAATTACCTATTTGCATGCAACTATATAGGAATGCATTGAGGTGAGGCAACCAGTTTGGTGCCACCTGTTGAGAGAAATGTAGCTCGGCTCAGGCAATTTACATATCAGAAGTATAGAGGAGACCTTCCTTTATTAGAATCAACATGAATATTAGTGAGCCAAGCTGATCTTCATGTGAGAAATGATGGTTACTTATTCGTTTATAACTCCATAGGAACGCATTGGCTTGAAGGTGGCACAGTGGGCACAAGTGGGACCGTTGCTTGGCTCAGGCTAAATCCTGATGGAGCATGTAGAGGGATGTGGTATGTTTGAAAAACAAAATACATATGTGTGAGCCAATGTGTTTTTCTATAATAGAACCACAATTACCTATTTGCATGCAACTATATAGGAATGCATTGAGGTCAGGGCAACCAGTTTGGTGCCACCTGTTGTGAGAAATTTAGCTCGGCTCAGGCAATTTACATATCAGAAGTATAGAGGAGACCTTCCTTTATTAGAATCAACATGAATATTCGTGAGCCAAGTTGATCTTCATGTGAGAAATGATGGTTACTTATTCGTTTATAACTCCATAGGAACGCATTGGCTTGAAAGTGGCACAGTGGGCACATGTAGGGCCGTTGCTTGGCTCAGGCTAAATCCTGATGGAGCTTGTAGGGGGATGTGGTATGTTTGAAAAACAAAATACATATGTGTGAGCCAATGTGTTTTTCTATAATAGAACCACAATTACCTATTTGCATGCAACTATATAGGAATGCATTGAGGTGAGGGCAACAAGTTTGGTGCCACCTGTTGTGAGAAATTTATCTCGGCTCAGGCAATTTACATATCAGAAGTATAGAGGAGACCTTCCTTTATTAGAATCAACATGAATATTAGTGAGCCAAGTTGATCTTCATGTGAGAAATGATGGTTACTTATTCGTTTATAACTCCATAGGAACGCATTGGCTTGAAGGTGGCACAGTGGGCACAAGTGGGACCGTTGCTTGGCTCAGGCTAAATCCTGATGGAGCTTGTAGGGGGATGTGGTATGTTTGAAAAACAAAATACATATGTGTGAGCCAATGTGTTTTTCTATAATAGAACCACAATTACCTATTTGCATGCAACTATATAGGAATGCATTGAGGTGAGGGCAACCAGTTTGGTGCCACCTGTTGAGAGAAATTTAGCTCGGCTCAGGCAATTTACATATCAGAAGTATAGAGGAGACCTTCCTTTATTAGAATCAACATGAATATTAGTGAGCCAAGTTGATCTTCATGTGAGAAATGATGGTTACCTATTCGTTTATAACTCCATAGGAACGCATTGGCTTGAAGGTGGCACAGTGGGCACAAGTGGGACCGTTGCTTGGCTCAGGCTAAATCCTGATGGAGCTTGTAGAGGGATGTGGTATGTTTGAAAAACAAAATACATATGTGTGAGCCAATGTGTTTTTCTATAATAGAACCACAATTACCTATTTGCATGCAACTATATAGGAATGCATTGAGGTCAGGGCAACCAGTTTGGTGCCACCTGTTGTGAGAAATTTAGCTCTGCTCAGGCAATTTACATATCAGAAGTATAGAGGAGACCTTCCTTTATTAGAATCAACATGAATATTAGTGAGCCAAGCTGATCTTCATGTGAGAAATGATGGTTACTTATTCGTTTATAACTCCATAGGAACGCATTGGCTTGAAGGTGGCACAGTGGGCACAAGTGGGACCGTTGCTTGGCTCAGGCTAAATCCTGATGGAGCATGTAGAGGGATGTGGTATGTTTGAAAAACAAAATACATATGTGTGAGCCAATGTGTTTTTCTATAATAGAACCACAATTACCTATTTGCATGCAACTATATGGGAAAGCATTGAGGAGAGGGCAAACAGTTTGGTGCCACCTGTTGTGACAAATTTAGCTTGGCTCAGGCAATTTACATATCAGAAGTATGTAGTAGACCTTCCTTTAGTAGGATGAATATGAAAATGAGTGAGCCAAGTTGATCTTCATGGTAGAAAGGATGGTTACTTATTCGTTTATAACTCCATAGGAACGCATTGGCTTGAAAGTGGCACAGTGGGCACAAGTGGGACCGTTGCTTGGCTCAGGCTAAATCCTGATGGAGCTTGTAGGGGGATGTGGTATGTTTGAAAAACAAAATTCATATGTGTGAGCCAATGTGTTTTTCTATAATAGAACCACAATTACCTATTTGCATGCAACTATATAGGAATGCATTGAGGTGAGGGCAACCAGTTTGGTGCCACCTGTTGTGAGAAATTTAGCTCGGCTCAGGCAATTTACATATCAGAAGTATAGAAGAGACCTTCCTTTATTAGAATCAACATGAATATTCGTGAGCCAAGTTGATCTTCATGTGAGAAATGATGGTTACTTATTCGTTTATAACTCCATAGGAACGCATTGGCTTGAAAGTGGCACAGTGGGCACAAGTGGGACCGTTGCTTGGCTCAGGCTAAATCCTGATGGAGCTTGTAGGGGGATGTGGTATGTTTGAAAAACAAAATACATATGTGTGAGCCAATGTGTTTTTCCTATAAGAGAACAACAATTACCTATTAGCATGCAACTATATAGGAAGTCATTGAGGTGAGGGCAACCAGTTTGGTGCCACCTGTTGAGAGAAATTTCGCTCGGCTCAGGCAATTTACATATCAGAAGTATAGAGGAGACCTTCCTTTATTAGAATCAACATGAATATTAGTGAGCCAAGCTGATCTTCATGTGAGAAATGATGGTTACTTATTCGTTTATAACTCCATAGGAACGCATTGGCTTGAAGGTGGCACAGTGGGCACAAGTGGGACCGTTGCTTGGCTCAGGCTAAATCCTGATGGAGCTTGTAGGGGGATGTGGTATGTTTGAAAAACAAAATACATATGTGTGAGCCAATGTGTTTTTCCTATAAAAGAACCACAATTACCTATTTGCATGCAACTATATATAGGAATGCATTGAGGTCAGGGCAACCAGTTTGGTGCCACCTGTTGTGAGAAATTTAGCTCGGCTCAGGCAATTTACATATCAGAAGTATAGAGGAGACCTTCCTTTATTAGAATCAACATGAATATTCGTGAGCCAAGTTGATCTTCATGTGAGAAATGATGGTTACTTATTCGTTTATAACTCCATAGGAACGCATTGGCTTGAAAGTGGCACAGTGGGCACAAGTAGGGTCGTTGCTTGGCTCAGGCTAAATCCTGATGGAGCTTATAGAGGGATGTGGTATGTTTGAAAAACAAAATACATATGTGTGAGCCAATGTGTTTTTCTATAATAGAACCACAATTACCTATTTGCATGCAACTATATAGGAATGCATTGAGGTGAGGGCAACCAGTTTGGTGCCACCTGTTGTGAGATATTTAGCTTGGCTCAGGCAATTTACATATCAGAAGTATAGAGGAGACCTTCCTTTATTAGAACCAACATGAATATTCATGAGCCAAGTTGATCTTCATGTGAGAAATAATGGTTACTTATTCGTTTATAACTCCATAGGAACGCATTGGCTTGAACGTGGCACAGTGGGCACAAGTGGGACCGTTGCTTGGCTCAGGCTAAATCCTGATGGAGCTTGTAGGGGGATGTGGTATGTTTGAAAAACAAAATACATATGTGTGAGCCAAAGTGTTTTTCCTATAAGAGAACAACAATTACCTATTAGCATGCAACTATATAGGAAGTCATTGAGGTGAGGGCAACCAGTTTGGTGCCACCTGTTGTGAGAAATTTAGCTTGGCTCAGGCAATTTACATATCAGAAGTATAGAGGAGACCTTCCTTTAGTAGGATGAATATGAAAATTAGTGAGCCAAGTTGATCTTCATGGTAGAAAGGATGGTTACTTATTCGTTTCTCACTCCATAGGAACGCATTGGCTTGAAAGTGGCACACTGGGCACAAGTGGAACCGTGGCATGACTCAGGCTAAATCCTGACGGAGCTTGAATGGGGATGTGGTATGTTTGAAAAACAAAATACATATGTGTGAGCCAATGTGTTTTTCCTATAAGAGAACCACAATTACCTATTTGCATGCAACTATATAGGGATGCATTGAGGTGAGGGCAACCAGTTTGGTGCCACCTGTTGTGACAAATTTTTCTTGGCTCAGGCAATTTACATATGGGTGGTGTATACGGGAGCTTCCTGTGTTAGAATGAATATGAACATTGATGAGCCAAGTTGATCTTGATGGGAGAAATGTAGGTTAATTATTCATCAATAACTCCATATGAATGCATTGGCTTGAAGGTGGCACAGTGGGCACAGGTGGTAACTTTGCTTGGCTCAGTGTAAGTCCTTATGGAGCTTGTATGAGGGTGGATTGTTTTTAAAATGATTGTGATCCAATGTGAATTTATTTTAGGAAATGTATGATTACTTATTAGAATATAACTGCTTGGGGATGCTTTGAGTTCAAGGCAACCCATATGCTGCCATAAATTATCATCAGCTCAGAAAACTTACAAACAGGTTCTGCAAAGGAGTGCTCTCTTGCTTAACTTGTGATGGTGGCAAAGTTGTCCCATTTTTGTTGAAAGGTTGCTAGTGTCAGACTAAATCCTAATAGACATAATAGTGATACGTTTTGTATTTCAAAAACAACATATTCACTGTATGGAAATGTAGAGTCCCATAAAATGGAGTTCATTGAACCATTTATGATTGCATTTTATATAAAATGTTGCCTGCAAATAAAATGGTGGCTGAATAAGATGCTAACTTCGGCCTGCGAATAAGAAGCTGGCCGAATAAGAAGCTAACTTCAGCCTGCGAATAAGAAGCTGGCCGAATAAGAAGCTAACTTCAGCCTCATTCAAAACGGTAAAAGTGCATGCAACACGACACCAACACCTGCAAACCTTAATGCCCCCATAACAAATATACCCTCAAGGAAGCAGCGCTACTCGCCGATCTGCCTGCAACCAACCCACCATACACAGTCTACCAAAAGCACTCGGCCAGGAAAATTAATAAAAACGAGCTGTGCCCCTGTAAGAAATATACACTCGGGAACACGGGCATGAGGTCAAACCAAAGGCCTGCGACCATTAAAATAAAGTGAATTGTGCGCCCTCAACCAATATACACTCCGGAACGCGGGGATACAAACCGCTCAGCCCGCCGCTGACATACAACATGCGGTGTACCAAAAGCCTGTGTGTTCCAATTACACCGTTGGCCTCTTTCCACCCTCCGGTTACTGAGTCACTCTGTCCGTAGCCAACACACTAATGTTATGTCGTGACTTTTCTTCATTCTTTCGTCAGCGGAAGGAGAGCCCCGGAACCTCACTCATACTTGGAGCCCTCTGTGCGACCGGAAGGGACGACCGGGCCGCCGTTCCCGTCATGCCTCTTGTGGTGGGCGACCACTGCACCACACACCTACAAACAACATAAGAAATAACCAAAAACCCGCGACCGGTAAAATTAACGAGCTATCCTGCTCGAATAATGCCGCGGATCCCATTACAGCCACCCGGTTACACAATGGCTGAAGCAACTTGCAGAGAACCAGGAGCGGGAACCAGCGCCCCCCTAACCCTAAACGCCTCTATTAGTAACTAACATTTATAAGCAAATAACATATTTAACCTATTATTACACTACGTCAAGGGCCCCTCCAACCCAGCCTGCCACACACCTCGACGACGCTCCTGTGGTCCGAGGAGACAAAGAGAACGAAACTCCCAGAGCCCACTCTTAAATAACCTGCTACGTTTCATTTCTTCCTACTGACATCAGTCTGTCCAGCCCTTCTTTATCCAGCCCCACTTCTCAGGGCCAATCCGCCCCGTGGTGCTACAAAGGGCGCCCCTCCGCTAGGCACGGGGGCGCCTGCTCATTCAATGTGCTCCTCCAGTCCACAACCTCTCTTCTTCCTGAGCTTGCCTTGAACTTCTCTGTGATTGGCTGATAGTGTCACGTGCTTTTCAGTGCATGTTATACACAATTCACCATATCCAATTCACTCACCCTCTTTTCCAGTTCATGCAGTATGAAACACAATGTGATTCGTATCCAATTTCAGTGGAGCCCATATTCATTTCGAGAGGAGTATTATTTACTTCACTATTATTTATATCAATTTCGATATTTGTCATATTTAAACCATTCAGTAATGTTAATTTTTAAAAATCTTTTATAAATGAGCTTTTGTGTCATATTTATTTCAAATGATCTTATATTCAATTGAACATGTGTCATATTAATTTTGAAATGGCTTATATTAATTGATGTATGTCTGACATTCACTTCATGTGTGTCACAGTCATTTTAAAGCATGTTAAATTCAATTTAATATGTGCCATATTTGTTTCAATGAGGGTTATACTCATTTCAGCATCAGTCTATATCACTTCAATAAGGTTTATATTTACTTGAGTTCTTGTATTCTTTTCAACAACAGTCATATTCCTTTAAGCTAGTTGTTAAACATCTCAGTTTATTTTTTATCCAATTCAAAGTGCGTTATTCACATTCTCCAATAGGTAGAATATTTATTCTGCCATGTTTCATCGATTTTAATGGATATTGTGTTCAGTTTAAAGCTTCTCATATTAATTTCAATGAGGGCCATATCCATTTTAATGTGCACCACATTCATTTCAACTGCAATCATATTTATAATAGCGTGTCATATTCAGTTTATTTTTAGTTATATTAATTTTGACACTAGTCATAATTATTTCAACGTACCTTGTATTCTTTTGAGTATGTGTCATATTCAGGTCAGTGTTAGTTTATTCATTTCAGCATGAGTCTATATAATTTCAATAAGATTTATATTCACTTGATTTCTTGTTGTATTCTTTTCAGCAACAGTCATATTTCTTTCAGCGTTGTTGCTATACATCTCAACATACCTTTTATCCAATTCAGAGTGTGTGTTATTCCTGTTGTCCACTAGGTAGTATATTCACTCTGCCATGTTTAGTTTTTATTTAGACATATGTTATATTCATTCTGGTGTGTCTCAAATTTATTTTGCAGCACCCCATGCATTGCAGGAGGTGTCTTATATGGGGATCTGTAATTTTGACATGAACGGCTTCCCATACTTACCGTGCCCACCTTTGGTGAAATATAGATGAAGGGGGTTACTTAGTGATCTCATAAATCTATGCTCTGAACATAAAAGGTGCATTATTGTTTTTACATCTCGACTAACATAGTATTTCATATCTTCGACACAGATTCCTATAGTATAGAAAGTCTTGAAAAAATATTCAAATAACTTGAATGTGTGCATAAAAGACATATCAGCCTTAAACAAGATGATGTCACATTGAACCAATATTTTGGAGCTCAAAGTATTCCATATAAGGAATCTGAATTTCCTACCGACATAGGATACGATGACCAAATTTATATTGCCTCTCTTTCTCTCTCTTAGTGAAACACACACACACATATCCCGTTTTAACAACAAGTCCTTCAGCAACAATCCATAGAGGGAATCGCATCAATGAATTAATGTATTTGTTCAGAATATTAAGAATAATCATATGCAAGAATTAGCTAATGACATACAGCATGCAGCCATTCTTTTCAATTCTGCACACAGCGTAGGATATAGACATGCTCATAAGAACAGAGGCAGACTAACTTGCTACCTGTCACTCAAGGATAGTGAAATAAAAACATTTGAAAACCAGCAAGTTTTCTCCAAGCTAAAATTACTTTTGCTAACTGAAACCAGTGTAACATCAAAACTGAACAGTTTTCCTGCCCCGTTCACTCGTCAAGTCCATTTAGACTCAGACAGAAGAGTTGTTGGAGCACAGTCGCACCCAACACTAATCAAAATGTGACAGCCGCCGCCCATTACCCCCACGTTCCTCCTGTCCTCGTCCGATTCCTAAACATAGTGGAGATCACTATCTCTGTGACAGAAAAAAAAGAACAGGAGCATGCTAGTATACCTAACCCTCTCCCTCCCGCTGGGAGTACATAAGCGGTACCAACCCAGCATGCAGCCTGTTCTTTTTTTTTGTCGACCGACAGAATGGGATGTGTTTGCTGCTTACCTATTTCTTCTGTGGATGTCTTGTTGGGGCTCTGTCCTCGTCATCCTGTTCTGCTTCTCCTGGCCTGCCGGGCTTTCTGGGAGTCGCGTTGATGGGCGCCCGGCCCTTTGTGGCTGGGGCGCCGCTCCTCCGGATTCCTTCCGGGTTACGGCGCGTGTCTTCCTATGGCTTGGCCGGTTTCGAAGATGCGCAGATGAGGCTGTTTTGGGGGCTCAGGGGCTAAGCTGGGCGGTGCTCCTGGTCCCCCTACCTGGCTTGATGGGTGCTGCTGGCCTTATTTCCTCTCATTCGCCCCTGCTGTTAGTGGTGTCAATGCAGGGGCGGGCCTTGTAGAGGGTCTGTGTTGGACCGGTGTCTGCAGTCCTCTTCCCCACCCGGCGCTGGTGTCCTGGAAGGCGCCTGGGCTGGCTCTTGGGGGCAGGACGCTTGGAGTCCTTCCTGCCCCTGTGGTGAGTACCGCATAGCGGTTCCGCTTTTCTTCCCCAATATGCTTCAAGCCAACTACCTTTCATCAAATCTCTAAAAAGGACAATAGCTAGGCAAAAAAGAATAACTACAGCTACTCCACCTGCCCCAAAAACTTTTGAGGAAGTCCAAAGTCCCCCTGAACTAAAAATAACTCATATTGACGAACCTTTCATCCTATACGACAATGCATCTAAATAAAAATGAATTATAGTGTTTGCTACAGCAGACAATATATTGAAATTACACCAATGCAAAACATGGATGATGGATGGTACATTTTCAGTATGCCCAAAACCTTTCTATCAATTATACACCATCCATGGACACTATCAGAACTGCAATATTCCCTTCATATATACCCTACTACCCAACAAACAGCAAACAACATATATTGAGCTACTAAATGAAAATAAAAAAAAAACAATAATTACTTCCCCCCAAAAATTATCATTGACTTTAAGAACGCAAAGATAAACTCAATCCTTAAAACATACCCTCACACAGCAATCCAAGGTTGCTACTACCATTTTAACCAATGTATATGGAAACATATACAAAAATCTGCTTTAAGCTCGGGATACTGCAATGACAGCACTTTTGCCTACCAGGTAAAAAATTAATTAAAATAGCCTATGTTCCTTTTACAGATGTAGCAGAACATTACAACCTACTAATAGACAGCCCCTATATTAAAAAACACGAAACAAAATTAAGCCCTCTATTAGATTACTATGAAGACACATGGGTAGGAAGGCTACACAGATCAGGACACAGAAGGCAACCCGAATTCGAAATTCCCTGGCGGAATGTCTACCTAAGTACACTAAATAAACAGGCTAAAAGTAACAACGCGGTATACACCTGTTACAACGCATTCGTTACTCCGCACTACCATTACAACGCGACTTTTACAACGCATACCATTACAACGCATTGCGCTGGGGGGCGCTCTAGGATAGGGAATAAGTATAATTTACTATCCAACACCTTCCCTAGGGTCCACGGGGACTGGAGTTAGAATAGTAAATTATACTTACCACTATCCAGCACCTCAAAGCGCTATGCGTTGTAATGGTATGCGTTGTAATGGTCGCGTTGTAACGGTAGGTAGTTGTAATAGTATGCGTTGTAACATGGTACATCCTAACAACGCAGTCAAAGGATGGCACAATGCTTTTCTAGCAAGTACAGGCAGAGGTACCCCCACACTCCATAAACTATTCCATCCAACCATTACAAAAGGAGCAAAGTTACCAAGAACTCAGAATGGAACAATCTGTTACACTAATTGGCCCTAAGCTAACTAAACAAACAAAAAAAATGTACAATACCTTACAAGACCAAGTTACCCTATACCCAACAACCAGAGGCATGCCATATCTTTCTATGAAAGCAAAAACAATTCTTTAAACATATCTAAAATACCTATACAGAGCAAATATTAAACATAAACTATATATATAAAATACATGCTAGAAACTGTAACAAAATTGTCAAATATATTTAATACAATTTATTTAAATATATCTGAACAGTTTTCTTATAATGTCTAACATATAACATAAAGGGGCCGATTCTGATCCGGTAAAAAGCACTCCAAATAGCAGTTCGGAGCATTTTCCCCGTACGAAATGTACCCTGCAACGTCCCCCGTACGTGTGACGAAGTACGATTTGTACCAGGAGCTGGACTCCGTACGAATCGTACAGAAACCGTACGAATCAAATCCCCGTATGAGTCTCACTCGGAACCTGCTGTACGCGACAACTGTACGGTTCGCGGCTGGTTTATATGACCCAGCAAGTAGGATACGTGTTGGGTATCCACCGTATGACCCTTTTTCTACGGGCGCTGAAAACAGCCGTAAAAGCAGAGTTCACCCCGAAACAGATACGGTACGGCCCCGTGGGTACGGCGCGTACCTCCCATGATAGCAGGGGTACGGCGCGTACCCCTGCGATCATGGGGGTACGCGCCGTATACCCAGCGTACATGGGGTACACACAGTACCCCATGTACGCTGGGTGTACGGCGTGTACCCCATGGATGCTGGGTGTACGGCGTGCACTCCCTGCACTCATGGGGGGTACACACCGTACGGTGTGTATGTGATTGTGTGCTTTTTCGTACAAATCGACCTTACCTGACGTGGACCGTACGACTCGCATCCTGATTCCCCTGTCTGGATCATACTCGCCGGGTCGTACGGCGTGTGTACGAGTCGTACGGAGACGGCTCCGGATGCGATTCGTACGTACGGTAATTTTACTGGATCGGAATCAGGCCCAAAATAGTTTAAAAAATAAATTGACAATCCCACCCAATAAATAAATGAAAATAACTTACTCATTTTGTTGCTGAAGACAAACCTTTGTAACAAAAGAAATCCTTCCATACTAGTAATCCATCCAAATAATTCAAAGGAACCCATAAAAAATACCAAGAAATTCAAAAACATTATTCTCCAAAACGATCCACTCAAAATGCTTAAATACCCGAAAATAGTTATCCAAAAAAAAAACACTCCAAGGAAACCAAATGGGGAAAAAAAAACACGTCCATAACGAATCTTCTCCAAAATCGATCCAATGATAAAACATTAAAAACCCGAAAATAGTTGAAAAATTAAAGAAACGCTCCTTGAAAACGCGAAAATGTAAGAAAGTGTGTCTAAAAAAGATTAAAAAATAATCTACACACTTCTTAGTAAAAAAAAAATCAAAATTTTCTCCCAAAAACGACATCCACGCGAAGTACCTGAAAATAGAAAATAAACATACCCACCCACACACAATAAACCCCAACATACATTTACAAACATTATTAAACATTATACATATAATTTCATTAACATTTGTAACACTATTCCTACCTCAACATAGTAAGCCCAAAACGAGAAACCGGAACCAAAACCAAAACCGGAACTACCGCCTAAAACACACACATCCTACAACTATCCAACGCTAGAAAACCTATACACACTCCACAAACACTCAAACTATGGGGCACATTACGATGTCGGGCGGATTTCCCCCACCAGGCTGGCGGGGGCAATCCGCCCGATATTCACACTTGTTTTCCCCCCACCATATTAGTATGTCGGGGGATCTCAGATTTTCCGCCCCGGTCGCCTTGCGGCCAGGACGGAAAAGGAATAATATGGTGGCGGTGTCTATCAGACACCGCCATCCATATTAGGATGGGTAATTGTGGATGCCTTTCCGTGGCGGCAATGCAGCAACGGAAAGGCATGCGGTCTTCACTCTGGGGGCCTGCAGGCCCCCAGGGCAAAGGAAGGGTGGGGGTTAGACATGGGGGTACCTGTGGTACCCACCTTCATTTGCATAAACAAAGCGGCAGGCGATGCGCGGTGACTGCCCCTTTGTTTATGCACATGCTGAAATGCATTTTTAGCATTGTGGCGGGCGGTGCTGAGAGCACCGCCTGCCACAATGCTAAAAATGCAGGATGTGCCCGCCACTGTGGCGGGCACATCCTAATACCCCCGCGGGACCCCCGCCCTTATGGCAGCCGGTCCCAATCCCCGCTACGATGACACTCGGACAAAGTCCACCGGTCATCCTAATAGGCCCCTATATATCTAACTAAAATAATATACTTAAAAATAAACTTACCCTTCCACACGTGAAGCAGCATCCCACCGCGAGCTCTTCCACATCGAAATGGCCCAAAATAACATAACGCGGTTACAAAATAGTCCCTAACAAACAAATAGTCACATTCATAATAACATTAAATAACCTTCTAAATTGATTTAATACATGTTTAAGTCATTATTATCTAACTATTGTATTTTTTTTAATTATTACAAATTTAACAATGTTATAAAAATTACTTACAATGTCCTATATGTTATTTTCAATTACTTAATATTAATTTAACAAACATTTACAGTAATAAAATATACTTATATGACTGTATGAATATGAAACAGTATAATTCATGTTACTATTATTTACTCTTTATATGTACAAATAATGTACCTAAAAACATTACCTATGTAATAATACTTTACCTCTGTAAAAGTTATTAATATTAATATTTTATATATTAATATTATTAATTTCTTTAAAAAAATGCAATTGTAAATCATATATCAATGTGAACAATACCTACTTCTTTTTGGTGATATATATACATATGTTTGCTTTAAAAAAGTTTGAA
This sequence comes from Lissotriton vulgaris, assembly GCF_964263255.1. Taxonomy (NCBI): domain Eukaryota; kingdom Metazoa; phylum Chordata; class Amphibia; order Caudata; family Salamandridae; genus Lissotriton; species Lissotriton vulgaris. The sequence continues at coordinate 669,975,700 of NC_141691.1, read as the reverse complement.
TATACAAACACTGTATTAAAAAATAATAAAATAAGTTGTTCTATATGACTTATAAAATAAATCTTTATTTTTACAATAAAAATTGTGAAATAAACAAACAAATTTACACTGAATAAACATTACTTTTCTTAAAAATGATTGTATTAAAATTGTGTTTACAAAACAATTTTTTTTCACCAATACACAATTGTGACTATAATGTAAATATGTTATTAAACTATATATCATCAAAATAAAAATGTGTACTTAACATTGGAAAATAGCAATACATTTATTTTCTCATTTTATTACCCTCTTTTGAACATAATAAAATCTTTAAAAATGTTTGAGTCTGATTAATTTAATTTCACTTACTATCAATCACAATAATTAATATATATATTTTTATACATTTTACTGTATATTTTATATTTAAATAATACTAATATCATTGTATATACTCTGAAAAAATACTGGACAGTCAACCCATGTAATTTACTATTCCCACTCTACCAAGTAAAGTCAGAGAAGATGCTGGACACTCAACCCATATAACTTACTATTTCCACTGTACCAAGTATAAAGTCAGGGAAGGTGCTGGACAGTCAACCCATATAATTTACTATTCCCACTCCACCATGTATAAAGTCAGGGAAGGTGCTGGACACTAAACCCATATAATTTACTATTCCCACTCCACCAATTACAAAATCAGGGAAGGTGCTGGACACTAAACCCATATAATTTACTATTCCCACTCCACCAAGTATAAAGTCAGGGAAGGTGCTGGATACTAAACCCATATAATTTACTATTCCCACTCCACCAAGTATAAAGTCAGGGAAGGTGCTGGACACTAAACCCATATCATTTACTATTCCCACTCTACCAAGTATAAAGTCAGGGAAGGTGCAGGACAGTCAAACCATATAATTTACTATTCCCACTCCACCAAGAATGAAGTCAGGGAAGGTGCTGGACACTAAACCCATATAATTTACTATTCCCACTCCACCAAGTATAAAGTCAGGGAAGGTGCTGGACAGTCAAACCATATAATTTACTATTCCCACTCCACCAAGTATAAAGTCAGGGAAGGTGCTGGACAGTCAACCCATATAATTTACTATTCCCACTCCACCAAGTATAAAGTCAAGGAAGGTGCTGCACAGTCAACCCATATAATTTACTATTCCCACTCCACCAAGTATAAAGTCAGGGAAGGTGCTGGACACTAAACCCATATAATTTACTATTCCCACTCCACCAAGTATAAAGTCAAGGAAGGTGCTGGACAGTCAAACCATATAATTCACTATTCCCACTCCACCAAGTATAAAGTCAAGGAAAGTGCTGGACAGTCAACCATATAATTTACTATTCCCACTCCACCAAATATAAAGTCAGGGAAGGTGCTGGACAGTCAACCCATATAATTTACTATTCCCACTCCACCAAGTACAAAGTCAGGGAAGGTGCTGGACACTAAACCAATATAATTTACTATTCCCACTGCACCAAGTATAAAGTCAAGGAAGGTGCTGGACAGTCAACCCATATAATTTACTATTCCCACTCCACCAAGTATAAAGTCAGGGAAGGTGCTGGACACTAAACCCGTATAATGTACTATTCCCACTCCACCAAGTATAAAGTCAGGGAAGGTGCTGGACAGTCAACCCATATAATTTACTATTCCCACTCCACCAAGTATAAAGTCAGGGAAGGTGCTGGACACTAAACCCATATAATGTACTATTCCCACTCCACCAAGTATAAAGTCAGGGAAGGTGCTGGACAGTCAAACCATATAATTTACTATTCCCACTCTGCCAAGAATAAAGTCAGGGAAGGTGCTGGACACTAAACCCATATAATTTACTATTCCGACTCCACAAATTATAAAGTCAAGGAAGGTACTGGACAGTCAAACCATATCATTTACTATTCCCACTCCACCAAGTATAAAGTCAGGGTAGGTGCTGGAGACTAAACCCATATAATTTACTATTCCCACTCCACCAAGTATAAAGTCAGGGAAGGTGCTGGACACTAAACCCATATAATTTACTATTCCCACTCCACCAAGTATAAAGTCAAGGAAGGTGCTGGACACTATACCCATATAATTTACTATTCCCACTCCACCAAGTACAAAATCAGGGAAGGTGCTGGACACTAAACCCAAATAATTTACTATTCCCACTCCACCAAGTATAAAGTCAGGGAAAGTGCTGGACACTAAACCCAAATAATTTACTATTCCCACTCCACCAAGTATAAAGTCAGGGAAGGTGCTGGACACTAAACCCATATAAATTACTATTACCAATCCAACAAGTATAACATCTGTAAAGGTACTACATACTAAGCACATATACATTAATATTTCCACTCCAGAAATGAATAATCATTTTTATTTTTCATATTTGAAAAATTGAAATTATTGTAAAATTAATTGCAATTTTTAAATTGTAAAATTTAAAAGTAAATTTTTAAATTAAAAAAATATATATTACACAAAAAACACACAAAATCCCCAAAATAAATGTCAATTTTTAATATTGTAATCTTTTTTTAAAGTATTTTCAAAAATATATTTTAATTATAATTAAAAATCACAAGGCGACCGGGGAGGAAAAACGGCGGACGGTCTTTCCATCCGCCGCGATCCCCCCGCCATAGTAATATGGCAGGGGAAATGGGTGGCGGGCGGGCTAGGATATAGGGCGGATCGCCACCGCCTGCATGGCGGTGGCGATCTATCCGACGTCCTAATGGGCCCCTCTATATTTTAAGGGTCAATATTTTTACCTAACAACAAAAAACAATATTTTAAACAAACGCTATTAAGTTCTCGATATTACTTTCATCTCGATATTTCTCATTCAATATTCTGTCCAATCGATTAAAAAAACTCGATATTTTAACTGCACACCTTTTGAGTGTGGCGCATCTGCTCTTGAGCTTGGCCCCTGCTTGGGTTTGGCTGGGTCACTGCGTGCATCCTGCTTCAGGGTCCTTGGTGCTTCCGGACTCCCTGTTTCTTGGGTTCCATTGTTTTTTTCCGGGGCAGGGGGGCTGTTCTGCCCTCCCTCTGTCCTGGTGGGCCTTGGTTGGCTGTTGCTCCAGGACAGTCCTGCTGGGGCCCCTGGTGGGCTTTCTGGCTATGGTTTTGGCTTGCCTCTTGCCTGGTGCTGTGTTGTGTTGCACTTGGTTGGCTGGTGGGGTTTGGTTTCCTTTTCCCCTCTTGTGGCTCTTTTTGTGGCTTGGTGCGCTTTGGGGTCCTTTTCCTTTCACTGCCGCTCCCCTTGCAGCTGGTATTGGCTGGGTGTTGTGGGTCTTCCTTGGCTTCTGCCTGGGTGGCTCCTTGGTTTCTTGGGTGCACTGCTTCTGTGCCCTTCCCTGTTTCAGGGTTCAGGCGGCCCTGTGCCCTTCTTTCCTGCTTTGTGGGTGCCGTCCCTGGTTTCCTCCTCCCCATGCCTTCTCTTGGTCTTGGCAGGTGGGTTTGTTGGTGGGGTTGCCAGTTGTGGACTGGTGCCGGACTCCCTGGTGTGTGGGTTGCATGGCTCCTTCCCCGCTCCCCCTTTTTCGGCCTTCCTGGGCCCTGGTGCTGTGACGTTCCCCTTATGGGCCTGTGTTTGGGATTGTGCGTTTTCTCCTCCTGTGCAGCCTGCTTTCGGCCTGTGGTGTCTCTGGTCGTTGCTCTTGCTGTCTCTGTGGGGTTTGTTCTTCCCCTTTTGGGTCTATTGCCGCGCCCCTGGGGGGTTCTATGCCTTTTGGTCTCTCCTGGCTCCTCTCCTGTGGTTTGGGGCTACCTAGGGTGTTCCGGGGTTCTATAAGGACTCGGTTCTGCCTCTGGTGGGTCTGTTCCATTGCAGTCCCTGTTCTTGGACCTCCCTTTGTATGGTTCCTGCCTGGGTCCTTCCCTGGCCACTCGTTCTCTGGTGCTTTTGGGCCTCTTTTTGCGGCCTCTTGGTGTCCAGTGGTTCTGTCCCTGCTGGTCTGGGTATTGGGTTGGGATTGTGTCCTTTCCGGTGCCGCTCCTTTGCACCTGGCTGGTATGCTGGGCCCCTTGTGTTGGTTGACGGTTGTGGCTTGCCGGTCTCCCACTCTGTCTTCCTGCTGCTTCTCCTCTCTTGTTGGCATGGCTGTGGCAGGCTTTGGTGCCATTCCCTGGGCCCCTTCTTGATTGAAGGTTTTTGGAGTTGGCCCTCTGCCTCTCCTTTTGGGTTCTGCCGGCGCCGCATTGGGGTCCTCCTGGCTGGCTGGCCTGTCGGTTGTCCGGTTGGCTTATTGGGTCTTTCTGGGCCTCCTCCGTTGTTGGGCTCTTGGCCTCCTTGTTGGTCCTTCATGTTTTACCCTTCTTGGGGTTTGCCTTGGGTGGTTCCTTTGGGACCTCCTAGCCTGTGGGTCGGCTCTTGATTGATGGCGGTTCCTCCTTCCCGTTTCTGGGGTTGGTTTCCCCAGTTCCGTGTTCGGCCCTTGATTTTTCTCTCTTGGCTGTGCCCTGGCCGTTTGTGGAGTCTGCTTTGGGTGACGTTTTTGCTCTCCCTGACCAAGATTAGGCGGGTTCCTGGGTTCATGTCCCTGTGTCTCCTGCTTTTGGTTGCCTCGGGCCTCGCCCCTGGCTGGTTCCTGTGACCCTGGTTTTTTTCTCCCGGTGTGGTGGCCTTAGTTGTGGCCGTCCGGTGTCTCTGCTGGGGTTGGCTGCTTGTTATTCCTGCCTTTGGCCTGGGCCTCTGTGGGTTTTCTGTGCCTCCGGTTCTCTTTTGCCGCCGTTGTCGGCTGTTGGTGGGGGCCTTGCCTGGGTTCCTTGGCCCTTTTCTTCCTGGTTGTTGCTCTGGGTCGGTGCCTGTTTTCTTGTCTGGTTCCTCCCTCCTCGTTCTTGGTGGCTCTGCTGGTGGCTTCCCCTGGTGTGTTGGGGTTGGCCTGTGGTTGGTCATGTTTGTTGTTCTCTTGCTTTGGCGTGCCTCTTCGGTCTCGTCTTTCTTTCCCTCGCCTTTTGGTGTGGTCATTTGTGGGTTGCCCTGGTTATGGGTCGCTTTCTTCCCTGCTTTGGGGGGGGGGTTGCTCTCAGTCTTTCCCCTGCTGGTTCCTTTCTAGGCCTTGGCGGTGTCCTCCTGTGCAGCCTGCTCTCGTGTGCTCTCGAGCATTGGGCCAGGTTGGCCTGTTTTGTCCCTGGTGGGGAATCTGCTTGTCGGTGCCTGGGGCTTTGGGTTTCTCCCTTGGTGTTTTTTTCTCCCTGGTCTTTTTCCCTTCCTGGCTGCGTTGTTCCGTTGGGGCGCTTCCGCTTCTCTGGGGGCTCCCTTCCTCTTGTAGTTCTGGGGGTGGTGGGGGTTCATTCTGCCCCGCTGGTGCTCCCTTGGGGCTTGGCTCTGGGTGCATGACCTTCTTCGGGCTTGCCTTGGGGGTTCTTGTGCTTGTTTACGGTCCTTTCTGGGTCGTCCCCTGCTTGTTTTGGGGTCTTGGCTCTGTGGGCTTGGTTAGGGGCATGGCTGGTTGTGCTCCTGCCTGAGTTTTCTTGTGGGCTCCCTGGTGCTTCGGTTGGGTGCCATTTTGTTTCTCGGTCTGGTGCCCCTGGCTTTGATGGGTGTCTGGAAGGCCGGGTTGTTTGCTTTGGTATTCTCCACTATGTTTAGGAATCGGACGAGGACAGGAGGGACCTGGGGGTAATGTCCTATTACTACCGGTAATCTTCATTACTCCTGGTCCTGTTGTCCTCGTCCCATTCCTAACACCCCTCCCTCCCTCCCTGGTGGCCGGCCTTCCGGTTGTTGGCTTGGTATTTTCAGGCTGCATGCTGGGTTGGTACCGCATATGTACTCCCAGTGGGAGGGAGAGGGTTAGGTATCCCAGCATGCTCCTGTTCTTTTTTCTGTCGCAGAGATAGTAATCTCCACTATGTTTAGGAATGGGACGAGAACAATGGGACCAGGAGTAATGAAGATTACCGGGAAGTAATAGGACATTCCGCACATTCATTGTGTTAAAGAAGTAAACAAATTTACATTTAGTGACAAGAGAAACCAAAACTTTTTGGGAGAAAAATTAATAAACATGGCGTCAAATACACGTAATAGAAAAGATGACGAAAACTAAGAATTTTAGTTACTACATCGTAAAAGCATGCAGAAAAAGAGTAATGTCGATGATATCATATGTATAAGTAACATAGGTTGTGATTTTCTAAAGAAAAAGACCTATATTTTATTAGCATGTGTTAGAAAAATGTTCAAATGATGAACTCTCACGTTATGAAGTTAATCTCTAATCGCATCTAAACATCATGTATATGAAAGAACAACTAATAAAATGTATCAAAATAGTATACTTAATTCTGATTATGGTAGTAAATATTACAAAAATCTATCTCTAGCCGTGTGCACCAAAAATAACAAAAACAAAAAAGGTGCTACTCATTCCATTTTGATGATGTTTACTTGAAACTTATTGCAACTTATAGAGAATTTACTTCACATATGTAATAATCTTATTTGTCCCAAACAATATAAAAAAGTTGTGAATTAAAATGTATTTACATGTTGGTACATACAAAAGTTATAAGTACCCTATATTGACACATTAACATTTGTAATCCTGCTAAAGGTTTCTAAGTGCATAAGAAGCTATAATAAAAATATGACATCTTTATGTTCTTTTATGAATGTATGCTTATAATTGTATATACTGTGTTATATCAGCCTAAATTAATTTTGGGCCAGAATAGATTTACTAAGTTTTCTTCCTGGAAAGCTCACTGTCTGTGATAAATTTCGCCAACATAACAAATGATGTGCAACAATATTTTTCCTTACTGAGTTCACCTGTATTGAACAAAAGGTTTGCTACAATTATGTTAATATTCTAGGGCATCTGCCTGGGAAACTGTCCTCTTGAACTTTCTGTTATGATCTAGCTAAAGGAGCATTGTTCTAACGTTTCACATACTGGATAGCTTAAGAACTGCGTAATTGTCCCACCTATTTCTCTGCATTTTGTATCTTTTTTATGTCACCTGACACACACTTCATAGTTATTGAGCATGGACTAAGTGGTCTGACCAGATGAGGTGACTCCAGGAGGTGTCACCCCCAGAAACAATAAGAATATAATATTGGCTGACTAATGGATGGATATAGCTGTGGCTCTAGCTCAATGGCTGTCTCTCTCTCTCTCGCTCAATGGTGATGGTGACGGACGATTTGCTGTTCTGAATTGCCTGCTGATTCCGAACTACTAATGGAGAATTTGCAGAACTTACCAGGCGAATTAACTTGCCTAATGCAGACTCATCTGGCTTCTTTCCCGAATTGACGCATATGCTATCTGCGCTTAGTGGTCTCTTCCTTCTGGGACTACTTGAACGGGCAAATTCATGTCCCTTTCCAAACTCTTGAGCTCTGTGTACTTATTTGACCTATAGTAATCTGTCTTATTACCTAATGCAATCTATTGATGCACTTATCTTCCTAAATTTTTGATAAACTAAACTAAATTTACTAATTTGACTTAGCTGTAATGATTTATCCTTACATAAGTTAATGTGCATTTCCAATTTGGGTTTACTGATGACTAGGGGAGATCATATTAAAGAGATCTTAGAGCACCAAGTTCTAATGTTATTGTTCTGCATAGCATTAGCTGAACTCTTGGTATGTATGATTTTGGCTCACCTACATTTTTTCAGGAGATTTTGTATTGCAGTGATCATTCTTTACCTTTATAGTATTGTCTTGAAGGTAATCTACATGAGCTTGATATCAATGTTACAAGTCAGTTGTCCAATTCCTGGTCCTCATTGGATGACTGCTGAGACCCTTTATATCCAACCCCTCTTGGCACCCACCAAGGTCCTGTAGTGTAGTTCCTATATTCCCAATAGGCTCTGCGCATTGGAATAATATATCCTGTAGTTTAGACGTAGGACTGAGGTCTACTAGGTCAATACCCGCTATATTAGACTTAATTGTGAGTGCCAGCTAGCTCAGAGGTCACTAGAAACTTTCTCGAATAAACAAGAAGGGATTAGTTTCTGACAACCGCATAAAACATGACAACTTTGTTTCCCAAGAATAAGAAATCAAATCTCTAGAGTCGCGGAAACAATAGATAACTATTTCACTCAGTCAATCGGGCATGCTTAGTTTCACCAGAGGTTCAAGAGAAATAGAGAGACGGGCGTTTTCAATAAAAAGGTATTTATTGAACAGTCTTCTTTCTCAAGCATTGAAAATGAACTGCTACAATAGTAAAGCTTACTATGAAGAACAATGCATACAATACGAACAGTATTATAAAGTAGTACTGTAAAAGCACGATATGGTTTCTAAGCCATAAAATGCATAAAATGTATAAAATACCTAAAATACATCTATACTACTATAATAAAGTAAGAACTTCCAGGCTTTGAGGCGGGTAAACTCGGGAACCACGGCGCCAATCTACACACCCGATACACCGTTAAAATCGTCAGGGTGTGTAGATGGTTATAGGCTATATAAATGTAAAAAATAAACGTTATTTACAATATTTATATTTTAAATAAAAGTAGTCCCCCCAAAGTAGCGTCGGCCGCGACGTGCGTACTCACGTCAGGAGCACGGGGAGGAGCGGCGTCCGAGGAGCGGCGTACATGGCACGGGGGAGGAGCGGTAACGTCAGGAGCAGCGGACAGGTGGGAGGAGCGCCGGTGGAGGAGGATCGCCGGACATGGCGCGTGGGAGGAGCGGTCACGTGAGGAGCAGCGGACAGGCCAGCGGCGGTGTGAGCGGACAGGCGGGAGGAGCGCCGGCGGAGGTAAGGGGACCCATGTCGGGGCAGGCGGGGGTCGGGGCAGGCGCGGGGATGGGCCGGACGGGGGACGGGCTGTTGTAGTCATGCAGTCAGGCCACTCTGAAATATGCATAGTGGGAGAGTGGTTACTTTTTAAAGATTTGCCCTGGCTTGCAACGAAAGTGGGAAATCGCTCCAGAGAGATTTGTTGTACACAAGTCCATTGAGAAGTGGTTCGGTTCGGGGAAGGTGGGGGATGGGCCGGGCGGGAGACGGGCCCGGCGGGGGCCCGGCCTGATGGACAATGTAGGGGCGGGCGGGGGTCGGGGAAGCTGCCTGTTGCTCCTGGACAAGGTCGGGACGGGCTGCTAGTACAGTGATAAAAGGATGACTAAAATACTCAACTGGTGCTTCCCCGCCTACCCCGGTGTACCTAACCTAAGTCTGGTAAGAGGGAGGGAGTATAAGAGGAGGAGTTTAAGTCTAGGAGTTCTCTGCCAGGAATCTGATTCCAATAATTCTCTAAGAGGTCTAATCAGCTCCGTACCTTTGTTCTAGAATGACGGAGGTCTTGTATCTCGTTCTCGGTACTCGATTTCCCAGATACCCGCAAGGGTAGCCTGGAAACACTGGAGCTGGATTTCTCTGCAGGAGAAATGACAGAGTCTCGCAGTGCGTCTGCTGGAGGGTCGGCTTCCTTCGGCACTTGCTGCTGCAGGGCGTCGGGCAAGTAGATAGTCGATCTGCTCCAAACCACTGTGTGTTTGTTTAGGCAAATCAAGGCATATTTATATTTTGAAGGTGCCGAGTTTGACGCATGTTTGAACTTAATACCGTCACTCAAAGGCTCATTTCTTGGAAAACGCAAGGTGTTCTAAGAGAACCTAATATTCAAGCAGGGGGAAGTCCCAAGCTGCTGAAGGTGGGTTTTTCCAAGAAAAGGTTGTTAATTCTTGGAGCTTAGTGGAAGTATCCATGCCGTATTTGGGCTGTATGTTTTAGGCCAAATATGGTAATGATTTCTATGCCTATATAAGGGAATGATAAAGTATACCTATATAAGGGCATGAATCAGGAAATTTATACTTGTGTCCGAGATTCATTTACAACAGTCCATCCGAGGACCAACAGAGAGGTAATTTAATACTTAAATTTCCCATCCAATTAGTATTGGGGCCTAGTAACGCTACAGCAATTGTCTCATCAATGTTTCTCTGAATCTGAATGATGTACCACAATTCAAATATGCTATGATAACTACAATGCTTTAGAAACCCCGTGCGGACTTGGTGGTCCCTTGCAAACAGATATCTCCCTGCGCTATATTATGCAGCAATATCCTGGGATCCGTGGACAAAGGTCAGTTCCAAGCCTAAGGGGAGCGAACTTTTTCCTCAATGACTTCCACTGTGGATTCCACATCCAATTGGGCAGCAGTAATAAACACCAGTGAGGAACTGCTCTCCGAATACAATCAATGCCAGCTATGTATGTATGAGTTGCTTGCTACCTGTACAAGCCCCTGCCGTCACCCACGGGACTCTCACGGAGTGAACAGATCTGTTCCTGAGGCTCAGCCGGGAACCTGCACACACACACACTTCTTTTTAAAATGTATGCTTTATTTTGCTGTCTGCAACTAGCGTGATTCAATACTGCTACTTGCATGTTTTAACTTGTGGCTTGTGTGTTTAGACTCTAGCCTCTGCTGACTTTGGGCATTGTCTGCATAGCGCCTGTTCATTGAAGGTATTACAGTGTGTGAGAGGCATTGTTTACCTACCTGACTCCACACTCGATCTCGGACGCTGCTCCTAAGCGCGGCCGCCATATTGGGGGAAGTTGGTTGGCACGCTAGTGTTTAGCGTCAGGCGACCTTAAAGGTCTAACTTCTCGCCGCCTTGCTCAGATCTGTTCCTGAGGCTCAGCCGGGAACCTGCACACACGCACACTTCTTTTTAAAATGTATGCTTTATTTTGCTGTCTGCAACTAGCGTGATTCAATACTGCTACTTGCATGTTTTAACTTGTGGCTTGTGTGTTTAGACTCTAGCCTCTGCTGACTTTGGGCATTGTCTGCATAGCGCCTGTTCATTGAAGGTATTACAGTGTGTGAGAGGCATTGTTTACCTACCTGACTCCACACTCGATCTCGGACGCTGCTCCTAAGCGCGGCCGCCATATTGGGGGAAGTTGGTTGGCACGCTAGTGTTTAGCGTCAGGCGACCTGCCTTCGCCCTATAAATCCAGTATGCCTACGAGGACGTGCAGCGGACGAGTGCAGCGGGCGCGCCTTATGCGCGCCAGAGGTGCGCCTGATGTAAGCCCGTCTGCGCCCGTCCGCGTCCCGGAGGTGCCCGGCACGGCAGTAGACCGCGCTTATTTTAACTGCACTGAGGAGAGGGTAATTTCCTTCGATCGTGATACTCTACTTAGACTGGGGAACACCTCTTACTTGGGCTGCATTAAACATCTATGTGACCCTGTTAAGGATAGGCATGTCTGTGAGACTTGTGCATGCTCTTCTTCTACTTCGCTTCTTTCACCAATTACTTTGGGCTTAAGCGACACTACCGAAGAGACTTCTGTGAAGGCCCCCGTGTATCCATGCATGCTTTTAAACACTTGATCTCTCTGTAAGCATGCTCTAGACCTTTTCAACCTACTTTCAGAACAGAAGCCGTCATGTCTTTTTCTTACGGAGACATGGTTAGGCGACTCCTCCAGTCCTGATATCGCTATTGCCCTTCCCCCTAACTATTATATAGTCAGGAAAGACCGAGAACTGGGTAGAGGAGGAGGAGTGGCAATGATAGTAGACAAACGTTACACCTGCTCTGTACTTGAAATCGACAACATTCCGGGGGTTGATTTATTAGGCTTCTGCCTATCTTTCTCCCCGCAGCATTCCTGTGCTGGCCTTTTAGTCTATCGCCCACCAGGCCACCTGGGACCATTTTGTGATAAACTTCACCAAACCTTATCCCCTCTTGCAACAAAATATAAGCATCTTCTTCTTCTCGGAGATTTTAATATCCACATGGACGAACCTGAGTCCAGTGACTCTGTTAAATTAAATGACACCACTAGCATGTTTAATCTTCTACCGTATTTTTTTGCAGCTACACATAACAAAGGTCATCTGTTAGACCAAGTTTTTTCTTCTCTGTCTATTCAACCCTATCCACCACTTCCGGTGATATGGTCAGACCACCTCCTATTAAATTTTGATATTGTGGGTCCCTCTAAAGTCTCCTGCACGGAAAATAGCACTCAATCGAAGGCATTTCGACCATTCCATCGTGTCACCACTGACATGCTGGAGAAGTCCTTAGCACTTTATCCATGCCCACGGACTGGTAACCTTGAACAGGACCTCTCTAGCTTTCAGTCCTGGCTCGTTCAACGTTTTGATGAATTGGCACCCATGCCTACCAGATCCTCAAAGTCCCAACGTATCTCAGCCCCCTGGTTTACCACCGAACTTCATGAGACTAGGAAAAATTGCAAGAAAGCCGAACGGTTATGGCGCAAAAATTATGATGTCCTGTTAAAAATAAGGTTTAAAAATCTTATTAAGGCCTATCACAAAGAAATTACACTAGCGAAAAAGGCTTTTTTCGCTAAAAGAATTGACTCAGCCTGTAACATCAGCAAGGAAATATTTAATATCGTTAGGGAATTCACCTCCCCCCTTGCTCTAAACCCCAAATTCTCTCCCTCTGAACTCTGGGTCAATCAGTTGGCTAGCTTTTTTTACAATAAAATTCTGAACATCCAGGCATCTTTTCCGCCTGTTGCCCCCGCCATCGATCCTGTTCCCTCTTTCTTTACTTTGAACACATCACAGGGCACCCATATTCTGTCTGATTTTCCTCCCCTGTCGTTGGAGGCCTCGCTTGACCTGTTGCTAAAACTGACATCGGGCTCCCCCTCAGATCCTTGCCCCGCCAAAATCCTCTCAAAAATGGCCCCCGTTCTCAATTCTCTGATTAATCCTCTCCTTAATGCCTCCTTTATCTAGGGTGAGGTCCCAAAGGTCTGGAAAAAGGCTCATGTCATCCCTCTCATAAAAAAATCTAATTTGAACCCGTTGGAGCACTCTAATTACAGGCCTATATCTCTGCTTCCTGCCCTCGCCAAACTCGCCGAAAAGCATGTACATTCCACCTTGTCACAATTCTTAGAGGCCCATGACATTCTCCATCAGACGCAGTCAGGCTTCCGCTCTAACCTCAGTACAGAAACAGCATTACTGGAGGTAACGGAGACCATAAAGGGAGTGACTGATCGCGGAGGGAAGGCAATGCTGGTACTATTAGACCTCTCAGCGGCCTTTGACACCGTCCCTCACAACCGGCTCCTTTCTAGACTTCAGGAGATCGGGATTAGAGGGACGGTGCTCAATTGGCTTAAGTCCTTTCTCTCCGAACGCCAACAATTGATCTGGTCACCCCCTTTTTCAGCAACAGTTCCATCTCTTGATGTGGGAGTGCCACAGGGATCAGTTCTTAGTCCCACTTTATTTAACGTTTACCTCTCCCCCTTGGCTGAACTAGTGGAGACCTTTGGTGCGCGTATCGTGTCCTATGCGGACGATACGCAGCTGCTTTTTACCTGTGACAAGAACTCTGATTTTGCGGGTGACTCTATTAAAAGCTGTTTAGAGGCAGTCTTTTCCTGGTTTCAGTTGAACCAGCTTAAATGTAATTCAGACAAGTCTGAAATTATATTTTTTGGCTGCTCTCCTGATACTCAATGGAAATCTTGGTGGCCAGCAGATATGCATCCTCCTTCCTCTCCTACTGCGGTCGCTAAGAACCTGGGTGTCAAACTTGACAATGGTCTTACCTTCAAACCCCAGATCCTTGTTTTAGTCGGCCAATGCTTTGGCCTGCTACGTATACTTAGGAAATGTCTTCCTCTATTGTCTCAGGCTCACAGGAGAATCACTGTTCAAGCAATGATTGGATCCAGGCTTGACTATGCCAATGTGCTCTATTTAGGGCTCCCAGAATACCTCCTATCTCGCTTACAGTCTGTCCAAAACTCCGCTGCAAGGGCCATTTTCGGATTAAGCCGCAGATCTCATACCTCGTCCCTCCTTGAGGCACTCCACTGGCTTCCGGTAAGGAAACGTATCATCTTCAAGACTTTGACCTTGACCTTTAAGTCCTTACACGGTACCGGTGCAGTTTACCTCAGGAAACATGTTCAGTTCTACCATCCTACCAGATCGCTTCGTTCAGCCACACAAGCCCTTGCTGTCGTTCCATCTGTAAAGCATTCACGCATTGGAGGTCGCTCCTACAGAGCCTGTGCCCCGCAGCTTTGGAACAAGCTCCCCCTCTCGTTGAGGAAAACTGACAACCTTCTGTCCTTCAGGAAAGGTCTAAAGACCTGGCTTTTCAGCCTCTAGTGCGCCTGTTTTCTGCTCTACGTCTCTCTACAGATCTGCACAGCGCCGGGACACTCTGCCTGAGTAGCCGCGCGCTATATAAACCTCATATTAACATAACATAACATAACATAACATGTACCTAATTTTACTTTACTTCTATGCGGCTTTCAAAATACGTCCCTATGCTATAACTACAGTCATGTTTTAATGACCCATGGTGTAAGAGAAACCTCTTTGCAAGGGGTTGCCTCCCTTCTGGTCAACAGAGCTCACCAAGTCAACCAGATTTCTACATCTTTACCAAGCATTCTTTGCTAGCGGAGTTCTAAAGTGCTCTCAAAGTCCCTCTACAATGTCTATGTGATCACTTTGGAAAGCAATCCCTGCAATGTTAACCTGGGAGAACACATGGAAACATACAATACTCAGTGATTCCAATAATCTGAGGGAAGGGAGTCTGATCTCAGACTAGTAGACAATGTTCAAAAATGGATGCAGCAGAACTGGTTCTGTCTGAATGCTTCTATTAGAGAGGTCCTGCTACTGGGTCTTGGATACCCTTATCTATGCCTATGTAATCCCCATCCCCACGTGGATGCTTCTCCGTATCTGTTCCATGAGGTCTGAAACCTGGGATTTTTCAATGACTCCAGTCTTTCACTGAGCCTAGATCTAAAACATTATGAAACTGAGTTCAATCATCTGCAGCTTCTCCAAAGATTATTGTTCATACTACCACTGCTTCAACAGATTACCTCAACCAGGCCAAGTACTTCTTCTGTGCTTGACTGTCAGTGGTAAATCTAGTTGAGCAGTCCAAGGCTCCCCCAGGGGTCTGAGGGGGGCTGTGGATAAAGATTAGTGAAGAAGGACTCACAACTTGAAATGCACCCTGCAGCACCAGGTAAGTTTAAGTCAAAAGTGTCCTAGCACCACACACATCTCAGCAGCGAGTTCTCCTGGGGCCAATAGGCCCAAAACAATTCTTACCCACTTCGGAAGGAGTGAAGCCCATCCACGATCGCTTGCAGTAGCTCTGGTCCGAATCAGGTGAGTTGGCTGCCTTTAGACTCAGTGCCTGCACTCGGCAGGCTCAGGTTCTCCTCCCCCACGGCCATGCTGTGGCAGAGATCGGAGGTTTCCTGCACTCCTCTAGTGTCGTAAGTGTCTCCAATCTACCAATGGGAGGGGTGGGGGAGGTAATTCTGATGCTATGTCCTCGATCCTGAATTTAGGTGCAGATGCTCTCTCAGTGTCATGACTTGCGCAATGGGGTTGGACCAGTCGCAGTCCTTGTTGCTATTGGTGATCTGTGAGTTACCACCACTCGTAGTCTATGGGCTCTGGCCCATTCAACACAGCACAAATATTCCCGACAGCTCCCCCTGGCATACGAGGTTGCCGCTTAGCGGCCAAACAAGTCTTCGGCCCTTACCTCATGGCAGTCTTTACCACAATTTCCCTTCTTAGCATACAGGGTTACTGTAACATTACTGCGTAGGCTTCAGCCCTCACCACACAGCAGTCTTTATCACAGCGTCTCCTCCTGGTATACTTGGTTGCTGCAATATTACTGTGAAAGGCTTAAGTCTTCCCCGCACAGTCTTTTCAACAGCTATCTTCATGGCGGCCCTATCCTGGCATGTGAGGTGTCGCTGACCCAGTCCTGCTCATGTGGAATGAACCAATCGGTGCAGCCGCCATCTCCTCACACCTCACACAGGCAGTCCACTCAATAGGAGTCCCCACTGGGGATTGCTCCTTCCATTGCTCAACAGTTCTTCACAGGGCATACTGGTCTTAACAAGCAGGCAGACAATGGAGCTCCAGGCTCCAGGGCAGGTGGTCTTTGATTACTTGGGAGATGTCCACTCACACAGCAGGGAGAGTAGCAGGCCTTGGCCACCTGTCCTGGTCACAGACAAACATCTTGCAGAGTTTCCTGGATGCTTAGCTGATGACAATTTTTGGGGTCCCAACCTCCCCTCGGTATAGACACTTTTTAGACACCAAATGTGATTTAGGGTCTTAACCTCTGATGTTTTAAGTTGGGTTTATACTTCTTTTGAAGTTTCTACTTCTCTGTTCCCTCTTCCTCTTGGAAATCCATTGGTCACAGCAGGGATGTCTCTGAAGTCAATCATACCACAACACAGGCCATGGAAGTGACTAGAGTTTGCACCTGGATGTCAGCCACAATGATATGTGTGTCAAAAGGCTATCCCAGGGTATTCAGCCCAACTCTATATGATTCTCTTATCAGCAGCCCCTTCTCGTTCTTGTGATGTGCTCATGCCCCCTCCTTGTGACCTTTCACTGAATCAAAGAGCACCCTTTGAAGTGTGCAAGGGAGGCCTGGTCCCCAGTATGTGCCCCACTCAGCTTACATGAATGCATCAATCCACAAATCTGTTTGGGGCCTCTATCTACCTCCATTCCATGTTTTACCATGCAGACCTGGGTTTCCGAAAATGGAATCAGGGCCCTCCCTGTATTGGACCATCCATAGACACACACAAACACACACACACACACACACACAAACACACACACACACACACACAATGCATGCATACAACATGCACACATTGTACAGTACTGTATCCTCCATGTATGGTACCACTCACAAGCACCTATAGAACTAGCATATGCACTTAAAATGCATGTACTGCCCAACACTGTACACTTTATGTGCGGTACCACTCACAGGCATACACACACACAGCATGTACATTATCATGCATGCACCGTACCCCTTTTGGAATGCAACATTCACAGGCACATATGCAATCAACACATGCACGCACTGCACTGCACTGCACAGCACTACATCCTTCAGGTAGTGTGACACTCATACGCGAATGTACCACCAGAACAAGCATACACCGTGCATGCATTTCTCAGTACTGCATTATCCCCGTATTGCACCATGACCAGGCACATATACACCCAGCGCAGGTACACCACTTCATCACTGCTTGGCACTTCACACCAACCTGATGTAGGCCAAGGGTGAGTTAGGCACACAGCAGCAGAACCTTTAAAAAGTGAGTGAGGCTGTAGACTTCCCCCAGTGACACAGGTTAAAAAGTACCTGTTTGCTCTTAGGGGCCCATTAGGAAGGCGGGCGGATTGCTCCCGCCAGGTTGGCGGTAGCCACCGCCAGCCTGGCGGGGGCAATCCTCCCGACATTCACACCTAAATTCCCCCCGCCATATTAGGATGGCGGGGGGGACCGCGGCGGACGGAAAGACCGTCCACCGCTTTTCTGCCCCGGTCGCCTTGCGGCCGGGGAGGAAAAGGATTAATATGGTGGTGGTGTCTAATAGACACCGCCAGCCATATTATGATGGGCTTAGGGAGATGCCTTTCCGCGGCGGCGATGCCGCCACGGAAAGGCATGCAGTCTTCACTCTGGGGGCCCCTGCGGACACCCAGAGTGAAGGAGATCCAGGGGCTGCACGCAGTGGGGTACCTGTGGTACCCCTCTTCATTCGCTTTGTTTATGCAAATGCATTAATGCATTTATAGCATTGTGGCGGGCAGTGCAGAGTTTACCGCCCGCCACAATGCTATAAATGCAGGATATGCCCACCACTGTGGCGGGCACATCCTAATACCCACCACGGGACCCCCGCCCTAATGGCGGGCGGTCCCAAATTCCGACAGGAATGAGCCCCTTATTGATCACTACATGGTATGGTGTCACCGCCGCTCTTGTGCTGCTTAAATCCTGGCAAGGGCAGTACATTTTCACCACTATGAGGGTGGGGCTTTGGGCACCCCTCCCAGTCCAACAAGACTGCAATTAGTGAGACAGGCCTATGTCCCTGACAACAAAATCAGTATTAGTGATCCAAAGATTCGTACCTTGAGCACTCAGGCCAGGGGCGCACGTCCTTTTACATTTGTATTTTTCTTCATGGACTACAGGCATTAAGTATATATGGGCCTGGCTGGAACCAAGTTTTTGCTACTCCAAAGATACACAGCCTACTCCTTCTTTTTCTGAAATTTAGGAACCACTGCTTTCGTGACTGCTGTCCCTTTATTCGTCTACAGTGAAGCACAGAGTTGACTTAAAGGTGCGCTTTTCTTATTCTTGAAGTCTAATAACATTGGTTTCATATTACCTCACCATGTAAATTATGCTTTTCCAGAAGGCCGTGTTTGCCATCAAAAACAGGCTCTGCACTTACCCAGAAAGACTCAAGAGTTTTGAGGGCAGGGTCGTGCAGGTTCAACACTCTTCTCTATGGACCTCCTCATCTTATTTCTTTGACAGAATGTTGACCTGAGGAAATGTAGTAAACGACTGAAAACCCATTCCTTCCAACAGGCATTTAGCCTCCATCCCACAGGCTGACTCCATCTGACTCTGTGTTTTGACCCTGATCCTGTTGCGTAGTCCTCTCCCTATCCTACTGCTTCTTTTTTTGAGACAGTGCAGTGCCCAGAGAGTCCTATGTGACACCCCTAGCAGGGAGGTTGGGCAACTGAGCTGAGAGGAAATAAGAAAAGACATTCTGTTTGTTTAGCATGAGATGCAGTCTCTTACTAGCTGAACCACCATAGTAATGCCCGAGCGCTGCAAATCTCACAAGGCTTCAAGATTTCTAAGGAAGTGGCTAAATATATGAGCCATGCATGAGCAGACTTATCTTGCTTGCCTTGGTATATGGATGGGCCCTAGTTGAGCTTCTATTCTTTTAAGCAACTGAAGTCAGTCAAAATGGTCAATGCACCACCAAAACAAGAAAGACACACAAAAAATCAGTTAAGTTAGTCTTTGTGCAAACTCAATCCCTGATGCTCTGTATGTATTTATACAAACATTCCAGACTTGGATTGGCTGTCCCTTTCACTCCTAAACTAAAGGCAACAATGAGTGATGGTAATGCATGACTAGCACGTAGGATCAAAGTGTTTTGCACTGTGATTATGTGAATGAAGTAATGTCCTGATTGATTTAAAACTCAAGACACATCAGATGACTGTCGGTGGTGCACTGCGTTTACGCTGTACTAATGCTCCTGTCTTTTTTGGGGGGGGGGTGGGGGGTTTATATAGCGCAAACCAGACCCAAAGGTATCAGAGAGCTTAACATGAGCACCAGTTGTGTTACAGACGGACACATTCATTGTTTCCTGTACTGTCAAAGTGCACCAGCACAAGGCAAAGGGCCTAGTCCGATAACTCAGTTGTACCAGAAGGAGGTAGGAGGCCATAGGGGAGGGTTCAGATTTGTAATTACTTCTTGCTACTATTGAAATGTTCTATCATATTACAGCACTTATAGTTCACACAATTCTAATGGAAGGTGTTCCCCAGATGGTTCAGGTGTAGCTAGGACTGAAACCTTTAGTTCATAGGCTGTGAGGCATACTTGGGATGACATGAATCATAGAACAGTTTTTCACAGTACTTGATTGACCTAAACACAGGTTGGTTTACCTTGTACACATCCTAATTCGAGTGGATGCGATTTCCTCACTCAAAGACAGACCAGACGATGAACCAAGCCACAGACTAGTTAAAAAGACCGAAAACTCTCTCCAGTTTTCTGTCTTTTTAAAAATGAGCACACGCCGCCAATCTACGAGGCTCACTACAAGCCAAAATAGGAACATCACACAACATCTTAAATATGGTGTTATTCGATTTTTGTAAAGCCTCTTGTCATACGAATAAGGGAACACCCACAATTGTAATCCAAGAGCTTTATTTCTGAATAGTTATTTACTTTGTTGAATCTTTCCACTCTCTGGCTCTGAACAGAAAGAAAGTTCTTCAACTTCACAGTCGACCACTCATACAAAAGATGTGTTACAGAAACAACCACAAACCTTCATTGAGACCGGGCACCATCTACATGCCTGCCAATCAGGGTTCAGTCTGCCTGCGGCACTGGCGCTGCCTTAGTATTGATGTTGAGTGCCAGGATTGTGCAGACGTTTGTTAGACCTGGCATCCTTGGTGTGGTTTACCCTGTCTTTTTGCCTGTACTTCTGGCATTTTTTACTATATGCTGGACTTTGTTTTTGCTCTTTTTTTTTAACTCTCGTCACTTTACAACTGCTGTTTAGAGCAAAAGTTAAAGTGCTCCCTATGTAAATTGGGATTATGTCTGGTTATCCATGATGGGCATATTTGATTTACTGGTAAGTCCCTAGTAAAGTGCATTGTGTGTGCCCAGGAACTGTAAATAAAATGCTACTAGTGGGGCTGAAGACGGCTGGAATGCCAGAAACCGGTCCTCGGAAGCTTGTTTCCGGTCCAGGGAAGACATGGCTTGGCACTTCGGGCTGGACTGTTCCCATGAGGCACAGGGTCAGACTGATTTGCATATAGCCATGTCTGAACTGGGGTGGCAGAGTGGGCTAAAGAACGGTGATGGATTAAACCCAGATCTTTTGACTGGGTGTGAGTGTTTGATTGATTCAGATGCTCCGTCCATCATCACCCCCTTTTGTACCGCTTTTGGCCGCCATAAGTGTGGCAGGGTATGCTCAGACGTGAGTCCCTTGCTCACTTTGCCACTGGATTCAAGCAAGCCAGGCTGAAGATGGCTGGAATGCCAGAAACCGGTCCTCGGAAGCTTGTTTCCGGTCCAGGGAAGACATGGCTTGGCAGTTCGGGCTGGACTGTTCCCATGAGGCACAGGGTCAGACTGATTTGCATATAGCCATGTCTGAACTGGGGTGGCAGAGTGGGCTAAAGAACGGTGATGGATTAAACCCAGATCTTTTTACTGGGTGTGAGTGTTTGATTGATTCATATGCTCCATCCATCACCACCCCCCTTTGTACCGCTTTTGGCCGCCATAAGTGTGGCAGGGTATGCTCAGACGAGAGTCCCTTGCTCACTTTGCCACTCGATTCAAGCAAGCCGGGCTGAAGACGGCTGGAATGCCAGAAACCGGTCCTCGGAAGCTTGTTTCCGGTCCAGGGAAGACATGGCTTGGCAGTTCGGGCTGGACTGTTCCCATGAGGCACAGGGTCAGACTGATTTGCATATAGCCATGTCTGAACTGGGGTGGCAGAGTGGGCTAAAGAACAGTGATGGATGAAACCCAGATCTTTTGACTGTGTGTGAGTGTTTGATTGATTTCGATGCTCCGTCCGTCACCACCCCCTTTTGTACCGCTTTTGGCCGCCATAAGTGTGGCAGTGTATGCTCAGACATGAGTCCCTTGCTCACTTTGCCACTGGATTCAAGCAAGCCGGGCTGAAGACGTCTGGAATGCCAGAAACCGGCCCTCGGAAGCTTGTTTCCGGTCCAGGGAAGACATGGCTTGGCAGTTCGGGCTGGACTGTTCCCATGAGGCACAGGGTCAGACTGATTTGCATATAGCCATGTCTGAACTGGGGTGGCAGAGTGGGCTAAAGAACGGTGATGGATTAAACCCAGATCTTTTGACTCGGTGTGAGTGTTTGATTGATTCAGATGCTCCGTCCATCACCACCCCCTTTTGTACCGCTTTTGGCCGCCATCAGTGTGGCAGGGTATGCTCAGACGTGAGTCCCTTGCTCACTTTGCCACTGGATTCAAGCAAGCCGGGCTGAAGACGTCTGGAATGCCAGAAACCGGCCCTCGGAAGCTTGTTTCCGGTCCAGGGAAGACATGGCTTGGCAGTTCGGGCTGGACTGTTCCCATGAGGCACAGGGTCAGACTGATTTGCATATAGCCATGTCTGAACTGGGGTGGCAGAGTGGGCTAAAGAACGGTGATGGATTAAACCCAGATCTTTTGACTGGGTGTGAGTGTTTGATTGATTCAGATGCTCCGTCCATCACCACCCCCTTTTGTGCCACTAGTGGGCCTGCAGCAGTGATTGTGCCACATACATGAGTATATCAGAAAGGTGGGAAAAGACCCAATATACCCTTGTAGGCTTGGGCAATGAATAGTTAAAGTAAAATATGACTACAAGGGATTTTATTTTGGAAGTCAATTCACTAAAATGGTTTTTACTTATCAGTTCTTTAACAAATTAAACCTAATGTATCCGCCGGATTACTTTGATGTTAATCACCAATTTCAAAAAAAGTAAACAAATACAATCAAGAGAAGAAACACACAGCAAAAAAGAGATTATATTCAAAATTATTTATATTAAAGTTAATCAGATGAAGAATTTCGTGGGGATAAACATGGAACAAAACTCTTAACATAAAAGTTATGAAAGGCAGTATATCTGTGTCAACTAATCAATTCATAACAGTGCATCAGCTCCAGCAATAACAGAGGAAAACCAAAATCATAAATGTATCATGGTATCCTTCAGTACAAACAATGTTGAGGAGTTGATGTATTAGGTCGACGTTTCGGTCTTATATGTTGTCATCTGTCAGACCATCATCAGGACTTAGCTTTTCATCAAATAAAAAACCCCTTAAGTGCATCAAATGTAGAAAGCTAATTTTCAAGAATGGGCATTAGTTCCAACCGAGTGAAATTAGCCAGGCAGATCTTGTAGGGCTCTTCTTTGTATTCTAAGAGCTTGTTAGATAGAAGTAAACTGCTTGGTATCCAAATTGATCAGGAATTCTCGCAATGTTAGATTAGGGGTAACCATGCACAATGTGCACAATAAGCATGGGCGGAAAATCTGTTCCGCTCCCGGATTTTGCGGATCGAGAAAAACAACTCGGCAAACGCTGAATGACGGTAAGTGAACGCCGCACGCCGCAAAATTGTATCACCAAGAAAAAAAAAATCCGCTGCGTGCGAATTTGCGGATTTTCGGTAAATTCGCGAGCGTGCGCGGATTGCGAATTTACCGAAAATCCGCAAATTTGCACGCAGCGGATTTTTTTTTTCTTGGTGATACAATTTTGCGGCGTGCGGCGTTCACTTACCGTCATTCAGCGTTTGCCGAGTTGTTTTTCTCGATATTTTGCGAGTGCTGCGCCATTTTGGATCTTGCTGCGGGATCCCGCGGGAGTTTGGTGACGCATCGCGAGAGTTCGCAATTGCGAACATGTAGGTGCGGCGGGCAGCAACAATCTCGCACTCGCGAAATTACAAAATTTTCAATTCTGTACAAGAAATCCACTAGCAAGCAGCATAGACCTTCTGAAAATGATGATTTTTATCAGAATAACTCCTCAGGTTGTAATTTGCCTGCACTTTTTTGGATTTGAGGCCTTTTGACTCTCTTTGGATCACTTTTGGATTAGAAATCAACTTTCATAAGTAAGTTTGTTTGGGGCATTACAGTTGCTGTTCTGCAGAAAGCACTCAGCAGGTGCAAAAGTTCACTCATCATTAGTAACCATTCCCTGTAGTACTTCCTGAGGGCCCCCTCCAGAGTTCAGTTGCCTATGTTTGTTTGGGGCATTACAGTTGCTATTCTGCAGAAAAACGAATTTTGCAAAACTGAAAGCACTCAGCAGGTGCAAAAGTTCAAACTCATCATTAGTAATAGTAACCATTCCCTGTAGTGCTTCCTGACTGGGGCCCCTCCAGAGTTCAGTTGCTAGTTGCAACAATTGTATGACCCTGCTCTGACCCTCACAGCAGGCTCATAGAATAGCTACAAGTAGGCCACAAAGGTCCTGGAAAAAAAAATTGCACTGCAACAGAAAGCAAATTACAGATAAGGAAGCAGGTGCCAGACTGGAATTTTAAAACAGTGACACATTAATAAATCAACTTTGAAATTGCTTTTGCCTCGCCTGGGACCCTGGACTGCTGTTTTTACCTTTGCCTTCACCCAAACTGCTCGCGGAACCCGCTCCGCGGGTCCCGCTACGTGTGGGGCTCCTTGTGGGAGGCTGACTCTGCAGGACTGCGAGCGTGTTGCGGCGCAGGACTACAAGTCCCAGGAGCGCCAGCAACCCCCAACCGCCACCACCTGGGACGCTCTCCCTGCAGCTCCTCCCTGCAAACAACAAAGTTAAAAGGCGTCTCCGCTAGCTGCAAGTTGGATCACTTTGAAATTGCTTTTGCCTCGCCTGGGACCCTGGACTGCTGTTTTTACCTTTGCCTTCACCCAAACTGCTCGCGGAACCCGCTCCGCGGGTCCCGCTTCGTGTGGGGCTCCTTGTGGGAGGCTGACTCTGCAGGGCTGCAAGCGTGTTGCGGCGCAGGACTACAAGTCCCAGGAGCGCCAGCAACCCCCAACCGCCACCACCTGGGACGCTCTCCCTGCAGGCTCCTCCCCTTCTTTTAGGATTGTACATCAGTAGCAGCCGTATCCCGCTGCGCGGAAGCGCGCGGGAGAGCGCCCGGGAGAAGCCCGGGACAAGGGCGGGACCGTCTGTGGCCATCCGGGGCCGAAGGAGGCCTGGCTGGGCCAGGTCTCTAACTCCTATCCAGTTACTGTGTGCTATCATTTCCCCTGTTCATAGCTCTTGTGCATGCTGTCAGAGGGTCTAGTGTCTTGTGGTTATTTTTTGTCCTATTGCAAATATGACTAGCTCCCTTCCACCAAGTGCGGGTGTCTCTTTTCAGGGGCCCCTTGATAAATATTTCGACAAGGTCACTAAGGAGATTGATAAAGAACTTCTTCTAGCTGAAAAGCGGGCTGATCGTCGCCGTTCTATTGAGCTCCTGAAACAAACATTGTTGACCACTCAGCCTGCACCTAACAATTCCCAAGATTTGGCAGTACAAGGGAAAACGATTATTGATTTGGACCTAACAAGCACTGACCAAATACCGAGTATTTTTCGTGTACCCAATTGTTCTCCTGTTTGCTCTCTTATGAATAGCGAGGGTCGGCATAATAGTCCAAATCCTGTCCAGAGTAGCCTTATTGATTTTACTGATCATGTTGAGCAGATTGCTGCCCCAGAGTTACATTCAACCCTTACTAATCATTCATGTTTAAGTGAAGCTCAGGGAAGGAATTCGCTGACCCATTCTAATATTGTCTCTGAATCTAAAACCTCTAGAAAAGTACGAGCTGTCTGCCCCCCACCCAGGAAGAAAAGGAAAAAGGGTGGTGTTAAAAGGAAAGGTATAGATCAACAAACCTGTTCTTCCTCCCCAATCACGCAGTTAACCGATTTTTCGGTACTTCCTGTAATTGAGGTTCCCGTTGGGTCTCCCCATCTACCAACGCCCTCGGTGGATACCACAACTGGGTTTAACAAGGAGTGTTATGACATCTTTGAGAAACTCCTTAAATCTTACATGTTACCCATCTTGGAACGTGTAAGGCTATTAGGTGAAAAGATGGACCAACTTTTACTCACATGGGTTCCACCTTTACCCACGAGCATGGTTGGCCAGCTTGCCCCTCAACCAAAGCCTAGTGTTACTACTGCTCCCTCGAATACTCAACCTGGAGCCACCAGTACCAGTAACAGTATAACACATAATAAACCTAAAACACAGCAAGTGCCAATCGCTCCAAAAAGTGCTTCCAATACTGTTAAAGATAAGCCGAGCGTACCAAGTACCAAGCCATCGGCTGTGGGAAGTAAGGCAACCCACAACACAGGTGTAGCCAAGCCGGCCAATTCCACTTCTAGACCCAATTTACATCGCAGGAATATGGTAGATCTTCCACCTGAGTCTGCTAATTATGTTATTATTATGACGGGTGTGCCTCCACTCCTAAATGGTAATAGGGAAAGTAATGTTAATCTAAAGAACAAGGTCATCTTTTGGTTGAAGACCAACAGACCTCTTCCGGCCCATCTTAATGGTGATATTATTTCAGTTCGTAGATGTCAGTGGGTGGGTCCTCGCCCAAAAGATATTGAGGGAGATATAGTGATTATTAACTTCAGGGATCACAGGGTAGTTTCCCACCTCACCGACTGGTTTGTGGGAAACTACGATGGTGGTATTTCCACGAGGAAGTTATTTCTACCCTGAGTCCCTGGTTAAACCACAAGGTCAATTACAAGGACAATCACGTCAGATAAGTAACCCCTACCCCCTCAAATGGACCAATTTCACCCACAGATTTAATGGGCCCCAGATCAACCCAGAAGCTATGTACCATGCCTATTCACAATCAGCATACAACAGTTCTACTTATACACCGTCTTGGACTAACCATAATGCAAACCCCCAGTTCTCGGGTTATCCCGCACCACATGTTTACCCTAATCCTCGGCAACAGTATAGCCACCCTCCCAATTTCAGCAACCCTGGCAAATTCATCCAGCAGAACGAGTTTTGGAACATCCCGCTGAGGAATTTGTATGAGCCCCTATCAGACTTGAATCATATTGATTGACAAACTACCCTTACAAGGGCTGGTGTGGGCAGTCTGGAAATCCCATGGGTTGCAGTTTCTAAACGGAATGATTTCTGTAAAGATTTAGACCCCAGGGGTCATCCTGTTCACAATGTAACTGTTGCTTCTGTCGAATTGTATGGGTCCAGGGACTCATTAGTGGTGCTAGAACCCGTAGAACCATTAATTGCATCTATAGAGTCTGGAACCCTAGCAGTAAGTACTCTGGGTGAGCTCTCTGGCTCTGGTATAGTTGATGAAATGGGTGACAGTGTTGCTAAAATGGGAGTTGCTAGTTTGCAGGCAGCTGTTATCTCTATTGAAAATGCTGAGTGTTCTCTCGATAAGGGGATATCTAGTGCTTTATCAGGAGGACATCGTACTATTCTGGGTTGCTGGAATATAGCAGGTCTGGAGTCTAGATTGTCTATACCGGATTGGGTTAGTTTTATACGCAGAGGGTATGTTTGGTCCTTCCAAGAGACCTGGTCACTCCAACCACTGTTCCTTACTGGCTATTTGTCCTTTAGCAAATTGGCTGTTAAGGGACAAAAAGGTCGTGCCATGGGGGCCTGACAGTGTGGGTTAGGCAGAAAGCGGGCATCATAGCTGAAGAAGTCTTTATTGATAGTCCGGACATACTACTTGTTAGCATAAAATCCACAAGTGGCTTGGATATTTTGGTGATTAACATTTATGCCAGGGGTATTCAGGGAGGTAAGATCTCTCCATCCCTTATTACCCTGGACGACTATTTAAGTACAGCTTCAAATTCAGGGTTAAAGGTGGTAATGGGTGATTTAAACTCTTGTTTTGAACCCCTGAGCCAGGATGACGGCTCTTTTACTGAGCCTGAAGACCAGGCCTGGGGGATCCCTCAATTGGATCTAGCCCTGATTAAAAGGTGGTCTCAGGTGGCTATTTTTATTAAAGGTATGTGCTTGGACCAAGGCTTGCGTGCCCTCAACGGTAGAACAACCTCTGATAGGTTAGGAAAGGATACTTTTAGTAATGGTAGACATAGTAGTAGAATCAACTATGTTTTACTGGATGTTAAATTGTGGCACTTGTTGGTGGACATGGAGGTAACATCACGCCCTGAAAGTGATCATGATTCCCTAGTGGTAGAATTAAGGGACACAAGTTTCTCAGGCCAAGATAATCATGCTCTTAATGTCATACAGGATAATGTCACTCTCACTAATGGCACAAGAAGAGTACGCTGGCCAAAAATTAGTGCAGATCCTGAAGCCTGTAAAACTATCAGAGCTGTGGTATCCGATTCCCTGGATAACATTTCCAAATGTGAAACTCAGGAGGCAATTAACTCTATGATCACTGATACTCACACTCTTATGTTTGGGTCTCTAAAGAAACTTTTCATTAAATCCCTCACTAAAAGGGGGGGTAGGGGGTGTACAAAAAGGTTAAATTGGTTCGATGATGAGTGTCTTCGAACCCATGCCGAATTGTTCAAGGCCCTTAAACTGAAGGATCTGTGCCTCATAAGGGATTGTAGGAAGGCTTTTAACGCAGCGAAACATAGAGCCAGGGTGAAATGGGATGAAGAAAGGTGGTCCACACTGGCTGATGCATGTAGCTCCAAGAATCTCCAGCAGTTCAGGCATTTACTTAGATGGGGCCTGTCTCAGGATGATCGGCCGAGCCCTTCATCGGTGGGTGAACAACAGTGGGTTAGCTATTTTGGGAACCAATTTAAGGGTCCAGATTGTTCTCTAAATAACATTTGTTGGCCTTTATCAGCAGACCCCCTAGTGTTTACCTCTATAGAAGTGAAATCTGTCTTGAATTCTATCCCGAGAGGGAAGGCTCCTGGACCAGATTGCATCCCAGCCGACCTATTCCTCCAGGATCAAGATCTATGGGTTCCATATCTGGTACACTTGGTTAACGCTCTGGCCTCTGGTGCCAGAGTTCCTGATTCCTGGGCTGGGGCTGAAATATTGCCTATATATAAGAAAGGTGATAGGTCGATTCCTTCCAACTATCGGCCTATCAGCCTAATAGATGCAGTACAAAAAATTATAGCCCGTCTTGTCCTTGTTAGGATTCATGATTGGATAGATTCAGAAAATATTCTGACTCCACTACAGGCTGGATTCAGGTCCCATGTAAGCACTTTAGACCAGGCCTATCGTTTTATGTTACTTTTCTGGAAGACGGTCTTTTTAGGCAAGGGCAACCTATATGCAGCATTTGTAGATCTCAGGTCTGCTTTTGACCTTGTACCGAGGGCTGGTTTATGGAAGAGCCTTTTAGATATGGGCATGCCAGCCCCTATTGTCAATTTGTTAATTAGCTTACATAGGAATACCTATGCCCAGGTGCGTTGGGGCAAACCTGGGGAGGTGACTGAAAGGTTTTCCGTGGCTAAAGGTGTTAGGCAAGGCTGTGTTTTAGCCCCTACCCTTTTTTCCTTATATATTAATAGGGTTGTCAACTACTTTGCTAATCACCCCACAGATGCCCCTTCATTAGCAGGAATGAAAATACCTCTACTCATGTTCGCTGATGATACCCTTTTAATATCTAAAACCAGACAGGGTCTCCAGCAGGCCCTCTCTAGGTTTGAGCTATTCTGTCACGAACATGAGTTGGAGGTAAACGTTTCTAAGACCAAATTTATGGTCTTAAGATGCCATAATCAGATTTCCGCAAGGGTCACAATGGGGGGTTTGCCCTTAGAACAATTAAAGTTGTTTACATATTTAGGAGTTACATTTAGCGACTCCCTAAGCTGGACCCCCCAGATTGAGCTTATGGCCTTGAAACATCTGCAGATTGGAGGTGCGCTGATTAAAGAGCACAAACGCTCCTTTACTAGGCCTATCTCGCCCCTTATTAAGATCTATGGATCCAAGGTTCTTCCCTCTGTTCTTTATGGGGCAGAACTTTGGGGGTTTAGCAACTTGGACCCGCTGAGATTAGCCCAAAACAAATTTCTCAGGGTGGCCTCAGGTCTGCCGCAATCAACCCCAAGGATCCCACTTATGTATGATCTAGGGTGTCTTCCGGTAGAGGAGCAGGCTAGATTTCGCCCATTGGCGTTCTGGAGGCGCCTATGGACGACGCCGGAACTTAACCTGTATGCCAGGGCCTGTCTAGATGTTAGAAATACCTCTGGTTCATCGAACATAAGTTGGTTTAGAGATCTTAAAACGTCACTTTATGCCTTGGGGTTAAGTAATCTTTGGGTGGCCCCTGATTCGGCAGTCTTCCCCACAAAGAAAATATTAAAAGCACTGTATTGGGACTGGGTGACCTCAAACCGTCATCAGAGATTGCCTGCCAATAACCTTTCTAGTAAGTTCATTGATCTCAAAGATGCCCCCAAGCTTGAAAAATATTGGGACCTAATCACCAAACCAATGGATCGCAAATTGTTCCATCAGCTTAGATGTGGTACGTTGCCTTTAAGGGTATTTACCAACAAATGGTGTTCAAGTGGGTCTGAATGTTGTCCTCATTGTCAAGTTTTGAGCGAAAGTGTTGATCACTTTTTGTTTGTTTGCCCACTGTATGCTGCTCCAAGGTCCAAATGGCTTGGCCCAGTTTGCAGATCCCTGGGTACTCGCTCAGCTATTGAGGCTAGCAGACTCTTAAGAACCGACCTAACCCCTCTTATTGTCACTGGTGTGGCTAAATTCCTTGGATGGGAGTGGGTGATTAGAACTAGGTTTTTAAAAAACAGTCAGTGCTAGGCTTGCCTTTGAACATTTTAATGTGACTTTTAATTGTAGATCTAGGTCTTCCAGGATTTTATATTCTATTACTAATTATTGCTATGTACCCATTATAAGAATGTCTGTTATATTTGATTTAATACTTTTTTAACGCCACAATGAATTAATGTTTTGTACCCATTATAAGAATGTCGGTTACAACTGATTTTATGTGAATTTGTTATTTTATCATGTATAATTTGTATGTACGTCTTTTAAGATGAAATAATCGAATAAAGACTTCTTAAATAAATAAATTAAAAAAAAAAATCAACCCCAAATTAATTCATGTCAGTTGAAGCAGGGCAGGTGTGCTTGCTTTCCCCCCCCATAATCTACAGTGATGATGAACCAGAGGGTGGCATTGCTGTACCAGAGGGTGGCATGGGTGAAACAGAGGGTGGCAGTGGTGAAACAGAGGGTGCTGGGAACCTGTGATGATGAACCAGACGTAGAAACAACATAGTCGTGACCGTTGCGATCCGACAAGTAAGTTCGCAATTGCGAACTGGTACAAAACCCTCGCAAACTGGCAGAAACCCTTGCGAACACAAAAAAAATCCGCAAATTCGTGAGAATTCGCGGATTTTGCGGATTGCGAGTTCGCAAATACGCAAATTCGGGAACGCCAGATTCGCAAAATTCGCCCATGCTTAGTGCACAATCCTCTCTTCTCCAGGATAACTTACTCTGCACAGGCACTTCGGAATTTATATGTAAGTCCAATAAAAGCCTGTGATAAAGATAAAAATAACTCTTTGGAGGGCCCTTTTGCATGTATTCATTGCAGAGCCCAGTTTACCACTCGATGCCAGGTAGCCTGCGCTGAGAGACACGTTATAGCCTCTACTCCCTTCCCTAAAGTCAGGGAAAATAGTACCAATACCCCTATTCTTACTGGAAGGAAAAACATCCTTTGCAATATAAGGTCATTACCCAAACATACATCTGAAGTTTGGGACCTTATTTCCTCCAAAGAGCCAGATCTGTGCTTCATCACCGAAACCTGGCTCAAACCCCACTCGACCCCCGCTATCGCATTAGCAATTCCTATTGGCTATAAAATAATCCGGCTAGACCGCCCCACGAAAATTGGAGGAGGGATTGCGATTATTCATAAACAGGAAATTATCTGTACCATAGTAGCAGAACTAAGCACTCCTGACATTGAACTACTTATTTTCAAAATGGCCCTATCCCCTAAACAAACCAGAATGGGTGCTCTAGTGTACCGCCCACCAGGACCCAGCACGAACTTCTCAAATATTTTACTTGAGAATCTTGCACCCTATGTTTATAATGACAGAGATTTCTACTAGTTGGAGATTTTAACATACACAGTGAACAGAAAGACTGTAAAGAAGCACAATCTATTCTAAACGACCTCTCTCTACTAGGGCTAACACAACGAAACGTGGGCCCAACACACCAGGCTGGGCACACCCTAGATCTAATATTAGCTAATTTCCCTACAGTCACCTGCTCTCCTCCCATTCAAGTCAGCTGGAATGACCACTTTATCATTGAGTTTTACACCCCTTACCCCAAACCCACTCCTCATGGGCCGATTTCTCTTCCTAGCGAACAACGGCAATGTCATAAAGTCAATGAAACTATATTTTTAGATAAATTAATCGAACCCTCTTTTACCACGTCGGAAAATATAGAAAATGCCCTTAATAAATTTGAAAGAGCCTCAAAGACTGTCATAGACATTATAGCCCCTCTAAAAATGTTTAGACCTCGGCCAGCTAATAAACAAGAAATATGGTTTTCTGACAACCTTAGGACATTAAAACAAACAGCTAGGAAGTTAGAGAAAAAATGGAGAATATCCCACCTAGCAACCGACAGAAGCCTTTATTGGGACTCACAAACCATTTATCACAAAGCTATCCGTACTGCGCGGAAAACCTACATAACATCCCTTATCACAGCCGCAGACAATTCCCACAGGGTTCCGTACCAAGTACTACAATCTTTTGTCAAACCGACAGCAAGTGAAAGTCCTGACACTTCATCACAAAAGCTTTGTGATGAGATATCCCAATTCTTCTCAAATAAAATAGACTGTATCTACGAGAAAATAATTAATTCTAATAACACCATGACCAGCGATGCAGGTCTTGCTTTTCACGAAACAGAATATAATCAGAACTCTCACACTTTAGATATCTTTCCCCCTATCACCTCAAAGGAGTTGTCAGCACTCACCTTGCAAATCAAAAGTAGCAGCCCTGACGATATTATTCCAGCCAGACTCATGCCCATTTTACTGGAAGCCCTATGTCCTACGATTGAAAAACTTGTCAATCTGTCACTTAGTACAGGCTCTGTCCCGAGACAATGGAAACAGGCGCTAGTTAGGCCTATTAGGAAAAACACTGCTACTCCGTGGACCGAATTAGCAAACCTCAGGCCCATCTCCCTGCTTTCATTTTTGGGTAAGCTTACAGAGAAATATGTAAATCAACACTTATCCAACTATGTTGAAATTACCGGCGGCCTAGACTATTCTCAATCTGGTTTTAGGCCGAAACACAGCACAGAGTCCACCCTCCTGTCTGTTACCGATGATTTACACGTGTTTCAGGACAAAGGCTACTCTGTGATCCTAGTGTTACTAGATCTGTCGGCAGAGTTCGACACCGTGTCACATAACATCCTTGTTGACCGGTTGTCGAACGTAGGAGTTAAGAACAAAGCCCTTGACTGGCTAAGGAGTTTCTTAACCGATCGCACCCAGACTGTCATCATGGGTGCATATCGATCAGCGGAGGTAGAGATTTCTAAAGGGGTGCCACAGGGCTCTTGTCTGAGCCCAACACTCTTTAACATCTATGTGGCACCCCTGGCAAGAGTGATGCGCAAATTTGGTTTCATCCCCGTGTCATACGTGGATGACACGCAGCTCCTCTTCCCCTTTAAAACTCTCACCGCTGAATTAAGGAACTCCTTCTCTGCAGGCATGAAGGCTGTTGCACAGTGGATGTATACCAACTATCTACAGTGCAACGTCAGCAAGACTGAAGTTATGCTATTCGGAGAGGCCAAACTTCTGTGGACCCCGGATTGGTGGCCTTCTGATATTGGTATGGTCCCAGAACCCAAACAGGTCGTGAAAAACCTGGGGATCCGCCTCGATCAGAATCTGTCACTTAAACAACACAGCAAATTCGTTGCAGGCTCATGCTTTCATATCATTAGCATGTTGCGAAAATGTTTCCCTTTATTGCCCAACGCTTTCAGGAAGACTCTAGTGCAAGCACTTGTTCTGAGCCGTATTGATTACTGCAATGGCTTGCTTCTCTCTGCTAACGAGGGAGTGTTGGCTAGACTCCAGGTAGTCCAAAACACGGCGGGTCGCCTAGTCCTGAATGCCCCTCCAAGAACAGCATCTAAACCTCTTTTAAACCAGCTTCACTGGCTTTCTATACGACAAAGGGCAAAATTCAAAATATGCTGTATTATTCATAAGAGCATAAATGGACAAGGCCCTACCTACCTGAAACAGAAATTCACTCCATACATCCCTTCCAGATCGCTTAGATCTAGCACAAGCCATCTACTGGTAGTACCTCATGCCAAAAAAGCCAGGCACGGAGGCAAAGCGATAGGACCCACATTGTGGAACCGACTCCCTTTGACTCTCAGACTGTGTACTGTACATCTTAAATTCAGAAAACTCCTTAAAACTTTATTGTTTAAAACGAGATCTAACTTCAGTTTCACTCACTCCGCTGTGTATGTATACCAGCCCAAAAGCGCACCATTATTAGGATAGTGGGCATAATCAAACCCAATGCCCACCCAAGGTATGCAAGGATTGAGATCTTCCAAACTAAACACAAACGTTGGCACCATCTGTAGGAAAGTAAAGAGGCACTGTAAGATATCATCTGACACAGCAGAAAGGGGCCAAACCCATGCCCTCAGAAGGGAATGTAGCATGGCTGCAATCTTAAGATTGTGGATAATTAGATCCACATTGATATTCATATGTCCAAGTAAACTATTGCAACACAAAAAGGAGGGCTGGTCACCTACAGTTCACAGCTAGAAGTCCTGTACTGGTTAATTAGAACTTCCTTTTTTTAAAAAAAATATTTTTATTGATGTGCAGGATGACAAAATAAGGCGAAGGACAGCAAAAGTTCATAGACAAGTTCATGAAAAAGTACATATTAAAAACCAGTAAATTATAAATGCAATAGACAAAATAATTATGAAAAAAAACACAGTAGAAAAGGAGTTCCATTTGTAGAATTAAACCAAGGAGGCTTAAGAATCATACAAAATTATAGCAATATGAAGTTTTTAATCTAGAAAGATGCCCCAAATTCTATTAAACTTAATCAATGAACGTGTTCCCATGGGATTTGCTAAAACTAGCTCCATAGCGTGTATTTCTGTTACTAAAATCCACCACTTCCAAACCGTCGGTGGTTCTGGGTCTATCCAAGCCCTGGCCAGAGTTAGTTTAGCACATGAAAAGAGTATGGTGATTAGAGATGATTGTGAAGATAAAGAGGTGTTAAGGTCTAGTAGGACCGAAGCAACCGTGATGATGGGATACGAAATATTTTTTAGTCTCAGTACACTCAGTAAATCGCCCCAAAAGTTCTTAAGTTTGGGGCAGGAGTACAAAATATGAACTAAATTAGCTGCTTCCAACGAGCATTTGGGGCATTTAGTGCGGCTACTAAAAGAGGGGTTCGAGGACCATTTGGTAATTCTTTCCGGTGTGTAATATAACATGCAGGTCGTTCTGTATTGTTGTAGCCGGAGGCTAGATGATCGTACAAGATTATTTATATTGGTAAAGGAGTGCTCTATCTGCTTAGGAGTGATATTTAGGTTTAGCTGAGTACTCCATTTCGCAGCCAATTTATCACTATCGTTAGTTCTAAAGAGGCTGAGTATTTTGTAAGATTCGCTGATAACTGATTTATTCTTGTTTGAATAAAGGCATGTCCAGATATCGCAGTCAGAAATATTTTGTATTTTTTTATTATTGATCAAATAGTCATGAATTTGCATGTATTTAAACCTTGAGGTTTCCGGTAGGTCATACAACTGCTTAAGTGTATTAAATTCTAAAAACCCCTGCGAGCCGTATAGATCCTCCAAAGTCTTAATCCCAGAAGATGCCCAGCTGTTAGTGATAGAATCTGTAAAAATAGCCGGAAGACCTGGGTTACCCCACAGCGGGAGTTTTGGGTGATAGAAATTTGTTTTGCAGAATTTTAGTATATTATTCCAAATCCTAGCGATATCTCTGGCAGACTTGAATTTTACCCTTTTGAAGTAGTTCGGGTCATTGATTCTAAACAGGAAAAGTAGTGAATCTTGTTTCAACATAAAAGAGTGAAAAAAAAGAGTTCTATCTCCATGCAATAAAGAACGTATGCGAGTAAAAAATGAGGACCAAAAATATAGTTTAAAATCTGGGACATTCAGCCCTCCTTTGTTTAAATTATTTTCATTATTTTTAATGACCTTCTGGCCCTTTTGTAGCCCCATATAAAGTTGCTCAGGAGCCCGTCTAGATGTTGAAAAAATGTATTATTTAATGCCAGCGGAATAGATCGAAATAGGTATACAAATGTTGGTAGGACTTTCATTTTAATAAGGTTGATTCTACTAATCATATTTAAGGGCAGTTTATTCCATTTTTTCAGAATAAGAGTAGTTTTTTTGGTCAAATCATTATAGTTTATATTATTAATATCTTGTAGTCTAGCTGTTAATTTAACCCCTAAATATGTGGCCTTTTTGCAAATCTCGGGTATAGGGATGGTTGGGGAATAATTCGATAAGACTTGCGTCTTCTGAACGTTAAGCTTATAGCCTGACACCTTCCCAAATTTCTCAGCCTCGAAATAAATTCCTTTTAGTGCTTTGGCAATGTCCATGGTATATACAGCAATGTAGTCAGCATAAGCTGTCATTTTCAGCTCCTGTGAGCTGAAGCTGAATGGGATGATCAAATTTTGGAAGTGGAGGGCAAGTAAAAAAGGTTCGAGTGAAAGGGCAAATAAAAGAGGTGAAAGAGGACAGCCTTGCCGAGTCCCACGCATAATAGGGAATTCTGATGAGGTCAGGCCCCCATAGCTGATGCAAGCAGTGGGTTTGTCATAAAGTGCTTTTATACCCTTCAAAAAGTTTCCCCCGAAACCCATTTTAGATAGTGCACACCAAAGATAAGTCCACCCCACTCGGTCAAAAGCCTTTTCGGCGTCTAGAAATATCATGCCGAGTGGAGTGGATTCAACCTCCGCGATATCAAACGCTGTGATTGCCATATTTACGTGCACTCTTGTGTCTCTCCCAGAAATAAAGCCATGTTGTTGTGGATTGACAATTTTGGGTATAAGTGGGGCTAATCTGTTTGCCATGATTTTACCGAATATTTTTGCGTCAGTATTTATCAAAGAGATGGGTCGATATGACCCTCTCTCTTCCTTAGGTTTTCCTTTCTTTATAAAAAAGATTATTTTTGTCCTGTTCCAGGATTTAGGAGCCGTTCCATTTGGTCCAATCGATTGTATAACTTCTAATAATAGCTGTTCTAATTCTAGGCTGCAAATTTTATAGAGTTCCAGAGGTATTGTGTCTTCTCCTGCCGCTTTCCCTGTTGGTAACGAGTTGATAGCCTGTTGTAATTCATTCAGTGATATGGCGTTAGAGAGTGCACCCAAGCCTAATAAGTTCCCTGTACTCACTGGATATTCTTCTACATATTCCTCAATTAGTTCTGTATCGGCGGGGTTATCTGGGGTATATAAGTTTCTGTAATATTCGGCGAATTGATCAAGTATGTCTTGTGGCTGACTATATATTTTATTCCCTTGTCCTCTGATTTTAGAAATAAAAGTATATGCTCTATCTTCTGCTACTTTATAGGCTAGGACTTTACCAATTTTGTCTCCACCCTCATATTGAGCTATTTTAAATTTATGGATCCTTGCACTGTTTTTCCTAATAAAGTTAGATTTTATATCAGTTTTCAATGTGCTAAGTTTTAGATTAATTTCCATAACTGCTGGAGAGTTAAGCTGTAGTGCTTTAGCAAGTGAGTCTTCTAGTTTGGTTATACTATCTAGTAATGTGACCTTGTGTTGCTTCTGTTCTGCATTTTGCCTAAAAACATAGGCTTGAGTAAACCCTCTAATACTTGCCTTGCAAGAGTCCCATACCATGCAACACCCAGTTGAGTTTCTATTAATGGTTATAAATTCATTAAGATGAATTTTAAGTTGCATCACATAATTTGAATCTGAAAGTAAATGTCTTGGAAAAGAAAAAGGCCTGGGTGGTGTCCACGTGCTTCGTGTATCAAATATTATTATGAGTGCATTATGATCGGAAGTTATCCGGGGGCAAAGAATCATAGAGACGGCCTGTAATAATTTGTCGCTGATTAGGGCCAAATCTATTCTAGTGCACATCTTGTGGGGTGCAGAATAGTATGTAAAACCAGGCACAGCTGTGTGCAGATATCTCCAAGCATCTTTAATATTATGTGTCCGACATATATCTATGATGGACAACCTGGTCTTGTGCATCCTTTGATGAGCATTCGGCTTAGTTGTGTCAATTTTGTAGTCCATAATACAGTTAAAATCCCCCATTATGATGATTTCCCCCTCCCAGCCCAAAAGTTTCACATTTAATTGATCAAAGTGCTTTGGATCATCTACATTTGGGCCGTAAACTGCGCATAAAACATATTTAGTATTAACGTAATTAATTTGCACTATGGCCCATCTGCCATCCTTGTCATGGGCAGTTTGGAGTACCTCTACCCTGAGTCGCTTATCCTTAAGAATGGCAACTCCTCTTGTAGGATTCCCAAAAGTGGAGCAAGCCAAAACTTCATACCCCAATTGGTTTAAAATTTTCCTATCTTTCCATATGATATGGGTTTCTGATAATAAGCAAAAATGGGGGTTATGTAGTTTCAATTCCTCTGATACTAAGGATCTTTTGTTTTTGCTATTAAGTCCTGCCACGTTCCAAGCTAAACATTTAATTAAATGCATTTGTCCGTCAGTTGAGATACTACGCCCCTCTTCAAATATCCAAATAATAAACTTGTTCTCTTGAGCCTCTAAAGCGAACAATAATACCACAAAGAAACAATAGGTTGCGAACTTTATCAAATTGTTTCCCCTTGTCATCCTGCACACAGATTTTACTATATTTCTCCCCCCCCCTAGCTCCCCTTGCCCCCATCTTGCGGAGATGTGGTCCCTCCCCCCTCCCCCCCCCTGGCTCTCACCACAGCCGGGGAAGAACCACCCCCCAGTGAATGCTGCCGTTAGTGAGGCAGCGCGTGTGGTGACGCACCCTGTGTCACTCTCACCCCCCTCTCACCCCCCTCCCCCTTCCTAAAGCGGGCTTCGTTGTACGTGCTAAAAAAAGTGTCATAAATCTTTTTCTTTTCTTTTCACGTTTTCACATTTTCCCCCCCTCTAGCTTTGTGGATTTGTGGAATTGTGCTCCCCAAACTCCCATTAGATAGCTTGTTCGTCAGTCTTCATTCTGATGTTAAATTATTTCTGTGTCTAGCTCTGGCTAGGAATAATGCTGGAAAGATAATTCTCTGCTTCCTTAACATCGTTGAAAGTATGAGTTCGCCCATTTCTTATAACCTTTAGACGAGCAAGTTCTTGGAGGAATACTTGCCCGCCATGGGCCTTAATTGGATCCATCAGTTTACGAAACTGCCACCTCTTGTCCATGGTATCCCTACTGAGATCAGAACGTGCAAAAAACGAAAACTCTCCTACAGCTACTGGGGAGTTGGGGCGGGCTCTCTGCCAAACCGCTTGGCGTAGAAGAAAGTTGCCGAAATAAATTAGAAAGGGACGTGGGAATTGGTTTTCTCTATTCTTCTGAAACAGAGGTAAACGATGAGCCCTTTGGATTTGCGAGTCCCAATCCCAATCTGACAGGTCCGGAAAAGCCTTCTGAAGGACCCCTACAATATAGGCTCTAGGGTCTGAGCCCTCTGATCTCTCTGGAATGCCAAAAAGTCTTAGGTTGGAGCGCCTTTGACGATTCTCCAAGTCCTCAACCTTTAGCTGTAGTACTTTCAGTTGGTCATCGTGTTTTCCCACTGTTCTTACCATTTTGGTGTTTGTCTCCTCCACCTGTACCACCCGCTCCTGTAGTTCTATAGTTTCTTGAGAGACCCCCCCAATTTAAGCAGTGAGATCTTGTAAAACAGATTGCATCTTGTTATTGTCTTCTCTGAGTTGAAGAAAGTATTCCTGCGCTTCTGCCCGTTGATTGCTCAATTGTTTGCTCAGAATCGTAAGTATTTAATCTAGGGAGGGAATATCAGCTTCTGCGCTTCTTGTGACCGTTGTAGGAGAAGCTAAGGCAGGGCCCAAGGATGTCTCCATTATAAAAGAGGAACTTGCTGTTGCCTGGGAGGGCGGTTGAATGGCTGATGGCAAATTATTAGCTTCATCTAATAATGTAAGCTCCAAGTTGTTAGGTGACCCGTTGGCTTGCTCTTGAGGTTGTAGCTCTTCTAACTCGTCCCCCAGAGATGTGATACCAGGGCTGATCAAAATACTTTTCTCTGGGGAGATCGTGATTGGTAGAGGGTCAGTAGGGCTTCCACCTGATAGCCTCAATGTCATAGTTTTATCCAAACCCTTTGCTACAATCCAGTTTCTAAGCGGACTTTTCTCTAAGACATGCTTCTTCAGGGCCGGGTTGTTGCTTGCCTTTTGTTTAAGTCGTTTGGAGATAGCGCCAGCCTTGCTGCTTTTCTTTGCTTTTGATTTGCCCTTAATTTTATTCTTAGAAGCGCACCCCCCTGTTAATAGATCCGCTGACCTATCAACTTCTGTCTCTGATTCAACCTCGTAGTCCTCGTAGGAATCCAGCTCGGCATCTGCTGGGATCAGAGTGTGTGCTATATTCTCATTTGATCCCCCGAGCTCATTACCCATATCTTCTGGTATCGCCTCTAGGTTACTTGTAATGAGATCGACGGGGTTTGGTTTGGGTAATAGATTGAGTGGTGGCTCAGAGAGCATCTGTGGTACTTTGCCCATGTTGGGTTCTGATACGTCTGGTGCCATGGTTTGTACACGCAGGGGATCGGGATCAGTAGAAGTTTTTTGGGGATTAGAATCAGCACCTTGGTTACTTAAAGTCATGAGTGTATTTTTGGGATCTTTTGGAACAGTCTCTTCTACCACCTCCCCTGCTTTTGCCTGCATTTTTGGCCCAGTTTTATCCGTTTTGGAAGTTAAGCCCTTAATCTGTGACCCGGTTGAAAAAATTGGTGGCCTCATTACCTGTTTGACTGCGCCCATTGAGGGTTTCCCTTCCGCTGCTGAGGCCGAGACTGCTGGGGCAGAAACTGAAGCAGAGGGCTCGTTGTTTTCCGGTAAGGCGCCATTAAGGTGGGTCACGGAGGTTTGCAAGGAGGTGGCGGCTGCCGTCGAAGTTGCCGCTGAAGATGCAATAATGGTAGCAGTTGAGGAAGAGGCAGCAGCCGAAATCGAGGCAGTCACTGCTGCTGTTACCGCCGTGGTCGTAGCCGCTACCGCCTGTTTACTGTTCCGTGTCTGGCGTGACGGCATTTGTGAAGGGTTCTTCGGAGACATCCTTCGGGTCCCGCGCACTCCGGCAGTCACTCGCCGGCCGATGATGAGGCCAGAGCAGCCGATCCCAGAATAGCTAATCCGCGCTTCAAACAGCTGCCGTAGCCGCCAAGCAGCCTCAAAGAGCAGAAGCATCGGTTGGTCGAGACAAAGAAACCGCCGTTGTAAACCAGCTCTATAACCTCAGCGATTTTTCATTTCGTTTCGTTTTTCATTGAAGTCCCTCGTTCCGTGCAGGGTCTAGGAAGGAGAGAGTGGAGAGTGGAGCACACAGGTGAGTCAACCGGCACGGACCCTCACTCCGCCATTTTGGATCCGGACGGTTAATTAGAACTTCCAACACATTCTCCAGGAAAGGCAGTGTTCTCCCTGAGACTCCACTCACAGCCACAGATAATCGAATAGTTTGAAGTATATGGCTTATAAGAGAAACTCACAAACCAAACCACAGAACATAGGAAACACTGCTACAAGAACCTCATCCCAACAGACAAATTCAACATAAAGCTAATGGCCTGATTTAGAGTTTGGCAGACGTGCACTCCGTTATTGATAGAGTTCTTGTCTATTAAACTCTAAATCAGACCGTAAGTAATCTAAACTAAAATGCAAGATACTTTTACCTGTAGATCTCCATTCTATTGTTCCTGGTAGAATATAGATGTTAGACCGGTCATCCTTAGGGTGCTGTGTAAGTAAAAGGTAGGACATGTATGTTGGACTTGGCCCCTTTTCCTGAAATTTTTCGCTTTTCACCCCCCTATTTTAGGATGTCTCCCCCATGGTGAAGAGAAGAAATGGGTAGGCCATGTGTGGAGTAAGATGTCAAGTGTAATGTAATGCAATGGTGTGTGCACTTTTAACCCCCATAGTAGATATGTACCCTGGTAGCATGTTGCATTTAAAATGGATGCCATGGCTGTGTGTTGTGCCACCTGACTGCAGTGGGTTAGCATTCTAGTTGTTTGGTACCCAGCCATCCCAGCTTTTGGAGGGAAAGCCTGGCACCCAGGGTGCTCTACTCCTCCCCCTGAGCCAGTTAGAGCCAGTTCCCCAAAGGCTTCTATAAGCTTCAGGCACTGCCTGGTGGGTGGGGTGAGGGGCGCATAAATAGGGGGGATGTGCCACCATGTGCTCAGACAGAGCAGGGACATGACTGTGAGAGTACCTGCTGCCAGGGGGTACCGCCACTTGGGCCTGTGTGCTGGACCCTGCACCCAACTAAAACCCCTCTACTGTCCGCAGGGCTAGTGGAAGCCCCACTGCAGGAGTACAGGCTGCAGTACAGGAGGAGTGCCACGCTACAGTGGAGGATGGTGAAAGCCTACCGCCCTTTCCTGATGAGTACCCACTGACTGCTGACCTTGCCCAGTAGTGCCTGCTGCTCTGCTGACTAGCGCCTGAGGGAGAGAGCTCTATATTGGATTGGCCTGTGCCCTGCTGCCTTATCCCTAGCGCCTCGGGAGGGCTATCTGACATTGCCCGTGTAGAGGAGCGCTGCATCTGTGCTGGCCAGAAGAAGAGGACCGTGAGCACCATTCCC
Organism: Lissotriton vulgaris; assembly: GCF_964263255.1. Classification (NCBI taxonomy): domain Eukaryota; kingdom Metazoa; phylum Chordata; class Amphibia; order Caudata; family Salamandridae; genus Lissotriton; species Lissotriton vulgaris. Next base: position 669,933,429 of record NC_141691.1, on the reverse strand, counting down.
TACATGGCCAGGAGGTGAGGAGCTGAGGCCTAAGCGCTGTATTAAGAGGACTGTGCCCCCAAAGCGCTGTGCTGCAGAAGCGCTGCTTGGCTTAAAGTAACTGTCTGATTGTGAAGCGCTGCGGGAGCCTAGCCCGCGTCATTGCTGCCTCTGAACCCTTTGAAAGTGCCGCGGGAGCCTACCCAGTGTTTTGGCAAGCTTTTGGTCAATTGATGCTCACAGGTGCCTACCCCGCTTCAGGAATAATTTATAAGCAGGTGACTACCCCGCTTGTGTGCCGCAACGTGGTGCTCATTTAATTTTACGGGTACCTACCCCGCACTAGCGCCAAGGGAAGATCACCGCCACGACCCAGGGAGTCGCTGGGGCCGCCGTTCTGCCTGCGGTGACCTGGAAGACCTGCGAGCCACCTGGAGAAGGGCGGGGCCAGCACAACGGAAGCCGCTGCCGGGAGGCAGGAAGACGACAGAAGCAAGTGACTGTGGTGCGGGGCTCCCGTTGTGACGAGGGAGCCCCGTGTGGACAGAGGAACCAGGCGAGAGCCTACCCCGCACTGGCCCAGCAGCCCCGAAGACGCCTGCAGCCCAGGGGAAGCGGCATGAGAAGGCTGCGTGGAGGGCGGGAGCCTAGCCCGCCTCCGCCAGTGAAGGAGTGCCAGCGAGAGCCTGTGGGTCTCCTGTGAGGAGGTGAGAGCCCCGCAGAGCCAGCGGCTGTCTGGAGGGTACAGAGGTGGGCCTCAAGGCACATTGTCGGTGCCTACCCCCCTACCGCATTGGAGCCACTGAGAGCCCAGAGCCGGAGGGAGCCGGGCGGACCTGTGTAGATGGTAGGAGACACCCGGGGAGAGGCCCTCGACAAGCAGGGTAGAGCTGATTCCCCGCGAGGGGCCCGGTGAGTGGGGCTCTGCCATTCCTTGGTTGAGGAGGGGCTGTGTCGGGGCAGAGGGTCTGTGCCCGCCCCCGGGACCAGTGTTCGCTGCGGGGGGGCTCTCACGGGCCCCTTGTGCGTGTTGGATTGCCCACGGGCTGCCCTCACTGGTTAGCAGGGCACCTAAGACTGTTTGACATTCCCTTGCGCCACGTGCCTGCCAGGGGCCCTAACTTTACTAGGACCTTGTGTGGGGCTACTCATTGCACAGCGGCACCGCAGTTGGAGGGACCGTGCCACGTTATAAGTTTGGGGCGCTCAGGATGCACAGGTAGGGCCATGGCTGAGTTGATGCCTGGTGTCTTGGTTGTGTTGTCAGGCCCCCTTTTAGTGGTGCAAATGCAATGCCTCCAGGCCCATCTGATTTCTGCTCAAGATGAAGGCCCCCCTGAGGATGGTGTTACATTGAGACCCTAATGACCCTGCTGTACCTTTATGTCTGGGTGTTTATGACGATGCTTCCTCTGCTCATGTCATGCTTCATGATCCATACCTAGTACAGGGTATCTGCCTTGTATGCCTATTGTTCTTTTTGCAGGGGATGCTAATGCAAGTCATACTGTGCTTTTACGCCTAATTTTTTATTTTATGCTAAATGCCTGCTGTTATATGCCTACTGCTAAAGTTATGCCTCTATGTTCTCATGCTTGCGCTGATTAGTTATGGTGAGATTATATGCCTACGGGATTGCTCATTCTTGTTGATATACGGGCCTGCATAAGGTTGTGCCAAGAGTTAATGCCTATGTCTTTCTTGCATCCTTGGAACTAATGGACTTACCTTTTTCTTCCTTTTCCTTTGCCCTGTACATAATCTCCCTTGTATATATTGCCCAGGGACAGTTGGCGCAGCATTGTGACTACTGTGTTTACTATTGCATATTTGGTACAATACAAAAGGTTTTCTTTTTTCACCAAAACTGGTGTTGTGTCTCTCTTTGTGGTGTGCCTTGGGTGTCGTCTGTGTGTACTGCGTGGATGCTTCACACATGTCCTCAGGAGTTTGGCCTGCCCGCTCTGAACCATGCTACCCCCGTGGAATTGGCTACCCCATTTCTAACAATGTACTTTTACGTTTTGCAGATCCTGGGAGTGACAAACACCCAAATTTGTTTTTCACTACTGTAAGGCCTACTCCTCTCATGGGTTAACATTAGGAATTCCCATATACACTTTTGAGCTGTAATTCCTGATTAAAGAGGTGTAGCTGTAGCATGGTTTATATCATTGGAATGGTAATTATAAATCCTCTTTACTAGTAAAGTTGGATTTAACATTATTATTTTAGAAATTACACATTTAGAATGTGGGCATTTCTCTGCTCTTACTGCTCTGTGTGCCTGCAGCCTGTCTTCAATACACGTCTGGGGGGTGTGACAGCTATACGTTGTGCAGGAGCCAGGGCCGGGAAAGAAAGAATACTTGTGTACTTTAAAGACTCTTCTCTGAAGTCACTCCCACTACAAATGCACATTTGGGTTAAAGTACTGGGTCTCTGACCCACACTAAAACTGACACTCCTGGACCTACAACTGGTCTCTGTCAGAAGAACTGCTGTGCTGCATCAAGGACTGACACTCTGCTGGACTGCTAACCTGGGGGGCTTGCTTTTCTGCTGTGCTGTCCTGCTGCTCCCTGCTGAGGAGAGCTGGGCTCTGCCTTGCATCTGAAGTGATCTCCAAGGGATTGTTGGCTTGCCTCCTGTTGCTTGAGACTCAGGGATAAGAAGGTCTCTACACCTGCTCCTGTGTCTGGTTCACTGTCTATTCAGATGCTTTCACCAGAGAACTCAGCGCATATCCAGTCAGCTTGGAGCATAACCAGTGCATCAACCTTGTTGTGGGAGTAGAATTGGCATATCGCTCTCTGAACCAACGCATTGCCTTGAGAGCCCGACGCATCAGAACAGCACATTGCCACAGCTGCAGTGTGGAGAGATCAATGCATCCCCTCAACTCTGTGGAGAAATTGGGAGCATAGCACTACGGGACCAGAACATATTGGATTGGTGCTTCGTCTTCAGAACTGATGCATCATCATCACTGCGTGGAGAAGATCAACGCATCACCTCGGCATCAACACCTGAACTCCACTGCACCCCGCATCTCGCTGTTGCGACCAGGATCAAGGTAATTTGTTCACCGGACCTGCATGGATCCTGCAGCCGCCCTGCGCTCTATTGCGTGTGACCTGAACCTTTGACTTTTGCCCCAGTCCAGCGCGACCAGAAGTGATGCTATGAGGAACAATACATTGACCATGGACTCCATTTTGTATAACTGATTCCCTTTTCTGTGCTCTCTCGCAGTTGCAGGGTGGGGAGGGGATGCTTTTGCTCTTCACCTGTTTTCGCTCTTCACCATGCAGAGTAAGCTAGAACATATCGTGTGGGATGAGCACTTGGTGCCATTCACAGGGTTGAACTTGTTTTTGCCCAAAAAATGTGCTGAATGTACAGCCCTGCCTCAAAGTAAACACGGGGTCTGGCCATCTTCTGTGAGTGACCATGACGCAGACCGGTATGGGCAGACTTGTTTTTGCAACAGAAGGCAGGGGGAGAGGTTTCTAGAAATCTTTCCTTGGGTTGATTAAAAGGCATTAAAAACAGAGAACCTTGGCTCTCAGATAGGAGCTGGCATGTGAACAGGATGCTTTGTCACAGGAATTCTCGGTGTTCCCGACTGAGACTTCTGACTGACTGCTAAGGGCTCCCCAGTCGTGCTGGCCAGAATGTTGAAGGACACTCTTTTGGTGATGTATTTCTCTTACTTACTTTCTGTATAATTGCTATAAGTTTCATTGCACTATGTATATATTTCATATTTTTTTATGAGTGTATACATACTCTTTATATTTGGCTTCTTTCAATTGACATCTGGGAAGGGGCTGTGTTGAATATATATGTTGCCTTCCTTTGCAAAAGTGTGGTGCTAATAAATGCAAAAGTTTTATTTTGAAAACACCTGGATTAGTCTCCTTGCCTCATTTTGAGAGCGCTGAGTTCCTTTTCTAAGTGTCATTTAAAGGTGCAGTAATATATGTACAGTAGCTTCATTTTGGGAGTGCTGAGTTTAAGTGTGTCATACTGTTTCAAGTCTAAAGCAGAATACAAGATAAACTGTAAATGCGCTTATTGCTTCTAAGCAGTAGACACACTTTTATTCTTTTAATATTCATATCTTGACTTCTACTTATTGTCATTTTGGTCTTGATTTATTCATAAAAAATATATTGTCTATTTTTCTAAATCTCTGTGATGTTTTCATTGTGTTACTGTGTGTGCATGTTGCACAAATAGTTTACACATTCCTGCTTTAGATAAACCGGACTCCTGTGTGCCAAGCTAAAAGAGGGTTAGTACAGGTTATCTTTTAGTGTGTATCTAGCTTACCCTTACTAGGATTGTGGTTCCTGCTTGGACAGGGTACATACCTTTGCCAACCAGAAACCCATTTTCTAACAATAGGGAATACTCATATAGACTTTACTAATTTAGTTGCCCGGGTAGACTAAGGCAGATTGAACATGTGATGTTATAGCAATCACAAGAATAATTTTTCAGTCCAGACGTAATAATAAAGACTAATTAAAGAAATATGTGAAAATTGAAAACACAGAGAAGAAGAAAACATTTGAATAAATATGATGCATATATCTCAGGTATTAAACAGGCATTGAGCATTTATGTCCCAGCACCCAACATAAACTCATATCTTTCCAATCTCCCCTCACCTTCAAACAAGAGCATCAAAACCAGTAACACAAATGGAATGGATCACACCTAGATCCAGTGATTAGCTCCAAATCAGTTCTTCAAGCCCCTTAACTCTTTAGAGGCACAATGTCCCATTCCTGCCAAGAGAAGTTGGTTCATGATCATGCCCGAGGTGTTCAGAGCAGGACACTGTCATTATGTGCTTCAATATGTGCTCTGTGTCACAGGTGATACATTTGCCGGGCAGATAAATGCAGAGATGTTTTAAGGCATGGGCACAGTGGACTATGGCTCAGGGCCCCAGACTTTCAGGGAGGTCCACTGATAGAGCTGCCTCTGTTCTGCAGAGTCTTGCCCTGGTGACCCTGTATAATTCTGAAATACATTCATTGTTTTAAATACCGCTTTCATGCAACATCCATAAAAAAAGGTATTTTTTTAGATCATAAAAGGACCTCATATTTGAAAAATGGGAGGGTGTCACAGAGATTATTTGCAGCTGCTACTGTGTTACAATATTGAAAACACACGTCCCTACCCCAGGATGTTAGATGTAAATACATTTAGAATTTGGATAAGTGTGTCTGTGCACTGTCAGTGACCTGGACACAGACAGCATGAGAGCTGAAATTCAGTAATGAATCCAAAGGTTTACCGAACAGGGGCCCCCAAAATACGTGTTTCCCAGGGCCCCCAAATTCCTTAAGATGTCCCAGAACCAGTCCTGGGTGTTTGGGAATCAAAGCTAAAATACAGTGCACACCGTTCAGTGCACTCTTATTTTTAGCATTACAATGTATTCTAAGAAACACACCTGATTTTTCACCATCCTTTCTGATGACTCTTGAAAATATTATCACCGTTTTACATGTGTGACTCACTTGGCGGCGTGCAACAATTGTGTCTTGCAACTACACAGATATGGATATGCTCACTTGGCGCTCGAACATTTCATTTTCTGTTTGAAATGTCATTTATAGATAAAAATGTAAAAGTTTCAGTTAGTCCTTTGTGAAAACTAGACTCTATTGGTTCTTCAATTGTCGCGCTGGAGCAACAATGTAGGCGCCTGATTGACAAGGGAAGATGATAGGGGTTAGGATGCATTTATCCTCTCCCTCTCACCTCTAGGTGACCCAATCCTGATTTAATGCATAGCTTTTCTTTCATCTGCGAATATTTTGATTGACAGCCTCACAATGGAGCTATCGACTTTTTTTATTGTTGAAATAATACAAGTGTTTTTTGCTTTAAATTCTTCCGCGAGTTTAGGGCCACCAGCCAGCTTCTTTCTGAGCTTCTCTGTTCAGGGCTCTGTCCCGCTGAACCCGGAGCTCTGATCAAAGCAGGCAGCGCAGCAGCCGAACCCGGCAGTGAGGTCGTGAAATGGCGGCCCTCCCAGGGAAATGTTGCAGATGTGTGTCACTTTCCTTTGAAGAGGCCAGTCGGAGCTGGTCGGGCCAGCTCGCTAATGCGGCTCCTGCCCCCCGGCTGCTAGCAGCTCTGATGACACAAATAGTGGAATGTGATAAACACAAAATATTGTGCTGGTAGGAATAGGGGAGGAATTTACTCTTTTAAGAAACAGGATGGTGCACACAATGACAGGACTTGCCGAAAGTTTAGTTAAGTGCCCCAATAAAGCAATGCAAATGTAAAACATATAGGCTGTGCAGGCAAATACCCCCATTTCTATTACTTGTGCAGTATTTTTGTATGTTTTTCGTGTGGTTTACCTGTCCATGTTTTTTAGTGCCCTCTCCCGTACTTTTCTTTAGAAAACGGAGCTGTTTAATCTATGTTGGTCCGAGTAGTGTTAATAGGAATCTAAGTTTTAAATACTCCTCTAAATTGATATTGTGCCTCAGTGAACAGCACTACACCTTTTTAAGTGATGTAAATTGGAAACTGTTGGGACGGAAAGGTCCTCCACATGGTAATGGCCGTGCACCCTTGCCCTGAGTGCTCCAACTGTGCTGGTGTCTGGCCACTAATGCTGATTTTTGTTGTCAAAGGGAAACACGGATCATGCATGTTCGCTGTGACATAGGTCTGTCTCACGAATTACACTCTTGTTGGACCTGAAGGGCACCCAATGTGCTACCCTCATAGTGGTGGAAGGCTGTTGCCTTCACTAGGAGTTAAGCAGCATACGCGCAGTGGTGGCAGCATACCGTGTAGTGATTAGTAGGAGTGAACAGGTCATGTTTAACCTGTGTCACTGGGCCTACAGTCTCACTCATTCAAAGTTCTGTTGCTGTGCGCTTAACTCACCCTTGGCCTACATCGGTTCGGTCTGTAGTGCAGTGCAGCACGTGTGGTTTACATGAGCTAGGTGTATGTGTGCCTGTGAATGGTACAATACAGGATAATGCAGTACGTTTACATGAGCTAGGTGTATGTGTGCCTGTGAATGGTACAATACAGGATAATGCAGTACTGTATAGTGTATGTATGTTATGGGCAGGTACTGGGTGTTTTTAAGCCTACAAGTGCTACAATACACAAAGAATTTGTGCTGTGCAGTGTATGTGTGCCTGCGGGTGGTACAATACATGAAGGATGTAGTTCTGTGTGTAGTGCATGAGTGGTATATGCATGTTCCGAGTATATGCATGCCTGTGAGTGGTGCAATACATGATGTGTAGAGCAATGCAGTGTATGTATGCTGTATATATGTACTGGGTGTATGTGTGCCTATGATTAGTACAAGGCATGGTGGACCCTGGGTTCCATATTGGGAGATTCATGGATGCATGATAAAATATAAGGAGGTAGAGGAACATCCCTAGGTAGATTTACGCATTCCTGTAAGTTGGGTGAGACACACTAGGGAGGGAAGAGCAACCTTCCCAACCTCTACCCCGTGTACACTTCAAGGGTGCTCTTTCATTCAGAGAATTGTCACAGGGAAAGGAGTCTGGGCACATCTAAGTAAGTAGATGGGGCGGATAAGAGAATCATAAAGAGTAGGGCGGAGGCAAGATGGGGTCCGCGCGAGTGAATGCTTAAGCTCCCCGCTCCTGCCTGACCTCGCAAGCAGCTGATGGAGGGAAACGGGAGAAAGAGACACAGACGATAACTACGGCACACGGACATCTTCGTCTGACAGAAAGGTTTAAATCAACTCAGTGTGAAAATTCTTGCACTTGTACGGCACTATCAGGCGGATTCTTCTGCCCAGGACGGCTGGACGGCTGATGTTGGAAGCACTGCTCATGCTCGCGGCAGGAATCTCCAGGTGCTGACGTACTCGGTGGGTGGCCGCTGCTGCAACCAGGCTGAGCGGGATAGCGATTGTCTCCACCTGGGGCCATTCCATTGACCAGAACGCCAGCACTGATTGCTTCACGGGAATGCCGCCGAAGGGAATCCGCGGCAGACCTCGAGCCCAAGAGGGCGATATCTGCATCAGCGAGACTGAGGTGAGCGATAAAACCCCGGGTAACTCGCTTAAGAATACTGACTCTGAGGCAAGCAAAGTTAAAGGGAGTGTGGTGAACAATATAATCATACCGGCAATATTTTCAGCAGCCAAAGAGAAACGGAAAGGGAAAAAGACACCCTTTGCTTCTAAAGGGAATCCAGACTTAACAGATACATGTATAGTGCATGTTGTGAAATCAGCTACACTGGAAGAAATTAGTACAGAGAATATCAGACTACTGGGAAAAGGCTCTGACATAGCCACGGATACAGTCCCACTAACAAACCGTGCTGACCTAACACGTTATGTCGGCTTAGATGGTGTCTTGATTATGAGCGACCTCATTGATTCTGAGGGCGCTTGTGGCGGAGATGCCTCAGTGAACAGTCTTAAACAACTTGTTAATCCTCAGACCCATACCCCTCAGGGAGACGATCAGGCACAGCTACAAGACACTGAATCGGGGGATTTTTTTCTCTATCAGAACAGTCTAATTCATCCTGTAAAGATCTGGTGTTACAGTATTCAAGACAGATGAATGTGGCCGGTACAGCGCCCATAGTAGCATCTGCCTGGATGACTCTGTTGATTTCATGGATGGTAGCCCCCACACAGTGCGGAAAAGATCTGAACTGACAACAGATAAGGGGGGGAGAAACAAATTTGCTCCAGCCTACTAATTTTGAACAAAAAGAACATACTAAGGATGATATCACTCTATCATTGATATATCAGTCAATTATGTCTCACCGAGATGAAACACGTGAAGAGAGCCAAAGGGTGCAAAATTTGTGCCGTAAATTGCAGAATTCAGTGCGACGGCTGGTTGAATCTCACACTGACTTTGCTTCGAGATTTAATAAGGCAGAGACAAGAATTTCAAATCTGGAAGATGAATTAGCACAGCAGAAAGCAATGACGGAATCGCTCCCCACCATCAAGGAGGATACTCAGTGGAAAATTGCTGATTTTGAAAATCGGGCACGGAGAAACAATTTGAGAGTGATGCAGATTCCAGAAGGAAAAGAAGGACAGGCCCCTCGCAAGTTTATAGTCTAACTATTTAAAAATGCTTTCCCTGAGCTTACTAGATGGGATTGGGATAGGGAGATTGAAAGAGCGCACAGGTTTCCCTTTAACATTCATCTCCGCGCAGGGCTGGAATTCGGAAGATGAATTAGCACAGCAGAGAGCAATGACAGAATCGCTCTGCACCATCAAGGAGGATACTCAGTGGAAAATGGCTGATTTTGAAAATTGGGCACGGAGAAACAATTTGAGAGTGATGCAGATTCCAGAAGGAAAAGAAGGACAGGACCCTTGCAAGTTTATAGTCTAACTATTTAAAAATGCTTTCCCTAAGCTTACTAGATGGGATTGGGATAGGGAGATTGAAAGAGCGCACAGATTTCCCTTTAACATTTGTCTCTGCTCAGGGCAGGCTGAGTTTAAGCCTAGATCCTTTTTAATTTCCTTTAACAGTTTTTAGCTAGAGAGGAGGTTTTTCTGATGGCATGCCCTGATAAGAAAAGAGCGGGGTTGGGGTTTGAAATTTTTGTTAAGCCTGATTTTTGTTGGTATACAATGGAGAATCGCTGGCAGCTTCGTCAGCTTATTACGCAGTTTCAGGCAAAAGGAGCTCAAGCTTATTTAATGAACCCCGCCTAGCTAAAAGTTATCTTTCAGGAAGGCACTTGTTTTTTTACAAATGAGGGGCCTGCTAAGGAGTTCTTGAATTCTATTTAGGAATATCAGGCCCACGGGGTCTTAGAAGGATGTATTATGAATGTGATTATACTGTCAATTTCTCCCGCTTCTCCTAATTTAATTTGTAATATTGTGAATTTGATTGAATAGACATGTGAGCAAAGGCAGGGGATGCAAAGAAAGCTTGACGTCTGCAGGACCATAAGTCCTAAAAACTCGTTAAAGTTGTTGGGGAAGGGAGGAGTAGAGGGAGGGGGGTTTAGGGTGGTGGGACTGAGGTGGGGGAAAAAGGGGGAAAAATCCACAGTTTCAGTAAGGGAGTTGAGCAAAAAAACAGATGAACTGTCTTCAATTAGTTATTTACTTTATGGAAAGATGTTAATAAGGTGTCAGCTATTGATTGTTTTTTGGCCTCATAATGGTGCTTAGAGGGATTAAAATATGTTCTTTAAATGTCTCTGGTTACAATAATGTTAACAAAAGGAAGAGGATAGCTGCTGAACTTCGAAATATACAGCCCGACCTGGTATGTCTCCAGGAGACGCATTTACCCTGGAGCAACCGCCATCACTTAGCAGATTTAGGGTATTCTTTAATCGTAGCCTCACAGCAATCATCAATGACTCGAGGGGGTCGCAATTTTGGCTAAATCTAATGTTCACTCAGGTGGAAGATGTTTGGCAGATAAGCTGGGCCATGGTAGAGCTAGGGTTGGAGGGCCACAAATACACACTATGTACTATTTATGGGTCCAACTTAGATGAGGCATTAATTTTGGAGGATTTAAACCTAGAATTGGCATCATGGGTAACTCTGTTGATTGTATGTGGAGGTATAAATATTAATCTAACCACCCAGGAGTTTTTAGATGGACCTCAACACTATAGGGGACGCAAACCACAGGTTTTTAAGGCCCTCTATAAGTTGTTAAAAGATCATGGTTTGGCTGATACTTGGGGTAGCCTATTCCCTACAGACTTAGTGTATACGTTTTATTCTTTTCCCCATAAAAAATTGGTATGGCTGGATTATTTTTTCTTGTCTGCTACTCTTTTAGTGGGGGTGGCCATGCAAATATTTCCCAGGACCTCTTCTGATCACGCTCCTATTGTTTTAGAAATACCAGCTTTTAGGATCGACCTCAAACTTAGAAATGTTTCCTTTGATAGAAAATTATGTGCAAATGATCATTTTAGGGAATATATGTTGAGATGGATAATGGAATTGTTTGATAATAATAGACAGTCCGCTCGCATAGATGTTATATGAGATTCTTTTAAGGCCTGCTTTAGGGGTGAAGTATTGAGTTATGGTCTATTCCATCAAAAAAAGCTTAAATTAGAGATGCAGGAACTCTATTCCACTCAAAGAGTAGCAGAGGAGAAGTTGACTCAAGGGATAGCACAACAGGGGAATATCTCGGATTTGGAGAATGTAGTTGCTAGGTGTCAGGCTAAAATTAATGGGGTGTGGAACATCGAGAACGCGAGGAAATATCTGGCTTGCAAAAAGCAATGTCATGAGCATGGGGAAGCAACTGGGAGATGCCTTGCGTTAAGGCTGCGCATGAAAGAAACCTCCCGGCTTATCGCAGTGTTAAAGGATAGCTTAGCAGAATTATGTAGTGATTCGCAACAGGATTTTGGCTATTCTTCATCAGTATTATACGGAGCTTTATACACAGCAAAGACTGGTGGACGGAGTTGATAATGTAATACTTGGGGGGCCTTTCCGACAATTAGATTCTAGTGAGATGGAGTTTTTGGATAGTCCAATTTCTATGGAGGAGCTAGAAATTGCGGTTAAGAGTCTAGCAATGGGGAAAGCGGCTGGCTCTGATAATCTCCCAGGTGAGATTTATAAGCTGTTTTTTGGTCAATTGAAGGATGTGATGCTCGCAACTTTTAAAGCGGCACAAGCAGGGCTGGCACCCAAGTCATGGGATGAAGCTACTATAGTGGTTTTTAGTAAGAAGGGTAAAGCTCCGGAGCTGCCTGGATCATATCGCCCAATTTCTTTGCTCAATTGGGATGGCAAAATTTATTCGAAAATTTTGGTAATCGCATATCAAAGATTATTACCTCATTAGTATCACTAACTCAACACATATTTATTCCGGATAGGGGGACTGTTACACATGTCAATAAAGTGGTGACTCTCTCTGATATTGCTCATGTTGAGAAACGGCAACTAGGGCTAATCTTACTGGACGCTGAGAAAGCGTTTGATCGTGTGAAGTGGCATTATCTGTGGAAAGTGATGGATCGGGCGGGTTTTGGGAAACATTTTATGATGCGCTACAGGTGCTGTACGCTTCACCAACCACTAGAATTGCTGCAATGGGTATGAGATCAGAGGTGGTTAAAAGCACAAGAGGGACTAGGCAAGGATATCCCTGTTCCTCTCTACTGTTTGATTTATATATAAATCCTTTTGATGACATGTTATGTAATAGTTATTTTATTAGGCCTTTTTTGTACAGGATATCCCTCACTCAGTTTTCACGTATGCGGATGATATAGCTGTGACTTCTGATTATCCGGCTATGGCCCTGTTAGAAACGGGACCCTGGCTGGCCAAGACTTGCGTCGAGGTCAGTCAGGGATCGCCATTTCTAAGTGTCAGGGCAAGGGAGTCACACACCAAGATAACCCCTCTCTCGCCCTCTAGGTAACGTGGCGCGAGCAGTCAAGGCTAAACTTGGAGGCTATGTAGGTTAAGTGTTTGCGCGCGCACCCAGCAACAACACCCAAGGCCCACCACAAAGGAAACTCCACACAAGGTTATATAAAAATAGCCTTTGTATTATATCAAAAACACCTTAGATAAAACATACATTTGGTTACACTGTGCCAACAGGCACGGGCAGAATTTACAAGGGGGATATTTACAAGACAGGGCCACCTGGACCACTGTCAGGAATCATCACTTTTTAGGAATAGTAATTAGCACATAGAATACTTTTAGAACCAAATAGAACATGTATCACAAATTAGCACACAACCAGTAATTACTGGTAAAGCATAAGGACCTCCTACGCAACCCTAACCACCTTAGGAAACTATTGCGCAGGGAACAAAAGACCTCAACTAGCAACACCTGTACTAGGAGAAAAGCAACCACCTAGGAATCACCAACATCTAGGGGTATAAGCATAGGAACATTACACATGATGCCTTAACATTCAGCGGTGTAGGGGAAGAAGACACATGATGTATCCAAACACATTCAGAGGTGCGAGCACAAGAAAACACATGATGCAGAACCTACATTCAGCGGTGTATGCAAGGAAAGACACATGATGCTTCAGAACACATTCAGCGGTGCGAGCACAAGCAATTGCGCAAAACTTCACATGAGCCACAACCTGTGGCAGTCCCTGTGTCCCAAAGTCAGGGCAGGCTGTAATAAGCCAAAAAGTACACCCAGCCTAAACGTAGCAACTGTCCACTAAGTGCTGGACAGTTGTAAATACCAAGGATGCCAACGTTGGAGCCTCGTGGGCTCAGGGCAACTGACTGGGCCCTCAAGAACCTCTCTGGGCTCTAAACTACCCACTGCGGGCGTTCGTTGGAGTCTCTCCTCGGGAGACTCGAAAACGGAAATGCCCCCAGAGCCCTCTCAGGGCTCCACACAAAAATGGCCCACTCGTTGGAGTCCCGCTCGGGGGACTCAGGATCAAGAATTGCCCCCGGGAGCCTTCTCAGGCTCTACACATCGTTGGAGCGGCCCGCTGCCATCCGGGGCCGCTCTGACCTGGATTCTGTGCCTCCAGCCCTCCCGCGCTCATGGAGCTCCCCAGCCCTTCACACTCACCGGGCTGCTCTGGGGACTCCGCTGCTCTTCCTCGAGTGAGGTGGGGGCTGGCCTCGGTCGCGCTGGTGCCGCGGGCGGGGCTCCTCTCCTCCTGGGCTCTCCTTCCCAAGCTGACGGTCTCACGCAGGAGCACGGGGTCGGCTCCCGCTGCTTCCTGCTTCCTTGGCCTGGCGCCGTCCCGCTGCAATCCGCCTGACTTCCTCTGGGGCCGCCAATGGCAGCGCGGCCCTGAGGGTCAGGAGGCGGGACTTCCGGGTCGTCGCGGGCAGCGCGGCGGCCCGTCTCAGGCACTCGTAGGCTGGGGGAGACTTGACCGAGGAGTGGGCTCCCTCGAGTTCAACTATAAAAATATCGGCAAGGTCCCTGGCGAGGTGGGCACTCGCCAGGGGCTTCGAAAATCGGCAAAAATAGACGGCCAAATGCTGGGTGGGCACCGGCTGTGCACAACAGCGCTCCCCAGCGCTAGGACCAACAATAAAGCGCTCTCAAGCGCTAAAGGCAGATAAAGCGCTTCCAGGCGCTCCAGGGAAAGTCCAACGTGCTCCCAGGCGCTGGGAGCACAAGCACAGCGCTCTCAGGTTCCCTCAGCAGGGCAGAGTTCCAGCAAAGGTCCTTAGGTAGGCAGGGGGGCAAGGCTGGGCCAGGGGCCAGCTCACTGGCCCTCCAGGCAGGGAGGCAGTCCAAGTGGCGGTTCCTCCTGGCCCCAGCAGCAGCAGCAGCAGCCCCCTCAAGATCCTAGAAGAGAACAAAATCAGTGGGGACACAGCCCCATTTTTATACACTGAAATCCTTTGTCACAATGTGCAGGGTGGGGGGAAAACCAGTCGCAGCTGGTTCTGGAGCACTCTTGATGGCCCAACCACCCATTTCATTCACTGGGGAGGCTAGGGTCGTTAGACACACCACAGGGGGGCGGAGCCAGCATTGTGTGGGGAAAACCCAGCCCATCCAGGACACAGGTACACTCCTCCCACACATCACTCATGCTAATCTCCCACTCACCACCGGGCAGACCCATCCAGACTTCCTGGAGCCTGGCATGCCAGCCAGCTCCAGCCAATCACGCTCCAGTACCCTCACTGCACACATATCTCAATGTCCAGAAGTAGCACTTCCCAACTAGACACAAACATGCCGCAGACACCATCTTGCAGCATTCACTCTCACGAGTTTATACATACTAAATTCGAGCCTGTACTCCCCACGCATCAGGAACTACTAGGGACACACACATTCCCCATGCATTCCTATGGGAGGGCAGGCCAGCCATACTACACGCACGCACTTTCACTCTGGGACCCAGGGAAAAAGTGCGCCAAGCCAGAAATCATGAACACCAGGTCGCCATCAAAAGCAAAAAGTTCAGGGGTGAACCAGCCATAAGGGCCCGGGTCCAACACAACCCCCTTCCAGCCAAAACGCAGGGTAGACCGATCACCACCGTGATGGGCTTCCCTGCTTTGGGCGAAAGAACACGGACACGGGCCCGCCACTGCCGGGACACCGTCCTGTTCCACGCCACTGTGAACCCCTGGGATTCCTTCTAAAACCACCATCTGGAACAACTGGGCTACCCCACTGGTACTCCCTAGCTGTCCGCGGCCAGGACCAGGCCCTAGGCCACCCAGGTACCACTGGTTCCTGCCTACTCACCGAGTGGGGGGTAGTAACCCCTGGCACATAGTAGCCACTCTCCACTCTTCCTGTCTGCAAGACAGGGCCAGACTGCCACTGGTTCTCCAGCCTAGGGTCTACAACCTTAGGTGGACCAGGAGTCTCAGGGAAGACTCTCCTCCCCCTACCTCTTCGTCTAGGGTTCCTCCACCTCCTGCGAGGGGTACACCTAGAACGCCATTCCAACCCAGGGTTTAACCCCTCAGGTTGCGCCGGGGTCAGAGGCGGGCTCTCCCACCCTCTGCACCCCCTTCCAGAGTTCTGCACCCTCCCAACTGGAGAGGTACCCCTGGAAGAAGCACTGGCTAGGACTCTGGTTACAGAAGTCCCACCCTTCAGGTCAGGCCGATCCTGAACCTGGCCTCCCAACCTTCGGTCTAAACCTCTAGGTGGGATAATTGCCTGGCACTCCAGGACTTCTGGGGACTCACTCACCATCCCCCTGAGGCTAACACATGACTCATGTGCTGTGTGACTGTCTGTCTGGCGCAGATCTCCCATCCCCTGTCCACCTGACAGTGCGGGAAGATCCCCCAGAACAGAAGTGGTGTCACCATGGTCACTAAATGGGAACTTCGCCCAACTGGGTAGTCCCTGACCCACTGGTTCTCCCACTGGGGAACTCCCCCAATCACTCCTCACTTCGGACTTCCGTGCCCCCCCAACTGGAGTGGCACTGCCGGACACTAGAACCACTGGAACACTATTTAAAGATACTCCAGGTTCTCTAGACACTAGGGCATCACCCTCAAGGGGTCTAACAGGACAGCCTAGATCCCTAACCTGGTGTTCCCTCAAGAAACCATCCAGGTTCTGAGACTGGGTTTCGGGCACCTGGGAACACTCAGTCCCCCACTCACTCTTACTCCACGGAGACAAGACGTGAGCCCCTTCACCCCTCTCGCTACACTGGGACCTAGCTGGGCTACTCTGAGCCTCTTCCACCACACTGGTCTGGAAGATACCTAACCCACTACTCTCGGGTTCACTCACCCATGACGTGTCAGAACCACTGGCACCTTCCCAGCGGTCTGCTTCCTTTGCAATGTCCCAAGGACACACGTAGTCACCTCTTGACAGGTGTTTGCGCAACTCTGGCACAAAACAATTGAGCAACTGCTCTCTGATAACAAGGTTGAGTAGTCCATCAAAATCAGGTTCCCCATGAACCTCTAACCAATCAAGCAGGGCATCATGACAATCATCCACATAATCCGCCCAATCCTGGTGAGACAGTCTCCTACTGCTCCTGAACTTCAACCTGTATGTGTCCTCTCGGGAACAAGGTACCACTCTTTGGAAACGGGGCATGGCACTTCCCGCACCAAACTCTCTCTTGCTGCCACCACTGGATCCAACCCTCCCTGGGGAATCCAGAAAACTATGACTGCGGTCAGGGGATAACCTACCCTCTAGGGCTATCTTCTCCCTGGCCAAGGCCCTCTCAGCCTCTGCAGTCCGCTCATTCACACCCAGCTGCGCCATCTCTCTGGCATGCTCTAACCTGAGCTTCTCCATGGCCAACTGGTGCTCCCTCTCTTCTCTCCTATCCACCCACTCCTCTGGGGACAGGGAAAGGGATGGGGTGCTACATCTGACACTGGACCCAGCAAGGGACTCCCTATCTAGGGGGTACCCGCTCTCTGCTGGCGCCCATCCACTGTCATCCTCACTCTCCACATCAGACTCTTCAGGGCTCCCCTCAGACCCACCACCCTCATGGTGTGCGGTCCAGGCCCTCTCCCTCTCACTGTGCTCACGCTCCCAGTCACTCTTCTGCCACAGGATCATGTTATCCCTAAGCTTGGACTGGGTGTCTGACTCACTCACTGGGATGTCTCTCTCCTTACATAACCGTACCAACTCATGCATACTGTACTTAAACAGACCACAGAGGTTAAAAGGAGATTCCATCTTGACAGGATGCTCACAGACACGTGCAACACAGGGGACTTAACTGTCAGAGCTGAAGCAAGAGCACACGGTTCAAAGTATTTCAGCAAGCTCCCTACTAAAGAGAACTCACACTAATCTGTCCAGGCAACACACCATTCATCCACGCACACCCTCCCCTCGGACCGGTAAGGCAGTTTTTACCACCCCTGATTTCTCAACCTGACCACACGTGACACAGGTACCAAACTCTGGGAGCAGGGCAGGGGACAAATGTACTGGACACTCTTTGGAAAAAGCAATACTAGAACTTCAAAGGACAATAATCCCCAACATGTAATTATCTAAAATGCAGAGCTTTGTAGTGTGGCCTGTTGCCACTGCAGTACAACGCAAACACAAATCCGGATCCTCACCGCCTGCCACCAATGTTAGAACCGGGACCCTGGCCGGCCAAGACTTGCGTCGAGGTCAGTCAGGGATCGCCATTTCTAAGTGTCAGGGCAAGGGAGTCACACACCAAGATAACCCCTCTCTCGCCCTCTAGGTAACGTGGCGCGAGCAGTCAAGGCTAAACTTGGAGGCTATGTAGGTTAAGTGTTTGCGCGCGCACCCAGCAACAACACCCAAGGCCCACCACAAAGGAAACTCCACACAAGGTTATATAAAAATAGCCTTTGTATTATATCAAAAACACCTTAGATAAAACATACATTTGGTTACACTGTGCCAACAGGCACGGGCAGAATTTACAAGGGGGATATTTACAAGACAGGGCCACCTGGACCACTGTCAGGAATCATCACTTTTTAGGAATAGTAATTAGCACATAGAATACTTTTAGAACCAAATAGAACATGTATCACAAATTAGCACACAACCAGTAATTACTGGTAAAGCATAGGGACCTCCTACGCAACCCTAACCACCTTAGGAAACTATTGCGCAGGGAACAAAAGACCTCAACTAGCAACACCTGTACTAGGAGAAAAGCAACCACCTAGGAATCACCAACATCTAGGGGTATAAGCATAGGAACATTACACATGATGCCTTAACATTCAGCGGTGTAGGGGAAGAAGACACATGATGTATCCAAACACATTCAGAGGTGCGAGCACAAGAAAACACATGATGCAGAACCTACATTCAGCGGTGTATGCAAGGAAAGACACATGATGCTTCAGAACACATTCAGCGGTGCGAGCACAAGCAATTGCGCAAAACTTCACATGAGCCACAACCTGTGGCAGTCCCTGTGTCCCAAAGTCAGGGCAGGCTGTAATAAGCCAAAAAGTACACCCAGCCTAAACGTAGCAACTGTCCACTAAGTGCTGGACAGTTGTAAATACCAAGGATGCCAACGTTGGAGCCTCGTGGGCTCAGGGCAACTGACTGGGCCCTCAAGAACCTCTCTGGGCTCTAAACTACCCACTGCGGGCGTTCGTTGGAGTCTCTCCTCGGGAGACTCGAAAACGGAAATGCCCCCAGAGCCCTCTCAGGGCTCCACACAAAAATGGCCCACTCGTTGGAGTCCCGCTCGGGGGACTCAGGATCAAGAATTGCCCCCGGGAGCCTTCTCAGGCTCTACACATCGTTGGAGCGGCCCGCTGCCATCCGGGGCCGCTCTGACCTGGATTCTGTGCCTCCAGCCCTCCCGCGCTCATGGAGCTCCCCAGCCCTTCACACTCACCGGGCTGCTCTGGGGACTCCGCTGCTCTTCCTCGAGTGAGGTGGGGGCTGGCCTCGGTCGCGCTGGTGCCGCGGGCGGGGCTCCTCTCCTCCTGGGCTCTCCTTCCCAAGCTGACGGTCTCACGCAGGAGCACGGGGTCGGCTCCCGCTGCTTCCTGCTTCCTTGGCCTGGCGCCGTCCCGCTGCAATCCGCCTGACTTCCTCTGGGGCCGCCAATGGCAGCGCGGCCCTGAGGGTCAGGAGGCGGGACTTCCGGGTCGTCGCGGGCAGCGCGGCGGCCCGTCTCAGGCACTCGTAGGCTGGGGGAGACTTGACCGAGGAGTGGGCTCCCTCGAGTTCAACTATAAAAATATCGCCAAGGTCCCTGGCGAGGTGGGCACTCGCCAGGGGCTTCGAAAATCGGCAAAAATAGACGGCCAAATGCCGGGTGGGCACCGGCTGTGCACAACAGCGCTCCCCAGCGCTAGGACCAACAATAAAGCGCTCTCAAGCGCTAAAGGCAGATAAAGCGCTTCCAGGCGCTCCAGGGAAAGTCCAACGTGCTCCCAGGCGCTGGGAGCACAAGCACAGCGCTCTCAGGTTCCCTCAGCAGGGCAGAGTTCCAGCAAAGGTTCTTAGGTAGGCAGGGGGGCAAGGCTGGGCCAGGGGCCAGCTCACTGGCCCTCCAGGCAGGGAGGCAGTCCAAGTGGCGGTTCCTCCTGGCCCCAGCAGCAGCAGCCCCCTCAAGATCCTAGAAGAGAACAAAATCAGTGGGGACACAGCCCCATTTTTATACACTGAAATCCTTTGTCACAATGTGCAGGGTGGGGGGAAAACCAGTCGCAGCTGGTTCTGGAGCACTCTTGATGGCCCAACCACCCATTTCATTCACTGGGGAGGCTAGGGTCGTTAGACACACCACAGGGGGGCGGAGCCAGCATTGTGTGGGGAAAACCCAGCCCATCCAGGACACAGGTACACTCCTCCCACACATCACTCATGCTAATCTCCCACTCACCACCGGGCAGACCCATCCAGACTTCCTGGAGCCTGGCATGCCAGCCAGCTCCAGCCAATCACGCTCCAGTACCCTCACTGCACACATATCTCAATGTCCAGAAGTAGCACTTCCCAACTAGACACAAACATGCCGCAGACACCATCTTGCAGCATTCACTCTCACGAGTTTATACATACTAAATTCGAGCCTGTACTCCCCACGCATCAGGAACTACTAGGGACACACACATTCCCCATGCATTCCTATGGGAGGGCAGGCCAGCCATACTACACGCACGCACTTTCACTCTGGGACCCAGGGAAAAAGTGCGCCAAGCCAGAAATCATGAACACCAGGTCGCCATCAAAAGCAAAAAGTTCAGGGGTGAACCAGCCATAAGGGCCCGGGTCCAACAGGCCCTTAAAGAGATTGAGCGTTTAGCACTTGAATTTGGCCAGGTCTCTGGCTATAAACTTATAGCCAGGTAAAACGCAAATTTTATACACTGATAATATTGTAATACAAGATGCCAGATTAGTAAGCGAAGTCACATACTTGGGCATTAAAATCAGAACATCAATGAAAGAATGAGTATATGCAAATTGGGTGGCATTATTACGTAATATAAGAGACACGCTAGACAGATGGGGACGGTTCATTTTACTCTAATAGGCAGAGGCAATATTATAAAGATGAACATCCTACCAAAGGTACTTTATTTAGCTAGATCCATTCCTTTGGAAGTATCGCCAACCCAGTTGCAACATTTGCAATCACTCTGCTCCAAATTTCTCTGGGCTCCTGGCAAACCCCGGCGGGCTAGTAGATTTATGACGCTCCCATTTGAAAGAGGAGGTCGGGCCATACCAGATTTAGTTTTTTACTACTACGTTTGCTTTTTGCAAAAAATGCGTATATTATTGACTGGGGAGGATGTTGGCAATATAACGGAGGCTCCCTCCATATTTCAGTTGATTTTAGGGACGGAGGCTAGAAGATGTCTATTCAAAGAAATTGATGGCAGTTATTACAAAAGGGCGAGTTTCAAAGTATTGGAAGCTGCATTTAAAGTCTGGAGGAAATTACTTAAACTACTGGTTTTGGATGGGTTAACTTATTATACACCTATGAATGCGTTAAAATTGCTCCCATCTATATTTTGGGACAGGGTGGCCTTAAGCTGGAGGAATAAGTGCATCGTGCATTATTTGCTGATCACCATAACAGCCTTAACTCCCCAATTATCACCAACTTCATCTACTTCACCAAAAGACCATCTAAATGGAAAAGCTTATTTCTATGTCACCTCCTGATCTCCAATTCACGCAACATCCCATACGGTCTAAAACTCTCCACTACACCATCTTCTTCCTTTCCAGGCAAAATAGATATCTCCATCTTCAAATCTGGAACTATACTCATCCAAGCGTCTGAAAAGCACCTCGCCATCTTTGAACAACACTTTAGCGCTATATCCCAAACTCTCACAATATCTTCGAATCCTGCCCTCTCACCCCCTCTACCCCTAGACTCATCACCCCCTCTCATCCCCGATACCATTACCTCGTCTCTCTGACCTACCCCAACATTTATTGCCCTCCTCTCCCTTCACCTTTCCCTCCCCCCTATCGCCTCTTCCTGATTTTCCCCCTCCCTCTCCTACTCCAAATGAACAACACTTTAGCACTTTATCCCAAACCCTCGCACAATCCCCGAACCCTGACCTCTCACCCCCTCTACCCCTTGATTCATCACCCCCCATATCATCCCCGTCCCCCTTACCCCGTTTCTCTGACCTTCCCCAATTCTTATTGTCTTCATCTCCCTTCACTTCTCCCTCCTCCCTATGGCCTCTTCCTAATCTAATATGCTCTGATACACACGCCTCTCCTTTCAACCTCCTCTCCAACATCCCCCCTCCTTGCACCACATCATTCATCCACACAACGATACCACCTGCATCTCCCAATTATCATATGATCTCCCCAATTCCAAAAACACACTCTACTCAACGCTCCTCCCTCCACTCGACTCCCTTCCCACTTCTCCCTCTGCCTCTTATCTCCTGGGACCCCCATGTCCCATTAATACACTCTCTTCTATGCTCCTCCCTCCCCTTGATTCCCACATCCCTTACCCCTCTGCCACTTATCCCCAGATTCCACCCTGTTCTAATAATACACTTGCTTATATACTCTTCCCTTCCCCTGACTCCCTTATCAATTCTCCCTCTGCCACTTACCCCAAAGTACCCCCCTTTACAACTAAACACTCTCATCTATGCTCCTCCCTCCCCTTGACTCCCTTACCACACCTATCTCTGACTCAGTTCCACACTCCCCCTTAACTGCCCCCACATATCCCCCACAATCACCCTCCAACACCTCCATGCTTTCTTCAACAACTCACAATCCAACAAATACAACACCACCTCCTACTTCCTCTCTGCCACTTTCACCGAACTGTCTGTCCGAAATGAATACCTTCCCTACATCCTCCTCTTGTTCACCTCCGCTCTCCAAAAATGATCCTCCCCCTCATTATAATCTCACCCCCCCTCCAGACTTTTCTCCTCATCATCCACAAGTTATCCCCCCCTAAACAACCCTAACTCGACCAACAGCCCAATAAATATGGATCCACAGCACTCATCAACACACACACTAGCTTCCCCTACCATTGAATTTGTTCTTATGTCCCTCATCTTAGAACTCTCCTCACTCAGAAGCGATATCTCATTCCTTACAAAAACCATCTCCTCGCACAACGACACTCTCCTCAACACACCCACATATTGTCCGCCAAACTCTATCCCCAACAGAAACACTCTTCCTTCTAGCTACTACACAACCAGCACCTTACCCACTCAACCTTCCTCAATCGTCCCTCCCTACAATACTTACATACCCACACCGCCACAACTTGGTACTCATCCAATACCCTCTGAAGCTGACAGTTCCACTAACTTAAGTTCTAGCAACTACACAACCAGCACCTTACCCACTCAACCTTCTGTAATCGTTCCTCCCCACACTACCAACATACCCTCACCGCCACAACTTGGTATTCGCACGATAACCCCTGAAGCTAACAGTTCCACTAACTTAACTACCTCTCCCTCACCACCCTCATCCACTATCCCCCTACCCAACAGTCTACCATCCCAGTTCTCTTAGGAACTAGCAGACTCACCCTTCCTCCGACCTCCCCTAGGCCACCCCAACAACTTAGACCTATCCCCCTTGTCCCCCCACTGCTCGCCCAATAACCTCTGTAGCTAACAGTTCCACTAACTTAATTTCTAGCAACTACACAACCAGCACCTTACCCACTCAACCCTTCTTAATCGTCACTCCCTACAATACCAACTTACCCACATCGCAACAACTTGGTACTTGCCCAAAAAACTCTGAAAGCAACAGTTCCACTAACTTAACTACCTCTCCCTCACCATCTTCGTCCACTATCTACCCTACCCAATTGTCTACCATTTCAATTCTCTTAGGATTAAGCAGCCTCCCCCTTCCTCCGTCTTACCCTAGACCACCCCAACAACTTAGACCTATCCCCCTTGTCCCCCCTCCAAATCCCCCGACCCCACTCCCCTCTGTTGCATGCTGATTAATTGCAGATCCGCTTCCTGCCACGCTACTGAGATTGCTGAAACCATTCTTAGTGAAAATATTGACATTGCATTCCTAACTGAAACCTGGCTCACAGCCCACTCCACTCCCATCCTCGACTTGCTTATCCCCCCTGGTTACTCTATCATTAGAAAAGATAGAATCGAACAAACAGGAGGAGGACTCGCCATCATTTTTAAAATTGAACTTAATATCTCGCTCGTTCATCTGCAAGACCCTTCATCCTTTGAATACCTTTGCGCTGATCTTATTATGCCTGACTCCCCCACCACCCGGTTGCACACTATCTATCATCCCCCTGGAAATAACATCCCCTTTACGGAAGAGTTGACTGATCTTATCATACAATCATCACTCTCACATTCTAATAATCTCTTCCTCGTTGACTACAACATCCATTGGAACAAAAGTGATGATCCTACTGTTATCCTATTTAATGATACCATGGACATCACCAATATGACCAAACTCAGCCATTCTCCCACCCATAACAAAGGTGCCACCCTTGATGCTATTATGACTACCAAAGACCTGGCCCCCCTCTCAAATATACTTCCAGTAGACTGGTCTGACCACTACCTTATCCTCTTCACCATAAATAGAACCATGACTCACCCCGCCCCCATTAGCTCTTTACCTAAGAAAGCCACACGCAACCTTCACCTTATTCCTCCTGGCGAATTGGAAGCGACAATTAAGGCCCACTTACTTCTACCCCCTGTCTCTGACAGCACCACCGACCTAACTAACCATTATAACAATTCTATTCTTGATGCCCTCGACCTAATTGCTCCTATCAAACTCAAACAACAAAAAAGCAACCCTCCTAAGTCTTGAAATGAAATGAAAATGAAATGAAATGAAATGAAAAAAATATTTAATAAAGCGCACTGCGGCCAAGCGGCTTCCTGGCGCTAGAGACCTGTTCAGAGCTCACAACGGGAAACCAGGAGAACTAAGAGGGAAAAGCCTGAGAAAAAAGGAAAGTTTTAAGGGCCTTACGAAAGTGAGTGTAGATGGGAATAGAGCGAATAGAAAGTGGGAGGCTATTCCAGAACTGGGGGGCCAGGACAGAAAACCGAGTACCGCCAGTTCTGGATTTGCGAAAACGAGGGATGTGCAAGAGAGAAAGAGAGGAAGATCGAAGCGTGCGACTAGGGGCGTGAGAAGAGATGAGAGAAGTGATGAAAGAGGGAGCGAAGCGGGAATGAGCTCGAAAAGCTAAGCAAGCCAATTTGAAGAAGGATCTGAATCGGATAGGGAGCCAATGAAGAGATTTGAGAGCGGGAGTGATATGGGAGGATTTGGGGAGAGACAAAATGAGGCGGGCGGCCTGATTTTGTATGGCCTGGAGGCGGCGAGTCTCGTAAGCAGGTATGCCCACGTAGAGGCCATTCCCATAGTCGAGGCGGGAGATGATTAAAGCCGCGACTATGGTTTTGAGTGCGTCGGTGGAAAAGAAACGCGAGATTTTCCGGATGAGACGGAGGGACAGAAAACAGGAGGACACGACGGAACTGATCTGGTTGTGCATGGATAAGTCATGACTGACTTTAATACCAAGAGTGCGAACGGAGGATACAGGTGAGGGAGGGGATCCAAAAGATGGGGGCCAGTGTGCAGGGTACCAAGGGTTAGAGGGACCACCAGTGAGGACAAGTTCCGTTTTGTCAGGATTGAGCTTAAGATGATTAGCGCTCATCCACTCGGAAATGAAAATTAAAGTGGAACAAAATTTGGGAAGAGAGTCGGGGGAAGAAGAGAGATCAAAGACGAGCTGGAGGTCGTCGGCGTAATTGTACACAGAGACCCCCAGCTCGAGAAGGGAAGAGATGAGAGGACAGATATAGAGATTGAAAAGGAGGGGGGACAGGGAGGAACCTTGGGGAACACCACAAGAGACCGAGCGGGGAGGGGCAGAGAAACCGGAGAGGTGAACAGCCTGGGACCTATCCCGAAGGAAGGACGCGAGCCAAGAAAAGGCCGCGCCCCGAATGCCCGCTGCGCTGACACGGTCGAGAAGAATGGAGTGGTCAACCGTGTCAAACGCAGCGGACAAATCGAGGAGGACCAAGGCTTGGGGAAGGTTAGAATCGGCTTTCCCCTTGAGTTCATCCAGAACTGCAATGACCACTGCCTCCGTGGAGTGGCCCGGGCGGAAACCTACCTGATGGGAAGCCAGGAGGCCATTCTCCTCGATATACGAGGAGAGGCAGGAGGTGACATGGGTCTCAAGGATCTTGCCGAGGTAGGGAAGAAGGGAAATGGGTCGAAAATTAGAGGGGAGAGAGGGATCCAGACCAGTTTTTTTTAAAATGGGGAGGACGATTGCAGATTTGAAAGATAAGGGGACAGAACCAGTAGCCAAAGAAGAATTAAGTAGAGCAAGAGGGGGGGCAGGACAGTTGGTGAAGAGGGTTTTAAGGATGCGTGCAGGTGCACAATCCGCGGGAGAGCCAGACTTAACTTTGATCAGATATTTGAGAAATAAATCAGGTGAGATAGGAGGAAAGAGAGTAAAGGAGGACGGGGGGGGTGCGAAGGGACGGGTGCGGCTGGGTTGAGACACGGTAGGGATGTTAGCTTTGATCTTCACAATCTTGTCAATGAAAAAGTCATTGAGTGACAAACAGAGGGACTGAGAGGGAACCAGAGAAGGGGAGGAGCGTTCAGAAGTGGCAAGATTGTGAACCAGGGAGAAGATTTCACGAGGTTTATTGACGGAGAGAGCTACTTTCTCAGTGAAATAGGAAGTTTTGGCCGTTAAAATGGCTTTTTTATATTCAGTGAGAAGTTGTTTATATTTGGCGCGCAGAGAAGGACAGTACTTCCGTCTCCAGAGGCGTTCCGACCGTCTAAGGTCGAGTTTTAGCGCTTTGAGTTCTGGGGAGAACCATTTGTGCGCATCATAGGGGCGAACTGCTTTGATCTTTCTAAGCGGGGCCACTAGGTCACACGAAGAGGACAGCCATGTGCTGATGGCATAGGCCTGGGATTCAAGGGGGAGATCAGTGAGGTCCGGGCGGATGAAGCCAAGGAACACGAAAGAGAATCAAGATCGGTCTTATTCCAGTTGCGGGCTAGAATGTTTTTGGGAAGGGGGGGCTTGTCAACCACACCCAGGTGCATAGAGAAAGAAATGATAAAGTGGTCCGACCAAATACAAGGAGATATAGAAGGAGGTGAAGCGAGGGGACAAGAGGACCAAATTTGATCTAAAATGTGGCCTTGGACATGGGTGGCAGCTGTGACATGGGATGTGAAGTTCAAGCATTGGAGGGTAGCGGAGAAGTCTTTAGAAGAAGGATCTTCCCTAGGATCACCCGGCCAGAAATTAAAATCGCCGAGGAGTAGGACGGAAGAATTATTGACCACCAACGTGGCCAGAAGGTCCTGAAGGGAAGCTACAAAGGAGGGCATAGATTGAGGGGGACGATAGACGAGGACGACAGTGAGGGGGGCAGGAAGATTGAGAGAGCGGGCCACTAGGTAGTCCACATTAGGTATAGGGGGATGAGGAAGAAGTTGGAATTTGAGGGTCGACCGAATAATCATTGCCACACCTCCCCCAGCCTTGCCATCCGGGCGATCAGCTCGGAGGGCATAGTAGGAATCGGGGAGAATGGCTAGAAGATCAGGAAGGGAGTCAGCTGTGAACCAGGTTTCGGTCAGGAAAAGAAAATCAGGGGAATCGGTGGTCAAGAGGTTAAAGAGTGCTGTCTGGTGTTTGACTGCCGAGCGGGTATTAAGTAAATGAGCAGAGGCTACAGTAGGAGCAGGGGAAGGACAGGAGACAGGGGGAGATTTAACAGATAAAGGAGTAGGGCTATGGGAGGCCCGTGTCAGGTGAGATGGGGGAGAGGTGAGGATACCAAAAGAGTCTAGATGATGCAGTAGGGAGAGTGAGGGAGGAGAAGTTACGGAGAGAGCAGTGAGTTGGGAGGAAGAGTAAACCAATGAAGGGGCAGAGTGGATGGTCCCTGGTCCCGGACCGTCGCGGACGGGCGCAGACGGGCTTAACTTAGGCGCAACTTCGGCGCGCCTTCGTCGTGCCCGCTGCGCCCGTCCGCTGCGCCGCGGGAAAAGAGGAGCCATTATATAGGGACACATGGGGAAGGAGGGTCAGGGGGGCGTGGCAGGAGGGGAGGAGCCAGAGAGCTGCAGCGCGGAGCCCAGACCCGCCCAAGATGGAGGAGCCGCCCGTCCCACTCCGAGAGTCAGGCAAGGAGGGGGCGGTCAGCGGAGGCGGTCTGGGTCGCGTACAGTAAGGGGCAGCCAGGAGGATCTGAGCGCTGGGTCCGAGGCGCTTGAAGGCAGGCAGTGCAGGCGAGCAAGGTTTAAAAAGCCAGGAATTAAAATCCGCGTTGCTCCCGGAGAAGCCTCGGGAGATCTGAGGAAGAGCGTTGCTCCCGGAGAAGCCTCGGGAGATCTGGCAACAGGTGTGGGCGTGCAAGCAGGTGAGTGCCTAAAGTGCTTGCCAGGAGGGGAGGAGCCAGAGAGCTGCAGCGCGGAGCCCAGACCCGCCCAAGATGGAGGAGCCGCCCGTCCCACTCCGAGAGTCAGGCAAGGAGGGGGCGGTCAGCGGAGGCGGTCTGGGTCGCGTACAGTAAGGGGCAGCCAGGAGGATCTGAGCGCTGGGTCCGAGGCGCTTGAAGGCAGGCAGTGCAGGCGAGCAAGGTTTAAAAAGCCAGGAATTAAAATCCGCGTTGCTCCCGGAGAAGCCTCGGGAGATCTGAGGAAGAGCGTTGCTCCCGGAGAAGCCTCGGGAGATCTGGCAACAGGTGTGGGCGTGCAAGCAGGTGAGTGCCTAAAGTGCTTGCCAGGAGGGGAGGAGCCAGAGAGCTGCAGCGCGGAGCCCAGACCCGCCCAAGATGGAGGAGCCGCCCGTCCCACTCCGAGAGTCAGGCAAGGAGGGGGCGGTCAGCGGAGGCGGTCTGGGTCGCGTACAGTAAGGGGCAGCCAGGAGGATCTGAGCGCTGGGTCCGAGGCGCTTGAAGGCAGGCAGTGCAGGCGAGCAAGGTTTAAAAAGCCAGGAATTAAAATCCGCGTTGCTCCCGGAGAAGCCTCGGGAGATCTGAGGAAGAGCGTTGCTCCCGGAGAAGCCTCGGGAGATCTGGCAACAGGTGTGGGCGTGCAAGCAGGTGAGTGCCTAAAGTGCTTGCCAGGAGGGGAGGAGCCAGAGAGCTGCAGCGCGGAGCCCAGACCCGCCCAAGATGGAGGAGCCGCCCGTCCCACTCCGAGAGTCAGGCAAGGAGGGGGCGGTCAGCGGAGGCGGTCTGGGTCGCGTACAGTAAGGGGCAGCCAGGAGGATCTGAGCGCTGGGTCCGAGGCGCTTGAAGGCAGGCAGTGCAGGCGAGCAAGGTTTAAAAAGCCAGGAATTAAAATCCGCGTTGCTCCCGGAGAAGCCTCGGGAGATCTGAGGAAGAGCGTTGCTCCCGGAGAAGCCTCGGGAGATCTGGCAACAGGTATCTTGGTTCTATTCTGAACTTAATAACGAAAGACGGACCCTTAGACATTCTGAACGGGTTTGGAGGAATCATCCAACTGTTGACAATATGGCTCTCCTTAGAACTGCTAGAGCCCAGTACAAAAAACATATCTTTAATGAGAAAACCTCCTTTCTACGATCACAAATTGATCAAGCCAGAAACCGCCCTAGAGAACTCTTTAACATTGTTAAAAAAAAAAACCTCCACTGGCCCTCCTAAAATATTAGCCTCTATTGACAGATGCAAAGAAATTGCCAGTTTCTTTACGAACAAAATCAACAAGATCGAACTATCCTTCTCTTCCCTCCCACTCTCACTACAACCTACTCCCACCCTATACACCCTCCCCAACACTCCTAACTCTCCTTCGTCCACTTTTTCCACACCTCTTGATCCCTCTCATCCCCTCTCTGCTCTCCCCCAACAAGATACCTTTCCGAAAATAAGCCCCCCTGCTAAAAACAATGCCTCATGGAATGATTTTAGTACAGTATCTGAATCTACGATCACTAATATCATTGCCAAACTAAAACCCTTCTCCCACTCCAAAGATCCTCTTCCTGCCCTTTTGGTTCAATAACTTAAATTTATCATTGCCCCTATATGTACCAAAATCATCAACTCCTCTCTTTCCACTGGCTGTGTCCCCACCTCCCTTCAGCTTGGTCAAATCTCACCCATTCTCAAAAACACCACTGCTGACCCCAATGACCTTAACAACCTTCGCCCTATCTCTAACCTTCCATTCCTCTCTAAAGCCCTCGAAAAATGTGTCCTATTGCAATTAGAGAAACATATTGCCTCCTTCACCCTCCTTGATGTTTTTCAATCCGGCTTTAGAAAGGGATGCAGTACAGAAACTGCTATGCTAAATATCACTGACGACATTCATTGCTCCCTAGACAAAGGGGAATCCTCATTACTAATCCTCCTCGACCTCTCAGCTGCATTTGATACCGTCCACCACCCCACCCTTCTAAACACTCTCAAAGACTGGTTCGGATTAGATGGCAATGTATTCAAATGGTTCTCCTCATTCCTTCAAAACAGATCACAGCAAATCAAGCTCAGCCACTTTCTCTCTAAACGTCAACCTGTCTCACTCGGCGTCCCTCAAGGATCCATCCTCTCCCCAACCCTATTCAATCTGTTCATGGAACCTCTCACCCTCATCCTCAAACAAGCTAATACCAATTACCACCTCTATGCCGATGACACCCAATTAAATTACAAGATCAAATCCCACAAAGACATTCTCCACCTCAATGAGACCTTGACCAGAATTTAAACCTGGTTCCATCGGAACCATCTCAAACTGAACCCAAATAAAACTGAAATCATCCTTTTCTCCCCCAAAAACAACTCCCTTCCCATTCAACTCTGGATAAAGGACATCAAAGCTCTTAACTGCCCACTCTCCCCCTCTAATTCTGTCAAATCCCTAGGCATCAGTATCGACCAGAATCAAAATCTCATCCCCCACATTAAAAATGCATCCAAAAGTGCGCTTTTCACCCAGTGGCGGCTGGTGACATTTGAAAGTGGTGAGGCATACATACTGCACTGTGGGGTCGGGGGGTTCTCCCACGAGAACATTTTGAAAAAAGTGGGCAAATGATGCATTCTCAAGCACATTTGAGAAAGAGGTGGCTTGGCGAATACATCTCTGGGAGTAGTCAGACAAGTCTCTTTGCACTTGCACAGATGCATCTCTCTTCCTGCATTCATATAGGCACAGTTAATCACCCTTCCCTGACACATCACTAAGCCAGCATTCACCCATCCACATCACACAGGCACACTGCTCAACCTGCACTCACACAGACATCACTCACCCTGGACTCACACAGGCACACTGCTCACCCTGCGCTCACACAGACATCACCGTCCCTGCACTGTCACAGACATCACTCACCCAGGACTCACACAGGCACACTGCTCACCCTGAACTCACACAGACATCACTTACCCTGGACTCACACAGGCACACTGCTCACCCTGCATTCTCACAGACATCACTCACCCTGGACTCACACAGACATCACATACCCTGGACTCACACGGGCAAACTGCTCAACCTGCACTCACACAGACCATCACTCACCCGTGCACTGTCACAGACATCACTCACCCAGGACTCACACAGGCACACTGCTCAACCTGCACTCACACAGACATCACTCACCCTGGACTCACACAGACATCATATACCCTGGACTCACACAGGCACACTGCTCAACCTGCACTCACACAGACCATCACTCACCCCTGCACTGTCACAGCCATCACTCACCCAGGACTCACACAGGCACACTGCTCAACCTGCACTCACACAGACATCACTAATTCTAAAATGTGGGAACTCATTTTAGAGATGTTTATAAATAGTCACAAATTAGCATTTCCGTTTTCCCCTATGGACTTTGTACAATTTCTGTGGAAAAATATGCCATGTGGCGGAGACTCAAAGCACTGGAATGTCGAATTTGCTGCCTACACTGTCAAACCACATGCTAGTCGAGTGGTGTTTCATTAAACTCATGTGTAAGAAAGAATACATTAGTATGCTTAAGTTGAGATTAGGCTGCATTTCAATAAACTGATGCGATAATGCGGTGTCCCACAAAGCAAGTAAAAGATTTGTAATTGAACAGATATGCTGTGACATGGATGGATGGTGACACTTCACAAAATTATAAAAAACCAAAGCTTCATCTATAAAACTTCGACACAGGCACAGCAGTTCTATAATTATTAAAACATATAATACTCATGTTGAACTTCGGTCTAGGGTTAAGGGCTGCTGTTGTAAATCTCCCACTAAAGAGAATCGGGGGGAGGGGACAAAACGAATGAAAGAGTAATTTCCCCCCATTTCATATAGGATGCTACTACCTCTTCTCTCTAAATAATCACTGCGTGCTCACGCACCTTGAACACGTCCTTTTCCCACTCCAGTCACAACAGTCATTTAACTATATAGACAGATGTTCCTAAGTGAAAGTAAGGGTGAGGGAGGGATGTAATTAGTAAATGCTCACTCACAGTGTCCGGCTTTGATGTCCCCAGTTTCTTCAGCCCATCCAAAGGCAGCAGATCGGCTGAGTCATTGTCATTGTGCATGAACTAACTGCTGCACCATCTTCTTTATCCTCCTCTGTTGCTACTTGCTGCTCCCTGATCTCGGCCTCCTTCCTCCCCGAGTCTGACAGCATGCCGGTCTGCAGGTGTAGAACATCTCGGTGGCGGACCCCAGGGTGGCATCGGGCATACACTTACAGCGCTCTCTCATCCAGTCTCTCAGTCTCAGCTTTCCTTAACAGCTCCCGTCCTCATTATAAAGCAGGAGACTAGGTCTGATCCATCTGATCTCACCCAGCTCTACCGGTACGTACTCAGAGAGTTTAGGCGGGGCCGCGGGGAGTACAGTTTGGCTTTGTTTTTTTTTTTGTAGTTAACTTCTCTAAGTGCCACATCGGGGCTTGCCGTGCCCTGTCGCTCATCCTAGTGGCATCCTCAGACTGGTGGTCTTGCAGCAGGGCAGCTTTCATGAGCTGCTCATTGACACTCTCGCACCTCTCAAAGAGAGCCCGCAGCCTTGCTTGAAGGAGACTTTTCCTGCTGAAAGGTTAGCCTGTCTCCTCAAATCCCTGTGGTGGGATAAATTAGCACGCACTGGCAGCACATCATGACTGGTGGGCAGAAGACGTGCGCCCCCCGACTCCGTCACCTTCCTCTACAGAGTCTGACCTCGGCCGTCAGGATGAGAGCGCAGCCGAGGGACCAGTGTGATGGGAGGAGAGACAAGACCATCTGGCAGGGCCCTTGGTGCGACCTGAAGTGTTGAACTCCCGCATCTACACTTCCGACAGCCGGCCATAATCAAATGCGTCATCAGTCAGGCCACAGCGACATAACCAGTGCACGGACAGCTCCTAGAGGCACGCACGGTCAAAAAAGTGATCAATCTCTGGATTCTGCGCTGTGTTTAGATGATGTCAAGGTGGGAGACAGAACAACGGCCTGTTTTAGGAAGTTAGAGTCATTATTAGGAGGTCAGAGACTACAAATGTAAGGGCTTTCCTTAATAACAGCCTGGAAGTTTACAACTGCTCGGGTGCCTGCACTCACTGACGTTTCCTTCCAAATCATACTCATTGCAGAACCGACCCCTTGTGGATGTAAAAGTCGGAATCAATCAGGCCATCCTAATTATAAGTATTTTTCTGGCTGGCGAAGCCCCTTGCAGCTTAGGCTCAACCTATTAATACACATGGTCCTTTCCTGGAAATGTCCTCGGGGCCACTCCAACCTTCTGTTTGATGGTCTTGCAGCAGGGCAGCTTTCATGAACTGCTCACTGACACTCTCGCAGGCGCAGCAATCTTCCAGGCCTCGCTGACGCTGTGGCCGGGCCCGGGACACCCAGCGCTGGAGTCTGATGCGGGTTTCTGTGCAGCGCTCCTCGTACCAGTGGTGGGCCTAGTTTAAATTCTTCTAGCAAGCGCGGCGGTAACTCAGCCAATCTTGGCGCAGCATAACATCGCCACTGCGCCAGGATTGGTTAACGAGCAGGGCTAATACTGCCCGTAGTGAGACCCGGCTCCCCCGGGTCTCTGCCTGTGTTCGTGCTAGCGGAGGAGGAGGAGGGGAGGGGCTACTGCATGTGTGCGCATGCGTGGGCAAGTCTAAAAAATGACTTGTCCTAAATACGCACACACTGCAGCTACCCTCCCTGCCACGCTGCTATCTGTTGCCTGCCTGCCACTCATTAGACACTGCCGCAGGCCCGCCCCCCACACCCTTCCGCGATCATGATAAGGTCACTAGTTAGTGACTTACTCCGACCGGTTCCGACCTCAAAATAAATCATTGATTATGACTGCCGGCGCTGCGCTCGTAATTTATATTTTTTGGTATGCGCTCGCAGTGTCAGTGATGTGACGGTCGTCCATGGCTAGTGGGGCAACGCCCCAACGCCCCCAATGGACGAACCGCCACTGTTTTCACACTTCTCCACCTCAAGAAACTTAAACCATTTATTCCAGCAGACGATTTCAAACTTGTTGTCCAATCGCTTGTCCTTTCCAGGATTGACTATGGCAACGCCACTTTGGCTGGCACCCCTAAAATCCATCTTGCTCCGATTAAATCTGTCCACAATCTAGCTGAGAGACTCATCTCTGAATGTAAAAAATTTGATCACATCTCCCCTGTCCTCAAAAATCTCAATTGGCTCCCAATAGAAGGAAGATCCACCTACAAAATTGCCTGCATCACTCACAAAGCTCTTCATCAAAACACCCCTTCTTACCTTACAACGAAACTACACAAAGCAGGTTGCTCCAGGTTCCTTAGGAGCACAAACTCCCTTGTCTTGATCCCACCCAGACTCAAATGTCAAAAGACACAATCCTGTGCGTTCTCTGGTAACGCTCCTACAATTTGGAACTCTCTCCCTAAGGATCTTCGCTGCAACCCCTCTTACCCTCTCTTCAAAAAGGAACTCAAAGTACTCCTTCTCAACAAATACTGGGGTATCTAATGTTACTGACTCTGAACATGTCCACCACTCTCTCTTCCCTTGTCCGCTCCTCTTCCCACCCCCTCTCAATCCATTCATTTTTCTCACTCCCCTCACTTCCCCCCTCTCTATCCTAACTTTTAATATTCACTTTCCACTTAATGTTATCTCTCTGTTTCTTTGCCCCCTTAGCCCTGTTGAATGCATTATCATACTGTAACTCTTTTTTGCTTAATTGTTAATTTTATCTCATTATGTTCACCATCCTTGTAAAGCGCTCTGATACTCTTGGGTCCAGTAGCGCTATATAAAACCTTTGAAATAAATAAAATAAATAAATTGGAGATTTTTATGAGGCGGGGGTCTGATTCCGTTGTATGATGACCTCGCATGGCAGTATAATCTACCTAATTCTCAATTTTTTAAATATCTTCAGATTTGCGATTTCCTTAGCTGGAAGAATATGGTCTTGACACCTAACTCTCTGGTCGAGGCTGTACGACGTCATTTAAAATTTGGGGGTTATATAAAATAGTGCTATCAACTAGACTGGATGATTTGGAGAAACAAAACTCGTATTGGTCGGCAATTTTGGGGGAACAAGTCTTACCTATAAAGAACGCCATTGTTAGATCTGGGGAAGTTCACCTATCTGCTGAATTAAAAGCTCATTTTTTTAAAACAGTATTCAACTTGTATTATACTCCTGATCGTATGCTCAAATGGGGAGATTGTTATGATGGTAAATGTTTTCGGTGTAGTGGGGACAATGCGGATAGTCCCCATATATTTTATAGTTGTGTTTAATTGTCCAGCTTGCATGATATTGAAAAATTCCTGTCCAAAATTCTTGGTACCTCATTTAATATTACTCTGGATTTAATGTTATTAGGAATAGGCCAAGCTGTTAAAAAGGGGAATACCTTGTATACAAAACAGGGGGAAGTGGAGGGGGGTCTATGGGTTGTTTTATTGACCTCTATATCTCAAACCCTATCAAAATCAGAAAAATACAGGAGATATAAAGTCAGACTATGTGTTGTACTTAATCTAAAAACTACACTGGGTCATGGAGAACACCAAAGATTACATTTGGCTGAAAACTCCCATCAGACCACCATTATGGCGGAGTATCGTCACGTGGGATACGGATGGTGAATCCAAATCTTACCCAACCCATCAGGTGATGGTGTAGAGATGGATTATAACGTAACCAACTAGCCGCAATGTATCTTTTAGGTGGTGATGGTGTGCAAAGTGAAAGAAGTGTATGCTAAAATTAACTACTGTAACAGAAAATATGTTTAATAGGTACTATTACAGTGTTAAGGTTAAAATAACGCCCCATAGTGTGAAAATATAACTATGTGAAGGCGCGGTGCAGTGTGGTCGTCATGTTTCAGCTTAGTGGACAAATTATGTCCAGCTTTCTTCAGGACCGTGATGTATTAACACTGCTAATGTCAGTGAACAACTAGTGTGATATGTGAAACAAGAAAAGTATCAAGTCAAAAATAATCCTACCAGAAACTTGGATCCCCAATGTAGTCTGGAGGAAAATGGAATAGTTATCCCTTCCTGTGGAAAGAATTATATACAAAATACGTGATATAAAGCTGTGTTTTTCCAAAACACCAATAAAGCAGAGAGAAAAAGTATAAACAACACATATAGTGAAGACAAGCATAATGTCTACTTCACTAAACAGAGGCAATAGTCCTCCTGCATTTGCATGCCATGTTTGTGTCTGCAATTGTCTACTCACCCAGCTTTATGTGGGAAGATGCCTCACCTCACCCGGCACCCACTCGGGCAAATGAGGCCCGCTCTGTTTGAAAAAATGGAAGAGGTAGTGGAACACCTTGCATTACAGGGATAATATAATTGCATTAGATTCCCATCAAGACTTCCAGAAAGATTTTCAAAACAACCTCCAGTTGCTCACACAAAAAGGACACCTCAGACCAATGACTGAACCCCAGCAGGTCCAGATCAGAGACTAAGTCTCATCTTTTAAAAATAGAATCAGTCTACCCAATCTACCCCAATTTTTTTAAAATCCCCAAGATTCGTAAGAAACTCAAACTGGTGACAACGCAGTATTTTGCTGAAAACACAGGCACGGTGGTGTCACCTTCCACCCTATGGGAGGCATACAAAACAGTCCTCAGGGGGGCGGCCATTGCAGCGATTACGGGACACAAACGGGACTCACGAAAGGAACTCACGGACCTGGAACTTGCACTCGACACGGCCAATAATGCCCATATGACAGATCCCTCCCCGTCCAAGGCACACACCCTCATGGTTCGGCAGCAACAATACCTAGCACACCTCAAAACGACAGAGAAAGGATATATCGCAAACACTAGACATAGAATTTACGATGTGGGCGACAAAGCAGGTCGTATGCTGGCATGGCTAGATAAGAGAGGGAATGGAGCGAGAGGTATTCATAGGCTCAATACAGAGGAAGGGCGGACACTGGTACACCCAGAAGAAATAGTTTGCGAATTAGCACGACACTATCAGGCAATATACACACCGGAACGGAGGGTCACACGACAAATGGCGACGGTAACACTCGCGGACATTACCATCCCCAGCATTGCACAAGAAGACAGAGACACCCTAGAACTGGACCCGACAGAGGAAGAAATCCAGCTGGCGATCCAGGCGTTACAGTCCGGTAAAGCACTAGGCCCCAATGGGATACCGGTAGAGTGGTACAAATCCATGGCTCCAGACCTCAGTGCCCCATTACTGGCCATGTATTTAGAGAGTAGGAACAGACTAGAGCTGCCGCTGGATCAACGCACGGCCACGATTGTAACAATACCAAAGCCGGGGAAACCCCCGACAGAGTGTACCTCGTACCGCCCGATATCATTATTGAACATCGAGGCCAAGATACTAGCGAAACTTCTAGCTACCCGCTTGCTGCCCCACCTCAGTACCTTAATCCACCCTGACCAGTCGGGCTTTATGCCCCACCGAAGCACTGCGATGAATCTCAGAAGAGTACACGGAGTGTTAGCCCGAACGCACCTCCTCACGGAGCGGGCTGTGATCCTCTCTCTCGACGCCAAAATGGCGTTCGACCTGGTAGAGTGGGAATACCTCTTCGTGGTACTGGAACGCATGGGAATTGGGCCGAAATACATAACATGGATACGGTTGCTTTATACGAAACCCATCGCACAGGTAGTAGCCAATGGCCACATATCACCGAGATTCCCTCTGGGCAGGGGGACTAGACAGGGCTGCCCCCTGTCCCCCCTGCTCTTCGCACTGGTGCTTGAACCCTTGGCCATCCAGATCAGATCGACACCCCTGTTCACAGGCATCAAATGGGAGGAGGGATGGGAGGACAAAGTCTCGCTATACGCAGACGACATGCTCATCTACATGACCGCACCCGAGACCGGCATCCCGGCCCTGCTAGACCTATGTGACACGCATGGGCGCACATCGGGCTACACTCTCAACTGGTCGAAATCCACCATATATATGTTAAAAGGCCCAACGCCGAGACTGCAAGGGAACTATCCACTGCTTACGACATCGACCTCTTTCAAGTACTTAGGTATCATCATCACGAGCGGGGAAGCAGACTTTTTTGTTAATAACCTAAAACCACCCATAGATCGCCTGCGGGCAGATGTTAAACATTGGGCGGCCCTCCCTCTGACCCTACTGGGCAGGGCGGCATTGTACAAGATGATGGCCCTCCCGAGACTCCTCTATGTCCTGGAGAATACTCCACACCTAGTGCCACCGCGTTACTTCCAACAGATTGTTGCGCTGGTCACTGTCCTGCTCTGGAATACAGGCCCGGCGCGCATAGCGTACGACAAGCTGGTAAAAAGCTGGTACGAGGGGGGCATAGCGCTCCCCAACATTCAGCTATATTACTGGGCGGCCCAACTCAAAATTATAAACTACTGGATCCACGCCCCAAAAGACGACCCGGCCTATCGGGCGGATTGGTCACAACTTGGGACGGACTGTATACTGTCCGTGCTCTACAACAAGTCACAACTGAAGACCCTAATTGGTCCGACCAAACACACGGCGGCGCTATGGCACATGGCACAGGCCCGTCTGGGGTGGGCAGGCCGAATCACCAAAATGACGCCCTTGTGGGACACGAAGGCATTGGGGAACCTGAGAGGCTGTAAGGGGTTTGAGCGGTGGGATTCCATAGGTATCTCTACAGTAGGGGACCTCTGGGACAATGACTCAGTAATACCGTTTCCGCACCTGCAACAGCAATACAACCTCGGACCTACAGAAACGTTTCGATATGTCCAAATTAGGCATGCATTACTACAGGCAATCCCCACTGGCACCACACTACCGGAATCCTCTCCATTGGAGGATAGACTGCTAACGGAATTCATGCTCCAAAGCGCCACCTCCCTCACATATAAAAAACTGATCAACAATCTCAAAGACCCAACGCTAAAGCTCAAAGAAAAATGGGAGGGGGAGCTAGGTGAGACAGACGAATTTGAATGGAATGAGGCGCTGGCCTCCCCGAAGGAGGTGGGAATCTCTAGTAAGCTCAGACTGGTACAACTTAAAATCCTACACCGCATCTACTACACCAGGACACTGTTACATAAAATACAGAGAGCACTACACCCCTTCTGTTTGAGAGGCTGCGGGGAGGAGGGGACACTGATCCACACACTATGGGAATGCCCACAAATACGCGAATTCTGGAGACAGGTGCTCCGATCCATCTCCCAGGCCCTTAAACTTTCCATATTGCCTGAACCGCGTAAATGCCTTTTAAACATCTGGGACCCCAATGATCTGGGTAGGTATGAACTGATTTGGGCCTCACTGGCTATGACAGTGGCTAAGCGGGATATAGCACAGAAATGGGGGGCGCCAGACGTACCCACCGCCAGTAGATGGGCTAAAAACATGGACATCTTAATGGTGACAGAGAGAGCGGTTTATGTACTTCGGGCTGCGCCCCGGAAGTGGAACAAAGTTTCGGCGGCGTGGAACATGTACAGAGGGGAACTCTGTGAGCCTTTACCAGAGGGAGAGGACTTAGACTCGGAGGGGGAGGAGGAGTAACTGAACGGATGCGGGGCAGTGGCCGCAATAACAGGACAATGTTACATTGGCGGCACTAACCTGGCCTTACACTGCAGTACAAGTGGAGACACAGACTAATACGAGATGTGGGTGACACAAAGGGGTTGCGATGACACATGGTTGGGGGGGTAAGTTGGGAAGTTTGTTGATAATGTTCTCAATGAAAAGGGATAGCGCCATCGCTGATATTTGAGGGAGGGATTAATACAGGACTGCAATTTATGCAATGTAACTTACAATTGATGTATATACGAGACTCGTGAAGCCGCAGGCGACTCAGACCTTGTTACGGAAATGTCGCTCATCAATTACCAAAATGTTAATTTATACGAACTGTAACGATTACCGAATGGAAGTATGCAACTGACTAATCACTATTCCTTCCTGTCAATAAAGTTTAAAAAAAAAAAAAAATAGAATCAGATGTAAAGCTAAAGGAACCACTCCAGAGAAGTTCAAAGTTATACGGTTTAAGAGTTTAGAAAGGCAGTTCCTGGGAAAACAGCAAAAAGGTTGAATATGCTCGATTTTGCCCCTGTACTCACCTCTCCGTCGGTACCCCTCGCCTGCTTCCAAGTGGGAGTGGAGGTACCGAACGGGAGGAAAGCGCGTCTTTTTAAACCCGAGCTAATTGGTTTCAATATGGCCCACCTGCGGGAAACAAGGCACACTGCTCCAGACCGCGCAGGGTCAGAGGCATGGAGACTAACCCGCTGCCTCTAGCGCATGAGTAATCGTCAGCCAGGTATCTCTCGCGCATGCGCACCTGAGAACAGAAGTGTTGCGCATGCTCCGCGGAGTGACAGAAGTTACTGGTACAGCGCTCGGCAGTTCTTATAACTATTAACAAATGTAAACTCAATTTCTACAATACCAACACTGATTCAAAGTTCGTGCAGGCACTTGAAATACGAGCGAAAACATGATTTAAAACCCGGAATAGAAGATTTATAAAAATATCGTAAATCGGCATGTCAGTGCAAGCGCACAGAAATTCATCAATGTTGAGTGCTGGCATTAGGTGTAAAGATGTATGCATAGCCATAGGCTCATAAAGGCAATTATCATTAAATTATGACAACGATGGAGCCTGATATTGGAAATGTATTAGATAGCACCCTAAGATTCAGGAAAAAGCAAGGAAAAATAAAGAGTGCAAAACATCGTTGCGCTCCACATGTACTACACAGATGTCCTATATAAGGGCTTTTGATGGAATTAAAATTATAGGGTGCCCACAATTATCTCGTATATAATGGGGAACTGATCATGTGCTCTCAATCAAACTGGAAAGTAAGAATGCACTGAAGTGCATCCCAACAGAGTTTAAGGCCTGTCACAACTAAGTACAAGGATAAGGGAAGCAGTTATCAATAACACATCGTGGAGCATGATGCTCTGGATGTATTTAACTCAATGCTGGGGGCTAGGCCAGGCAAAATACTGAGTACATCATACACCAGATATGAGCAACCGATGTCTGGTACATAGGCATCATATCTCAAAAGTCTCCTGTTGGATAACCAACTGTTCATATGTCAGAAGAAAAAGGAGTGAAAATAGATGGCCTATAACGAGATCCAAGATATATAATCGTTGAGGCCCCTGCTGTCACTTTTGAGGGAGAAAATCCACTTTTGTTCTTTAATATAGAAGAATCTAGAAATGTCGCTAATATGGGGTGGAATGATCGGCTGTTCTAGAACCACCCACCTCATGTCTTCTGCTGTATGTTTATGAGTGAGAAAGTGGTCAGTCAAGCGAGTAGACTGTTTATGGCACCGAATTGTGCTCTTATGCTCGCTGATCCTGAGTTTGATTTTACGGGTAGTATACCCGATGTACCTTAGAGAGCAAGGACATGTGACCATATATATAACTCTCTCAGAATTACAATTGGTGTGTTTCTTCAGAAGCCATAACTTGCCAGTACCTAGGTCTACTTTGTCCGTTTTTATAGTTTGGGGACAGGCATTACAGGAACCACATGGATAGTGGCCCTGTACTGGTGGGAGATCCCAGAGTGTGGCTGGTCTGTCTTTCACTGGAATCCTAGGTCTGGTATGAACCAGACTATCACGTAAGCTGGGTGCTCTTTTAAAAGAGAACAATGGTAAAGGTATGTGATTGTCCGTGATGTTGAGGATTTCCCAGTGCTTGCGTATTGTCTTTTGGATTTTGTTAGAATGAACATTGAATGTGCTAACAAAAGTTAGTCTTTCCAAAGGAGGTTTAGCAGGTCTTTTTTCCAGGAGTGCCTCCCGGTTATTGTTCGAGGCACGTTTCCAAGCCCTTCTGACCAGATGTTTGGGATATTGTCTATCCAGTAAATGACTAGACAATGTGGTTACGTGTTTCTCAAAGAGTTCTTTAGACAAACAGTTTCTTCTCACCGAAGAAACTGACCCACTGGATCTAGAAATGTCGCTAATATGGGGTGGAATGATCGGCTGTTCTAGAACCACCCACCTCATGTCTTCTGCTGTATGTTTATGAGTGAGAAAGTGGTCAGTCAAGGGAGTAGACTGTTTATGGCACCGAATTGTGCTCTTATGCTCGCTGATCCTGAGTTTGATTTTACGGGTAGTATACCCGATGTACCTTAGAGAGCAAGGACATGTGACCATATATATAACTCTCTCATAATTACAATTGGTGTGTTTCTTCAAAAGCCATAACTTACCAGTACCTAGGTTCCACTACCTCT
Organism: Lissotriton vulgaris; assembly: GCF_964263255.1. Lineage (NCBI taxonomy): Eukaryota > Metazoa > Chordata > Amphibia > Caudata > Salamandridae > Lissotriton > Lissotriton vulgaris. The sequence goes on along the minus strand of NC_141691.1, from coordinate 669,891,122 downwards.
TCCATTTTTTCAAACAGAGCGGGGCCTCATTTGCCCGAGTGGGTGCCGGGTGAGGTGAGGCATCTTCCCACATAAAGCTGGGTGAGTAGACAATTGCAGACACAAACATGGCATGCAAATGCAGGAGGACTATTGCCTCTGCTCGGTGAAGTAGACATTATGCTTGTCTTCACTATATGTGTTGTTTATACTTTTTCTCTCTGCTTTATTGGTGTTTTGGAAAAACACAGCTTTATATCACGTATTTTGTATATAATTCTTTCCACAGGAAGGGATAACTATTCCATTTTCCTCCAGACTACATTGGGGATCCAAGTTTCTGGTAGGATTATTTTTGACTTGATACTTTTCTTGTTTCACATATCACACTAGTTGTTCACTGACATTAGCAGTGTTAATACATCACGGTCCTGAAGAAAGCTGGACATAATTTGTCCACTAAGCTGAAACATGTCGACCACACTGCACCGCGCCTTCACATAGTTATATTTTCACACTATGGGGCGTTATTTTATCCTTAACACTGTAATAGTACCTATTAAACATATTTTCTGTTACAGTAGTTAATTTTAGCATACACTTCTTTCACTTTGCACACCATCACCACCTAAAAGATACAATGTGGCTAGTTGGTTACGTTATAATCTATCTCTACACCATCACCTGATGGGTTGGGTAAGATTTGGATTCACCATCCGTATCCCACGTGACGATACTCCGCCATAATGGTGGTCTGATGGGAGTTTTCAGCCAAATGTAATCTTTGGTGTTCTCCATGACCCAGTGTAGTTTTTAGATTAAGTACAACACATAGTCTGACTTTATATCTCCTGTATTTTTCCGAATACCTTGTATAAACATGGGGGCATATTTACAATTACTGGCGCATACCTGCAAATTAGCAGGGATGTGCCAGTAATTGTGCGCCATGGCTCCGCCACCCATGATGTGCCGCATTTACAATGCAGCGCACCATGGGGTAAAAACGGCACAGATGCGTGATGCATCTGTGCGGTAAAGGTGTCGAATTGCTGGAGTTGCGTCGCAAGCGCGACGCAGCTCCAGCAATGCTCTGGGGGGCCCATTCTATTAATGCTGCGTCAAGCCAAACGCCTGCTTCAAGCAGGCGCAGGGTTTTGACGTAGCATTGCCCTAAAAGTGACTGAGTGAAATCTTGTAGATTTCACTCAGCCACTTTTAGGAGGAGTTCCTGCGCAGAAACGCCTCCCCCTGCACCGGAACACCTCCTTAAGGCACAGGGCTTTACAACGTGACGCGTCTCCCAGATGTGTCACCTTGTAAATAGCCCACACCATGGCGCATCTTTTGCGCAACTGCTGCATCACAAAAGTGACGCAGCGGCGGCGCAAAAGAGGCGCAAGGGGCTTGTAAATCTGCCCCATGGTTTTTTTCTGTCTATTGCCATGACTGCTGCACGATTATTCATAGCTTCTGATTGGCTCTAACCAGAGCCCCCTGCGTTTGAGGTTTGGTGGGCCAAACTGTATAATTTATTTAATTTAGAATGGAGTTTGTATTCTATAAAGGGGGCAAGAAAGCGTAAACTTGGTATGTACATATGGGGGGCCTTCAATGATTACATGAATGTATGATGTATAATTGCAATGCTTGAAGGCTTTATGATTATTGTTTTGCCTTCTCTACTTTTGGCAACTGTGGAATAATAAATAAATAAGTTAAAAAAAAAGTAAAAGAGTAGGGCTGAGGCCATTGGCCAACCTTTTGATACACATATCTCTGTGGCTGACATCCAGGTGTGAACCTAGTCACTCCCATGGACTGTGATGTTGGGCTATCAGATATGGTGTTGTTCCTGCTGTGACACAGGGCAGAGCAGTGGGCACTTTAAAAGAAAGTAGACCCCCAACACAACCTTCAAAGACTCCAACTCTAAATCTCATTTGGTGTCCGGTAATGGACTATTAGAAAGAGAGCTTGAGACCCCAAAAATTATCAATTGCATTTAGATGGGCTGTGTGAGGAGGGGTGTGTGGGCTGTCAATGGACAGACCTCTTCCAGTATCTAAGATCCCGGGCGGCAGTTGCATTTGTATCCCTAGAATGGAGGCGGTGCCTGCGCAGGCACTGCCGTCGGGATTACAATGTCCCTGTCCCACAGCCTTTTCATGGCAGTCTAACAAGAAAAGGTTGTCGGAAACAAGAATTTGTGGGCCCGAGTAAAGTGGCCCTGGGAACACATGTAGTGCCCTCAATCACATCCATGCACCGTATGCCAGGCACCACATGGTACCTGACATACGATGCATGAATGTGGAAAAAAGTGCACTCCAACACTGCGGCTTGTGTTGCGGTCCTTTTCCTCGGCCGCAGCACAAGCTACAATGTTAAAGTGCACTTTTTCAGATTCAGATTCAGACCCAGGTCCCATTGTGATAGAGCTGTCAGACCACCCGTATGCTTGTCGAAGGTCTCCTGACCGCCACAACTGTGGTCATTGGTCTGACTTTGGGCCATCGTAATGAGGCCCATAGTTTCTCAGGGAGCTCAGCTGTCCTGACAAAAATCAGTTCTATGGACTTGAATCTGCAGCTATTCTTTATTTCGATACTGAATCTAAAGCAGGGAAGGCTGATGATATTTTGCTCGCCTTAAAGAAATTTGGGTTAAACAGCTATTAATGGTTATTAATGGATTGAAATAGATTGGGTCAAAGCACATGTTATTTTGTGCGTTGCACTGGAAAGACATGGTTCATCCTACTGGTTCAAGAAGTTCCTAGATAAATATAATTGGCGTCACCAAGCAGTTCCAAGATGCAGTTGTAATCTGCAGTTCTAATCAGCTGGAATTAAGTCATTTTGTTTGAATTTACGCAAAATATGTAGTATGCCAGCAAAGGGATCCAGAATAAATCATTGGTGACTGGTCACCTGGAATTTTCAGTGCAACATGTCAATGGGTTCATGAACAGTCTAAGTAGCAAGTTCTGATGAGAAGAATTTTGAACCCAGTACAAATTCACAGCCCATGGTTATGTCTTAGTCCATGGATCCTTATTTAGAGTGGCATGCTGAGCCCATTATAACAGCCAGGTACAGTAACTGCATATGCTTGATTGGGATGTGCAATTGTACCATGATTTTATGGGGTATCATTTTGCACGCATAGATGGTAAATAATTAACTGGTATACATGTTCTTTCATTTTTTGACCTGAGTTTTGCTACCAGCTTTTAGATGTTAATAAATGGTTACATTTTTTCTTGCCGATAATTTGGTATTACAGCATTGGTAATGCAGTAATATGCCTGTACGTATATTTTAAATGTAGAAAAATAATCTGAATACTGTGCAAATGTCTAATTTTTACCCATTTTTAAAAGAAGCCACAATCGTCTTGTATGATTATTACACGTAGTCTGCCATATCTGAAGGCCAATCATTATTATATAATACCTTGGGGGTTTACAAATAATTCCCAACGTTACTGCTTGAAAACTATTGAATTCCTTTGTAATCCATTTTGGTTTAAGGTTAGTAACTTCATAGCTAACAAATTTCCAGATTGCTTATGTGTGACATTTCTATGGTTTTAGTCTGTGTGTGAATGATATTCTACTGTGAAATGTGTGATTTTGGTGTGACACTTTCTCACAAGCAATTCAAAGCAATGGCCAGTATTTTAGTGACAAGTGAAATTTCGGGGTCGGAAGGAATTAATTGCATGGTGCCTCCACCTCAAGCACCAAACCCCACTGGTGCAATCTTACATACGCATACTCCACATGAGGTATAATATAATACATTTACTATCAAATTTCGTACATCCAAACGCACTTCATTGTTAATAGTTCAAGGTGTGCAGTCTGTTATTATTAAACTGCTCCATAGGTTCAAGTGAAGTCATCATCAAATTTCCAAAATTACAGCCAAAACGTATTTCAGGGACCACCATCAAGTCCTACATCTCACATACATCCAGAGTCTGTAAGTTTCAAAATGCCTATCCAAAGATCTCAGATATAGCTACCTCCACAAATTTAGCGCTAGATAAGGTACCTCATCAGAGTTTAGTCAAAGGTTCACTACTTTCCAGGAAAGAACCCCTCATAGCCACTGACAGTTTAGTCCCCCACTCCTCTTGGTATCAGGACCACCGGGTTAACGCATTCTCACCTGCAGTGCGGGTGCACTGGCTAGGCTGCTGCTGTGTGACTGCTGACCTGGAGGTCTGAGCAGAGCACCTAGCACCACAAGGTGCTTGTCTAAGCCTCAGCCTCCAAGCTTATTCTTGGAATGCTACTACCCTAGAGACACACTGTGTTAAAACTTCAGATAGTATACATAGTTACAAGCCAGGTCCATAGAAGGTTTCCATGGCAGCCACAGTCACTTGTCTGGGAGTGGTCCACACTGCCAGGGAGCAGGCACGGCCTCCAGATGAAGCTATTCAATGATGGCTCTACACATGCCATGGCTGAGATCACATCACCTCGTAAAATACTGCAGTTTACCTAATTATTAGTGACAATGTAATTCAGTGTGGTGATACAGAGTCATCCACTATAATGCATTAAACTGACGTCTTAGTAGGGCAGTAATTGTATCGTCCGGATCTAGCCACAAGGTAATATATCCCTCTACATAATAACTACACCAACACAGCAAGAGTAACTGTTTTAGGAAGGAGAGGAAAAGGTCAAGTGTAAATAAAGCTAGAACAATACAGCAAGAGTGTCCAGAGGAGGAGCGGGAAAGAGGAGCAAGGTGGAACATAGGTGCAATCTGGACAGCTGTTTTTAGTTCTTTCCAAAACAATAGTTGATCAGGATTAAGTCTAAGTTTAACTGATAGATGGTTTCAGCAACTCTGTACTAGGTGAGAGAAGGAATGTTTAATTGTCTTAGAGTGTTTTGATTTTTGGGTTGACAGAGGAGACAGGCTTTACTTCTGGAGCCTGTTTGTCCTCATGGAAGGTGTAGTTTGTTCTTAGGAGAGTAGGGACGGCAAGGTTGATGGCCCTTAAGGCCTTATATGCTATGTTTACGAAACGTCTGGTTTCTACAGTCGCCAATGGAGACTTCTCAGGATGGGTGAGGTGTAATCAGATAGCCTAGCCACTCTGAGAACGGAAACTGCTATATGCAGGATGGACTTAAGAGAAGCTACAATCATTTTGTGTAGGATATATTGGACAGCATGCCGTCAGTTTCTGAAAGCTCAGACTTGCGGAGAACCCCTGATGTCCATAAATCCCTGCACATATGTGTCAGGTAGATGATGCACCTGTAAGAGGAACCAGGGGAATCAGTTTGAAGGGGTATGTGAAACCCAGGACTTGACTTTCCTTATATATTAATCCATCCTAGGTTATAGTACTATGAGGTGGATTCAAACGCTTTGTGGCTGTACCGAAAGTAGAAATATGGCAGTTAGGAATGGGAATGTGGTGGAGAGAGTAAGTTAGAAATTCTAGTTAAATAGATAGATTTAGGCTTACCTGTTCTACTGGCAGAGTGAGCAGTGATGGGTCCTGATCAGACCAGGATACTAGGTGAGAACAAGGCCTGGGTGTAATTTCCATTACAGCAGCATATTTAGTCATAATCTCTGCCATTTTGTGTTACAAAAATGTAACGTAATTCCAGAGATTATGTCATTACTCTACATTACGTAATGAGAGAAACGTGTTTGTGTAAAAAAAAAAAAACGAATATGAGAACAATGGAGCAATGTGATTGAACTGAATGCAAATAGGACTTTTCTTAAACATGGGAATTGGAAATCAACTGGAAAAATTATTTTGAGCTGATCGCTCAAATACATTTTTTGCTTTTAGTTTTTTTAGGAGGATTGCCATAGAGACTGTGAGGCTATTGTACATACAACATTAACATACTCTTCTTCTCCTGGAGACTCTTCTCTGCTTTGTTTAGCTCTTGTATTTACAACAAGGGGTGGTGAGGGACAGAGTCTCTGAATTAAGCAGAAAGCTCTCACCCAGTCAAGAGATCAGGGCTAGATCCAACACCGTTTTTTAGCTCACTGCACCATCCCAGTTTCAGAACCTGGCTGTATGCAAATTAGTCTGTTCCTGTCCCAGTGCATGATGGGAACAGGGCAAACCAAACTACAAAAGCCAATTCTTACACTGGGAAGGGAACAAGCTCCCGGGGACCGGTTTCTGGCATTACAGCCGTCTTCGGCCCGGTTTGCTTGAATCCTGATGGTGCAATGAGCAAGGGTCTCACATCTGAGAATACCCTTCCACGCTTAGGGTGGACAAAAATATTTACAACAAGGGGTGGTGAGGGACAGAGTCTCTGAATTAAGCAGAAAGCTCTCACCCAGTCAAGAGATCAGGGCTAGATCCAACACCGTTTTTTAGCTCACTGCACCATCCCAGTTTCAGAACCTGGCTGTATGCAAATTAGTCTGTTCCTGTCCCAGTGCATGATGGGAACAGGGCAAACCAAACTACAAAAGCCAATTCTTACACTGGGAAGGAAACAAGCTCCCGGGGACCGGTTTCTGGCATTACAGCCGTCTTCGGCCCGGTTTGCTTGAATCCTGATGGTGCAATGAGCAAGGGTCTCACATCTGAGAATACCCTTCCACGCTTAGGGTGGACAAAAATATTTACAACAAGGGGTGGTGAGGGACAGAGTCTCTGAATTAAGCAGAAAGCTCTCACCCAGTCAAGAGATCAGGGCTAGATCCAACACCGTTTTTTAGCTCACTGCACCATCCCAGTTTCAGAACCTGGCTGTATGCAAATTAGTCTGTTCCTGTCCCAGTGCATGATGGGAACAGGGCAAACCAAACTACAAAAGCCAATTCTTACACTGGGAAGGAAACAAGCTCCCGGGGACCGGTTTCTGGCATTACAGCCGTCTTCGGCCCGGTTTGCTTGAATCCTGATGGTGCAATGAGCAAGGGTCTCACATCTGAGAATACCCTTCCACGCTTAGGGTGGACAAAAATATTTACAACAAGGGGTGGTGAGGGACAGAGTCTCTGAATTAAGCAGAAAGCTCTCACCCAGTCAAGAGATCAGGGCTAGATCCAACACCGTTTTTTAGCTCACTGCACCATCCCAGTTTCAGAACCTGGCTGTATGCAAATTAGTCTGTTCCTGTCCCAGTGCATGATGGGAACAGGGCAAACCAAACTACAAAAGCCAATTCTTACACTGGGAAGGAAACAAGCTCCCGGGGACCGGTTTCTGGCATTACAGCCGTCTTCGGCCCGGTTGGCTTGAATCCTGATGGTGCAATGAGCAAGGGTCTCACATCTGAGAATACCCTTCCACGCTTAGGGTGGACAAAAATATTTACAACAAGGGGTGGTGAGGGACAGAGTCTCTGAATTAAGCAGAAAGCTCTCACCCAGTCAAGAGATCAGGGCTAGATCCAACACCGTTTTTTAGCTCACTGCACCATCCCAGTTTCAGAACCTGGCTGTATGCAAATTAGTCTGTTCCTGTCCCAGTGCATGATGGGAACAGGGCAAACCAAACTACAAAAGCCAATTCTTACACTGGGAAGGAAACAAGCTCCCGGGGACCGGTTTCTGGCATTACAGCCGTCTTCGGCCCGGTTTGCTTGAATCCTGATGGTGCAATGAGCAAGGGTCTCACATCTGAGAATACCCTTCCACGCTTAGGGTGGCCAAAAATATTTACAACAAGGGGTGGTGAGGGACAGAGTCTCTGAATTAAGCAGAAAGCTCTCACCCAGTCAAGAGATCAGGGCTAGATCCAACACCGTTTTTTAGCTCACTGCACCATCCCAGTTTCAGAACCTGGCTGTATGCAAATTAGTCTGTTCCTGTCCCAGTGCATGATGGGAACAGGGCAAACCAAACTACAAAAGCCAATTCTTACACTGGGAAGGAAACAAGCTCCCGGGGACCGGTTTCTGGCATTACAGCCGTCTTCGGCCCGGTTTGCTTGAATCCTGATGGTGCAATGAGCAAGGGTCTCACATCTGAGAATACCCTTCCACGCTTAGGGTGGACAAAAATATTTACAACAAGGGGTGGTGAGGGACAGAGTCTCTGAATTAAGCAGAAAGCTCTCACCCAGTCAAGAGATCAGGGCTAGATCCAACACCGTTTTTTAGCTCACTGCACCATCCCAGTTTCAGAACCTGGCTGTATGCAAATTAGTCTGTTCCTGTCCCAGTGCATGATGGGAACAGGGCAAACCAAACTACAAAAGCCAATTCTTACACTGGGAAGGAAACAAGCTCCCGGGGACCGGTTTCTGGCATTACAGCCGTCTTCGGCCCGGTTTGCTTGAATCCTGATGGTGCAATGAGCAAGGGTCTCACATCTGAGAATACCCTTCCACGCTTAGGGTGGCCAAAAATATTTACAACAAGGGGTGGTGAGGGACAGAGTCTCTGAATTAAGCAGAAAGCTCTCACCCAGTCAAGAGATCAGGGCTAGATCCAACACCGTTTTTTAGCTCACTGCACCATCCCAGTTTCAGAACCTGGCTGTATGCAAATTAGTCTGTTCCTGTCCCAGTGCATGATGGGAACAGGGCAAACCAAACTACAAAAGCCAATTCTTACACTGGGAAGGAAACAAGCTCCCGGGGACCGGTTTCTGGCATTACAGCCGTCTTCGGCCCGGTTTGCTTGAATCCTGATGGTGCAATGAGCAAGGGTCTCACATCTGAGAATACCCTTCCACGCTTAGGGTGGACAAAAATATTTACAACAAGGGGTGGTGAGGGACAGAGTCTCTGAATTAAGCAGAAAGCTCTCACCCAGTCAAGAGATCAGGGCTAGATCCAACACCGTTTTTTAGCTCACTGCACCATCCCAGTTTCAGAACCTGGCTGTATGCAAATTAGTCTGTTCCTGTCCCAGTGCATGATGGGAACAGGGCAAACCAAACTACAAAAGCCAATTCTTACACTGGGAAGGAAACAAGCTCCCGGGGACCGGTTTCTGGCATTACAGCCGTCTTCGGCCCGGTTTGCTTGAATCCTGATGGTGCAATGAGCAAGGGTCTCACATCTGAGAATACCCTTCCACGCTTAGGGTGGACAAAAATATTTACAACAAGGGGTGGTGAGGGACAGAGTCTCTGAATTAAGCAGAAAGCTCTCACCCAGTCAAGAGATCAGGGCTAGATCCAACACCGTTTTTTAGCTCACTGCACCATCCCAGTTTCAGAACCTGGCTGTATGCAAATTAGTCTGTTCCTGTCCCAGTGCATGATGGGAACAGGGCAAACCAAACTACAAAAGCCAATTCTTACACTGGGAAGGAAACAAGCTCCCGGGGACCGGTTTCTGGCATTACAGCCGTCTTCGGCCCGGTTTGCTTGAATCCTGATGGTGCAATGAGCAAGGGTCTCACATCTGAGAATACCCTTCCACGCTTAGGGTGGCCAAAAATATTTACAACAAGGGGTGGTGAGGGACAGAGTCTCTGAATTAAGCAGAAAGCTCTCACCCAGTCAAGAGATCAGGGCTAGATCCAACACCGTTTTTTAGCTCACTGCACCATCCCAGTTTCAGAACCTGGCTGTATGCAAATTAGTCTGTTCCTGTCCCAGTGCATGATGGGAACAGGGCAAACCAAACTACAAAAGCCAATTCTTACACTGGGAAGGAAACAAGCTCCCGGGGACCGGTTTCTGGCATTACAGCCGTCTTCGGCCCGGTTTGCTTGAATCCTGATGGTGCAATGAGCAAGGGTCTCACATCTGAGAATACCCTTCCACGCTTAGGGTGGACAAAAATATTTACAACAAGGGGTGGTGAGGGACAGAGTCTCTGAATTAAGCAGAAAGCTCTCACCCAGTCAAGAGATCAGGGCTAGATCCAACACCGTTTTTTAGCTCACTGCACCATCCCAGTTTCAGAACCTGGCTGTATGCAAATTAGTCTGTTCCTGTCCCAGTGCATGATGGGAACAGGGCAAACCAAACTACAAAAGCCAATTCTTACACTGGGAAGGAAACAAGCTCCCGGGGACCGGTTTCTGGCATTACAGCCGTCTTCGGCCCGGTTTGCTTGAATCCTGATGGTGCAATGAGCAAGGGTCTCACATCTGAGAATACCCTTCCACGCTTAGGGTGGCCAAAAATATTTACAACAAGGGGTGGTGAGGGACAGAGTCTCTGAATTAAGCAGAAAGCTCTCACCCAGTCAAGAGATCAGGGCTAGATCCAACACCGTTTTTTAGCTCACTGCACCATCCCAGTTTCAGAACCTGGCTGTATGCAAATTAGTCTGTTCCTGTCCCAGTGCATGATGGGAACAGGGCAAACCAAACTACAAAAGCCAATTCTTACACTGGGAAGGAAACAAGCTCCCGGGGACCGGTTTCTGGCATTACAGCCGTCTTCGGCCCGGTTTGCTTGAATCCTGATGGTGCAATGAGCAAGGGTCTCACATCTGAGAATACCCTTCCACGCTTAGGGTGGACAAAAATATTTACAACAAGGGGTGGTGAGGGACAGAGTCTCTGAATTAAGCAGAAAGCTCTCACCCAGTCAAGAGATCAGGGCTGGGACAGACTGATTTGCATATAGCCAGGTTCTGAGCTGGGACTGGGTAAGAGTGGTCTGTTTAACTCAGACACTCTGTTCATCACCACCCCCCTTTTTGTAAATCGTTTTTGGCCACTATAGGTGTGGCAGGGTATACTCAGACATGAGTCCCTTTCTCACTGCTCCATCAGGATTCAAGCAAGCCGGGCCGAAGAAGGCTGAAATGCCAGAAACCGGTCCCCGGTAGCTTGTCTCCTTTCTGGTGAAGAATTGGCTTGGTAGTTTAGTCTGCCCTGTTCCCATGATGCACTGGGCCAGGGACAGACTGATTTGCATATAGCCAGGTTCTGAGCTGGGATGGGGCAGTGAGATAAATAACGGTGATGGATCAAGCCCTGATCTTTGGACTGGGTAAGAGTGGTCTGTTTAACTCAGACACTCTGTTCATCACCACCCCCCTTTTTGTAAATCGTTTTTGGCCACTATAGGTGTGGCAGGGTATACTCAGACATGAGTCCCTTTCTCACTGCTCCATCAGGATTCAAGCAAGCCGGGCCGAAGAAGGCTGAAATGCCAGAAACCGGTCCCCGGTAGCTTGTCTCCTTTCTGGTGAAGAATTGGCTTGGTAGTTTAGTCTGCCCTGTTCCCATGATGCACTGGGCCAGGGACAGACTGATTTGCATATAGCCAGGTTCTGAGCTGGGATGGGGCAGTGAGATAAATAACGGTGATGGATCAAGCCCTGATCTTTGGACTGGGTAAGAGTGGTCTGTTTAACTCAGACACTCTGTTCATCACCACCCCCCTTTTTGTAAATCGTTTTTGGCCACTATAGGTGTGGCAGGGTATACTCAGACATGAGTCCCTTTCTCACTGCTCCATCAGGATTCAAGCAAGCCGGGCCGAAGAAGGCTGAAATGCCAGAAACCGGTCCCCGGTAGCTTGTCTCCTTTCTGGTGAAGAATTGGCTTGGTAGTTTAGTCTGCCCTGTTCCCATGATGCACTGGGCCAGGGACAGACTGATTTGCATATAGCCAGGTTCTGAGCTGGGATGGGGCAGTGAGATAAATAACGGTGATGGATCAAGCCCTGATCTTTGGACTGGGTAAGAGTGGTCTGTTTAACTCAGACACTCTGTTCATCACCACCCCCCTTTTTGTAAATCGTTTTTGGCCACTATAGGTGTGGCAGGGTATACTCAGACATGAGTCCCTTTCTCACTGCTCCATCAGGATTCAAGCAAGCCGGGCCGAAGAAGGCTGAAATGCCAGAAACCGGTCCCCGGTAGCTTGTCTCCTTTCTGGTGAAGAATTGGCTTGGTAGTTTAGTCTGCCCTGTTCCCATGATGCACTGGGCCAGGGACAGACTGATTTGCATATAGCCAGGTTCTGAGCTGGGATGGGGCAGTGAGATAAATAACGGTGATGGATCAAGCCCTGATCTTTGGACTGGGTAAGAGTGGTCTGTTTAACTCAGACACTCTGTTCATCACCACCCCCCTTTTTGTAAATTGTTTAGCTCTTGGTCATTTTGGATTTGGATTTTGGAGGGAAATCATCACAATCATGTTGTCTGCAATCTCTTCTGCATCCACACCTTTGGCATCTTTACTTCTTTGGAACATTCAAATGTGGTCAATGTAGTACTTTGCAAAATCTTTAAGTTTTGAGGGAGGGCAAGCACCACTTTTTTGTTCCTGTTTGTGTATTTTCATTTTGTTTGTTTGTTGTTTGCTGGATGGCCAGGAGCTTCAAATAGGTGTCCATATGGGAGTAAGTTATAATGCACATTTTGTGGATGGTGGAGGCCTGGGGTTATATATACTTCCTCTATTTCCGTTTTGTTTTAGTAAATTTGGGCCAGATTTGTCATTTTACAGTGGTGTTGTTCTACTATTTGGAGCCAAGTCATCAATAGGCCTTGGATGTATTTTTAATGCGTTCTTACTCCTGCTGTGCTATGGGTATTTTATCATGTTAGGGGCTTGCGAATGATCTTGTATTAATGAAGGTTGTTTTTTTATCTGCATGTGCCTGTTGAATGCTAGGGTCAGGATGGTTCCAGGAGTCCAGACCCATGTAGACTGACATTTTCCTTTGTTTTCAGCTACTTCCTTCCACATGTGCTTGATCACCATTTTGTGAGTGATTTTGTGGATGTATGAAATGGTTGATTATTGTGTTTTATCTGCAACCTCTAAATGTATTTTTCAGGGGTCATTGTTGCCTCATTTTGTTTGCTTTTAGGTCTTTTTTATAGTTTATTTTTTTCTGACATTGCTATTTTGCTGGTAGTGAGTAAAAGGTAGGCACATGGGATTACCTAGATACATTTTGGGTAAATATTTGTGCAACTATTTCCCTGCAAAGCAACATATTTATATTTTGGATGGACTGGAATATAGCCAGGGTAGGTCTACTATATTCTCCTTCTTTGTATATTTAAATTATTAGAGCAATATTATTTCTTATTTTCATAATGTTATTGTAAATGTTTCTTTTTTATCGTTTTTAAAATATAGTGGTTTCTAATCATTATTAGTGTTTTTTAATTTTTATGTTCATTTAATTATATAATTTATTTCCCAGTTAAATTTAGTTTTTCACATTTATTTGAGTATATATTTTATTATATGCTTTTTGATAATATCTTTTTGAAAGTTAACATCATATTAAATGTATTAAATTAGGTATACCTCCATATTTAATGATGATATTTTGTTCCACTATAGTCCTATATACATTGTAGTTGATAATTGTTTAGTTGACATTGGAAATATTGAAAGTCCATATTTATATCCTCGATATTGTTTGCAATATTTAGTATTGAGATATTTTGGTCTGTTATATTATGTCATAGAAGCACTTGGAGACGACATGTTGGTTCTTTGCCCAATAATATAACCAAGGTATTTCAAAACAATGGCTATGGGGGGAGAGATGTTTAAGTCTGAGAGAGTTTCTATCCATTCTTGAATGGTGATGAGAGAGTCTTTGGAGTAAAGGTGATTGAATTCAGTAGCACTTGACTTTCAGAGAGAAGAAGGACATTTAGTTAATGAGAATTTTGACGCAGTGTTTCAGGAATATAATATCAGAGACATTTTAGACTTTGTGGAATAATTGAGTGTTTTCTGTGTATTAATGCACAACAATCATTTCATTATGTAGCAATGTTCCTAGCAGCTCTCTGTAGAGATTGAAGAGGGTGATTGAAAGTGTAGAGCCTGTAGGAACACTGCAGGCAATCAACAAAGAGGTAGATTTGAATTTGAAAAATACAGTTTTTACAAATTAGGATCTAGATGAGAAGGAGGAAGAGAACCAGTAAATTCTGGCCCATTGATCCCCATTGTCAAAGAGAATATGTTGAATATAATCTCTTTGTCAATGGAATAAATTCAGTTAAAAGATCCACTAGCACTACAAGGCTGATGTCAACAACAATATCAAATGTTGCTATTTCTGTGCTTTTTAGTGAAGGCTTACTCAATGATTTTGCCCGGGAAAGGGAGCAAGGATACTGGTCCCAAGTTACGGAAGTCAATAGAATCAATGTTGAGTTCCTTGAGTATGTTTTCTTATCAAATACAAGGATGCCGGGGAACAAAGTTTTTTGGGGATGAAATGAACGACGTTAAGAATAAGCATGGCTAAATGTTAGGCACATGCTGTTGTTCGGTTTGCTGTTGTGGGGTCTTCAGCATATGAGGAGTGTTTAGTGGAGGAGATGATTTGCAGATCGGAAACAAATTTGGAGCTATTCATGTATTTTCAGAACTTTTCAGTCTGTTGAAAGCGATTACGGTCGGGATGCACATTTTTGGCTTTTGAATAGGGTGAATGCAGTAGCTGATGGGTTGAAAGTGCTGTTGGTCTTCATTGATTTTGCTTTGATCTTTCAGATATTAAAGGGCTTCTGAAATTTTGCACTATCTTTATATTTTTTCTTGCTTGTGAATGAATGTTTTTCTTTAGTTAAATTCTGTAGGCTTTCAAGAAGCAAAAGGTTTTTCTTGATATTTCTTGGAGATAATGGGCAAACGTTTTACAGCGCTATTGTTGCAATAGCTTATGAGAACGTCATAGAACAAGGGATGATTTGCAGGTGTAGCTGAAACTTTCAGTTCCTGTGATAGGTGCTGGAAGAAGAGGAGTTTGCATAATATTTATTGGTCGAATTTAAACTATATTTTGAAAAAATCTATGTTAGTTGATTGAAATGGAAGAGCACAGTGGTCTGACTAGATAGGCATGAGTTGAGTGTTAATATTGAGGAAGTCAGGGGCAGTTGATAAGCTCAAGGGGGTGCCTTTGCAATGGGCTGGAAGGGAGGCAAGTTGGTTGAGATCGTGTGGTGTGCAGATTTTTTTATTTAGAAGAAAAATAATTTTTCATGAAGGTCCGTGGGATGTCAAACTCACTCAGCATAGTGGCACTTGAGTAGAGGTGTAACATGAATGTCATGATGGAAATAAAGTGGTCAAAGAAGGATGCTTTGGGCCCTGGTGGGTGATAAATGATATGGGAACAGGGCAGGAACTATTTGGAGTTTGACTTAATGGCTACAGAGTGAAGCTCTAAGGATACAAATGATCCTGAAAATGAGAGTCTTTATTGGCATATGGCCAATTGTTCTTGTGAATAATGGCAATCCAGCCTCTGTGTCTGTTCATTCTGTCTTTGTAGAGGATGGATAAGCCATCTGGTATACTTATGTTGAATGACTAGGTATGAGAGGGAAGAATCATGTTTCATAATGATGAGTAGGTCTACAAAATAGACAGTAATGGGGTCAGATAACTCGGCAGTAATGGGGTCAGATAACTCGGCTGTGTGTGCTTGTGGAGACCTAGCACACTCTGTTGAGGGAACAGAGTGTGAGATGATGAAACATATAAAGTTCTCAGAAAGACAGCCTTGCCATGGCATGCCCATATTCACATCCTTCAACAACATCACAATCCACATACCCAGACTGGTCACCTTAACCGACCACAATATAGTTGGCTTCCCAATCAACATCCATCAATGCAGAAGAGCCCCCATAGTGGGCTGAGTGCAACGGCCATGGAACAACCTAGCAGAGGTTGATTGGACAGCCGCCCTCCACGAGACCAAATCCGAACCCACGGGCCACCTAGTATGGGGTATTGAAAACCTCAGCAAGTGTATTACCAACTGCGCCAACATCCTGGCCCCCAGGAAACTAAGCCACAGCAAAAACTAGAGAACAGCTAATTAGTACATGGAAGACCTCAAAATCACCAAGCAACACTGCAAATAACTGGAATAGAAATGGAGAACCAGCCAAGGGGAAGTGGAAAAAGACTCTTTCAAAGCAGCCCAGAGAAGGTACCACCAACTAATATGAGAAACTAAGAGGAAGACCCTGGCCCAACCAATAAATACCAGCTCCAATAGCAGCAAAGAAATATGTTCAATCACCAAGGATTTCACCACACCCAGAGCTGCCACTGGAAACATCAGCCCAACTTAAGATCTGTGTAACAACCTTTCAAACTTTTTTTGCACCAAGATCACAACCATATTCAGCAACTTTGCACAGCAACTGGAACCCTGACTATCATCCAACATCTCTCAGTAATAACACAGCACCATCATCACATGGCAAACCATCAATAAAGAGGAAGCCACAGCAATCATGAAGGCCATACCTTCCAGGGCCCCGGTGGACCCCTACTTTCATCACACCTTCAACAAAGCAGAAATCCCCATTAGCCAGGCCACCAACCCCATCCTCAACACCTCAATCAGTACATCTATCATTCTGGAACCATGGAAACATACAACTATGAAACCCCTCCTAAAGAAGCCCTCGCTGAGCTGGCCAAACTCACCAACTACTGACCAATAGCCCTCCGTCCTTACCTAGGCAACATCTTGGAAAAAGCCATCAACAAGCTCCTCTCTGACCACCTCGCCAATCACCAGCTTCTTGGTGCAAACCAGTCAGGATTTAGACCCAAGCAAAGCAAGGAAGCCTCCCTCATAGCAGCAACGTGTGACTTCTAGGTGATCCTCGACAGTGGGTAAACCGCTGCCCTTATCCTCCTAGACCAATCAGCAGGCTTCAACACCATCTCCCATTCCATTTTGATCTGATGTCTCAATAAAGCGGGCATCCAGGTATACATTCTTGAGTGTCCCTGCAGTTTTCTCACCAATAGAACCCAAACTGTCAACATGCCTCCCAACTCCGCTTAGTCCAACTTCAACATCTGCAAGACTCCACTGGCCAACATCATCTATCATAACATAAACATATGCGGATGACACACAACTGATACTGCCCCTCTTGGGCAAAACAACCACTACCACATGCATGACTGATATGGCCACCTGGATGAAGTCTGCCTCAAACTGAACTTGGATAAGACTGAAGTGGTGATCTTTGGGGAAACGGCCACCCCATGTGACTCCACCTCATGGCTTATAGACCTCTGACCCACCCAAATGCCTAGCTTACAAGCAAGAAACCTCAGAATCATTATAGACAACAATCTTGACGTTGCCACCCAAGTAAATGCAGTTGTCTCATCCTGCTTCAACACACAAGGATGCTGAAGAAAATCTTCAAGCGGAGACAGGACAACACCAGGAAAACAATCCCCCAAGCCCTCAACACCAGCAGACTGGAGTATGGGAACAACTTGTTTGCAGGGATAACCTACCAGCTCACAAGAAGTCTTCAGACTATTCAGAACGAAGAATCAGATTAGTCCTCAACATCCCACGCCATGTCTACATGACACCACACCTCAGGGAACTCCACTGGCTCTCGATACACAAGGGCAGACACATCAGGCTCCTTACCGACACATACAAAGCACTCGAAAACACAGGCCCTGCCTACCTGAAAAGCTACATTCATTTCCACGAACCTTCCAGACACTTTCACTCTGCTGGACCCTCATTAGCATACGCATAAGGAGAGCAGGGATTCACTTCTTCTCACACTTGGCTTCTAAATTCTTGAACGACCTTCCACAACACATCAGAGCCTCCTCCTCTCTTCCTGGTTGACCGGCTCTTCAAGTAAGCCCCCTGGAGCTGGCCTCACAAACAGACATGTGCCTGGATAACCTCACTGGTGATAATCGCACTATAAAAACCCTGGTAACATAACATAACATACATAACATAGCATAACATAACATGGTCTTTTTTATGTCTGGAGAAGGGGAAATGTATATTTGGAAATGTACGTTTTCAAAAGGGATCATAGGATCAACAGAAAGAGAGTTGCCTGAGAGGGCGTGGTATGGCTAATGCTCAATGGAAAGAGTAGGGAATGGAAAGTTGTGTGATCAAGTTTGGTCTGAATATGCATTTCCATGCCAGAAGCCGGAGCTAGAAGGTTAAGATTTATGACCAACCAGTAATTCATGTTTGAATTGAGGTTGGCCACGGTGTCTGCTATAATTATCTGGTTGTTTGACGACTCAATGGGAGAACTCAACAGGGTGAATCTGTCACATTAGTCAGTTGCTGCTTGTAGATGTTAAACAGTGAGGTTTGAAGATACAGAGATATCCCTTTTGAAATACCTCTGGTGACTCACTAGAATGTTTGTGCCTATAATACAGGAAAGTCTAAAGCAATTTCTTGGCAGAGCCAGTGATGCCTACTATTCTCAACACCCTATCCAATAGCTGGTGATTATCAACAATATCAAAGGCAGCATACAAGTTCAAAAGGGTAATGGCAACTAAACAGTCCTCAATCTCTTGCTCAAATACAGGTAAGATGATGCCCTGGGCCAAAGCCCAACTTTAGACAGATAGCTGTCCAGGCAGGAGTAATATTTCTATTGGCTTTAGAACTTCTTTCAGTTTAACAAACACATCACCTTTTTCAGTAGGCGTTTATTAGAAATAAGTCTATAGCTAACTCCTTTTATTGACCAACAAGGTTTTTGGCAGCCATTTCTGCTGCTCCTGTCCCTGTTGCCAAAACCAGCCCCTCCGCTGCACCCTGCTTGTTTTCCTGTTGAATAATTCTTTCCTCTGACTGTTAGCATTTCTGACTTGTTTCACCCACTGCAGTCATAACTAGCTATGCCAGGTAGACCAGTTTTCTCATGTGTGGCTCAGTTGTGGGATCCATTGTTGACTGCAAAAATGAACATTGGCTGCACAATGGGGGTATGTCACATCTCTGGTTTTGTAGTGTACCAAGGTGCTGGATTGCCATTTTGGAGCATTAGGCAGGTCAAGACCCCTAAGGCACACCAAGGTGGCAACCACCAAAAAAGCAGTGGCAATGCAAGCAGTGCCAATGCTGCTATATTGTGAAGGCTAGAAAGGCCCATGGGGACACAATCACTAGTTCTGATTGAGAAGTTAGTTTCTAAATACCAAAACATCTCATCTTGCCAAAAGCACATAAAAAATAGCTATCACTCATGCATAGAAGCACAATGATACTTGGGTAACTTAGCCACAAATGCTTAGACTCCACCCTAATTGGCTATTCGGAGGAATGGCTTTGCAAGATGATGTCCTTGGTACCGTGTACAGATGTGCTGTAAATAGTGTGCTCAGCAGTCATTGACTTTAGAGAAGTTGGCCATCTATGAGTCTGCACACTGCTCTCTCTCTGACTGCATCTGCTGGTTGCACAGTCCCACCAGCCTTTACTCATTAACTTGTCTGATTGCTGTCTGAAGCAAATCTGCACACTAGATTGGCCAAAGAGTACCTTTGTTGCTATCTTTCCACTAGTACAATTTCCCTGCCCGAGATGGACATCATGTGTTGTTATCAGCCTCCATCATGTATTACATTCCATTGTAGTAGCTTGCTTGCATACAAAAAAGATGCACATTTGTAGGCTACTGATGGGCTCCTACTGCCTTTTGCTTAATTTTTTGGGTTTCAGCCTCTCTAAATTACAGACACAGATGCTTACTTGCCTGTATGACTGTCTAAAAGAGCACACAGCTACCTGAAACTACAAAAACTGAACATAATATAACCTAAAAGAGCCTCCAGTTCCCCTAGATGCAGAACATTATCTACCTCCTTCCTGCACATGACCTTGTCATGTGGCATGGTGGGAGAATATTGGAAAGGGTAGTGAAAGTACTAGAACCAAAAACTGTCCACAGTTCAGGACCGGTTTGGGTAAAACACTTTCCAAATTTGTTTCCAGGCTGCTCTCCAGGAAAAGCCTTTGTTTAGCGGCGCCCGTAAAAGCAGGTTAGTCTCCGACCTGGAGCACCCACACAGAATCACAAGAAGGTGTGAGAGCTGTGCATTGAAGTGTAATCAAGGTAGGCAAAAGGTTTGGCCTCACCTAAGGGCCCCTTCTACCTACAGACCAACCCCTTTTTGCCCATAGCATCTAATAAAGGACAGTGCTACAGAATGTCTACTCAGCAGCCATTTGCTAACCACATGGTCATTGAATTTGTAAAGGGAGCTCTTTCACCATCCCCACACACACATCAGTGTTTGCATCTTCTGCTCTCCAGCCACTAGGATGCAGACAAAACACATCCAATGTCTGGGAAGCTGTCTGTGGAGCTCACTTGGTGCTGGATCCCAACTTCCCTCACCCACCAGATCATCCCAACTTAGTCAAAGCCAATGACGAGAATGTGGGGAAGAGGGGAAAACAAAACAAGGCAATGGAGGAGTTGAACACGATGGCACGTCTGGCACAATGTCCTTATGTGGTTGATTGCATACACTTCTTATGCAAAATAACATACAGTAAGTGATCTTCATATATATATATATAGGATTCGTGAAGTGGGGGCTGAGAAAAAAGGGGGGTCCCAAAACGTGTTTTCCCCATGTTAATTTCTATAGGACGGTCTGACAAGTCTACAGCCCGAACCGCTGAACGGAATTACGCCAAACTTGGCAAAATTGTAGGGACTGGTACGCAGATGTGCCTTTGCTATGTTTGGTGAAAATTGCTTCAGTGGTTTTTACGAAAATTAACTTCAAAAACACATATATATCTATAGGCGCTCTCCGAGCGCTCACAGATGCGGGTACCGGGGAGCGCACCCGGCGCGCTATGGGGGTGCGCGAGCAGAAAGCTGATTGGCTGTCGGGTGTCTGTCAACATTCTAAACAGTCCGGAGAGTCCGCCATCTTGTGTCTCGGTAGAATCGAGACACAAGAGGTGAAAAAGAAGGGGGAAATAATTAAAAGGGGGCAGAGTGGACACCCCTTAGGTTTTTTGAGGGGGGCCTAGAAGGACCTTGAAGGGCAAATAAACTTTGTTTTTTTTGGTTGAAATTTTCGCAGGGTAAGCGCTGGCTGCTCTCCCAGGTGCGCTCTCCGGTACGTGCACCCTGAGCGCACCACGGGGAAAAACAGTGTAAAAAAATAGAGTAAAAAAATAATGTAGAGTGTTTAGAGGTAAGTTAGCTCTGAAAAGAGCTGTTGTGTTAAGTGGGTGTTTTTTTGTACCTACAAGTAGGTACCACTGCAGAGTCTTGTATTCAAGAGGAAAACTCTATTCCCCTCATCTGTAAAATGCACACCATCTCTCCTATAGATGTCTTGCATGTTGTAACGCAAGTTGTTGTGGAAAATGGAACCCATACCATAGTCTCAGAGGTAAGCAGAAACAGATTTATTGACATGTTTCCTTGCTTTCCCAATCTGTGGACAAAATTGGTTGGACCAGTTCCATTTTTGCCTTTGGCATATATTTGAAAATATCAAGGCAGTTTTGGGAAAAAGTGACATGAATTGCCCAAAGATGTACTTTAAAAGCATTTCCAGACCTACCCCAGTCAAAGTGCCCAAGTCATTTCCACCACAGTGCACAATTAAACGGTCAGGGTGTGGTAAATGCATAAAGGATTTTACCAATGGTATCAATTGGTGACTCCTCAATCCTCTCTGTCCAATCCATACAATGTCCACATTTGGTAGATCAAGATTGTAAATACCTCTGTTAGCTGCGTAATTTTGACTCCAGTGGACATAGCTATGACCCACAAACCAGACTTTTGTCATTTTGAAGGTGGATGTGCTTCTAGTCAGATGAGTTGTGGAAATGAAATGGCAGTTTGATTATGAAATAAAGTGCTTGGGAATCAGTGCAGTTGAATAATCAGAAATGATTGGTGCTTTGTTAAAAATCTCCACTTAAAATTAGGGTGCATGCTTTTTTTTGTAAGAAGTCATTTCAATGGTTGAGAAAAAGTCATTTAAAGAAACATTGCATTTCATTAGCTAGTAGATTGAGAGGTCAAACAGCCTTGAAGGATTGTTTTGCAACTTAGTATGCTGAACTTGTGAACTGTGTGCTGGTTTAAGAGGGAGTTACCATGGTTACTTGGTGAATGAGTACTGGGGGGATGGGTGAATGTTTATGTGAGTTTCAAAGTCTTGAAATGTACAACCAATTAAAATGTGCAGTTTGGTTTTGAATTTGTGTGGGAACAATTTTTATTGGCTATGTACAAGAATATGGCTCTGAAATGAGAAAGAATCTGTGCCATTATTGAAAGGCTCCAGTGAAAGAAGCATTTTTCAGAGATTCTGGTTAAGAATATCTGTTGACAGTGACTGACACTGTTTGACATCTTCCAAAGAATCTCCCCCGAAACATTCAGGGAAGGAGCGCAGCGGAGCTGGCCAAAATTTTGGAAAATTACACACAAATTCCTCAACCAGCGCCAGAGTTATTCCCAATAGAATGTTGCGGATTTCCTATGGTAGCCAATTCTAACTATAACTACCTACTGGCGACCGCTAGTAGGTAATATATATATATATATATAGGAAGTCAGTATTTAATACTGACTTTACACATACTGATGAACATCCCTCTTCCAAGCCTTACATCCTAGATTCAGGGGCCCGTTTCTTTACAAAATTGCATCCCTCTTCCAATTCAATTGAAGATATAAATAGGCAGAAACTAAATTAGAACTGTTGTGTATACAAGAATAGGACATACTAGGCATTTACTTTAGGGTTGCAGAACCAGATATTTAATTATAAAGGGAGTGAACAATACTAACCTTAACAAATGCCACCATATATTCCACTAGACCCAAAAGCACGTTGCATTCATTGACCGCCCTTTTTATCTGCACTTGGCGCCGCCCCGCCTGCTGACTGCTTTCGGTGAGTGGGGTGCACTTGACACTGTCCTCACCTTCCATCTTGTGCCAGTTGAAACAAGAGAGATTCAAATGAATCTCATTCTGTTTTGTTATTAATACTGTGAGTCAAACCTGAGGATGAACACCACTGCAGCATTTGCAGAATCTCCTTTTCAATGTGTACATTATTAACTCACTCTGCTATGATCTTGAAGTTACTGCTTTCTCTGACTTCAGCCTGGAGCTCTTGATGTTGCTTGATATATGTGCCCAGCCATTATTTTTCACTTATAACTCTTGCGAAGATAAGCTGGTTTGACTGTATCGGTGGTCTAGCATTGGCCTTGCAGTGAAGAGATCTTATGCCTGTTTTTAGTGCCTATCAAAAATACCCAATATAGCACAATAGTCACAAGTAAATAATGTTTCTTTCTACATTAGTGTGTCCTCAAACTGCATACTCCCTCAAAAAGACTCTCTACATTGCTTACACCCGGCATTAAAACTGATCTTTAATTTTAAACGTATTGTCGCTGCTCCTTTTTTTTCTTCTCTCTTTCAAATCTCGCTCTCCTTCCTTTCCATCCTCTGGGTGCCTTCTTTCTCTGATGAGCAAAACCTACTCTAACACATGCACGTTTGCCTTATTCTCTTTTATTGTACTTCTGCATATTTCCCACAACTCACTTACAGGATCACAATCTCTCCTCCTTCCCTTGAAGATTCAACCCAATAATACCTAATCTGCTGTAATTCATCCATTAATCCTACTAAACATGTGCATAAACCCACATTCACCCCATCTGATAATATCAGCTGGCGCCTATTAACTTAGTCCACCATAAAGAAACTGGAACAACTGCATGGAATGGTTTGCTTGTGCACACAAGACTAATCTCAACAACAACTAACAGTAACCATTAACACTGACTAACCACTAACCCTGGGTTCTGGAACAGCGTGCTGCCCGGCGTAATGCGCTTTGATACCTCGTCAGGGGTAGTAAGCGCTATATAAATGCAACTACAATTGAAATTACAATATTCAAATGTTCCTAGATTCATTTTCTATTCTTTTTTTGGATAGTGTAGGCCTTTACACCTTGTAGTACTCCATAAAGGAGCATTGACAGGTAATTTCAGTTTTTTAACTAGCAGACTTATTAATGCATACATAGCAGCCCATTAATTGCTGTTTTCTCATAAGTTTGAATCATCATTGAAGAGTGAAACTCTATTTCTCTCTCTTGATGTCGCTCTCTATTTCTCTCTCTCCTTTTCTTTCTCTCTTTCTCTCCCTCTTTCTTCAATTTGGTATAAAGGAGCTCCTGGTCTGCTCCTTTTGGCTTGTTTCATTTAGTAATATTTTGCTATATTGTCCCTTTAATTGAGTATTTGCAATGTGTTTTGAATTTTCATATGCTTGACACGATCTGAAAGAATCAAATGTGTGTGGTAATCAAAAAGATTTTTATATGCCTCGATTCAAATGCTAAATCTGTAGATCGATTTATGGATGGTATCTTGAAGATGAACTTTGCCATAATATTAATTATCAACTAATTATTAATTAATTAAACATAAATTACTTCCCACCCTTTACCCCTATAAATCCCACAACCCACACCTAAAATTAATTACACAATTCCCATATTTAATTTTCAATTAATTAATTAATATTAATTAACAATTAATTATTACATAATTAATCATAAATTACTTTTCACCCTTTATCCCATAAACCCCACAACCTGCACAATTACCATAATTGATTGCCAATTAATTAATTAATGGTAATTAACAACAAATTAATAGTTAATTACAAATAAATTACTTCTCAACCTTTACCACTATAAACTCCACAACCTGCACCAAAATAATTTGCACAATTACCATAATTAATTACCAATTAATGTATTAATATTAATTAACAACCAATTAATAATTAATGACAAATAATTTATTTCCCACAATAAACACTATTCAATCTCAATTTAATAAATATTAATAAATAAAAAAATAAAAAACATTTATGATAATTAAATTACCACCGTATTCCCCTATAAACCCTCAACCCACTACGAAACTAAAAAACACAAAATTTACTTAAAATAAAATGAATAACTATTAAATAATTAACACAAATATTAA
This sequence comes from Lissotriton vulgaris, assembly GCF_964263255.1. NCBI lineage: Eukaryota > Metazoa > Chordata > Amphibia > Caudata > Salamandridae > Lissotriton > Lissotriton vulgaris. The sequence goes on along the minus strand of NC_141691.1, from coordinate 669,866,377 downwards.
ATAACATAAACAATACTTATGCAAAAAAACATACATCACATACATTTAAGATATAAACTAAAATACATAACACTAATTAAAAAATCAATATTTTAAACAACTATGTTTTGCAAACGATATTATTGACTTCTATATTTTTGCAAACAATATTTACCTTAAATTCAATATTGTTGACAAGGGTATTCTTGCTGTAGATATTTCTGTGTCGAGATATTTCCAACTCGATATTTGTGTAAGTCGGCATTTCCAACTCGATATTCTGTCTGAATACCTTCCCTGTTCTAACATTTCGTACAAGTATGGAAAAGCAATTTATGGCACAAAATATGTTTCAAGAGGGATACTAATATGGCTTAATAGATGACAGATCTTTATACAAAATGAAGGTGTTTCACAAAATCGAGAAAATGATATAGCAAAGAACCAGTGAGGATCTAAATTGGGTAGAGTGGTGAAAGCTCACTGAGAACCTCATAAACAGAATCAAATAAGATAGACTGTTCAGATACGTGAAAGAGAAGTGTGGTGAAGCTGGAGGGGAATTCCAAAAGGACCAGATTCATGTGAGTGAGAAGGTCGGAAGTCCTTAGCACAGTAAATTGTGAGTTGAGGACGTGAAACATATCCTGCAATATTGGTGAGGAGAGTTTTAAGGTTGCTGATCATAATAGGTGGTTGTGCAGGAATTAAATAAAGCTAGCCTTTCCATATCAGACATGGCCCATCATTACACTGTGAACCCTGTTTATAGAAGAATCAAGCCAGGTCCTAAGAATGATTCACGGCTGAATATGAATTCAGAACCTATAGAATTATCCTAGAAAACAATAACAGCACTGGAAAAGGGGAGAAGTTAATGCAAACAATGAAATAATATTCAACAATAGAACCATTGAGATAACACATAAAAAGAATCCAATCTCAGTGGGAAACACAGTAATGAACCATTTGACGAAGAAAACTTGGGACAAAAACACAGAGGGCCCAATTACGAGTTTGATGGTTAGGAGGCGGGACCGCCCCAGCGCCGCACTGCCAAACCTATGTGAGGACCGTCCGCCCCATAATTACATTTTTTGTATATTGGTGGACATTCCTTGCCATTCCCACGTCAGTGCCTATAAAATAGGCACCGCAATGTGAACATCAAAGGAAGTTCTAGCACGGCATAGACTAATAAGTCCATGCTGTGCTGGAACTTCTGTGCATGCACACAGGGGGCACTCTGTGTGCATCCACAAGGCATAAGGCACAAGGGAGCCCTGCAGGGGTCCCTTTCTTTCCTCACCACCACTGTTTTCATGGAGGAAAGACTTGTGTTGAAAGTCGTAATACACTTGGCGGGACCATTGCAGTTCTGCCAAGCACCTAGATGTCTCTGGACTGCCGTGCCACCGCCAGGGTACAGTGGTTCCCTGGCAGAGTCAGCAGTCCTAATGTGGCATGACCAACAGGGTCATAATGTGGCGATCGCAAGACCGCCACTGCTGTACCACCATGAGTCTGGCAGGCCTCGGACCGCCAGACTCGTAATCGGGGGATTTTACGGTGAAGGGTGCGCATACATGCTGGATTTGGCTCCTATGGGGAGCGCTTGCCTGCTGTTTTTCTGTTACAAGCAACTGATACATATTTGTTTTGTTTCCTTGTACATGGATATACTGCACTTGAGGTATGTGTCTCCACCATCGTTGGGAGCCATCTTAGAAGAGGCTGCCCAAAGGGCATTACCAATTGTATGTTTTTTACGTTTTTACCTTTCTCCTATTCCAAGGCAAGCCCGTCTTCCCCTGTCTGCCCCAGTCCAGCCCGTCCGTGCCTGCTACTGTTGCTCTTTGAACCTTGGGGATGCGGAGTCAAGATGCAAACACTGTGGTTTCTTGGTTCTGGCCTCCACGCCTTGGTTAGCTGAAGTAAGTCTAGCGCCACAACTGCAGCAATCCTCTAAATAGTTGTCTCTAAATTGGAGATTGTTGGTAAAACGTAAAGTTTTTGTGTATGATTTTCTCGACTAAAATATGCTGGATGCAGTACTTTTAACTGAACATTATTGAAAGAATAGCGTGTGCACACCTTCCCTTTTTTTAAACATTTTTTTCGATTCACCTTTTAGGCTATAAATATTTGCGTGCAAAACAGAACTGTGTTTGTCCCAACACAGTAGTCTAATGATAGAGAAGGAGGGGGCACATAAAGGAAAATGACTCGCTACAAGCCGCTGGCTTTTTGTATATTACCAGGTACATTTTACATCTTTATTCAGTGGCATGATTTTAAGACCAGCTAGGGGTGTGGGGAGAGTACAATTTTCGGATTAAGTCTTTGAATTTAGCAATGAGTACAAACGAGGGTGAGCTTTAATTGAAGGGACTGCTGTGAACACTGTGTGATTTATTTCTATCCCTGGTAACGGTTACTTTGAGTTAAGAGAGGATTTATTCACATTCGGGTGTAACGGTGATGAATTTATCGTATTTTTCAATGAATTGAATTTGTTACTTTTCAACATTTGTTGATGTGGCCCTCTATCCATTTTTTTCAGTACCCCTGAAGAAGAACTAACTATAAGTTCGAAATGCATTGGGTTATACCACTGGTTTGTTCGCAAGAATGTTGGAAGCACATGTCTGTGTAAAAGCTTCGGCAACATTAGACATTTGAAAATGCAAAATAAAAACATTCAAGTACCACCTGGCTGTCTCTGGAGTGATCCACTTTGAAGTACATGTGAAGTATGAGAACGGTGAAAAGATTATGGAGTACTATGGAACATTTGAGCTGAATTTCAGTTGGAATAACTTTACTCACGAGGAATGTTTCCTTATTCAAGCAGTGCAGCAGACGGGTACGTAAATCGCGAACCCCCTCCTTCTGTATTTTTAACTGAGACACAGCTAAATGAGGACTCATCTCCAGGCATATTGCAAGCCATTCCGCAAGGCTTTGCTACTGTTAGGCAGGATAGGCAATCACAGAGGGGCGTGGAATTGTTATAATATTTAAGCAAGAGCTTCCATGCCCCTTCTCTGAGCTCTCGATTGAGGGTTATCAAGGGTCCTTACTTTCTTTGGCCCTCACAAATAACTTTGTTGTGTCAGGAGCCCTCATATATTGCCCTCCGGGCCCTCTGTCTAATTTTTCCAATTTGCTAGTGGACACGTTGTCTCCTTTAGCTCTGCGCTACTCCAATTTGTTGATGGTAGGCGATTTTAAAATCCACCTTCATAATACTAGCTGTCCAGCAGTTAAAGCGCTAGTAGCAGACCTGGAGATTTCACAGTATCTCCCAACTAGTACTTACACCCACAAATAGATTAGGGCATATTCTTGTATTTTCTAATCTTGTTTACCTTGAAACTCGCCCACCTCTTCCACTGGCATGATCAGATCATTTTGCCATTCCGATCCATGCATTCTGTGATAAGGCACCTGTGAGCCACATTGGCTCAGCGGCAGCAGACTAAAGTTACTCCCAAGAGTTTTAGTCAATATCTTGATAACAGCTGTCCCACACTGGATACCTGTGTAGAGAAGACCAGTGTACAATTGGATGACTGGATCAGAGAAGAATTAGACCTAATCGTCCCTCTTGTGAAGCAAGTCTCTCGCAGTCAAAAGCCTTCAGCAGCTTGGTTCAATGATGAATTCCTCATTCTTAAGAAGAAGTGTAAACATCTTGAGTGTCTTTGGCACAGAGCTTATTATCTGGCATGTGGAGCAGGTTATATGGCTGCTTTAAAAATCTATCACCGGCTTATTAATCAGTACCGCCGTGATTACTACACTAAAACACTTCAATCCGCTAACAAAACTTCATGCAACATTTTCTATTGTTAAATCACTCACCTCGTTGTTATCAGTCTCACCTTCATTTCCTCCATAAGAATAGAGCTGTAATTCTCTAGCTTCCTTTTTCTGAAAAAGTGGAGAACATTTATGCTCCTTTCCTGATGAAGCTAGAGATTACCTTCAGCTTAACACATGTTTTGATTCATCAGCAGGAAAGACCTGTGCAGGTAAGAGCAGTGGGGCGAGCTGGGGCAGACCCGACAGAGGATGATGAGGGAAAATTAAACAAAATATTAAATTTTTCCCTCTTCATCGTCTGTCAAGTCCCCCCACCCGCCCTACCACTCTTACCTGCACTCACCGCTCCTGCTCATCAGATGATAGCTCCAAGCTCCTATACTTTCATCCGATGCATCCTGAGAAGCTGATGTTTTTATGCTCTTCCATCAAGTCTGGTTCCACATTAGACCCAGTACCTTCCTCCATCTTAGAGTAGGTCTTTGTGATAATTATGAGGGTTCTGTGTGAATTACTGAAACACTCTTTGACCTCCGGCTGTGTTCTCCGGCATTGGAAACACGCTATGGTGGTTCCACCTCTAAAAAATACCTCTACTTGACCCCTCTGAGCCTGAAAATTATCATCCCATTGCGCTGCTACCATTCTTCTCTAAAATTGTAGAGAAGCGCATGAATGGGCTGCTCTCCAGTTTGATGGAGGATAATGACCTTCTTCATAGGACACAATCAGGCTTTCACCCTTCCTACAGTACTGAATCTTCTCAGCTGTTAGCTTACGAGTCAGTCCGTCACATCCTGGATGCTGATGACTCTGCAGCAATTTTAATGCTGGACCTCAGTGCCCCCTTTTACACTGTATGCCACAACATCCTGATCGAGAGACTCTGGAGTTGCAGAATTGGCAGCAAAGCACTGCTCTGTCTTGCCTCGTTTCTACAAGGATGTACGTTCCAGGTCTCCCAAAAACCTTTTCACTCAAAGTTGCACCCTTTGCAGTAAGGAGTGCCTCAGGGTTACTCACTGAGTCCAACCCAATTTAATATCTTTGTTTGCCTTCTGGGTGAGGTCATGAGGCGGTTTGGGTAAATCATCATCCTATACATAGATGACATGCAACGTGTCATTACACAAGGCCTCTTCTCTATGTCTATGCTTGTCAGAGGTTGCCGCCTAGATGGACTCTAACTGCCTAAAGTTGAACGCAGGGAATACTGAGGTGCTGGTTCCTGATAAGCGCCATAACATCTAGTCCAATGCATTTTGGCCTGACAGTATCAGTCCACTACCCTCCCCTAAGCCCAAAGTAAAAATTCTGGGCAACTGGTTCGATGAAAACCTCTTCTTCGACAACCAGATCACTGCATTAGCGGGAAAATGCTTTAGGATGCTGAGATCTTAGAAGAAAACAATCTGCCTTTTACCAAAGTCTACATAAAAATACTGTAATTCAAGCCTTGATAATATGCAGTCTGGATTACTGCAATATCCTTTATCTAGGTGTGTCTCAATCTCGCCTGAGCAGACTTCAACAGGCCAGAACGTTGTAGCACAGATATTACTAAATCTGCACAGGCAACTCAGGGAACTGCACTGCTACCCCGTGAGGCAGAGAATCACCTTCAAAGCCCTTTGCTATTGCTATAAGGCTATTGCTATAAGGCTTTAACCTTTCAAGGCCCAAGCTATCTTTAGGCAATGGGCAAACCTTATGGTCCATATAGAAATCTGAGATCGCCCGAAGCAGAAATGGCTGTTATTTCCAATTCAAAAGAGTCAGAATTGGAGATGGCTCTTATAGCTACCTCAGGCTCAACATTTGGGACTCTCTCCCTCTTGCAATCCATCAGGCTTCATCATCTGAAACTGTTTTCAAGAGAAAATGTAAAACCTGGCTTTTTGGATCTGATTGATAATTTCTTCAGTATATTGGGCGACTTCTTTCTTGGAAGTCAGGATACTAGCACAAGGACACTTCACAAGAAGCATCTGTACTCTTTATAAATGTCATTGATTTTTTTTGTATTATATTAAATTAAGTATGTTCTGTACCCTACATGTATCTAGGGGAAACACGGATGGATGAATGACTGAATGAATGGATAGACTCACGTGTAGATAGATAGGCAGGTAAATGGATAGATGGATGAATGGATGGATGAATGGATAGATGGACAGAAGGACTGAAAGATGGATGGAGTGACAAATTATGAATGACTGGAAGGACGGATGGATAATGGATAAATTATTTTAAATCAATTCAGAAAATGCTATGGCCCAGGCATGCTTTGAATGATGGTTTAGTTACCATATACGCAATACAACCCATCTCCTGACACTGACATTCGTTATGTGGGTATTTGCATGTGACATGAGAGGTTGGTGAAAATAGAATCAATGTTACAAAGGTCTTTTATGAAACAATAAACATATTTTTACTAAGCTATGCATTGACTATTGTGCACTGTTTTGCCAATTTGACTGTCTGTACAGCACAATGTCTCCTTCCTTGATGCAAGTCTAGCAGGGTTATACAAGGCCTCATTCAGTGGTCGTGTGACACATTTGATGTTCTGTTCTCCAGAAACATTAAAAAGACCACATGTTACAGTTTGTGGTGGAGTGGAATTTTCTTGTATTTCTTTCTGGATACAAACTGTCATTAAATCTAACCAATAAACGGTTAGGCTTAACAACCTATGACTGGGAAACAATTATAGTTGGAGTGATTATAATAAATCCCACGGACTTACTTGGGAAGCATGCATTTTTATGGAATAAATGTTGGTGAATATATACTTATCCTGGGAGATTTTCCTCTGTAAAGTATTTTACGAAGTTGATCAGGCATTTTTGAAAACTTTTAAAGGGGCCATGCAGTGAACCATATCACAATAGACTGAAACGCGAAAATCAGCTCATCACCAAACAAAGAGATGTTTAAATTTCTTATTGGTGATGTCTGGGAATGCATGATTTGAGTAGGATAATTCAACTTCTCTACATTTTCTTGAAAGATGGCATTTAAATCTAGGAATGGACAGTACATTTAGACATACTCCTTTTTTTCAGATTTTACATATCCTGAAAATAAGGTCACAAAAGGAGAGTAAGAGCGGAGCACTGGACAGTTTAGAAAAAGAGAAAGAGTGAGCTCAAGTAATATATTAATATTCCGCAGAGGGATATTTGGAGAATTTTGCAGTTTTGTGCAAGCAAACGGCATAGAGTGGAGTTTGAGACCTCTTTTTATTAGCAGAAATGTCGTCTGCGTTGTAGATTTTAGAGGTCAGAACGTGGGTGAACTTCTTAATTGTGTGGCAAGATGGGCAATTGAATGTTTAGAGGTGAGAGACATATTTTAAGGATGCCAGGGAGGTGTGCATGAGATAACCATGGCTTGTTCTGTCTTTTTAATGTTCTTGCTGGGAATGAGTATGCTGATGTTGGGTAACAATCCTATTTGATATATGGAGTTTCTAACTATTGACTTGACAGGTGCAACAACCACACAAAATGTGTCCACTGCTAGGATCAGCATGAGTTCAAAGGTGTCACCAGGTTCCACCAGGTTCAAGGATTTGTTCCTCCAAACTTTGCCAGCCGCCTAGCAACAAATATCATCAGGTAAACCCTTAGAGCAGGTTTATTGTAGTAAGCAGAGACAATGTATCCAGCCTCAAGGGCACAACTTTAGGAACAAAAGATAGTAAAAAGAATGGTGGTCTGCTGAGGCTGTCGTTCAGCTTCGACCTCCAATCCTACTGGTGTTGAGATGGAACTCTGCAGGCCAAGTATTTTACTCCAGAGACAATTCAACCTGCCTGCTGAACAAGTACCCCTTGACATATTCCTCTAACTGATACATCACAGTTTAAGACTACTAGTGAGATCTGTGCATAAACAGGTAATCTGTGCCAGACCTGCAAAGAGTGATAACTTGCCGCCTTCCCTCTAAGGTGATGTCTATGAGCACTGGCCATCTGATGGTCTGTTCATAATACAAGAGGCCTGTCCAGAATAATGTAAACTTTCCAAACCACCATGTGGTGCTTCCACTTCAATGAAATTGCCACCTGAAGCTGGGTCCAAAGACCATACATACATCGATGCTCCAGTGTAGCCCTGCAGCCTTTGAGGCCGTTTTTTAGCTATTCTAGATATAATTTCGTGTCACCACCTGTTGTGGTTACACTCTATTTTTTCTTTCTGGCTCTTGACTGTGTTGGTGGGCCACTCTGGTATTCCACTTGGAATATGGAGTGCTGAGAGTCAGTTGAAGCTGGAGCTGTACATGGACTGGTGATTTTTTCCCTACATCCTGAATAAAGACTAATTTTGTATTCAACACTCTTGTATGGCACTTTAATCTTAACACCACCTTAGCAAATTCATCCTCAAAGCCCTCCTCCAGGTGGGTATAGTTTAGAAAGGTAGTAAGGCAATGCCTCGTCTTCACCCTTCCACTTCCAAGTTACTATTTCATTTATATCCTGGAGGCTGCTGATGCAACTTCAACATAACACTTACAACTTAGCCTGAGGTATCGGATTACATGCACTAGCTTGTACTGCAACATATTGTATTGTGCCATTTATGTACCGCTTCATAGCCACATCATTTGTTGTGTGGTCCAAAACTTAATCGGAACTGCCTGATGTATATATATTCCTCTTCTCGGGTCTTGTTCATATTTGGCGTAATCTAAAAGCACATCATTGAGTTTGACCAATGATACAGAACTCCCAAAAACATCTCATTTGTTGCTAAGTGGTTGAGGAAAGGACAAGGAAAGGGAACTACAGGAAGTAACCAGTGTTTATAGACTCACATTTCCTTTATTTCCTCTATGATGCCTTTGTGACCACTGTGACCATGAGAAGCGAGGGCAGTGCGAGGGATAACAAATGACAATACAGAGGTAGCATTTGCCACCACTGGCTTCCCCTAACTGGCTCATGCAGCCCCATCTTGTAGCTCCACACAGACAAACATTTAGCAAGGCTTATGAGTAGTTGAGTGAGATATACTATAAATACCCTGCATTACTTTACCCTACATATGCAGTCACCTGCTCAAACAGAGATTGAAATTTGAAACTCACATGTATGGTGTGTCTTTCTCGTCCTTGTTGTCCCCTGACTAGTTTGAGGACTCCATAACTCTGAGTACTGTTCTCCTTCAATGCCATGGTGCAAGATTAGCTTTGCACAAGGTTCCAGTTTTGTATATTTCTTGCACTGGGTTTTTTCTTTAAAGGACCCATGTTATTTGTTTAATCTAGTGCGATACTATCTTAGTTTTTTAAATTAATTTGTCCCATTAATAAGTATTCTTAATTTGCTACCATCTAATGTGGCTCACATACCTATGAAAGCCTTCCCCATTCTCTTGCATATATTGATGTCAGCCGGTTGTGTTACAAATTTCACAAGCCTAATTTAAGAAACAACCCAGACTGGTGATCATGGGAGTATGGCACTGTTGCTTGGATTATGCTGGCAAAGTAGAACTGTGTATTAGGACAACAGGACGTTAAAATGTAGGAACTGTGTCTCTCTACAATGTCAGTACCTTAAGTTGCAAATCCTAGGGCCTCACCTGAACTCCTAACCTTCCCAGAGTAGCAGGTGATTTTGGCAAACTTGATCATGACCCTCTTGTCCCCAAGAGAAGCATCGAAAACTCATTCATGCCCGTGGTAAATACAAGAAAGTCATGAAGAAAGTTTTCAATACATTTAATAATACTATTACAGTCTTTTATGAAGCAAATGTGCTGAGATCATTAGGCAGATGCAGCCAAACCAAAGCATTACTAACAAGGTGTACAGGACAAACATCCCAATTATGACAAATTATGTATCTGGCTAAATCTACCCTCACTGTATGAGCACAGGGATATATTTGCAAAGTCTGGGATTGGCCTCAGACCCCATGCCTGGTGTTTGTAGTTAGGTGGTGCATCATGAGTGTAAACTTTGTTTACGCAGGGCTGCATGTCAGGCACTGCTGTCATTTCAGAAGTGTCCTCTTTGCTGGATTCTTCCTCTCTAGCCTTCAAGGGGATACCGCACAGTTTACATGACAAAAACTATTGTGTTGGAAAATGCAGCTGTGCGTCCGTGTTATGTCTAAAGTTAGGAGCTGTTGCTAAATGAGCAGAGAAAAACAGTACACTGTGTTGTTATGATTTCGGAGCTACCTTGTACAAGATGTGCAGACTGAATCCCAGGAAGAGTCCCTGAACAACAAGCAACATGCATAGCGTATTCCTAGAACAATGTTGTGGAAAATGTATTATTAATATTGGGCCATGTAGATCAAAGTCAAAAAATGATAAACTAAGGGAGTAGCAAAATGGACCCAGAAGGGAAATCACTACATCACTGCTAAGGGAAAGCTTCCGGAAACAGCCTTTGAAATCAGCTGTAATATGTCTTAGAGAGTATGTAACACCCTCTGACAAATGTATGCTGTAAGAATGACAGATAGCGAGACAGTTAGGCATTCATTATTACCTTACAGACACTTTAATTTTTTATGCACAGTGTCTCAGTTCAGTTAGCCACCAAATGTACTGGTCCTGTGCATGTTACTTCTGATATAAAGTCAAGCAGATGCCTATTCAAGTATGTTGTTCCAATAAGTCGGGTATTTTTTGATGCACTGAATATTTAACGTTTTTTTCTGCAAGAATTGGATTTGCATTGGATGGTGACAACATATTTGTGTTAACTTCAATTCTTGCCCACTGCAGCATCTAAATAGGCTCACTTTCATACCCTCGCTCGTTATAAATGAGCTAAAAGCACATGTTACTTCCTCTTACAAGTCCCTGAGGAGAACTGTGCGCATACAAAGAAGAGGTGGAAAGCTGAGCTCTTTCACGAGGATAAAGAAATCCTCAGAGACTTGCAGTATCCCTATATGGCTGGAGGTACTTTGGGCTGAATGTACTATTATTCACAAAAGGTGGTTGCAAATTAAGAACTGACTTTTTCGTAAGTGCAATAGTATTTTGCAAACTGACATATGTAATACTAGGTCAATTCATAGAATAATGCATCGCAGGGGGCCGCAAACCAACCTGCTTAAATAATTATTCAAAAGCTAGGTTGAATTTGTGATTCCCTGTGATATGCTAAAATCACAGAGATGGTGGCCTGCAGGGGACAGATCACAATCGCTATGATTGCATTAATAAATAGAAAACATCTTTTTTTAAATGTAGCCGGTGTTCCTTAAAATAATCAGTGCTACACGTAAAAAAACTAAATTCACATTTAGTTAAACTTAAGGGGGAGCAGTGGGCAACTTTCTGCTTCCCCTCAGCCTGCCAACATAGTTCCTAAAAGGGAAGGGCTTGTAAGGTGCCCCCCTTCTTCTATACAAACCAGTTATCACCAAGGCAGCAGTCCCCAAGGAGCTATTAGGTGAAGGGGGTTCATAAAGATCCTGCTAGGCTCGAGGTTAGCTAAAGAGTTGGATGGGGTGTTTTACACTCAATTTGCAACACTGCCGGGTATTGTTAGAGCACCCTTGTCCCTTTTCCACTCCAAAGGACGGATTGTCTGGGTAGTGTCATTAAAGCAGCACATTGGAGAGCAGCAGGTGGGCAGAAATGCAAAATCACCACTTTACGGACACCAAGCTTTATGGTGGTTCTGGGTACTGGACAGTTCCCCAGCCAACTGTGGGTTTTTAATGGCCCTAGCCTGGTCTGTATAGTGCATATAGTAGTCGTCCTAGCTGAGGTAAGGGAGAGGGCTTGGTAAGGAGAAATGCAGGGATCTCTGGTATGTTAGCCTGAGTGACCTGGCATCGGAAGAAGCAAGGGAGCAAAGAGTAATGCCTAGCACCACTATCATGTGTCCCATATGTGCAAACATTGAGAGAGTAGTCACTAGGTCCAGTATCGGTGTGTGCTTCCCATATGTATGCATGTATGCATACATACACAGCGCACTTGGAGCCCCCACCTCGCAAGTTGTCCAGCAGTTTATGTGGCGTTCTGCTTGGTTGTTCCCTCATGGACTGGGGTACTGCTGGACCACTGCATTGCCAAAGACTGTACCGATGCCGGCAATAGAGTGTGACTTCACGTGTGAGTGACACTTACCTAAGTTTGAATTCCGCAGTGCAGTATTGGTTTTGCGGTGGGGTGAAGGTCCAGGATTGGCGCTTTGATTTTCTACACACACATCGCAGGGAACGAGTGGAGGAAGCAGTCCCCGCCCACTTGGGGAGTACTGACGCTGATGGACTGCTTCTGGTAAAACTCAAAGTGCCGGGTTTTGGAAATATCCCCCTTTGCCTGCCAGAGTGCTCCGACCTATCATAGAAGGGCTCTCTGATTTAAGATGTGGACTGCAACGAACACCTGATTTAGGCGGCATCTGATGAAGTCTGCAAAGACGAAACGCATCATGCCCTCTGTGTTCGCAATAAAAGCAAACTGATCCTGGTACCCGCATGGGCTCAGTTCTTTTCGCTTAAAGGGATTTTGGCAGTGGATATATATATATATATATATATATATATATATATATATATATATATATATATATATATATATATATATATATATATATATATACATATATATATATATATATATATATATATTTATATATATATATATATATATATATATATATATATGTATATATATATATATATGTATATATATATATATATATATATATATATATATATATATATATATATATATATATATATATATATATATATATATATATATATATATATATATATATTTTCTCCAATCATGACAATCACTTTTAGAAATCAGGCGCTGACTCCGTGGGGTCTCGTTTCAGAAACAAGGTTTATTTTCTTAGTGCTTGGATTGACGCGTTTCGACGGTCACAGCCGCCTTGCTCACAACACAGAGCAACATTTCGTCATTACTTTTAACATGTCAACGTGTGATTGGATCTCTGAATGGTTTCCCCGTAGTCATGACTACCAGTTCAGAGCTCACTGGAAAATTACAGCGTTCTCTATGTGGTACAACTGATGTTAAATTAAATCAACACTCTTAATGTTAACTACACATTTTTTTCCCATTTTGCATTAAATAAAAGGCAATTGATGTCATTGCCGATTATTGAAAATAAGATAAAGCAAATTAGAGCATTTCACATTTTATAAATTTCGCAAACGCTTGCATATAAATTCGGTTATCGCAATGTGTTAAAATAAAACAGATAAATCTGCATTATAAGTACCATCACTTTAAAGTTATACTTTCGTTATAATGGGTCTAGTGCCCAATTAATAATCATGAACCTATTGACATTTTAGGTTCATTGTGTAATCCCACATTTGATTAATTCTGAATTGAGCCCAAGTGGGCAATGATAACACATCGCAAAAAGATTTGTCCAAACCAATTAATTCTTACGCTTCATATTTCATTAATACAGTCTGTAATTTCTTAACAGTAAGACGTCATTGTATTTAGAGGAAACCATAAAAATTGGGTTCTGTGAGCATGTATACTGCTATTTCAGATAGATGACATATATCTAATACATTAAAATTATCTAGGACTCTGTTTTCAGAGGAATGTCAGTCAGTCAGTCATAAGCTTTTATTCGATATGCAAGATATCTTGTAAGCACATTTAAAATACAAACATTACAGTTTCAAAAACAGAAAAACATTGCTACAAGAAGCCAGTATAAAAGTCATTTAGAAAAGATAAAAGGTCATGAAATGACCGTTAATAAATTAGCTAAAAATAGATTAAACAGCTACTGACAATCTCTTACAACGAATAAGCCAAAACTGTTTTAAAAATTTTGCTATACCACACACTATTGGGGGGGAAGTGTCCGTAGTTAAAATACGCAGAGCTTCTAGGTGGTTACGTGTGCCCATGTTCCGACAAAGAGGTTTTAGCCAAGAACTCCTGGGCCTTGCATAGTCAGGGCATTCAAATAAGACATGCGCAATGGACTCAACCCTGCTCGGGCAACATGCACAATTGGGGGAAGTACGAGCCGCTGATGTCCATTTTGATACCACAGCACCTAAGGGGAGGGATCCAACTCTGAATTTAAAATAAAGTGCTCGGTCAAAGGGGATGGTAATCATGTCCAGGTAGGGTTCAAAGGCCACAGAATCTTTAATTTGTAAAAAAGCAACAGTGGATTTGCAATGGTTAGAGTTTGTGATTAGACGCTCCGAAGTCCATTTCCAATAAAGGGCCTTAACAACTTCTTTTGGAGGGGCTGAACGTGATGACCAGCAGTCCCCTAGCCCGATATTCTCCAGAAGATTTTTGGTTTCTCTTAACCATTTTATCTTGGCCCAACCCCCCAGACTCATAATTTCCCCCAGGGCATCGGCATAGGATTTTAGTTCTTCACCCCTCCAAATTCGTGTCCATAGCAGGAGCGGTCGGAGCTGGGCCTGGTCTTTGATGTTTTTACAGCCCGTGTCCAACCACACTGGTACAGATGGGGTGCTCAGTGGAATGGAGATAATGGATTTCAATAACTTGCTCTCCGCTGTCACTAGGGCGTCCATTCGGCAGTGGCCCCACAGTTCTGCCCCATACAAGGCGGATGACACTACTTTGGCCTTGTAGATATCAATTACTGGGGTAAGTGATCTCCTGGGTGAGGCCCTGAACTCCCTCATGAGAGCTCCTCCTGCTCTCCTATGGTTGAGAACCATTTTACCAATGTGATTTACCCAGGACATCCTATACGTGATCCGAATACCGAGGTAATCGAATTCGGCTACTTTCTCTAAGGGGATCGAGTTAAGTGTAGGAGGGCGGCCCAGTTTCTTAGGGGGATTTAGGACTAGGTATTTTGTTTTGCCCACGTTTATTATTAGCCCCTTTGCGGTACAGAACTCCTGGAATCGTGTTAGCAATTTCTGCAGGCCTTGTGGGGTTTTCGAAATCAGGAGCGTGTCGTCCGCAAAGAGTAGGGTGGGGATGCGGACTCCTCCGAGACAGGGGGCGTCGGCTGGTTCTTGCTGAAGATGTTTTACCACCCCGTTCACATATAGTGAGAAAAGGGTGGGAGCCAAGACACAGCCCTGTCTTACGCCCCTGGAGACTGGTATCTTCTCAGTGAGCTCTCCGTTTTTACCCCAGCGGACCTGTGCGTAGGTATGGGTATGGAGGCTAATGAGAAGGGATAAGATGTAAGGAGGTAGTCCCAACTCATAGAGTGCCCTCCAAAGCTCTTCCCGGGGGACCAGGTCAAAGGCAGTCTTCAGGTCTATAAAGGCCAAATAAAGACTACCCTTGCCTAGTTCCACCACCTTCCACCCCAATAGTGCCAGCCTAAACACCTGCTCTATTGTCCCCATACCAGCCCGAAAACCTGCCTGAAAGTCTGACAAGATTTTATTCTCCTCCACCCAATGGAGAATCCTTCCAAGGATAGCTTTACCAGCTATCTTTTGGGTGGAGTCTATCAGACTTATAGGGCGGTAGTTCCCCGGTGTTTCCCTACACCCTTTTTTGTAGATCGGAACCACCACTGCCCCTTTCCAGGATTCTGGCACTGCCCCTCCCATCATGATATCATTTAAAAGAGCTGCTATAACCCTCGCCCACTCCGCAGGGAAAGCTCTCATAAGGTCCCCCGGAAGGCCATCCGGGCCTGCTGCCTTACGGGGCGCTACCCAGCCTATAACCCCCTCAATCTCGAGGGGAGTGAAGAGATCATAGGCATGAGGTTCAATTTCACGTGTAAGGTCGAATCCCTCATTCAGTTCCCCATTAGGAGGGAGGTATAGGGCCCCAAAGTGTTTTACCCAATTTTGGGGCGGGATGTTACAGGGTCTCACAAGTGCATCGGGTTTATTCCGTGTGCTTATGAGATTCCAGAAGGCCCTTGAATCCCTGATTTTACTAGCCTGGAGCAGGTCGTCCCAAAATGTATCTTCCCACTCCCTTCTAGCAAGTTTAAGGGATTTGTTATAGGCCTTCCTTGCTTCCTGTATCACACTTTGGGACTTAAGTTTTACCGCCTCAACTAGCCTTGTCTTGTGGGCCCTACAAGTTTGGGTATACCAACCCTCTCCTGTTTTTTTAAGAACTTTATTACCCGTCTTATTTGGGTACATAGTGAACACGTTGGTTAAGGCTTCTACCAGGGAGACAAAAAGCCCACTCGCTCTACCCACCCCTTCTAGGGAGGTTCCGAGGGTTGTTACTGCTTGGTTTAAGAGGGATTGAATTTCCCCTACCTTTGCCTCGGATAAGACCAGTCTCGCCCATTTTATCCGCCTACCACAGGGGGAGACTTCAGACTCATCCGGGGGTGCGGCTACCTGGCTAACATTATCCCTTTTTAAAGTGCGCCACCACTGAGCCATGGCTAGGGAGAGTGGATTGTGGTCACTTTCGGTCGATGGAACCACCTGCATGTCCCTTACATAAGGCCATAAGAGTACATCTATTAGTAGATAATCTAGCCTAGAGGTGTGACCAGGCCTATTGTATGTGTGGGCACCCCCCCTATCCGAGGGTGTCCTCCCATTAACTGCCCTTAAGATAAATTCGAGGCTCAGTGAGTATAACTGGAGCGCCACTTCTGTCCACCTTCTGATTGGAGGGATTTCTAATACCGGGATCCCCATCCTGGAGTCCTCCTCGTCTTGGTCGAGGGAAACGTCCGAGCCCAAAGGCTCGAACGTACAGTTCATATCACCTGCAACCAGTGTACGTGTTTTATGGGGGGTATTATTTAGCAAGGTCTCAAGGAGAGATATTACAGGGGACTTTCTCCCCCCCTTGGTTCCCCGGGCATAGACATTATAAACATTTAAGACAGTTCTTCCCCTTTGGTCTCTTAGGGTTATGTTTTGGATGTCCGGGGAACCTGTAGGGAACTCCACTACCCTACAGTCTAAAGAAGCCGCGACCCAGATAAGAAGGCCGCCTGAAGGTCGCCCTCTCACTGTTTCCGAGACTTGTGCAGGGTCGGAGTAGGAAGAAAATCCCACCCTGTGGACTGGGACCAGGCTCCAAGTTTCTTGGAAGAGGCACACGGAATGCTCATCCACCCAGGCAGTAAATTCTGGTAGGGCCAGTTTTCTTGCAATCCCTGCGACATTCCAGCTGAAAACCTTAAAGACTAGGTCCGTCACAGCTGGAGTGCCATTGGGAGCTATAATGCCCCTATCTATGAACCTCCTCGGAGACATCTGGAAGGGTGGGGGACCTTGTGGGGAGGCGGAGGAAACTCCTATTTCACTTGTGGGGTTTGTTTGAGTGAGTGGTACTCCTGCTGGCTCTACTCTGCTACCAGTTTCCAGTCAATGAGACCCCGATGTCCACAATTGATTCTCCCTGGTACCCCCCGAGACCCCA
The DNA here is from genome assembly GCF_964263255.1 of Lissotriton vulgaris. Classification (NCBI taxonomy): domain Eukaryota; kingdom Metazoa; phylum Chordata; class Amphibia; order Caudata; family Salamandridae; genus Lissotriton; species Lissotriton vulgaris. The sequence goes on along the minus strand of NC_141691.1, from coordinate 669,849,203 downwards.
GCCCAGTTTTGAGTTATAAAAGGGGAACCAAAACTTACTTCAATTGGGCTAACAATTTGCCTGGGGTAAAAATAAGAAAGATCTACCACCTTAACCCCCGGGGCCCCCATATTTTTAATAGGGGTACAAATCGATGGGACTACTCTTGGGTCTTGGAAGTTTATAATTATACAATCCCCCTCCTGCGTTTTTCTCCCCTGTCCTACCCAACCCACTCTGCGGACACCTAAAATAATACCATCCACACCCAACGGGATTGGCTTGTTTGCCTTCAGCCAATGGATACACTTATTCTTAAGTGACGAATGATTTTCCACCTGGCCATCCTTTAAAGGAGGCACATTAACCATGACAGCAACATAAGGTTGGCAGTCTGGTGGGAGGTTTACTGGGGGGATCCGTCGCACTGGATTACTGAGGACCGTTGGGGGGGTAATGGGGGCAGTAGGTTGGGATACAGACCTAGGGGCTTTCCCTGTCGCTTGCCCTTGTGGTATGCTTCGCGCCCCTCGTTTTTGGGAGTCTTCCGTTTTATCACTAACTGACTGTGTCTGCTTTTGTACAAGCGGCTTAGACTTATTTTTGTCAGGCTCTGAGTTTGTTGGAGGTCCCTTATAGTTTAGCCCTGATTTGGGGAGGGGAGGGGATTTAAGAGCTGGACTTGGAGGCTTATTAGGGACAACTTTTTTTGACCTACTGGTGGCTTATGGTCTCTCTGAGCTGGTAAATCGATCCCCTTTGCGCCCAAGTCCTTATTTTCAGTCACTCTGGTTATTTGCTTAATAGTTGTCTTGAGTGAGTGAAACCCATCAAGGGTTGATTGCTCTAATTTGTCTATCCTCTCTCCTAAACCCGTGACTTGCAATAGTAACGGTTTCAAAACGCTGTATACCTTCTCAAGAATGTTTTCCACCGTTACTAAGTCAGCGAGCTTAGGGACCTTAGCAGTGTTATCGTCTGAGAGCAGCCCATTGGAAGAGATCTGAACGTCCCTGTCTATATCACTTTCATTCTCTATAAGCGTACCCCTTATGTTTCTTGTACCTGCTCCAGAGCTATTTTTTGCTCTTTGATAAAGAGCGGCTTGTCTCACTAGCCTACCCTTTTTGCGTTTCCGTGGTTTTTTACTTAAAGGCCTATTCTCCTGCCTATTGTCAGGGGTTTGAGTGGTGGGGGACGCCCTAACTGACTCCCCTTCTGATATAACTATGGAGGGAGGAAGCTGGATTGGGGACTCAGGGTTACTAATTGCTTCGCTTGGGAGATTGGGTGATAATGGAGTGGACAACTTACTGAGACCGCCATCTTCTACACACATTACGGGGAGAAGAGCGGCCAGATTTTCCAGCCTATCTATATTTTGCTCTATGCCAGCCAACTGTGGAGGGTCTGAGAAAACACCCGGCACACTCGGTGGGGAAACATCCTGGACCCGGATACTGGCCGGTGTAAGCGACTGAGCAGCAACCCCCAAAGATGAACGTCTTGAGGGGAGGTAAACCTCGGATAAACGTCGCTCAGACATGGCAATTTCCTTCTCAATCACTGCCGCCACCCTGGTGATGAACCGGTCCATTGTTCCTATGACAGGGCTCGCGGCATTTGACCCTTTTTCGATTTCACTCCTAAGGGGTTTCCCAGATCGAGTAGACATGGTTTCGGGAAGCAGAACGTGCAGACACACCAGGCGAATGTAATCACTTTTAGCGGTAGCAAAGGGACGTGGCCCAGCCCAGCCTTGTCAGCCCCTGACTGCCACAGACTGCCCGCCCTTTGCTCGGGCTTCGCTCGGCGTCCCGCTCGCGTCCCGCTGAGCGACAGGCTGTGTGTTATGTAGTGGGCGTTGCAGGCGGGGGGCGTGTCTCAAGGTGGGCGCGTCCGCTCTCAGGCCAGGGGAAGCAGGGACTCCTGGTCTACTGAGTCCCTGCGAGCGCCTGCGAGTTGTTCCTTCCAGGCGCCTCCCAGCTTTGGCGTGCAGCCTTCACCTCTCCCTCCTCCGAGTCTCCAAGACGCGAAGCGGCACCCGCGGAGCGGGTGCGGCGAGAGGTAGCGGCAGAACAAGCAGAACAGGCACACCCCGGCAAGAGGTCAGACTCAAAGCGCAGGGTCGGCAGCAACCTTCCAAACAAAGTCCAGGTGGGTCCCAGCGGCTTGTGGGAACACGCGCCTTTTCACCTGGTCAGGCGGGGGGCGTGTCTCAAGGTGGGCGCGTCCGCTCTCAGGCCAGGGGAAGCAGGGACTCCTGGTCTACTGAGTCCCTGCGAGCGCCTGCGAGTTGTTCCTTCCAGGCGCCTCCCAGCTTTGGCGTGCAGCCTTCACCTCTCCCTCCTCCGAGTCTCCAAGCCGCGAAGCGGCACCTGCGGAGCGGGTGCGGCGAGAGGTAGCGGCAGAACAAGCAGAACAGGCACACCCCGGCAAGAGGTCAGACTCAAAGCGCAGGGTCGGCAGCAACCTTCCAAACAAAGTCCAGGTGGGTCCCAGCGGCTTGTGGGAACACGCGCCTTTTCACCTGGTCAGGCGGGGGGCGTGTCTCAAGGTGGGCGCGTCCGCTCTCAGGCCAGGGGAAGCAGGGACTCCTGGTCTATTGAGTCCCTGCGAGCGCCTGCGAGTTGTTCCTTCCAGGCGCCTCCCAGCTTTGGCGTGCAGCCTTCACCTCTCCCTCCTCCGAGTCTCCAAGCCGCGAAGCGGCACCCGCGGAGCGGGTGCGGCGAGAGGTAGCGGCAGAACAAGCAGAACAGGCACACCCCGGCAAGAGGTCAGACTCAAAGCGCAGGGTCGGCAGCAACCTTCCAAGCAAAGTCCAGGTGGGTCAGAGGAATGGTTTGAGAGCTTACAGAATTGATTTATGTTAGATTGTATGGAACTCATAAATGTACACTAAGAGCTTCGTCTGCATTCAGACCTTGTGGCGCCTTGCTATCTAGGAGAATGATGTATCTCGACTCTAATCTCCGGAGGGCTAGTTGTCTGTTTCCCCCTCTGAAGCTTTTTTTCACATGGTCTATGACGAAGTATTTGATGTTGTCTGCATTGCCTTCATGTGTCATATTTATATGCCTCGCCACTGGATACGTTGGGTCATTATTTTTTATGGCCCTGAGATGCTGAAGCACTCTAACGTGGACCGGGTGTATTGTACTCCCCACGTATCTTTTGTTGCAACTACATTGCAAAACATAGACTGCGAAGTCTGTTTTACATGTGTAATTTGCTCGTATCTCTAGCGGGGTTTTCCTGTATGGAACATTTACCTTGGTAACATTGGTACCATACTGACATGCTTTGCATTTTGTGCATTTAAAAAAACCATTTTTAGTTCTTAACCATGGCGGCTCTTTCTTTTTCAGCACTGGGGCATTGTCTACCAGCTCTTCCCTCATACTTTTAGCTTTTCTGAAAGTGAGTTGTGGGATTTTATTACAACTTTTGCCTATTATCGGATCATTCCGAACTATGGGCCAATGTCTATAAATTATGTTTCTCACTTGTTTGTGGTATGCATTATACCCTGTGACAAGGCGTGGGGTTCCTGTGTTTTGTTCTGATTTGGGTTTTTCAATCTTGGCGGAGAACAATAGGTCTTTTCTGTCCTTAAGGTCACATTTCTGTTCCGCCGTTTTCAGTATATGTTCTGGGTAGCCTCTAAGTTTTAACCTGCTGAACAATTTGGTCTTCGAATTTTTGTAGCTTGTGGTTGTGCTACAATTTCTTTTCATTCGGAGACATTCTGCATATGGTATGCTATCAATTAGATTTGGAGGGTGAAAACTGGAGGCATGCAAGATAGTGTTTCCTGCAGTTGGTTTGCGGTAGGTGTTGGTTTGTATTTCATTATCCACGACCAACAGTTCCAAGTCTAAGAAATTTATCCTACTTTTATTTATTTCGCAGGTAAATTTTAAGTTTAGACTATTTTGGTTGAGCTGTTCTGCAAACTCTCTTGCACTTGTTTCGCTACCTTTCCAAATTAAAAAGATATCGTCTATGTAACGACAATAAAATGCTACATTTTGTGTCATTTCCTCCATATGTTTCACCCTGAGTACTTGCTCCTCCCACCAGCCCATATGCAAATTAGCATAGCTGGGGGCGAAGCAAGTACCCATGGCCGTCCCTTGTGTCTGTTTGTACAGCAGTTTGTTAAAACTAAATGTGTTATTCTCCAAGCACCACTCGGTCATTTGGAGTAACATCTGTGTATGTTTATACAAGTCTAGGCTTCGGCCTCCCAAATAGTGTCTGATTGCATTGAGCCCATCTTGGTGTCTTATGCTTGTATAAAGGCTTTGAACATCTAGTGTCACAAAAACATAGTCTGAGTCCCATTTTACATCATAGATTTTTTTCAAAAAATCGCCACTGTCTCTTGTGTATGAAGGTAGAGCCTTTACAAAGGGTTGCAGAAAGGAGTCCACAAATCGGCTTGTATTTTCAAACAAACCTCCGATAGCGGAGATTATCGGTCTTCCTGGGGGGCAGGTAGGGTTTTTATGTACTTTTGGGATTAGATACAGGTTTGGCGTGATTGGATAGTTGTTCCGTAAGAACTCAAATTCATTTTTTGAAATGGTTCCCGCCGATTTCCAGTCATATAGACTCCTGTGGTATCTTTCTTTTATATTGAAAATATTAGTTTCACTAATCCTTTGGTAACATTCTCTGTCAGACAGTTGTGATAACGCTTCAGCATTGTACATCTCCAGTGGGCAGAGAACTACGTTACCACCTTTGTCCGACCAGCGCACAACTACATCGCTTCTTTCTCTTATCTTTGTCATGACCTTTTCATACGGCAATCTTTCGTTCGCATGTGTTTTGTAGAAATCATTGCTACTTGACCATGATAAGGTTTTTAGATCGCTTATGACTTTTTCAGAAAAAATGTCAATGCAGTCTTTGGGCATAATGGGACAAAATGTAGATCTTGGCTTAAAGTTCGTCTTTGATGAACCCCCAATACTTATTCCAGCATATTCAGCTGCTTCCTGGGTGTCCATTATTTCACTTGCTTCATCTGTGTCCAACTCTACCATTTCCCTGATGAAAGGCATATCGTCGATGTGCCAGCTTGTGGCTCCTGAAGATTCTTTTTCCGTGTTACTCATCTCTTTGCTGTTGAAGAAATGTTTTTTTAATTTCAGTTTTCTTGTAAACTGATGCAAATCTATCCGAGTCTGAGTGTAGTTGAAATTAGTACGTTTGCAATAGGTTAATCCTAGTGACAAAGTTTTTTCTTCTTCATTTGTTAAGGCCATATTTGTTAGATTAATGACTGTGTTTTTGTCTTTCATATTTTCATCAAGTTGTGTTTCCATTATCGTCTGTAGTTCCGTCTGTAATTCTGTTTCTTTGTATTTTCTTTTTGCTGTTTTGCATTTTCCCCATCTCCTGTTTTTTCGTTTCCTGCTTTTCGTGATGTCGCAGCTTTGTCTTTTGTCGAGTTCCTTCGGCCCCGCAGTGGCCTTAGGGTTCTCAGTCTTTCCTCTCGTAAAAAATCTAACTCGTCTACAGGTGTGGGTACTTCTTCATCTGCTGCCATCGATCCCGATGTGCCAGGTTCCGATTCGGCTCCAGAACTTACTTCGGACTCTTCTGGTGTTCTATTGTCCTCTGCATTTGAGGCAGTCTGTTTTCTTTTTCTGAAGCTGTCATATTTTTTAGCAAACGTATAAATGCGCCCTTTCATATAGTCTGCGCGATCTCTTTGAAACTTTTCGGCTTTACGATCCTTTATAGTTTGCTCGTATTTGGTCACACGTATTTTTATATCAGTCATTTGTTTAGTTATGAAATCTTGATCTTCTTGTTTGTCTAATTCCTGTGCAATGTTGGCTAATTGCGCCAAAAGTTTTTCTCTGTCTGTTGTCGCATATTTTACCAGTATCTCCAACATGTTTTTTGATGACTGTGCATTATTGTTGGCCCACTCTTCCAACATTTTCTGGTCAGGGTTGTCATATGTTGGGGCAAGAATAATTCTCAGGCCTCTTGGTACTCTATTCACTTCTAAGTACCTACGCAATGAAGTACACTCCCACCACTTAGAAATTTCTTGTTTGCGTATTCTTTCATAGTCTCTAAGCAGTGTTTTCATATCGGATTCTTTCGCTGACGGTTTATTTTTATCATTTCCACTTCCCTTTCCAGTGTTTGTATTTTTATCGACATCTATATATATATATATATGTTCAAAAAAAGGGGGGAGACAGAGGGATATGCTAGGTTCACCCTCCTGTTCTAGTAGTAATCATAAAAAATCCGCAATTACGGATAGAGAACCTAGCTGTAAAGGTTGATCGACGTCAAAATGTTTGGTGTAATCTAGAAAGGAAACATTTCCTTTCTTGAGTCCCCTCACTCACCAGGGTTTCCCCACAGTGACGAGCTTCATCATAGGGGCCATCCCAACCCGCTGCGGGTTGAGCCGTGCTGCGTCTTGCGAGGATACGTAGGAGCACTTTATTCAATGTCGTATGTATGTTTTTCAACCAATGCTTATTAATCAGCATTTGTAATCACTATTTATATTGCACCTTTGCAGTGGTACACACAGGGCTGGTCCCTGTGGCATCCTGAGGAAGTGCTTAGGGGTAAGCTCGAAACATGTTGGCACTCTACTAGGACTCCTGACTCATTGCTTTCCAGGCTGACCTAGAGACCCACCCCACTTTAAATATATCAACTAGGAGCAAGAATAAAAGTAATTCCGCCCACTAGTTAGGTATTTTTAATCCCTCCACTCCACATATACCACTGCACTACACATAGTTTCTCACAAAAAGTGCTCCTACGTATCCTCGCAAGTCACAGCACGCCTCAACCCGCAGCGGTTTGGGATGGCCCCTATGATGACGCATGTCACTGTGGGGAAACCCTGGTGAGTGAGGGGACTCAAGAAAGGAAATTTTTCCTTTCGAGATTACACCAAACATTTTGATGCCGATCTACCTTTACAGCTAGGTTCTCAATCCGTTATTGCAGATTTTTAGTGTTTAATATATATATTTATATATACACACAAGTGTGAATGTATGTGTGTGGCTTCTGTGGCACAGGATTAGCTTTGGAAAATTTGGGTAGGCCTCATCCTTCCATGTTTCCGAGTGAAGTGCAACTTGCACCCATTTATGCAACATCCCTTATAACAGGCACTTAAGTCGTAATGCCCATGTCTGTGCTCATCATGAGTGGATGTCTAAAGGTATGGCTTGCCAGGGCACTGTACAAGGGCAGCATATGTTGCCATCACTCACACTCAGGAGTGGGAGGACTACTCCTCTTAGTCATCACTGATGGAACCACTTTAGACATTACTTATCAGAACAGGAAGCGGACCAGTCCTGTGGCTCGCATTCCAGTCTTAAGGACCGGGAAGTAGTAATGGATGACAGAATGTTAGCGTACGCTTTCGTGAAGTCATCCACACAACAGGAGGCAGTTTGATTGTGCTTAGAGAGCCTTTCAACATTCTGCTGCCTCATACAAAAGGCATTTTGACGTCATAACCCAACTATCACACATTATAATAGTTGAGTAGTGATCTAATCTTCTTACTAAAGATGAAAAGTGATGTCGCAGAAAGACTGTTAAATTGTGGATCAGTAACTGAAAATAACAGGGATTTTTTTCACTGAGGGGATCTGTGTGACATCAAATTCACACTGAGAGTGAAGTGTGAGCTGTCTAAAATGGCAATCAGTTCCTCAAAGAGGAAAACATTGCCTTAATTCAAAGTTCTGCCATTCTCTGTTAATTACCACCTGGTACCCACCTTGCCTGGCTGCTCATGTCCCAGAGATAGCTCTCACTGTCTTCTGTGCACTGACTTGCCTGTACAAAGACTCTTTTTTTAAGTTTGGCAGCCTTTCTCGAGTCAACATCAGCATTTTTTGATACTGTCTAAGAGTCATTAATAATGTTTTGAATTCGCGCCAGCCACCAGTTTCACATGCGAGCTAGATGGCACCAATCCAGGGCTCTCCAACACCTTCTCCACAGACTTCAGCAAGTAAAGTGTGTTTACTTTACTGCTCTGTGATTTCTCACTATGACATGCCGCTGCCAGTCTGGAATCATGAATCTTACATTTCGTACAGTAAACGGCTGAAAGCATGGCCATGTATAAATACTTGTTTTTATTACCGACTTTTAATTAACGACTGCCAGTTAATATCAATTCCTAATTTTCACATTCAGAACGCATGTAAACATTACATCGATTGTACACATACAGTCAACCACATATTTGAGATTCGTAAACAACCTAAAATCCCAGCACTGTAGGGTGTATTAACATATACAGAGACTAAAATAGGCCTATTATCCCACGTGCAAACTGAAACCATGCTGTCTGGGAGAGGGATTGATCTTTCTTGAGGGCCTAAAACCCAGAAGCACCTGCATCAGTAAAGACATGAGATTTATGCCTATGTACCTTAGGGAAATCAGACATGTGTGTGTCCCAGCAGAGATTCAAGCAGCATCAGCACAAGAATCTTACATCCTAGGACCACCTCCTGCAGTATGTCCCCTCTGGACATAGACCACATTTACACACAGTGCACCCCTATCATCTGTATCACTTTTAATTCTCCTCCACCGAGAAGTGACAGCTGGATATTGGGTGGTCATGAACAGGCCAGCAGTACACTATCTCAAACTGTATTCAATAATCCCTTGATGACCAATATGGCTGACGTGATAAAACAATTTGCCTCCCTAACCCGGGAATGCAGACACATATGTGGCTACCAAGGCTTTTGAACCCTTTAAACATTGTGAGAGTGTCCCAAGCACACTGTAGAAGGGATCGTGGGGGGAGGGGGCGGAGGAGTGAGGGATTGGGCGCCCATTGGATTGTTGCTAAGACAAGCTTGTGACCTTATGATAGAACAGGCATGCCCACCCCTGAGATCACTCGACACTTGAACTCTGACACCCCATGAAGCACTGCAGCGGCACATGTCTGAGGCTATCATTCGGTAAGGAGAACCGAGAAAGATGGCGAGCCCACTATGCAGCTGGTTTCCTGGAGACGGTGAGCCCACAAACAAAGGAACGAAAACTGGATCCACACAGCGGGAGGCCTGCCAGCCCCAGAGGTGGCACGTATACAGATGACAGGTGTGCTGTCACTGGAAAAGACACAGGTAAACGAAGCAGGGCAAAGGGCACTAAAGACAGAAATGCAGCGAAAGACCCTTGTGCATTTCACCTGAATAATGCTGAAATTAATTGGGGGCCCGAAGAAAACAATACTAACACACACATGGAAGCAGAGCAATTGCCACTGAGCTGACCTGAAGGAAAGACTTCAGCTACCTCTACAAATAGCACATGGTGCATTGCAGAGCATATCTAAGCAGGAGATACCGACTAGTTACCAAAGGGGCTCCCAGGAGGTAACTGAAGAACAACAGCCGGAGTAACATTTATGCATCATCAACTGGGGCCTGCAGTGCACTGGATTCCCCCCACCCCCAAGAATATAAAACCACAAACGCATCCGACAAGATCACCTATCAAAATATAGGTCTGCCACAGGCTTGACGAATGCGCCCTTCCCCATATCCTGAAATAAAATGCCAAAACTACTGTAACAGTGTGAGAAAGTGCCATCTTTCTTGCATTGGTATGCCCCACTTTTTGCTGAACTGCTGATGTGCTTTGACTGAGTGTGCCCTGGGCTCCTGCTAACCAGGTGACCAGGGCCTGTGTTCCTTCCCTAAAACTGTGTTGAAACTAAAACCCAATTGGGGTCTCTGGCCACCTATCAGCCCCTAGTAAATGGTACCCTAGGTACCCAGGGCATGGTAACCAGAGAAGGCCCCTAAGGGCTGCAGCACTTATTGTGCCACCCTTAGGGGCCCTGTACCCTGACACCCACACACCATTACTATTGGTCCATGAGCCCGGAACTCCGCCCACTCACCTCGCGGCCACGCCCCCCCAGAAACGAGCTGCGCAACTTGCAAATTGCTTTTAAACACTCTCCCCGGCCCCCCTCATGATCTTCGGGGTCCGGTCTGAGGGTGCCGCAGGTTTACAGAGGGTGCCTGTAGTCAAGGGTGTAAGTGTTCATACGGCTTCTGGCGGAATCCATACCGGCGGCAACATCGCTAAGATAAGTAGCAACCTGGCTTCTCTTCACCCCGATTATGTTTTTTCTCCCATGCGAAGGGTGTGCCAATTACGCTACCACCCCCCTCCCGTGACCCATGGTGTACGCTGAATACACCTAACAAGTGAGACATTTTAATCCTTACCATTCTATAAACATGATCACAGAACCCTGGTCCATTGAACCTGACTAGGAACACGCGTTTCCTTTTTAATTCACGGCTACTGCACTTCACTAGTTCACCAGTAGCCCACTACACTTCCTTAAGATAAATACTTGTTCGCCCAGGGACAGAGGTTGTTGTTAAACATACTGTTAAAGCGCCGCCCACTGTCCACCCACAACAAATGGAGCACCATAGATGTACCTATGAGAATGCGACCAACTACTAATTGTTTGTTCTGTCCTATGTGTATGTCTATGTCCCCCTTTTTTTGCACAGGTGCAGAAACCTAAATTGGTAAGCCTCCTAAACCAGGAGTAACTGGGAAGAGAATACCTCTTTCTTTTTGCACTTTTTACACCGTTTTTCACTATTCACGTCCTTAGGTGAGGGTGGGCCTTAGCGCGCTCATACCGCCAGGGTTTAGTCCACCTTTTTAGTCCTGACGAATGCCTGGTTAATTCACACCGTTTTAAAGGCAGAAACATGTTGACTGACAGTAAAAACTTTTGGAAACAACCACACAATTAATTGTGGACCACTTTCCAACACTAATTTTAAACTTATGTCCTAGTGATCAAATAATAAATATTTTTTCGATACACTTAAGACATTTTTTAATATCTCACCACCTTTTACTTTATTTCACTGCACGCCTGAACTCACAATAACCCGCTCCGCAGTAGACCTGGCGTTGCAGCACACTAAAGAGGCACCCGGCCTCTTTAGTGGAGCCCGATGACGAAGCATGTCACCAACCAGGTTGGTGAGTGAGGGCTTTCCTAACTGACCTAAGTGAGGCCAGTTCTCCCCCCCACCCCTTTCTTTCTTGCTCTCTTTGTGGTCGTATGAATACCATAGGACACTCTTTTCTTGTTTATACATAAGTACAGAACTAAACAGAGAGTCGACATGGCACACATCCCTGTGTGCCATGCCCACAAATCCACTGCCCTGGGATACATCAGTCACCCTTCTAGCTGGGTGCTCTATGCCAGTGGTGTGGGCAGAGGTGCATAAGCCCTGTGCCTCTACAGTACCCAGGGCCATTCCTGGGCACTGTAAGTGCAGTGCTGCCATTAAGAGTATATGGTGCTGGGAGGTCGTCATCACTAACTCCACAGCACCATGATAGCTTCACTGAAGACTGAGAAGTTTGATATCAAACTTCTCAGCATATTAAACCTGCACTGATGCCAGTGTGAGATTTAATGTAAAATGCACCAGAGGGCATCTTAGAGATGCCCCCTGATACCTAACGTACAATCCACGTCTGGACTGAGAGGCTGCCTAGGCTGCCACACAGCAGACATGTTGCTGGACCCCTGGGTGGAGAGCCGCCCGCTCTCCTGGGCCTGCAACAATGCACATCCTGGGCGAGGTGCTAGGTCTTCTCCCCCAGGATGGGCAGAGGGAAGCTTCAAAGGCCTGCCACCTCTGTGAACTTCTCCAGACCATTTGCTGTACCCAGCAACTGGCCCCCACCAGTTCTGACCCTCACTGTGGCGGGAAGACTGGTGGGAAACCCTACGTCTGGAGGGGGGTGTGCCAGCCTGTGCCAACCCCACCCCTCAAGTGAGAGAGGAGAGGTGAAGCATGACCCCGGGCTCCGGCCATCTTGAAGATGGGGAGCCCTGCCCAATCACAGCTAGGCTCCTGCCCCCCTCCCACTGGAGAGGAGCAGACTAATGGTGTACCCACCCCAGGACAGAGACCTATTGGTCCCTGCCCTTGCCCTACCTGTGATGCCCCGAAATTCAGTATTTAGGGGCACCCTGAACCTGCCTTACTTCAGATCCCGATAAGAAAAGAAGCAAGAAGATAAAGATGACGAAGACCCACCGTGCAGCTGCTAACAACAGGACAACACCAACTGACTTGGCCCCAGTTCTACCGGCCTGTCGACCCTGGAACTTGCCCCTGCTAAATCCCAGCGACTCCTGTGGACAGCAACCTTGGACAACCCGGAGGACCTGCCTGCCTTGACCCTCTAACAGACTGGGACTCACCTGAGCAGAGGCTCTGCTCCAACAACAACACCCCTGGAGCCAGCCAGGAACCGCGAATCCAGCCCACTCTGCACCCACCAAGCCCGTCTCATGCCCGAGTGATCCAAGACCACGAGGACGATCCTCCGGCAACTGGGTCCTGAAGTCCAATGCCCAAAGACCCTCCTCAAGGACCTAGATGACGCCTGCAGCCTCAGAACCAGGGACCCCTCCAACCACGACCAGCTGAGGGTAAGATTTCCCGACACCCAAAGACACCTCTGCAACTGGTGCCCCACGGCCCCGTGCCCTCCTTTGGGGTACTCACCTCTTCTTCAAGTTCCCAACGTACCTCTCAAAGTTTTGGTCACACCTGAAGAATCTCCGTCCCCGAGCATGCATCCTTTGTTCCCTTTTTACCTTTTCTATTGAATAACATTGAGCGCTTGACAGCTCAAAAGCACCCTACACCCAGCCGCCCGAGTGCCGCTGGAAGTGCAACTACTACCCTACTCTATTTCCCCACTTGCCCTGAGTAAGTGACTAGGAGCTCAGCTCCCACAGCCGTGTGTCCTGCTTGCTTGCAGCCACCAACCGAAGACCCCTACACTCCATTAAATTGCATTGGGCCTACTCTCTCTGCACCCGGCTGCCCCTGTGCCGCAGAGGGTGTACCTACTGTACCTTTCCGACCCTGGGAGACTCCTGAGTCTATGCCCAGAACCTTAACTTCACCAGTTGAGTACTCACCTGGAAACCGATAACTCACTTTCCTGCCACAGGATAACATTGACTGGTTTGACTCTAAAAATCTTCTAAGTGTGAAGTTTTGGAACTCTAAAATATTCCTCTAAAATCAGCCGAGTAACGAATTTCGAATTTCAAATTACTCACCTGGAATCAGTAGAGGAGCCAGCACTGTACCTTTCAGCCCAGTACTGAACTGCAAAAGTAATTTTAACTGTACTTACCCATAACCTGAATTTTCTCGCATAGGAAACCATTGACTGTTTTTCTCTGAAATTTCTTCTGTCAACTTTTGAAAATTACAAATATTCCTTAAAAATCGTACCAACTACTGAAACATAATTACTTACCAGTCTTAGGTAGAGACCCCAGTACTGAACCTAGGAGTCCAGTCCTGGATTACCAAAGTAATGAGAACCTACTTTACCTGTGACTTGAATTTCTTTCCATTGGTTAACATTGCTAGTTTTTCACTGAAAAGTTTCGGAGTGTCAATTTTTAAAATACCTTTATATTCTTTAAAAATCATTGCAATAACTAAAACGTTTTTACTAAACTGTTTTCAGCTTAGAGCCCAGGACTGAATCTAGGATCCACTCCCCGAGTTACAAAAGTAATATAAAAAGTAATCAGCTGCATTTATGTAGAAAAACCCATTGAGCTCAATGTTAAATTGTGTTTAGAATTGTGTTGCCTACTGCAATCACTGTCCCTATTGTGTTTACAAAGTGTATTGCCTCTTTGCAAAGCAATTACCTGAGAGTACTCATATTGAGAAGAGTATATTTTGATACCTGTTGGTTCTAAAAATAAAACAACTATATATTTTGATATAAAAACAATTGGCCTGGAGTTCAGTTCTTGAGTGCGTGAAACCTTTTGCTGACTGAGTGTTTACAACAAATGCTTTGCACTGTTCTCTGGACATGCCTTAACACTCGACCAAGCTACCACTTTAGAGAGTAAGGTCAGACCTGACTTTAACCTCTGTATTACCTCTGGGGTTTTTGGACTCTATACACACTGTACCTTACTCTGGTCCAGTATATATAGAGCCACTTTCTCACAAACAGCACCCAAAAAAGAGTACCGTACTGAACAAACAATGGTAGATCACAATATGCCTGTGTATACATGCTATTAGAAGTCAGCTAAAGGCCTACTCGGTGAAAAACACAGGTAGTGACCAAAACAGCAGTATTAAACCCACTGGACCTGCCATATATTAAACACTAGTGCACAACCATTGGAGCTACCATAAAACTGAGGGCAAGCAGATTGCTGCTCAGTAATCTACCACAACCAAGTAGCTGATTCACAAGCAATCTCACATGCTATCCTGCTGAAGCACAAAGCTTTCCCATGAAAACACAAGCAACAATCTAAGTGGTGAATTAAGTACTGTATGACTTCTTTAGTGGGCAGACTATATACTTGCAAGAGCCCATCACAATGGAAACAAGAGAAAGAGAAGACACTAGATTGCTCTGGAGACCCCCACACACACTCCGAAGGAATGTGACATGGGGCTTCTCTTCCATTAGGGCGGAGGAGCATCACCCCACTGCTTTTTCGCAGCGCTAGAAGCAGAAACATAAAATGGTATTTTAAATACAATTTGATGTTTCTGCTTTTCACGCTGCGAGAAAGCAGAAGGCAGGGTATGCCTGGTTGGGGGGTGGGTTGGAGGGTATGCCTGGTTGGGGTTGGGTGGGTGGGCGGGTCGGGGAGGAGTGGGTTGCACCACTCTGAAGACCCTGAATGTTTGGTCGGCTGACCAAAGCAGTCATGCGCACTCTATCAATCAATCAATCAATCATGGACATTTGTATAGCGCGCTATTCACCCGGAAGGGTCTCAAGGCGCTGGGGGGAGGGGTCCGCTACTGCTCGAAGAGCCAGGTTTTGAGGAGCTTCCTGAAGGAGAGATGATCCTGGGTCAGCCTGAGGTGGATCGGGAGGGAGTTCCATGTCTTGGCTGCAAGGTAGAAGAAGGATCTTACCCCGGCGGTGGCTCTGCGGATGCGTTGTATGGCTGCGAGGGCGAGGCTGGTTGATCGTAGCTGGCGGGTGGGCGCGTAGAAGGTCATGCGGTTGTTGAGGTACTTGGGGCCCCGGTTGTGGAGGGCCCTGTGTGCGTGGGTGAGGAGCCTGAACGTGATCCTCTTGCTGACGGGGAGCCAGTGCAGGTCTCTCAGGTGGCCGGCGATGTGGCTGTGTCGGGTGATGTCCAGGACGAGTCGTGCGGAGGCGTTCTGGATGCGCTGGAGTCTTTTTGAAGTTTGGCTGTGGTTCAGGCATAGAGGGTGTTTCCGTAGTCCAGTCGGATGGTGACGAGTGCCTGGGTGATCGTCTTCCTGGTTTCGGTGGGGATCCATCTGAAGATCTTACGGAGCATGCGCAGGGTGTTGAAGCATGATGATGAGACGGCGTTGACTTGTCTGGTCATAGAGAGGGAGGAGTCCAGGATGAAGCCCAGGTTGCGTGCGTGGTCCGTTGGTTTGGGAGTGGTGCCCAGGGCAGGGGGCCACCAGGAGTCATCCCAGGCGGAGGGTGATGATCCCAGGATGAGGATTTCCGTCTTGTCTGAGTTCAGTTTCAGGCGGCTGTTCTTCATCCATTCGGCGACGTCTTTCACCCCTTCGTGTAGGCTGGTTCTGGCGGTGGCGGGGTCGTTGGTGAGGGAGAGGATTAGCTGGGTGTCGTCTGCGTAGGAGATGATGATGAGGTTGTGTTTGCGTGCGATGGCTGCGAGAGGGCTCATGTAGACGTTGAAGAGGGTTGGGCTGAGTGATGATTCTTGTGGTACGCCGCAGATGACTTCGGTGGCCTCGGATCTGAACGGGGGAGGCGGACTCTCTGGGTTCTTCCGGCGAGGAACGAGATGATCCCCTCCAGTGCCTTCTCTTGGATTCTGATGTTGCTGAGGCGCTGTACTAGGGTGCGGTGGCAGACAGTGTTGAATGCTGCGGAGAGGTCCAGGAGGATGAGGGCCGTTGTTTCCCCGTTGTCAAGCAGGGATCTGATGTCGTCAGTGGCAGCGATGAGGGCGGTCTTGGTGCTGTGGTTGGCTCGGAAACCGGACTGCGAGGGGTCGAGGGATCCATTTGTCTCGAGGAAGGCGGCGAGCTGTCTGTTGATGGTCTTCTCGATGACTTTGGCAGGAAAAGGGAGGAACGAGATGGGGCGGTAGTTCTTGAGGTCGGTGGGGTCCACTGTTGGTTTCTTCAGGAGGGCGCTGAGCTTGGCGTGCTTCCAGATCTCCGGGAAGGTGGCGGTGTTAAAGGCGGCGTTGATGATGTCCCGGAGTTGGGGTGCGATGATGGAGTCGGCCTTGTTGAAGACGTGGTGGGGGCAGGGGTCGGTTGGTGATCCAGAGTGGATGGTGTTCATCGTGCGGGTGGTGTCTTCGGTGCTGACCGGGGTCCAGGCGCAGAGGGTGGTGGTGGGGGGAGTTGGTTCGGTGGTTGGGTGCGTGGTTGGTGCGCCGAAGCTGTTTTGTATATTGGCGATCTTGCGGTGGAAGAACGAGGCGAGTGAGTCGCAGAGGTCTTGCGAGGGAGTGATGTCATTGTTTCCGGCGCTGGGGTTGGAGAACTCTTTGACGATGCTGATGGGCGTTGTTTTCCAGTCGTTCTTTGAATGCTGTCTTCTTGGTGGTGTGGATCAGCTGGTGGTGTTTGCGGGTGGTGTGCTTGAGGGCCGTCATGTTGTCCATGGTCTGGTCGTGGCGCCAGGCTTGCTCGAGGGTGCGGCAGTTCTTCTTGGAGATCTTGAGTTCATCGGTGAACCAGGGGGCTTTCTTGCTGCCGGGTCTGCTGGGAGGGTTCTTCAGTGGTGCGAGGCCATCTGCGCAGTTGGTGAGCCACTGTGTGAGGTTGCTGGCTGCTTCGTTGGGGTCCGTTGTACTGGCGGGAGGGTTCTGGCGGAGGGAGTTGGTGAGCTGCTCGGCGGTGATCTTGCTCCAGCTCCTGCGAGGAATCTGTTGCGGGTGGTGGTGGGTCGTGGTTTTCTGAAGCTGAAGTGGCTGCAGCTGTGGTCAGTCCAATGGAGTCCGGTGGAGTGGCTGAAGGAGATGTGCTTGCTGGAGGAGAAGCGGGGTCAAGCGTGTGGCCGGTGTAGTGGGTGGGGGTGTTCACCAGTTGCTTGAGTCCGAGGTTAGCGAGGTTGTCCAGCAGGGTGGTGGTGTTGCTGTCCTTGTTTTACATTTTCTCTATGTAGGCTGAATGCAGCCTACATATAGAAAATGGCCTTCCCATAAGCGCCTGTCCCATAGGCACCAATCACAACGCTGCCATTGCAGCTTTGTGATTGGCTTGGGGAGGGGAGGAGGGCTGCCTGCTTCCTGTTCCTGCCTGAGGCAGGAGAGCAGAAAAGCAGGTGCATCAGGAAAACACGGCCAGGAGCAAAGGTGGCACAGGACCAGGTGCAGTAAGTTTTTTTGTATTTTTTAATTCCCGCCATCCCCCCGCGCGACCCCCATCCACGAGTCTTGCGAGCCGCGACTGAAGATGACTGCACGAGAGTCTGATGCACTACTAGCTGCAATTGGCTACACAAGATGAACCATAAAGGCCAAAATATAAGTGGCGGCAACAGACCTCAACCTGGTACGCAAGGATCAGGTCAAGCGTAAAGAGAAAGTATTCCCTAATAAATCCACCCTTTTTTGAGCAGCATCAGAAACAGTGAACCAGGTCAAGGAACTCACAAACCACCTTTGGTAATGGAAGACTGCATAGACAATGCAGAAGGACGTGCCTGGCATAACAATCTACAGATAGTTGGAAACCCAGAAATTGAAGGTCACAACCCAACATCATACATAGAGGAATGGTTCCAAAGTACTGTGGCCCTACAGGCATTGTCACTATTTTTGTGCTACAATGGGTGAACTTGGGTATCAAAAACCTCCCACATCAGGTGCTCCACTGCACCTCATAATTGCAAGAGTCTTGGATTACTGCGACCACAACACCATCCTACAGCACACCAGGAACAGGGAGCTACTGTCCCTGGAGGTGTCCAGTGTGATAATATTCCCAGCTTTTACAGTGGCAGTAGAGCGCAGCAAAGCTTCATTCCTAAGCGTCTAAAAGAGGCTGAGGGAACTAGGTCTCAGTCATGCACTACTATTCCCAACCAGACTACGAATGGTGGTTGGCATCAAAATAGGTTCTTCAATGAACCATAAGAATCATGGGAATTCATTGACCAAAGCTATGCAGGAAAACATAACATAACAACCATACTACTCCCCAGCAATCAAGCAGATGACCAGTGAGACTAAAAAGCTGCAAAATTATTTCTACATTCAATAAACCATAGGCTCAAGAGGCGTGCAGGGCAGCCCTGGCTTCAGCAGCAACAATATGTAAGAACATGTGATACCCGTCCAACAATGAAACTGAAGATGACATGACCAGCACAGACAAAAGCTACTACCCTCATCACCTACCAACAGCCTCAAACAGCAGATGACATCTTGTGAGTAAACGGACAAAAGACTCGAATGTGAGGAGACCAGGAGGCAGAATGCAAAACCTGCGTTAATGAAAGCACTGTATGCGGGTGTGAAGGTTGAAAAGAGATGCATGCACTTATTGTTCAGACTGCCATTAAATAACACTACAACTGACCTGCACTGGTAACCACGTACCTGTTCTGAGAAACCAGCCTGGGTGCACACAAAACGGTAGGTACTATAATACCTAAACTTCTCTTACTACCAGATAAACATCCACATTGAGAGGGGTGGGGGAGTGAAGGAACATCACAGAACGGCTTGGCACGGACCCCGAGGATAGAACAAGTTACAGAAATATTTTCATTGTGACAACATTTCCAAATTTAAGTCAATTGCTTGTTTTACCAAGCTAGGCATGGTTATTTGGATGGATGCTATTTTCAAAACTGAGCAGGACTTTTGGTGTACAGATTGAGACACCCAGGGTGGTCGAGTATGCTGTATTAGCACAAATACGCCAAATCATAAATGATGCATGAAAACTGAAGCACACAAAATAGCAGGCAACTGTCACATATCCCAACCACACTAGCAAGAATGATCGGTCAACTACAAAATACATCATAACAACATGGAAAACTTAGGTAATAGGAACATCTAACAAAATGCACTCATTACAGACACAATTGAAGAGAGGCAACACAAACATAGACTATGCTAGATACATATAGACCAAAACAGATTCATAACATGGCGTAACACTTCCCTGAACATATGTAGATTTTATCAAATATTAGAGAAAGCCCCATAGCTCTGGCTGAAATCAACCTAATTAATATTAGACCTGGAGAAGGCATTTGAAAAATTGAATTGGAAGCATGTATCAATATTGCTGGAGAGATTTGGTTAAGGAAATAATATGATCAGCTGGACAGAATCATTATATGCATAACCCAAGGCAAAAGTTTGAATAGGCAACCGCTTCTCGGACACATACAGGGTATCAAGAGAGACATGACTAGGTTACCTATTATGCCCAATCTTATCTCTGTTGGTGGTTGAACCCTTAGCAGCAATTATGAGAGTACGCAAGGATGCCTGGGATATCACCTTCGGAGAGACATGTCACACTATCTTATATAAGTAGGGGACATGCTGATATGCATTCGTAACTCCACTAAAAACCTTAACCCAGTGGCCGAAATACAAGAAAATATTCTGAAATGTCTCCAGACTAAAGGTCAGATGCTGTGTTTCCATTCAAAATATCAGCGTCATAAAACAAAGGGATACTGGGAGGGGAAACAATTCAATGAGAATCCCACATGATCAAATATATCACTCTGAGGATGACTTACTTGAAGGCAATTTAAAGAGGGCAATACGCTCACTCACCTTCCCAACAGCCTTCTGGATGACTTTCCCATTATCAGTAATGGGTTTTGTCGTTATTGCAAAAATGATCATGCTCCTAAAGCTATTATACCAGTTTGTGAATGTACCCCTCCTCATTTCACGTAAAACATTTCTAGACCTGGCTGCCCAACATGACAATATAATTTGGGGGATGCACTCCAAAGAGTCGTTGTAGCCAAAATGAAGCTCCCAACAAATAAAGGAGGACTAGTGAACCCAAGCTTTTCAGGGATACTAGCTAGCAGCACAGTTGCAATAGGTGACACACTAACTAGTAGAACATTATTTAACAGAAATAGGATACACTGAGCTTCAGTTTAGTTTCAAAATTGAGACATGCACACAGTCCTATTTCCCACAAGTCGTATGCCCAGAAACCTTACATTTTTTCACAACACTGTACTGGGCTGCCTGAAACCTGACTCTTCCACATGCACTGGAAGTACCACTGTAAAGTACCGCCTTGTAGACCTGATAAAAACATCCTCATGGTAATTACCTCCATTGTAATGACTTAAATGGTAGTTAGCGGCATGTTAAGACCCATGCTGTAAAAACGACATACCCTCATGGCTTACTCCTACATTCTACGGGTAGGTCATGAGAACTGCAAAAAGAAATCCTCAGCTACTCACAGCAATATTTTGTGATTTGAATCAATGATTACAAGTATAATTTGATATACATTTCTCTCATTAGCACCAACAAATAAAAGGTAAGCATCTATCCAGTTGTATGCAAAATGCTCATATCGGGTTTCTTTTCTGGTCACGAGAAAAAAGCACAACTGCTTTCATCCCAAACTGACAGACTCAACAGTTGGGTTGGATTTAATTTTTTTTAGCTTGGGTCTAGACAGTGCTTGTGCTGTCTTTTGAGACATGTTGTATACACTTTGTGGGCTTCCAGCCCACCCATAGGCTTCCGATTTGCTGGCACCATTGTTGCTCTCCATTTGTTTTTCACCATTTGTTCATGGCATGCATTTGCTTCTTCCAGTGTTTATCCCTCCCCGACAGCAGGGACTAAGTACAATATCAATTTGCTAGTTACTAACGTAGCATCTGTTTTGGAACTACGTTTTTGGTTTGTTTTGAGCTCTTAACACAAGCGCTGGTGTTTTCAGTTGCTTAGATCTTCGACGGACCTCTAATTCTTTGCGTGCGTTTCTTTTATGAGCGCAGCACCTGCTTACATGTTTTCATCATCGCAGCCACATCAGGAGGCAGTGCCTTTTCATTTTTCAGCTTCATGGCCACGTGTTTCAGCATGGTGGCTGCCACAGAACTTTTACTTAGACAGCCATCTGGGTGTAGCTTTATTGAATACTGTTAGAAATTGGGGTCTCTAGTTGGCAGAGGTAGGTACCTTTGTCCAAATAGGGACCCTTGCTTCTAGTCAGGGTAAGGGGGATACACTTCTAAAATAACCCCTGCTCACCCACTTGGTAGCTTGGCATGAGCAGACAGGCTTATCTCAGAGGCAGTGTGTAAAGCATTTGTAAACACATACAGTAATACAGTGAAAAACACTACAAATGGATACCACACCAGTTTAGAAAAATAAGTAATCTTTATCTAAACCAAAACAAGACCAAACAACAAAATCCACACTACAGTATTAAAAATATGACTTTCAGATTGTAGAACTAGTTCAGTTCAAGGAAAATTGCAGATGTAACACTTTTCTCACAGAGTACCTGGGATTGGTCACACAAACAAACAAAACTGGCCGCATGGAAGGTGATGTGTTGGTTCCTTACACTCAGGGTAGGTGATGTGTCAGTTCATTGCTTCAGGGGAGGTGATGCATCGGTTCCATACTGCAGCGCAGGCGAGGTGATGCGTTGGTTCTTTACTGGAGAGGAGGTGATGCGTCGGTTTGTTACTGCGTGGGGAGGTTATGCATCGGTTTCTTACTGCGTCCCCCAAAGATGCAACAGACTAGGCGCCTCAATGCGATGCGATGATCCGGTGACGATTTGTGAACTGGTGCAGCCTCACAGCAGGCCTTGCGTCAAACTCGGTGCAATGATCTCGGACTTCAGAGATCGGTGCACTCGATGCGGCATGCAGCGATTTCTTGAGCCGCGGCAGGCGCTGCGATGGTTTCTGCGGCAATGCATAGAAAACAGGTGCGGCTGCGTCTTGCTTCTTCGATGTTGTGCTGATTTTCCAGCTCCCAGCGGAAAACAATTCTTTAGAGGTCCAGAACAGCAGCAGGCACCTCTTTGCAGGTTAGAATTCCCAGCAAGGAAATTCAAGGGTGCTGGTGGTGGTCTTTGTGTCCCTGACACTTCAGAACAGGAGGCAAGCTCAGTTTTAAGCCCTTGGAGATCTTCTTCCATCCAGGTGACAAAGCAAACAGCAAAGTCCTTTTTTAAGGGTGGGCGTAAAATCTGTTTCGCGGGCGAATTTGCGGGTTTTCTGCGATTTCGCGATCCGCGAATCTCGTGAAATCGCGGTAAAATCCGCGAATCAGCGGGGACGAATTTTCAGCCAAGCAAGGGTTACAGCAGCAGGTGCAAAAGTTGAACCTAATTTCTTTGTAACCTTTTACAAAAGGGTTACAAACAAATTAACTTCAACTTGGACACCTGCTGCTAATTGCTTCCTTGCGCCTCGTTGCCTACTTGCAACTATTCTCTGACCCTTGAAGCAGGGTCAGAGAATAGTTACAAGTAGGCAACGAGGCACCTGTCCAAGGAATTAAACCTCATCAGGAAGCACTTACAGATATAAAAAACAGGAAGAAGGGAGAGGATGGCAAATACACCCATTTTAAGTTGTCAGGAGGGGTTAAACTAAAAGAGACCTTTACAGCACAATTTTCATATGCATTTTGCTAAAAATAAAAAGCTGTATGTTCTGTAGGGGCAACTCAGGAATCTGGCCCTTCAGAGATCCGGCCTCTCTTTCTTTCTCTCGTTCTCTCTCTCCCTCTCTCTTTCCCTCTCTTTCTATCTATCTATCTATCTATCTATCTATCTATCTATCTATCTATCTATCTCTCTCTCCCTCTCCCATAAACGACTGCATGGGTAACTTCGCTATGCAAGCGGCTCGCGAAGACGCAAAAAGCCCCGCGAACACGCAAAGAACCCCGCGAACACGCAAAAAACCCCGCGAACACGCAAAAAAACAAAAATCCTCAAATCGCGAATTCGCAAATCCGCAAATTCGCGGATCGCGAATTCGCAAATCCGCAAATTCGCGGATCGCGAATTCGCAAAATTCGCCCATGCTTATCCTTTTTCTCCTTTTCTTGGTCGCAAGCAGCCACTGCAGGCCAAACCCAGACTGCAAACAGCAGATGGTCAGTATTCCTCCTCAGCTTCTCCAGCTCTTCTCCTTGGTAAAGGTTCCTCTTAATTCCCAGAAGTGATCTAAAAGTCTGAAGTCTGGGCCCCTCTTTTTATACACCACAATCATTTGTTTTCTGAAGGCAGACAGTGTCTGTTCCCAGTCAATACCAGTTGTGTCCTCACTGGTGCAGCTTCCTGGCAGGAGGTGGAGACAGCATTGTTGAAGGCAGACCAGGCCCATTCAGGTGAAAGGAAATCTCCTCCCCCTACTCTAAATGCAGCCCAGATCTATTCAGCCCAGCCCTGACTCATCAGACTTCTGGAGCCACTGCCCCTCTCCAGCCCCTGTCATCCAAAAGCCAGACATGTAATACACAAACCTGGGAAACAACCATTATAACGCAGTCATTACAACGCACTACCTTTACAACACAGTCATTACAATGCAACTAAGCATGGGCGAATTTTGCGAATCTCGCGTTCGCGAATTTTGCGGATTTGCGAACTCGCAATCCGCAAAATCCGCGAATTCTCACGAATTTGCGGATTTTTTTTTGTGTGTTCGCGCGGGTTTCTGCCAGTTCGCGAGGGTTTTGTAAATTTTCGCAAACGCGAACTTACCTGTCGGGTCGCAAGTTTTGCGAACTTGTTGTTTCTACGTGTCCAGCCTGTTTGGGACACTCTTCTTCATCACTGCCACTCTCTGTCACCACTGCCACTCTCTGACTACTCATGCCACCCTCTGGCCCACCCATGCCACCCTCTGTTTCATCACAGCACCCTCTGGTTGTCCAGTCAGTGTACATTATTGTGGCAAAGCAAAGCACACCTTCCCTGCCTCAAGTGACCTGAATTAATTTGGGGCTGATTAATGTGTCACAGAATATTTTTTTAGCTGGCACCTGCTTCCTTAGTGCTTCCTGATTAGTGATCTTTTGCACTTGCTAAGTGCTTTCATTGTTGCAAAATTAGTTACAACACCTGCCCTGCCCCAACTGACAATAATGAATTAGGGGCTGATTAATGGATTTGAACTTCCAGCCTGGCTCCTGCTTGTCTCCCTTAGCTGTAATTCAGGACCTTTGTGGCATATGTGTAACTATTCTGAGGTTCAGAGCAGGGTCACATAATAGTTGCAACTGGCAACTGAACTCTGGAGGGGCCCCTCAGGAAGCACTACAGGAAATGGCTACTAATGATGAGCCTGAACTTTTGAACCTGGTAAGTAGTTTCAGTTTTGCTAAGATCGTATTTCTGCAATTTAGCGCTTATTCGCGGGGCGCGAAGTTGTATTGGGAAGCCGCGAACTCACGTGAACAGTGCGAGCAAGCCATAAAATCCGCTGCTCGCGGATTTGCGGATTTTGCGGGAGATTCGCGAATCTCGCGGATTGCGAATTTACCGAAAATCCGCAAAATCCGCGAGCGAAACGGATTTTCCGCCCATGCTTAAATGCAACATCCTTTACATCCCCTGCCATTACAACACAGCCATTACAATGCATGCCACTACAACGCATGCCATTACAATGTAGGCCACTACAACGCATGCCATTACAACACATTATACGGTAAGTAATGGGAAATAGTCTTTTTTTACCCCTACACTATCCAACACTTACCCTACTGTTCCACTCATTGTAGTGGGAATAGGAATTTTTACCACTACACTATCCAACACTTACCCTACTGTTGCACTCATTGTAGTGGGAATAGGAATTTTTACCCCTACACTATCCAACACTTACCCTACTGTTGCACTCTCTGGAGTGGGAATAGTAATTTTTACCCCAACGCTATCCAACACTTACACTACTGTGGGCCTGAAAGTATTATGCATTGTAATGGTATGCGTTGTAATGGTGTGCATGTAATGGAATACGTTGCAAATGTAGTTTCTAAAAATGCATTGTGGTGGCATGCGTTGTAAAATCATGCATTGTAATGGATGTTGCGATGTAAAAACCGTGTTGTAAAGGCATGCGTTGTAACATGTCCTATTCCACATGCTTAGCAGTGGTACACTGGATGGTCAGGGAAGAAAATACCTACTTTCTAAAAGTGGTATTTTCAAACACAGAATGTAAAAATCACCCTCACTAATAGATGCATTTAACATTCTGAGTGCAGGCATACTAAACTTTATTTTTCGACCTTGTTCCCAGAGCCAGTTATGTTTATAAGATGTTATTAACAAACTACCCATTCTGTCCTATGGGAACAGGTAGCCTTGCGATAGTGAAAAACGAAATTGGCAGTATTTCACTATCAGAACATGCCACACACATCAGGGCATGTCCTACCTGTCACATACAATGCACCCTGCCCACAGGGTACCTTGGGCCCACCTTAGGGGTGACTAATATGTAGAAAAGGGAAGGTTTAGGGACTGGCAAGTGTGTGCACTTGCCAAGTCAACATGGCAGTCCAGACTGCGCACAGGCTCTGCAATGGCAGGCTAGAGTTACGTTTTACAGGCTGCTTCCGTGGGTGGCAAAATCAGTGCTGCAGCCCAATTGCAGAATTTACAGGCCCTGGGCACACACAGTGCACTATACTAGGGTCTGACAAGTAAATCAAATGTGTCAATCATGGAATCATTAATACAAACAACAATTTACAAAGGAAGAACTTGCACTTTGGCACTGGACAACAGTGGCAAAGTTCCCAAAGCAACTATACCAGCAAAACAGAGTCCAACACACAGCAAAAACACAGGAGGCAAAGGCAAAAATGCAGGAGAGACCCACGCCAATGGTGCAAGGTCTAACAAATACATTGAACAATATTTTTTAAAACTGCCTTTGAAATATTAGAGCTTTGAGATAAGTAATTAGAACGTTACCGAAATAAGATATTTTGTTTTAATAATAAAAAGTATGTCTTTTTAGAAACACAAACGATTTGCATTATAAACAAAATTGCTATTTATTTTCTAATACATAATTATTTATAAATGGGCATCTACCCTTCAGTTTGCAGGCAAATGGGTCTTCTGGTTAGCATACTCACTCACCTTTTTAAGATAACCACGATAGAGCCACTCTCTTTCCATACCGGTGTTCTAGGAGATCCCCTCTGTGTTCGTTCCCCTTCACAACCCCAAAGCAGGGTCGGAAACCAGTTGCTATGGGCATCGCCGCCTCTCCGTTTTTCCCACATGGACAGCAGAGCAACTCAGCATGGATTTGCAGAGGCTGAGTAGGTGCATCCAGATGTAAATAGACCAGGTGAAGCAAGCATAATAGAGCAGGCATTGCACACAATGGCCGCTCTTGAAGTGGTATTACCCACTGCTCAGTCAGCACAGTCTTCCTAGCATTATTGCTGTCTTTGATATTTTGTCATTCTCACCACCTTACAATACCAAACAAAACACAATATCCCAAACATTGCAAACTGTTACCTTACGATGGATTTGTGCAAAGTTTAGGTTAGATATGTAACTACTAATGGCTGGGGATGCTTGGTAGTCGTAAGCAGGGCACAAGTTTTGAAAAAGAAGTGGGGGGACTAACCACGTTGTGCAGTATGTAAGTGACATCATGGCGGTTACATCACATGTGGCCTGAAGTGACCTCCCTAGAAGTGACATCAAAAGTGCCATCAGCTATAATACCTCACACATATTGTTTAGTAGGTCTATGAGTACATTTAAGTGCACTTCGAGGTTTAACAAATTAGATTTTGCATCAGGGTTGTGCCTAAAACGTGGCACAACACCATTGTAAAATCAGGCCTCAACTAATACTTTTTTTAACTCTGCTACAAAGAAATTGGCATCAAGGAGAGAAACGGGGATATCTGTTCCGCAAAACTGGCTTTAAAGTATGCATTTTAAAATATGTTATGGGGTTAAAGCACCTGCTGCAGAGATCTTTGTGTGCCCAATAAATCTCAGGGAATAATAACAATGGTAAATAACCTAAATTGAGTAACGCTATAAAAGAATTAAAATACTGGTATTCTCTGATGGTCATTAAGCAGAGGTCATCGTTGTGATATGGCCACCCAATTATCTGTCCAGGGCAGGCGGTTTCACGCCTAGTCCTTCTATGTCCCAATGCCTGATAGCTGTATGAACCTCTGGCTACGTGTCCCTGCAGGACTGGTTTCTGCAGTGAGCAACGTGGTTTTAACCAGTGCCTGCATCAGGCAAGTCTGAGATGCCGGCCCACAGCCCTTCCATTGTAACGGGATAAGCACCCATGGGAGGCCCCATCCACCATTAGACATGGCAACCCACTGCCATTTGATTCTTGTTGGAGACACGCACCTGTGTTTTCTTCCTTCGTGGTATCATCCAGGCTATCAATTGTCCAAGAGAGATTAACCTGCGGCAGCTTGAAGAAATTTTCCTCCTGCCGGAGTTTGGGGAATACGCTGGCGTTCCCCTTTCTAATCCATTCTATTAAACACTGGCATTACCTGTGACCCGCCTTGGTTACACCTATTTCTTACACTGAACTTGGAAACTGGTAACCCATTCCGTGTTGGAATTATCACCGGAATTGGGTAGCCTCAAATGCCGTGGATACAGCCATTGAACCCTAAAGAGTTGTAGAATAACTGTGTAATTCTACAACGAAACACGTGTCGGCTGGCTGTGCTTATTCTTTAAATTTGATGACCTATTAAAAGGAGAAAATACTAACTCCAGAACCTTCATGGGACCTATTGCTGTTCTTGTTTGCTTGTATTTACTATACACATTGTGGCTTGATAATTTTGAGTGCGCAGGGATTTGTGTTTCTGTGAGATCGACAGGCCTTGCAGCTGTGAGTCTGCTTTCCTACCCCTCTACGGCATGCCCCAGGGGGTGCCAGAGGCCTCCTATTGCTTTTGCCCTTCAGCCATTCCGTTGTTTGATAAGAGGCTCATTTTCCTGCTTCTCTATAGTTTCCTGGTGGGATTGCCTTAGTGCTCCTACCACTCCAGTATGTGACCATGTGGGAAGGTCTTCCTTCCAGCTAATCTCAAGTGTACTTGCTGATATTCTTCTTGTATCTCCCTCCATTGAGCCATACAGTTGTCCATCTACCCACAATGCTTACCAATGCACCAGCTGCTGGGGAGTTCCCATATGGCACTCCTTCTGGGATGCCTTGCTCTTCTACCTCTCTTGAGGCTTGCATGTGAAGGTACGTGTTTGTCCAACGAATCTGTAATATTTCTTGTGGGGGGGTTCCTGACATCCATCCCTTATACGCAGTGTGTGCTTCTATCCCCCAACTCAGCTATAGTGGGCCAATGTCATGCCTCAATACAGCAAACCAGTGGCGATAGCCTTTCTCCTGCCTCTCTTCAGTAGTTCCCATACAGATCTGTCTTTGGCATTCCACACCACATAATTCGACACCAAATCACGTAATTCAACACAAAAACACAATTACTCTTCACACCACATACATCCAATCCACACCAGAGAATTCCACGTTGTTCCCAAAAATTCAACAGCGCACCACATAATTAACCTCCACTACATACCTCTCATCACAACACAAAATAACATTCCACTTAATTCCACTCCCATGACACACAATTCCACTCCATATAATTCCAGTGCACTCAATACATATAAGTACTATCCACATAATTCCCCTGCACAACATGCCTCATAATTCCACTACACAAATCCACTCAACAACACACAACTCCATGCCACACAATTCCACAACGTACAATTACAATCCAAACCACGTAATTCCACTCTACTCCACATACGTCCACTTCACTCCATAACACATGAGTAAAAAACATTGTCATTTACAACACCAATAGCTCTAACTTTCGCAAAAGCTCGACTTATTGGGTTTACTGATGCTTGTTTTCTCTGCTGTGTGATCAGGTACAGAAATGGACAACAGAAGAAAGCTGATTTCCCAGGCAGATACAATGACTGTAGCTGATTTCCCAGGCAGATACAATGACTGTACTGGTAGTGGTAAATTGTCACTTTTTCAGATCTTGAAACAAATGTGCTGTTCCCAAGTTGGAACATGACAGAAAGTACACTAACCCCTCCTCTCACTATTGCACACTTTTCCATTCAGAGTGTCCTATGTTACTGAATGATGAAGTGGGTTGACGAAGATTACATTGGTAACTAAGACCATTGCCAATTGCAACCTTTGAAAAGTTTCAGTATTTTAACACATTTAGAACACGATAAAACTGCCAGTAGTATATAAAATCTAGATTCCACTTCGTAGATCGTATAACCCTTCCCCTGGGGGACAAAGTTAGCGCAGAATATTTCAAAACCATTTAAGTCATTTTAACCACACAAACCTCACCTCACAAATTTAAGTGAGAACTCCATGCGCACTATATTTTTTCAGAGCCAAAACGTAGCTGCATCAGCTCATTAAACATGTGCACTTTGTAAGCCTGTTCCAAAGCACACAGTTCTTGAAGTAGCAACCATTTGCCCCTGGGTGCTACATAAGCGAGTTGCATCGGGTGCTGCAGTAATTTATCGTTTTTAAAAGATGGTCTTGGCTTCACAAGACTCACCTACAACATCTGCACCTGGCCCGAGGAAACGAGAGTCAACAAACGCCGCTCTTTACACAGCCCATAAATAGAGGCCGGGGGAGGGGGAGGGCAGCTAATTCTGAGGAGCAGAGGTCCTCGTAAGACTGATGGGCTGCCTCGGAGCTCTGATGACTGATTAACACCGCGTGGAACGCAGGCCACCTGATTAACACCGCGTGGAACGCAAGCTGGGGCCAGGCGGAAGCGCTCGAACGGCACTTGGCAGGTGTTACACAATTAGAGGGAGTCTTAGAGAATCAGGGGTGCACTCGAGGGCTTTTTAAACTTCACACTTGGTTTGCGCGAACTGTTGATAGGAAACAGTAGCGATAGGACGCCGGTTATAGAGATGAAAGGCCGCCCTCTGGTTAAAAAGAGATTTAGGAAATAAAGGGATTAGGCAGGCACAAAGGAAGGAGTTACGGGGTTTATCCAGCCAGTGCAGCGTGGCATGAGGGGATGTAACCCAGGGGAGAAAAGAGGATGAAAGGGCAAATAAAAAGGACAAGGCGGGAGGTACTGAGTGAGGCAAAGAAGCCGAGCATTGCTTAACTCCCGATACAAATCTGCTTATAATTGAAAATGGCGCGACGAAAAGGGAGAGAAGAGGGCAGGGCTTCTTCATACCAAACACAAAAGTGTCGGGAAGATTTGGGATTTAGACGCCGGGGCAAAAACACTCCCGAGAAGAGAGCTCTGCAGCCCAAGGCCTGTTGGTACTCGCTACGTGAAAGTGGTACCTATAAATGTGCAGCTTTGATTCTGAAGAAGTAGAAGGACTGCACAGTGCATCATCATCATAATAATATTAATTATAAATATAATATTAAATACAATAATATGTATAGTAATATTTCTAATTCATCACACATGAACATATATTTTAACAGTGAATGCTGATGATCATTAGAATGGCGATATCAACACTATTAAATTGTTAATGCGATAACGAACAATAAACAATTGCTGTTAAAATAATACTTTTCCGGTTAATCGTGAAATAGAGCATGGATTTAACATTGGCCTGTGACATATTCAGTGGGTTTCATGAGCGACAATAGAGTTTGAAGCCACGTTTTTGTAAAACAAATTTTTGTAAAAAATCAGTTTGAAGGCATTTTTGTGTTTTTAAGACGCGTTAGTAATAATTAGCATAAGGATTATCGTAGTATTAATGATATGCTGTTAAGGAAAATTCATTATGTATCACTCACTTAAGAGTGAAAGTTGCATGTTGACAGATTTGGCATATTAGTAATAAAAATAATAATAATCTGTGCAGCTTCACAAGCATAATTGTAGGGATTGCAATGCTTAATTAATACGATGAACATAGGAATATAAATCTATAAGGCGTTTTGATTACATGCAAAAAATTTCATAATTGATGTAAATAACTAAGTTGAAGGTTTTCTTTTTTTTAAATTACACGGTCTATTACCATGACTCGTAACTTTTCTGCTAGGCATTTCTAGGGGGGAAATAACACTCTTTCAGTATAGCTTTATTCAATAGTAAATACACTGAAAGATGGGTAAAATGGCAAAGTGAAAAAAATGGGTTCAGGAAGAAATGAAGGTTCTACTTACCCCCCTTGCAAGCACAATGTTGCCGGTAACATGAATCACCCGTTAAGGGCCAGCCTCATCACTGCACTGCAGCACATTTGCTAGTGCCAAACTACCCCTCACAGTTGTATGGTGCAGCTCCTGACTGTTCAGGCATATTCCGGGCTGGGGAAGGGCCTGGCAGGAAGCATATCTCCTGCACAGAGGCGTAGATAGAGCTTGTGGCGCCCAGGGCTATCCCTCAGATTGGGGGTGCTGGTGAAAAAGGACGGCGAGCACCTGGAAGAGGTCCGAGAGACACGTAGTATCGCCGATAATAGTTACCTCGATCATGCAAGTTACATGCACATACATGACACGGTCCAAGTCTAGACAGTCCCCGTGCCCAAAATAGTGCCGCCTTAACTCCATGGCTGCTAAGGCATTTTTCATTTCATTAACTTTTATTCGATTATCATTTGAATAATCATAAAAAGTACATGATAAAAAAAATGTTAAACACATGATTAGGAAACACAATATAAAAGACATTTTTATCTAGAAAAGTGAGTTTTGAAATACTGTTCAATTCTAATTTAACTAGAAATGCTGCGACGTGTTTTCAGGACTGCTTTGAGAAAGATCGCTATTAGTTTGACTTCGTGCAATGATTTTAAGGATTGCAAATAAAGATATGCTGCGTGTGTTTGTCTGTGGCCACTGATTCGGAGAATCGGAATAATCCACTTTTTCCTTGGTATTTTATAGTATTTACAAAAAAGGACTACGTGGATCGTAGATTGTTGAGAGGTTCCGTCACAGGGACAGTTCAGCAAATTGGGCGACCAATTTTTCGTTTCGGGGAATGTAACTAAACAAAAGAAAATATTAAAGCGAAGTCTTGTTAGTAAAAACTTTTCATAGTTGGATAAAAAATACGTCAGATAAGGCTGTATGCATTTTCCAGTTTGTTGGGCGCCGATTTTTTCATTTGATGGTTTGATAATCTCTGTCTGGTTTCGTAAATCCCTTAGGTGGTCCAGGCACATTAACTTTAACTGCTTCCTGGAGATGTCTTCCACTGAGGGTGGTTCTTCAAAGAAGGATTCGCGATCCAAGTCTTTAAAGAAGTTAGATACGTAGGTTAACCATGGGATTTTCCGCCAATTTGCCAGGGCTAAACAGTCAGTAATGAGGGAGCGAGTTAGATGACATTCGGGGTTGCACCATATTCGATGCCACAACAAAATGGGCTGGCATCGGATGGTGTCAATGATATGTTCCATACCAAGCTCCCGATGTGAGGCTAGTGTTGGGGAACTTTGAGGGAGGGCTAGAATGTACTTTACAAAGGCGTTTTCAGTGACCTGTAATTGATCGATACGTCCGTGACCCCAGATTCCTGCACCATAGGTGGCCACACTATGGCATTTTGCGTAATATATAGTCAGGAGTTCAGATGGGGCCGGTTTCCCCAGTTTCCTCGAAAAGGATGTTAATGCTGAAGTTGCACGACGGAAATGGAGGTACCTGGCCTCGATTGCCTTTCTCCAGTTCAGTGCATCGTCCACTAGGATACCCAGGTATGGATAGACCGGGGTTTTTTCCAGTTTGGTGTTATCAACCATTATTGGTTTTGTGGTTTTGATCCTAGGGCCGAGGTGCATTATGAAGGTTTTCTTGATGTTTATTTTGAGGCCAAGTGAGTCCATAAATGCTGTGTACTTGTTGGTTTGGATCTGAAGTTGGTTTAATGTCCGTGCTAGAATCACTGAGTCATCAGCATACAACAGCGTAGGTATCGGGCGATGATGTATCTGGGGGAGGTCCTGGCTCCCGTCCAGCATAGCCTGTTCAAGTCCGTTAGTATAAAGATTGAACAGGAAGGGAGCCAGGACACAGCCCTGCCTTACTCCCTTCGTTATCTGGAATGGACGAGACAATTCGCCACTGGTACCGTAACAAACTCGGCCTTCAGCATTTGAATAAAGTTCTCGTAGGAATGTTGTTATCGGGGGATCCACGCCCAGGTCACTTAATATTTGCCAGAGTTTCGCGTGCTGGACGCAGACAAATGCCGCACTTAGGTCGACATAGACGAGTAAGATGTTACCTCCTTTGGCGTGTACATATTTACCAGCCAATAGGACAAGATTCAGGGCCTGCTCAACGGTCCCAAGCCCCTTCTGGAAACCGTATTGCAGGTCAGTTAAGATGTTGTTCTCCCGGGCCCAGGATTGTAAACGGTCCAGGAGTACTCGACCTGCAATCTTGCCCATTGAGTCCAGAAGGGAGATCGGTCTGTAACAAGCGGGGTTGTTGCGGTCTCCTTTTTTGAAAATGGGCAAAAGGATCGAGGTAGACCATGAGTGGAAAAGGCCAATCTTGGTTACTGCTGACATGACCCGGGTGATTATCTGCGACCAGAAGTCTACGTCATGGAGGAACAGGTCCATTGGAACACCGTCAGGGCCTGGAGCCTTACCAGGTTTGGAAGCCCTGATTGCCTTTATAATTTCATTAAGATGGAAATGTATCATAATTGGGTAGATGTTATTGCTCGTTGGCTGGACCTCATATGTTGTGTTTTCTGTTGCAGGGTCTAGGGCTGTTCCAAAGATTAGAGCGAAGTGGGAAACCCAGTTTTCCTCTGAAATAGCCACATCAAGGTGTTCAATGTCTGTGTTGTTGGCCAGGAAGGGCGATCTTATGGTTTGCCAAAATGAGGTGCTATCTTTTCTTTGAGCACTGTCGTGTAGGCGCATCCAGAGGTCTTTTTTGATTTGTTTTTTGCGATCTTGCCTTACTGAGTTATATATCTTCCTCAGATGGGAAATTTCCTGGGCATCCCTGGTAGGTTTATGCAAGGCATCTTTAAGTGATGAAAGGGCCTTCCGACAGGCGGTGTCAAACCATCTCGTGGTAGGATGCTTAATCTTGTTTTTTATGTTGACAAATAGCTCACTCCTTATTGCTTCCTGAATTATTTGGAAACTGCTGACAATCGTCTGCGGTGATGCCTCCAGAGACGTACATTTTGATAGCCACTGACCTGTTTTTTCGAGGACCCTCTGTGTTACCTCTTCAGGGTCAATCTTGGCCCATTTTACTGAATACCCATTAAGTTTGTTCATGGAAAGTGTTTGTTGTTTGAGGGAGCTCAGTTTTATGGGGTGGACTCTTTTCCATTTGATGTTAATTTGTACACTGAGCGGGTAGTGGTCACTTGTTGGGTTTGACCCAATTTCAAAGTTCGCTAATTGCCCTTTGAGTGAATTTGATGCTATTATATAGTCTATAATTGTGCAATAGCCTCGCCCATGGAATGTGGGCTGGAAATCCTGCTGCGGATTAACCAGTTCGTTTGCGTAATCCATATCAAAAGAGAATAGAATTTCATTAAGTTTGTTGCCGCATTGCGAGTGGGCGAAGTGGGGTATGGGGTTTCCAAGTTCATTTTGGAGGCCGCAGTTTCCGTTTTTATGGTTTGGACACAGAGAGAGATTGAAGTCGCCACCCCAGATAGTGTGATTTGTGGTTTTAATGTTGTCGTTTTGAAGCGCTACTAGGGCTGTGGCGATCTCCTCTAAGTTTGACCAGCAATCCAAGGTGCCTAGATTGGTGTAATAGTTTATGAGTGTATAGTTGTTATTGTCTTTGGATGGTGACATCTGGGTGATTTGAACAATTTGAAATGTTGATGACTCCTTTATTAGTTTCATTTCGAGGGGGAGGGTGTTGGCTACATATGTTGTGAGCCCCCCTTTAGGTCTGCCCATATTTCCCTGTACTGCTGTAGTGAAGAAAGTTTTATATCCCGCAAGGTGGAGTGGGGTTGTGCACCAAGTTTCTTGCAGGCACAATATCTGATATCCTCTGGCCGTGTCTAGCCATGGCCCTAATGTTATTTTTGATAGCAAGCCTGCGATGTTCCAATATGCAATAGCGATGCTCAGGTTTGAGGAGTCTGCAGGGACAAAGGGCGATTTTAACAAGGTATTTGCAGTTGAAGTATCTTGAGGTTGGTGGAGTTCAACCTGTGGGAAGTTAACGGAGGGTTTGGGAGCTAATATATGCTGGTGATGCGGACCGGTGTTGTTTCCGTCTAAAGCTGAGGAAGTTTTATGGGTAACCTTATTAGAATTGTTTGTAGGAACAGTTAGCGTTACCGGAAATGAGTCATCAAGGATAACAGCGTTGGGGAAGCTAGGGAAAACAGTTGATATTTCTGGGAGTAAGTTTCTAGGACTGCAAGGAGCTGGCTCGTGGGGAACTCGCTGCTGAGTAGGGTTTATTTGTGATAGGGTGGAAGTGTTTGTATTCCTGGGTTCGACCCTAAGTGGTCAATCGACCATCTCCAGGCAATCAAAGCGGTTTTGCGTTGGGAAGCCCTGCCAGCCTTCGTAAGATTGTAAGGGCCTATCTTGCCAGTATTGCCTTGGCCAGTCTCTTGGAGGATTTCTGCCTCCCTGATCGTAGGTGTACTCCTGCTGATTCCAAGGCTCTCTTGGGGTCTGGCGCCAGGGTTCCCTGGGGGTCTGATGCCAATTCCAGGGTGGGGTATAGCGATGTTGTCGCGCAGGAGGGTAAAAGAAAGAAAGATGACGAGCGTCAATTCCCCCCTTTTTTTTCCAACGCGGGCCAGGCACAAATATGATCCACTACGGAGGGATCTCAGCAGGTTACTATTACGCAGTCTCCGCGGGTCGTTTTTGTTGTTTTGCCTACCCATACTACCCTGCGGACTGTGGATATCCCTCCCGAGTGGTGGGGTTCTAAAGGCCTATTAACCACTGCATGACCTTGTTTTTAAGAGACCATGCTGTTTCAGGTGTATCATCGGTTAGCTCTGGTACACCGGTGAGTACTAACGTAAAAGGAGTGGCTTCTGGGGGCAAGTGGACTGGACGTCTAGTAGCTGATGTTTTTTTGGGGTTATTTTTAGGAGAAGGCTGGGGGACCGCTGATTTTGGTGGAGGTGGTACTGGCATTTTTGTTGAGTGAGGTTTACTGGATTTACTAGTCACCGGTCCTGGAGTGTCTTGAATAGCCAGGCCTGTATTAGATGTTTGCCGGTCTAATGCCACAGTGGGTTTACTCTGCTGTGGTTGGAGCTCTGTGTTTAGTGAATTTTGATTTGTGACACTTTGCGTTTGATTTTTGGAAGGTGGAATGGTCAAATTTGGTTGTTTTATTGCTTTAGGTGGTTGTGGATGGGGATGATTTTTGAAAGACTGGGGGGCTTTTCGCTGTCCCTTTATTTCTATGCGTGTGTTAGTATCGAGGAGTGTTGCCGAAACAATGGTCATCTGGGCTTCCAGGTTTCTGATACTGAGTTGAATGGGTTTTAAGTACTGATACAGTAAGTCTTTTACCGTGGTCAGGACTTGTGAAGTAACGTTGCATGTTCTGCAGAGGTTAGCAGTCGCCTCATTCAGAGTTGTTAAATGGGAAGTGTTGACTGCCGGAAGAAGTGATATGTTTTGTTGTAGGGATTGTACTGCAGGAATTGGGTGGTCTGTGGCATGCGCAGGGATAGGAGCCATTTCTGCTACACTGTCGATAGGTTTTGTGCTGCCTTGTTTTGAGATGGCTCCTTCCCTTTCTCCTTGTGAGAGCAAGATAGAATTGCACTGGGATCCTGCCTGGGTTAGGGTTTGGCAGGCCACTAAATCAGGGGTTGCCTCGAGGTTGTCCGAGGTTAGTGAAAGGTCAGACTCTGTCTGAGTGACCGAAAGGTCTACTGTAGATGGTACTGTGATATTTTCAGAGGCCGACATAGTCACAGGTAGGGAGCAGTTTTGGGATGTAAGGTGGATCGGAGACGTGGCAGTTGCTATAGTACCTAAGGATGAGCGCTTCGCATTCATAAGGTCCAGTGACACTCTCTTTTCGAGTAGGGAGATACTCTGGTTTATTACCTCATGAGTACGGGTGATAAACAGATCAATGGGGCCGGTTATTTGTGCTACCTCCTGGGCGTTTTTGGACTTGATCTTGGTAGTGCTCCTGGTTTTCGGCGGCATGTTTATAGTCTGCTGGGAGTGGATGATGAAATGAAAGGGGGGTGGCCCGGTCCGGTCTCTACCGGGCACTAACGGGCTGAAACGGGCCCGCCCTTGGCCCGGGCTTCGCCCCGGGCTGCGACCCGCGCGCGTCCCGCGAGGCGCGTTACTGAACTTGCTTTTGTCCTCTTTTGGGTGCGAGTGGGCGTGGCACTGGGAGGGGGCGCGGCTTACACGGGAAGAGGAGACAGCTGGTGATATTGATTGCTGCTCCTCGCAGTCCCGGAACCGCGCCTCTCACCTCCTCTGCGGCCTCGCAGGTCTTGTGCTCCTCACGGTGGCAATAACAAGGGCTGGAAACAGAAATGCGCTACTCCTGTAGGCAAGGACAGAGTTCTCTCGCTTCAAACCTCAGCAGCGAGCGGCACCCGCGAAGCGGGAGCCGCGAGAGGTTAAAAGCACTTGAATGTGGGCGTGGCACTGGGAGGGGGCGCGGCTCACACGGGAAGAGGAGACAGCTGGTGATATTGATTGCTGCTCCTCGCAGTCCCGGAACCGCGTCTCTCACCTCCT
This sequence comes from Lissotriton vulgaris, assembly GCF_964263255.1. Taxonomy (NCBI): domain Eukaryota; kingdom Metazoa; phylum Chordata; class Amphibia; order Caudata; family Salamandridae; genus Lissotriton; species Lissotriton vulgaris. Next base: position 669,811,338 of record NC_141691.1, on the reverse strand, counting down.
CTGCGGCCTCGCAGGTCTTGTGCTCCTCACGGTGGCAATAACAAGGGCTGGAAACAGAAATGCGCTACTCCTGTAGGCAAGGACAGAGTTCTCTCGCTTCAAACCTCAGCAGCGAGCGGCACCCGCGAAGCGGGAGCCGCGAGAGGTTAAAAGCACTTGAATGTGGGCGTGGCACTGGGAGGGGGCGCGGCTCACACGGGAAGAGGAGACAGCTGGTGATATTGATTGCTGCTCCTCGCAGTCCCGGAACCGCGCCTCTCACCTCCTCTGCGGCCTCGCAGGTCTTGTGCTCCTCACGGTGGCAATAACAAGGGCTGGAAACAGAAATGCGCTACTCCTGTAGGCAAGGACAGAGTTCTCTCGCTTCAAACCTCAGCAGCGAGCGGCTGCTAAGGCAATTCCCCCCCTGTGCTGACTTTTCATTTACTCCATGTTTCATGACGAGCTCAGCTCGTCATGAGTGTATGAGAGGTGACTCCATGACGAGCTGAGCTCGTCATGAGCGTCGAAGGAGTTAAGGATATTCAGAATGAAATCCAAAATTTACATCAGTTCTACCTACCCTGTTTGTGGCATCTCACTCATAACATCACAGCTTGTGCAGGACCCTTGTCCCCGGTCCTCTATCTGCACATCCTTGACCTCAGCAATGTCTGCAGACTAGTCCACCATACTGGGTTTGACCACGATTCCCCTGGCAGCACCTTCAGGATACTGCAGGTGAGTGCAATGTGCCTGATCACTAGACTAACTTGAGTTCTGCAGTTGGGGCAGTACTAGCCCTGCAGTGGAAGCCTTCTCACTCCACCCAAGCCCCCCATGAGAGTTCAGTAGAAGCCATCCCACGTGCCCCTACCAGGAGAAAGCAGTGGAGCCATCCACTGCCCCAGCCGCAGAAGAACTACATACCCTGGCCCCCTCATCACAAGTGAGAGCAGTGTAACCATCCTACTCCTCCCTCCCGCCAAACAGAGAGCAATCAACACCAACTCAGTGTCGCCTACGGTCACTACAGTATAGTAGTGTGAGTTTTTAAAGACTGTCAGTGCTTTGAAAGCATTTCAATAAGCTGGAGTGTCAGGCCAGAGTATGCAGTAGAATGTGAAAAATGCAGCTTTTACCTACCCAGGGCAGAAGGGGGATCTGACCCGTGACCCATCGTAGAGACTGCCTTGACCCTGCACCTGTCACTAGAGACAGCCCCATTCCCACAAAAAATATGTGAAAATCTATAGAAATATTTTCATATTTTTTTTGGGGGGGGGGGGGCCGAAGGGTATACTAGGAGGGGACAGTCCACAAAATCTGCAGAAAGAAACCGTGGCAATGTATGCTAATAACAGTTTCCCAATGTATTATTAAAATGAATTGCACCCATGGTGCCTCGTTTCAATATTCCTGAAAGTTTAGAAAACAAAGTAATTGAATGTGAGTCCTGATATCACGGTATGTGCATGTCCTCACAAAATCTCTCGTTAGCACATGAGTAATGCCAAGGTCTCTGCAACTTCATATCGCCTGTGCTCTTTTTGTGTGTGTTACTAAGAACACAGAGGTGTTGCTTGCCGCATTCACTCTTCAGCTGTAAATGTCCACTTCAGCACATACTTACTTTGCTGAGCTAACACTGTAATAATTACCACGCAATTTTTACAACGCAGGACCCTTTACAACGAATGCCTTTACAACGCATTACACTACAACGCAGATACTATTACATCGTTGTAATAGTATCTGCGTTGTAGTGTAATGTGTTGTAAATACATGCGTTGTAAATACACTTGCGTTGTAATAGTTTCGTTGTAACAGTATTTCGTGGTAAAAGATGCGTTGTAACGGTTGTACACCCTTTGGCAATGCTTTGTAGCCATGCTGTACAGCAGTGCAGATGCTTGGCAGTGTAGCTAAACAAATTTTAAATGGCACTAATACACAGCCAGGGCTAATGCACTTTTACCCGATACTGCCCCTTACACTATCCCAACCATCAGATATCTCAATCTTCCCTCACACTGTCCCTTTCTACCTTCAGTCTAGCACTTCTATGCTCAAAGGATTGCTCCCCTTTCAACCTAAACTCCTTCACCCAAACTGCACCAAAACAACCTCTCCAACACTAAAACGACCCCATCTTCTCGCTACCCCATACTTTTAGACTACCCTTCCACTCAAACTACTTCCTATTGTCATAGAACTCTGTCTACAGTCTTACTACCTTCTAGAACAAAGTCACCCCTTCAAACAAACTACCCCTACCTTCATGGGAACTCCACCTTAAAACTACCCCTTCAATGCTGAAACTATCTCCAGCTGTAAACTTTTCCTTTTCAACTTCCTCCCCAGCACCGAAGCTACCTTATATTTTGTCACATCCCTTCTGTCCTCTGAATACTTGCAACTTTCAAACTGTCCCCACTTCCTACCTACTACTCCTATACTCAGTCTCCCAGTATCAACTTACCCTGCAAACTCAGCATGACCAATTTTACCTGAGCAAATATTCGATGTCACAATGTCAGCATTAATACCTCATGCCCCTTACCTTTCACTATACCAAGGATTTCTAGAACTGGTCTTATTTACTGATACTGAAATTCACTCTCTCTCATCTTACTTTTTATTATTCCGATACATTATAATATATATATGTAACAACATAATGTTGAGTAATCTAATCTAATCAACTAAACTAAAGCCATAAAAACTAGTGTAGCCCAGTACAAACAACAGACAATGGGAAATTCCAAAATATTTCAAAGCATATTAGGTGTGATATTTGCTAAAATTACAAACAGTGCCCAATTTACCCTTAGAAGGCTGCCTGCATGAAAGAATTTTTTCGAGGGTTTACTCAAAACACAAAACTCATACAAAGTATTGTTTCTCGGTCTTGCATAACTGAAAAATCATATTTATTGTCACAAATAACTGAGTTATTTGCATGTGTGTGGCTGTTGCCATCATTGTGGCACAATGTGCAGTAAATACAATGCAATGCTAATTTTGGTTGTGCAAGAGAGACTATTGCACATAGTTGCATAGTGTGAATCTTAGTAAATCTGCTCACAAGTGTGCTGAATTAAGAACGTGCTAGATCAGTAAACGCATACAAACATAATTACCCCTTTAACACCCAAACTTCTCCATACTCCTACTACCTCTGCCTTATATTAACCCATCCTATATTTAAACTATCCAACCCCTGCACGCCCCCTCCCTGGCTGCACCGGAAGTAGTGGGCTGCTCGAACATCACTAGGTTGCTTGGAACACCAGGCAGACCGCCACACGAGCACTCATCAGCAGGCTGGAATACGGTAACACTATACGCTGGCATCTCCAAATAACTCAGACAAAGACTACAGACCTTCCAGAAAGCAGCCGTAAGTCACATACTCAACCTCCTACGCCGCATTGCACCACACCTCAGGAAGCATCACTGGATCTCCCTTCACAAGCGCAGACAATTCAAACTACTCACATCCACACATACAAAGCCCTACACAACGCAGGACCAGAATACCTGAAGAGCCGCAAACACGTTCCCCAACCCACAAGACACCTTTGCTCTGCCTCATTCTCACACATGTCCGGCATCTGCAAAACCAAAACTGGAGGTTGCAGATTCTAATACATCGCATAAAAGAGGTGGAACAACCTCCCTCAACACATCAGGAGGCTCCTTCTTACTTACGGGGTTCCGCAAGAAGCTGAAGACCTGGCTCTTCATATAAGTAGCTTGGGACCACACAAACACATGTACATTTGTAAAGCGCACATATCACTGGAAGGTCTCAAGGCGCTGAATAACAGATGTATATTGGCACCCAGCTCAATAGTACTCATTTTATCGACCTCACATGGATGAAAGGCTGAGAGGACCCGCCGGGATTAGAACCTGTGACCATGTGGTCGAACACAGGCCCCTGTACTGGTTGCATTTGTCCACTGTGCCACCAGACCCGGACCACACATCTACCCAAGAGTCTGGATACCCTTTTGGGTGATTATTGCACTATGCAAACCAATATAGCAACCTTGTTAAAATGAAAACCAAATCCCTTCCATGGGAATAGTCTGGGCAGCAGGCTAAGTCTGATCAGCAGCAAAATAATGAGGCATATACCCTTGAAAAAGAAAAAACACCATGCAGACCTAGAAAAGCAGGTGGAAGAGCTTAACTATACCAATTAAACAAACCAATAATGCAAATTATAATAGAAGACCTCAGCACTTTTCTACAGGCCAAACATAACCTTAATCAACTCCTCACCGACAAAACAATGTGGTTTGATCTCAAACAACGCAATTATCAGGATGAAGGAAAAAGTTGGGCGCGTACTTTCATTGCAAATACGAAAGCAGGCAGCACAGACTTCAATAATGGCAATAAGGAACACATAGGGCAATATAGTCCCACATCCATGAGAAATATCGGAATATCTTTATTTTATTTTATTTTAAAGGTTTTATATAGCGCTGTCTAGACCCGGAGGTATCAGAGCGCTTTACATGAGCATCAGATCGTAGTTACAGGTTACATCGTTACAAAGGTTGCACAGTTATTAGAGCATGACAACATAGTTACTTGTAAGGTCAAAATAAACAATAAGCACACATACGAAAGGGGAAAAGCAAGCAAGGGGAAATATTCAGGGGAGGGGGGAAGGAGCTGGGGAAGTAGATAGGTAATGAAGGCGGGAAAGAGGAGGGGCGGTGAAGGACACCACAAGGCAAGAGGAGGGGAAGGGCGACGGGGACACAAACCCTTAGACGAGTCAAAGCAACGTCCAAAGTCCAGTAAACGGTGATCGCAGGGGAAGTGGTATCACTTCCCTATCTCTGTTGCAGGAGGCTCCCTTTAGGCAGTGGAGTCTTTCAGAGGGGTCTCTGAGACTCCAGGCCTACATACTGGATCCTTCCCCAAAAAGGGGAGAGGGAGTGCTTTGGCAAGGGCTTCCACGTCATACCTCAGCTGTGAGTGGCTCCCTTGGCGCAGTGGACTCTCTCAGCGGGTACGCTGAGACTCCAGAGTATAAATATTGGATCTTTCCCCAACAAGGGGCGAAGGAGTGCTTAGTCAAAGGGCACAAAGGACAGGGGGCTAGGCAGACTAGCAGGTAAGGGGAGAGATTCAGGAGGGAGGATAGGAGCTAGGAACTAGGGAGGTAGACAAAGGGAGAAAGAGTACTAAATGGGAACAAATTTAATTAATGAGTTATTATATAGATGGAATCAGAGTGCTTTACATGAGGGACAATAATGTTGCAAATTACATCTGTTAAAAGTTACATAAGTATCAACAAAAGCATTTAAAGAACATAGGGAACAAGGCGAATGGAGCAGGAAGGGTAAGGGGATAGGGTAAAGGGGTAGGAGGGAGACAGGACATAGAGACGAGGGGAAAATAGTTACAAAAGATACCAGAATTTTTTTTTTAGGAGCATAGAAGAAAAGGAAAATGGGGTGAGGAATGGAAAGGGGGTGAGGGCAAAAGGGGTGGTGTATAGATACAGCGGAGAGACGAAGGGAAAGTTTGGCGGGGAAGGGGGTGGGATGAAAGGGTAGGAAGGGGAAACGACACAGAGACGAAGGAAAGTCTGCCCAAAATCAGGCTGGGTAGGTGACGGCCGAGGGGGAATCCACAACCCATCATCTCTTCAGCTAACAGGTAGCTCCACCGGACATCGGACAAATAGCAGGGTCTCTACGGTCGAGGGAAGGTTCAGAGTACATGTCCAGGAGGGAGAGCAGGATCAAGGTCAGGAGAGGGATGTGGTTAAGCTCAGGACGCTGACCAGTCCTATTGTCCGGGAGCATTACAGCATCTTGGAGAGACCGACTGAGGCTGCCAACTTGAGGTCAGGCAGGGGGGTTGAGACCTTGGTGTTAAGTTCAATCGGTCCCCAAAATTCCCAAATCATAGGGGGTGTAATCTATGCCCTGAAGCGCCAGGAGGACAGGGCCAGTGTCCGCATGTCTTCAGAGGGGGTGAGTGGCATTTCTGGTGCGGCGTCTCCAGAGTCATTCTGCAATAATCAGGGAGCCCTCCCGTTCTGCAGCCCCATCGAGCATGCAAGCTCCTCGCGTACATGATTACATCAAAGAACAGGCACAGTAGCACATAAGGCGAGAACTCTATTCTGCACCAACCTCATAAGCCTAAATCTAGTAGACCACAACTCCTAAACATTACTTGCATTAGGAAATAAACTTTAACTTAGTAACATGACCTGCAGTAGGGAATAAATCAAACCTAGACCACAGTCGAAAACATAAGACAGTAGGTAAAACCTAGTAAGCATAAAAACACATCCATAAGCATAAATCAAGGTGCCTAAATCACACTACAAACATTACATTTCCTAGCGCCTATAAAATGTACACTAGGGCCTTGCGCCCTACAAACCTAATAGGCCCCTGGACCAACTGCCCATCTATAGGGGGCTCAAATGCCCTCTGTCCAAAAAGGCAGGGCGCGCTGCCAATGCAGCAACGGTCATGGGGGGTACACTTGGCGCAAATCTAACTGTGGCAGCTGCCTAATACTAGCTGGGCAGTTGGGAATCTTCAATGAAGGGCCTAAACGTTGCAGCTATCACTAAGTGCTGCGCAGCTGTGCAGGCCAAGGTAGGGATGGGCAAAAGAGTGCGTCTCACTCCCTGGAGTAAAAAGACATGTCCCCTGAAATAAAGAAGAAGATAAAGAAGATCCTAAACGGTGCAGCTGCCCACTACTTGCTGGGCAAGTTTGAAAGTGAAAATGCAGCATGGGCTCTCACCGTGTCCCCCTTTCTTGGAGCCACTCGGGGCTCAGTAAATAATTATTAAAACGCTGGAGCCAACTAATGTTGCCAAACGTTGGAGCCACCTGGGCTCTGTAGAACAAATTATGCCCCCAAGAACATGGAGTGCACTAGCGCTTTTTAAAATGAAGTATGCCCAAGGCTGGGGCAATTACGGGAGAAAATCATGGGCCCCTCTGGGCCAGCCATAAGATAATAGTGCCATCGATGGAGTCACTTAGGCTCGAAAAGCGATTGTACCCCACGTTGGAGCCTCCGGGGGCTCTATCACCAACTACGCCCCCATGCACAATGAAAGAATGGTCTCCTCGAGGCCCGGGTAAACGGGGGCTAACCAACGGTGGAGCGGCCTGCTCTCGTGGTGGGCCCTCTTGGAATCTGTGCCTTGATCGGAACCACCCCGTCCCCTTGAGCCCTCACTCACCGGATCTGGGGGCAGTTTCTCCTTCCCCGGTCTCTTCACCTGCGGCAGTAAAACTTTACACAGCTGCTTGGCCTCACACTGCAATGGATGAGAAAGCCTATTCCTCCAATCTCTGTATCGCACAATTAATACTAGATCTAAAACTCTCCCTAAAACATGACATAATGGAGGATGAAATAGCAAAAGTGGCGATGGACTAGGTATCAAGAATTGATGGATACCAGCTTTTGGAATACTGCAAGGTCAATAAACGACCCTTAAACTCCTTCTATGCAACCTATTTAAAGAAATAGAAACTAGGAGGCCACCCCAGCAAGAAACATAATGCCATAATTGTACACATACTAAAACCCAGATAAGGACCTTTTAAAATGTGTCAGCTGCAACAGGCCCCATCCGGGTGTCAGGCACCATAGCTGATTCACCCACCGTCATCGAGGAGTGTTGGTAAGGGAGCAGGAATCAAAACTTAGCAAGCATTCGCGCCAAGATTTTTCAATTCTATTTAGGACACGGAGGCAAGGATTATGCTATCCCTCGCTTTACTGTTAAATCACAGCAGCCAATAAACACACAATTAGTATATGAAAAACGACATTGTCCATGATGCTTTGCATCAGTCACACGTCTTTTGCCCCCATAAGAGCCCTGGGAACAGTCCCATCTTCCTCTTTCTTTGCTCGAACTTGCAGAAAAAAGTCCCTTAACCAAAGTCTCAGAACATCCTCCAACATAGAAGTCAACCTGAACTCAAATCCAACTTAATACTTCAGACAACAGAATCTGTCACTCATTCTTCTTATCAGCACCTAGGAAAATAAATATAAAGACAACCCGTAACTTCCATTTATCACCAGCATTTAGCTTTCATAACAACGGGTGGGTAAGCATGATCAATACATTGAAACATAGCCGGTGGGATAATCCTCGCCTCCGGGTCCTTAACAGAATTGAAAATCCTTGGCGCGAATGCTAGCTAATTTTGTATTCTATTACAGGACCGGAGGCTTTGGATTATGCTAGTTTAACGCTTTATCAAAAACAACAGATGTTATATATCCCACCGACTTATAGTAAAACTGCTTGAATGTCGACTCAGACGACCAATCAGCACAATGCATGATATCCTGGATACTAGCACCTAGCAAATATGACTTTGATGCCATGGCACCACGTACTGAATGAGCACCAAACAAATGAATATCAACACCAGTTTCCTTCATGATAAACTTAAGCCATCTGGCAATAGTCACAGCAGACACAGGTTTGAAAGGTTTTTGCACAGCAATCAAAAGCTGAGAAACCCCCACTGGTCTCAAAGAACGAGTACATTCCTCGTAAGTCTTCAAGCATTGGACAACATATAATTTAGAATTACTTGGAAAAGCATTATACTATACATGCCTGGAAAGAGTTTTCGTACGACCTGTAATAGTAAAAGAAACTCCTTCCGGAGTAAATACTCTACCTGTAATCTCCAGCGCCCGCACATCAGATGAACGTCTGCAAGCCGACAAACACAAAAGCATAGCTAATTGCAAACAATTGTTTTCTAGAAAGAAGCTCATTAGAAGGCCAACTATCAAAAAGTTTAATGACCAACGAAACATCCCATAACCCCGAGTACCTGGGTTTAAGGGGATTAGCCACTCTGATGCCTTTAAGAAGTTTACATACCATAGGGTGCATACCTACCGGTTTCCCGTCTATCTGGGTATGCCCGCAGAAATGGCTGACAGAAAATTATTCACTGACCTGTAAGCCAAACCGCCCGCAGCTTTTTCTGAAGGAAAATTCACCATATGGGAAAGTCCTGCCCCCACGGGATCCAAGTCCCATTCCATGCACCAACCCATCCAGCCTTTCCAGGCTGAGGAATATCGCTTCCTGGTGGACGGTGCCCAAGCCTGTTTGATGAACTCAGAAGCTGTACCCAAAACTCCAGGCAAATTCCACTGTTGCCTCAATGCCTCCATGCCATCAGCGACAGTCGCCGAGAAAGGATCAGTGAATGTCGCTCCCTGAGAGGTCCCTGAAGGAGAGACTCCGACCAAGGAAGCATCCTGGGGAGGTCGCAACACACCCCCAAGAAAACCGGAAACCAAGGTTGTGATCTTCACAGCGGCGTCACTAATATCACCTTCGCCTTCTGCTTGAGAATGTGAGAAGTTACTCTCGGAATGAGAAGGAAAGCTGGGAATGCATAGTTCACTGCTCCCGACCAATCCTGGAGAAAAGCATCCGTTGCTGTTGCTGCTGGACCCGGCCTCCAACTGAAAAATCTGGGAAGTTGCCGGTCCAGCCTGGACGCAAACAAGTCTGTCTGACACGGACCCCACAGGTCCTGTAACCAAAGGAACACACTGGGCAACAGCCTCCAGTCGCTGTAATTCCTGAGATGCCTCGAATTCCAGTCCGCTATGACATTGGACTGTCCCGGTATGTACTCTGCAATGACTGTGATCTGCCGATTGAGGCAATAGTGCCAAAAGACCTTGGCAATCTCCACCAGCTTAGACAATCTTGTCCCTCCTAGCTTGTTTATGTACCTCAGCCCAGACACGTTGTTCATCCGAAGAAGGATGCAACAGGATGTCTGACTGGGAGACAGGCTCCGGATTGCAAACGACCCTGCGAGTAGCTCTAGGCAATTTATGTGTATTGCCAACTCTTGAGGAGACCACCTTCCGCCTGTGGAAACACCACCGCAGCGCGCTCCCCAACCCCAACGGCTGGCGTCGGATTCTATGACCACCTCTGGCTGCGAGACGAAAATGGCTCGTCCTTTCCACGCCTCCACGTGACTTAGCACCAGCGCATCTCATCTCTCACCTCTTATGAAAGGGGAACTAGATCCATAAAAGCCAGACCCTTCTGAAGGTGTTGTATCTTGAGTCTCTGTAACGCACTGTAGTGAAGGGGCCCTGGAAAAATCGCCTGAATGTACGACGCCAATAAGACCACAACTCTGGCGATCATCCTGAGGGAAACCACCTGTTTGCTGAGAAGGGACACAATCTCCTTCTTGAGGTCTTTTAATTTCGATTTCGGCAGACTCAACTGAGCCTTCTGGGAGTCTATTACAAAACCCAGAAAGTCCGTCGACTGACATGGGCTCAACGCCGATTTGGCCTAATTGATCACAAATCCTAGACTCTGCAACAGAGACCTCTAGGGCCAGATGTAGGTGGCCGTTTGAGGCCATTTACCGAGCGGTAACGGCCGATTTTGGCCGTTACCGATCGGTAAATGGGTGACAGGTAAGTAGGGGGCATTATTTTACTGAATCGGTAAAATTACCGAATCGGTAATTTTACCGATTCGGTAAAATAAAAATTCGGTAAATTTACCGATTCTGAGGCACCCAGATGTAGGTGGGACTCTTCAGAGTCCCAGAGGCCTTACCAAATCGGTATTTTACCATCAAATCCAATTTGATGGTAAAATACTGATTCCGGTGTGCATGCACATGTGTGCATGCACACCTATGCCATGTGACAGGCAGACCTGCCCTTAGGGCATGTATGCCTGCCACATGGCACCCAAGCCTGTTTTGGGGGTGCCAGAGTGTGTCAAAGTGAAAATCGCCCATAGGAATGAATGGGCATTATCGATTTGGTATTTACCGAATCTGTAAATACCGAAATCTTCCGAATTGGTATTCCAGCACATCTGGAATACCTACATATCCACCCCTTAGATTTACCGATTTTTAATTACTGAATCGGTAAAATTCGGTAATAAAATATCGGTAAATCTATTTTACCTACATCTGGCCCATAGTCATCTGTAGATGCCGCAATACCAATTCTGGACTGTGGGCCATGATCAACATGTCATCCAGATAAATTATCAAGCACACTCCCTGCTCCCGGAGTTGCGCGACTACCGGCTTCATCACCTTGGTGAAGCACCAAGGAGCCGAGAAAAGCCCAAAAGGAAGGGCCAAATACTCGAACCACCATCCGTTCCATTGAAATGGAAGAAAACGCCGGTGCGGAGGATAAATGGGAATGGATAGATACGCGTCCATGAGGTCTAGTCTGACCAGCCAATCTCCCTGCTGCAATAAATCTGCCAATAGATGGATTCCCTCCATCTTGAAATGGTTGTAGACCAGGAAATGGTTAAACTCCCTCAAATTCAAAACCAGTCTGTGATTTCCACCTCTCTTTTGAACTAGAAAGATATTGCTGCAAAACCTGTGCAGACAGCCGTCGCACACTGCTATGGCATGCTTTTGGAGCAATTCTTCTATTTTGCTGTCTATAAAAGCTCTCTCTTGTTGGGAAAAATGGAGAGTCTTCGGAAAAGTTCCCTGCCTGGGTGTGTCGTAAAAGTCCAGACGAAAACCTGTACTATCTGTAGGACCCACGCATCCTGAGTAAGTAGACGCTAATTGTGAAGGAAGAACTGAGTGCGACCCCCCTCCAAAGGTAGAAGGAAAAGATCTGATGCACTCACCTGGGGAATTCTGCGCGTGGAACCCAGCTCTGTTGCCACCAGAACCTGCGTCTGTTGAAACGGCGTCTAGTGGGATAGAACGTGCCTCCTCTTGCTAAGTCCCACTCTCCTCTACCCCGACCGTAGTTACCTCTGGGGGGACCTTGGTTGGGAAAACGGCCTGGTGAGCATCCCCTGCCTCGCCCGGCCCTGTTAAAAAGGCACTGCTGGAAGATACGCTTGGTCCCTGACTGCGCCTTGTCAAGTGAGGTAAAAGTGCCGACATATTTAGACACATCCTTTACGAAGCGATCACCAAAGAGGTTTCCCTCGGCCAGGGGACCTGGTTCCGCTGCCGCCAGATCTGTAAGATTAGTGTCCATTCTCATGAGGAAAGACTTGCACCGCTCTGTAGAAATTGCGCAATTTGCATTACCAAGCAAGCAAATGGCCCTTTGAGTCCAGCCCGCCAGAATGTCGGGGTCCACAGGGACGTTGGCCTCTTTGGCCGCCAAGGCCATCTCCAGGATCTTTGTGAGAGGGCCAACCACGTCAAGAAGCTTGTCTTGACAACCGCACCAAACACGATCGATCCCCTTCTTCGGATCTTTTGCGAATTTCTTTAAAAATGTAAGCAAGCTGACCTCAATCTCTGGGGTATCAGCGACCTTATCTGGTAAGTCCGGTCGAGGGCACTCTGACCTAAGGCGGTTCCGAACTTCTTTATCGAATCCCTTCCTGATGTTCTCATGCAGGTACTCCGCAACCTCTGGCCCTGGAGCCCAATCTGAAGACCTTGGGTGAACAATGTCACTGGGATTGAACGTAAAAGGAGTATCAGTCGGGGCAACTGCACTGGCAGAGGCAACCTTCTTTGCCTTCTTTTTAGGAGGGACTTCCTCATCGGTAGTAGTAGTATCAGTATCAGTATTAGTGGTATCCGTGTCAACGTAGACCTTCTGTTTGGTCTTTTCCTTACCGCCGGAAGCGTACTCATGATTCTTGGTAGATGCTGGGGGGAGGGAACTTAAAGCACTAGCGTGCGGCCATTGACTGTCTTTCCCTGACTCAGTAGCTGGTGGAGCACCCTTGCTAGACTTATCCTTAGTAAACCCATGACGCTTTGCAAAACTTTTCAGTTGCTTTGTAATTAGCTTAAGAGCAGCTGCCAATGCTTTTTGCACAGTCGTGGGTACTGCGCTCTCGATTGCCAAGTTAACCGAGGATTGGACCGATGCGTCCAGAGCCTCCACATTCTTGTCCTCAATCACAGTCTCAGGCTGTTCCTCATAATATTCATCCTCCACAGCCTCACCATATTGCACCCACTCCTCCATATTAGCACCACTGTGGGGCAATGGAATGACCAATTAAATATAATTGAGGAAGAAATTCCAGGAGGAGTAATGGGGGGGGGCAGCCCAAGTGCACGCTATAAAATATATATATTCAACCAAGTACCAGACCCACTCAGCAAAGCTGTACTCAAATTTTTGCAGCCTGTACAGGCGTAGGAGCCAAAATAAATGTGTATATGGATCGTGTGCATACTCCTAAAGGGCTAACTGCTATTACAATCAGTCAGGTGTCCCACTCCACCAGCTTCCAGGCGAAAACGCTGAGAAAACGCGAAAAACGGGCTGGTTCCTGCGTGTGCAGCCCAACGCGTGTCCAAATACTACCAAAAACAAGCCCAATGAACGCACGCGCGCTGCACACGTCGGCCGGATGTCAATCAGCTCCCTCAGCGCTCCGGGTGATTAGGGAAGCCCTGCGAGCTTCAGCACTACCAGCACGACCGATCAAGACGGTCAAATCAGCCACACCGCGGCTCGTTACCGACACGCTGCCCAGTGCGCTTTACACCCAGGGAGGAGATCGGAGCCGAGCTCCAACACAGAGCGCGAGCGCACTCGTCGGAAGAACGCTGAAAATAGCGTATCAAGCAAAGCCCTTCTAACTGCCCTGAAAAAATAAAACAAAGAATCTGGGCAACATAAAATAACGATCTACACCCTACAACATCGCGGGAAACCTCCGCGTTGGAAAAGTACACACTGCAAAAACAAAGCTTTCATACGAGCCACAGGCAATTTAGCATAAATAAGGGAAACAATACATTTCCTATATAAAGGCAAAATGAAGCGCAAAGCACCACAATTCTAGATCATAATAAGTAAACCAAGATATGTAAATAAGCAGTAACGAGGTAGGGTACTTATCTCTTGCTGTGAGCACCAAAGAAAGAGGAAGATGGGACTGTTCCCAGGGCTCTTATGATGGCAAAAGGGGCGTGACTGATGCAAAGCATCATGGATAATGTAGTTTTTCATATACTAATTTTGTGTTTATTGGCTGCTGTGATTTAACAGTAAAGAGAGAGATAGCATAATCCGAAGCCTCCGGTCCTGTAATAGAATCCATCCAAAACCCAGCATGCCCCTCTCCCTGGCAGCACCGGAAGTAGTGAGCTGCTCAGACGTCATGAGGTGCACATTCTGAAACTTTTTGCAAGCAAGTTATGTGCGTGCGCAGAACTTGCACTTCAACCAGCGGCCGTGCTGAACTGGCCCCTTGCGGCGGCCTTTATAATTTATTTGTTTACACTGACTGTGAGTGTCCCCAAATAAATGATAAAGGTCGCCGCAATGGGCCAGTACAGCATGGCCGCCGTCCTCAAAATTGTGCCGCCTGGGGCAGACGGCCCCCCCCTAACTACGCCACTGCTCCTGCTCATGGCTTTTTGGCCCTCCTTCAATGCATGCTTTGAAATACATTAGACCTCACAAGCCATGCTGCTTCAGTGACAGCTACCAGTTGATATCAGCAGTATCCTTAAGTGGACTACGGGAGTACACTTACATGTAAAGACTGCAAAGAGTAAACTCAAGTAAATGACTATGAATAGAGCCCTACCCACGCGTAAGGAGTAGAAATGCATTCCTTTATTCTGAGACTAATGGAGAGGCATGCAAAACTAACAGGAAACATTACCCTATCACCACTGCACACTTTCTTGAAGCACCAATGTAGTGTAACTACAAAGATGAATTTAGCACCTTCGACACTCATGACGAGCTCAGCTCGTCATGCAGTGTACTGCTGGTACACTGATGACGAGCTGAGCTCGTCATGAAACCATTATTTTGGAGCTTCCCCAGCACAGCAGGGGAAAATGCCTAGCATCGATGTGGTTAAACAAATAACGCTACAATTACTGGGTATTTTGTTGCGTCTAATAGATTATAAGTTTGCTACCTTATTTACTATTGGGTCATTTAATCGAAAAGGAGTTTGCAGTTGATGCTTGCCCTCATAGAAGCTGGCTTCTGTGCAGATATGGTGGCATTATTGGGTATAAAAATATGTTCTGATCATCCAAAAAATGGTTAACACCTAATAATGTATGTGCAACAATGGAAGAGGTTTTTTGGGCTAATATCTAGGAAGGATCTTCCTGATACTATTCAGATACTCATGGCACGCCACGTGTATCATTATTCCGGCATTACCCAAGTTGAAATAAATTGTAGATTCTGCCGCACTGTTGCATTACTAAAGTTTTCCTCGAACAATACTAAGCAAACAAAGGCAGGAAGAGAACAGTTCCTCAAATCCCAGCACTTAGATGCATTATGGTAACTGCAGTGCATGGTAACACTTACTCCAGTAAATGTCTTTAGTTTTCACTACCGGTGGTGCTGCCTGGGCTGTGCACGTGTGTAAGGATAGCTGTCCTTCATCAGTAGACTGTAGCAAGTTGTTTTAAATGTGCTGGAAAGGATGCTCACAGTCTTGCCAGGTATCTCTACCACTCACTGAGCGCAGGTGCTTCAACCAGAATGTGTCAGCTCATCAGCTCAAGGTAGCCTTATCAGACATAGGAAGAAGGGAGCACACTGCCTTACATTATAGCACCCAGTTTGCTCAGATGCCTTATGGTAATTGCAGTGCATGGGTAACACTTGATTCAGTAAAAGTCTCTAGTTTTCACCATAGTTAGTGCCACCAGTGCTGTGTATCTCTAGACATGTGTTTCAAGATTGTTTTCCTTTTTCAGCAGAGAGTAAAAAAATATTTTAGAGGTGCTAGAAATGGTGCTCACGGTCTTCTCAGTTCTATATACTACACACACTGAGCATAGGGAACATCAACCAGAGCTCTTTAGCTCGTCAGCTCATTAGAGCCTTATCAAACAAAGTAGGAAGTGAGTGCCTCACATCCCAGCACTTAGTTCGCTCAGTTGCATTATGGTAAATGCAGGGTAAGGTTGCACCGACTACAGTAAATGTCTTTAGTTTTCACCATTATTGGTGTGGCCAGTGTTGTGTATCTCTGAAAGGTGTTTCAGGATGGTTGTCCAACATCAGTAAGGAATAACAAATTGTTTTGGAGGGCTGGAAATGATGCTCACAATCTTCTCAGGTCTCTGTATCAGAGTGCAGCTGATTCAACCAGAATTTTTCAGCTCATCAGCTCAAGGGAGCCTTCTAAAAAAAAGGGGGAAGAGAGCACACTGCCTCTCATCCCAGCACACGGTGCACTCAGATGTATTATGTTAAGTGCAGTGCATGGTAGCACTTCAGTGAAGGACAACTATTCAGTCACATGAGAAGGAGGAGGATCGAGGAGGACTTCTTAGATATGCTGAGTTTGCCCTCGCCGGTAGCAGACTCAAGAGGTGCACTGGTGGGAGCTCCTGGAAATTGGACATCGCTAGCAGATCAGCTGACAAAAGAGGTGCTAGCAACTAATGAACATCCACATACATGAACAAAGAAGATGCAGAAGATGTCACACACGCAATGAGCCAAGTGTCTTGGGCCAAACGCTAGAGGACGGAACAGCACATATGAGATGAGAGGCTGACCCCACCACAGTACACTCCCCTTAGGACTCGCTCAGCATCTTATCAGACCAATACTGGGCATCAGCTCTGTAGGGCGTGCAGCCTGTTTACAACCCAGGATAGACTAAGGCATACCGCTAGCTGACATGCATATTTGAAAGAAATCCTCAGAATGGCTGACGCACTTCCTTATCTGGTGATGTTGACAGGGATAATCTGTAGGATGACTTTTATCTTTTGAGAGAAGACCTGGGGAGGGAGGAGGAATTATCATGACCTCTGGTCCCATGCAGACTGTGTCAATATTAAGAAATAATTCCCTAATATCTCTGAAAATCCCACTAGAAATGTAATTGAGCTGATGGGAATCAACTGTTGTGACTTGTGGAAGTTAGAGACCAATTAATGGAAAAGGGTAAATGGCCACGAAATGCCTCATATACCATTGCCTTCGCTGCCGTAAAGGATTGGTTAGTAAACGCCATACTGAAGGTATATTCGGTCAAGACTGATAGAAACTAAATTGTAAACAAAAGGGAATCCCATGCTGTCTAGCTCAATTAAAATACATGCCTGAGAGATATTCTTCTATTGCATATTCTGCTAAAAATGCACAAGAAGCTGTAGATGCTGTTTTGATTCATGGCCTGTTACCTACGGTCCAGGAGTAACCACGACCCTTCTGTATTCCTCCTCGGCCCCAGCCCTTCAGCCTGGGACGACTCCTGGTGGCCGACGGCACTGCGGGAAGCCCCGACACCCAACGACCATGCACGCAACCTGGGAATCATTCTCGACTCAACGCTCTCAATGACCAAGCAAGTCAATGCCGTCTCCTCCTGCTTCAACACCCTCCGCATGCTCCGCAAGATCTACAGATGGATCCCGACAGATACAAGAAAGTCAGTCACTCAGGCCCTCGTCAGCAGCAGACTCGACCACGGAAACGGCTTCTACGCGGGAGCCCCGACCAACCTCATCAAACGACTATAGCGCATCAAAAACGCCTCGGCATGACTGATTCTCGACGTACCACGCCACGGCCACATCACCCCCGCCTGAGAATCCTGCACTGGCTCCCCATCAACAAGAGGATATCCTTCAAGCTCCTCACCTACGCACACACGGCACTCCACATGACCGGCCCAGCTTACCTCAACAGACAGCTCTACTTCACCATCCCCAACTGCCAGCTATGCTCCGCCGACCTCTCACTCGCCACCGTCCCGCGCATCCGAAGAACAACCACCGTTGGGAGATCCTTCTCATACCTCGCTGCCAAGACATGAACACGCTCCCACTGAGCCTACGAAAGACCCAAGACCTGCTGACCTTCAGGAGGATACTCAAGACCTGGCTGTTCGATCAGTAGCGCCCGCTCCCCCTGCGCCTTGAGACCCTCACAGGTATGTAATGCGCTTTACAAATGATTGATTGATTGATTGATGGCCTGTTTCCTAAGGTCCAGGAGCAACTGCAACCCATCTGTGTTAGGTGCTAAACCAAGGGATTGACTGAAAGGAAAAAGGAGTTAAACAAATCTAAGTTGGTGGCTTTACAAATGCAATTGTTTCAACAAACCATGGAAGGGAGGAATTAGCTGATCGAATGAACTGGGACGACAAAGGGGAGGAAGAGTGGGAAGGAACCGAGGAGGGTTTAAATACCTTAAACCCTCCTCGGTTCCTTCCCACTCTTCCTCCCCTTTGGGTGATTGGGTCTCTGAAAATGGGATTAACTTAGCTTACATTCTAATACCACCACCCAAGCAAGTTAGTTGAGTTTACACAACTTTCCCAGAGTCAGGACCACTGGAATTATGCAATTTATCTGCTGCAGCACTTTTTGCATAAATATTATTTAATTTTTTACGGAGTTTTATATAGCGCAAACTTGACCCAGTATCAGGTATCAGAGCACTTAACATTGCACCAATTGCGTTACATGACGACACACAATCATTTTTGTTAGGCACAGGGAGATTAAGTGATTTGCCCAGAATCACAGGATGTTCAGCGTCTTTGCCGAGACACGAACCAGGTTCCCCAGATTCGAGGTCGACCACCCTAGCCATTAGGCTAACTCCTCTTCCAATGCTTGCACAGTAGTCACATAATCCATCACCTGTTTCATAATCAGCAGATTTTAACAAAAGAAATAGTTTAAAGCAAAAACGGAAAAAAAGTTACAAACAGCCGGTCAACATGTGTTCCCATGCTGTGGAAGACCCTTTGAAAAGGTTTACTGGTCCCCTTTCTGCTGTTCATTGCTGTTTTTGGGTGTTAAACTGGGACTAATGAGGGGAAAACTTTGTCCAGAAAATTCTAACCTATGTAAAAATGGCAAAATAATGAAATGATAATATCACAAAATGTGTTGCATTTTGTCACATGCTTTGCATTTTTCACAATCAGTAGATTGCAAGGGCCTTGTTGCATTTTTCAATGCCACATCATTTAGTTAACACTACCACGTAATTTAGTTCTCCCATTACACACAATTCCAGTGGCCCAACTGTAGTGGTGCAGACTGCTCCATCAACACCCTGATTCTTATTAAACGAAATGTGTGCTAAATGTAGTTCCCACTGCATGCCTTATTGATACTGGGGCCAGACAATCAGCTCTGAAAATCTCTGGATTCCCTTCATTACTTCTAATGACCGTGCCCATCAATGTTAGCATTCCAGATACGGGACTATACTTTACTAATACTTATTGATCCGTTTCTATTACCCTTGTCTCTTTGCTAATCAATATGCCTTTTTGTAATGTCTCACTTTCCCTGCAATCCTAGTTGGGAGAGGGGGGGGGGAGTTGGAGGGGGGGGGGGGCATTTAATGCTAACTAAATTCTCCTGCTGATTGCACTAATGACAGGCTTTATCCGAATGTACCAAAAGCCATCTATAATGAAGATCTGTCAATCGTGTGTGAAACTACTGATAGCACTGATGATTTGAAATGTAAAGCTGATGTACCAAAATCCATTTCTGACATACTTGGTCAAGTACCTTCTACTTTTGGGTCGAAACATGCACATGATGTTGGTTATGTTTTTTCGGGAAAGCTATATAGAGATTAAAGTGAATCCTATTAAGAAACATCCCTGATTTCCTCAATAACCACTGCTCTCTGAGGTAGTAACCGGAATCCAACCTATTATTCCTATCTTGAAAAAGCAAGATGTCCTAGTGCCTACTGTGGGTGTGTGTAGGGCTCCAATTTTACAACTAAACCAATAAAAAAGCATGGTAAAGTAAATTTTACAGACCTGTGCAAGACCTCAGAACTAGTAATGCCAATTTTGCACCTATCTGCAGACCGGATTGAATGTTTTCATGAGATACCAAGTTCTTTCAATGCCCCTCAGGTACACACTTGAGAATGGTGGACTATTGCAAGCAGTTGGTAATGGACGTTCCATCTTTTGTTAAACATCTGAACGGCTATGTAAAGAAAGAACCTGTAGAGCATTCTGATTGGACTAGAGAATCAGACCAAGACTCTGCAAATCTGAAGCAAGCTCTCAGGGCCGGACAGGCTACCAGGCGTTTTGGCATGCTGCCGAGCTGGGGGCTGATGTCACTGCAGTGGGGGCTAATTTCATTGATGGAGACCTGCGTGTGCTTTCGAATAAACAAAGAAAAAACTAATTTTGGTCGGCACAAGCAGGTCCCCATCAACGAAATCAGCCCCCAGCTCGACAGCATGCCAAAACGCCTTGTAGCCAGTCCGGCCCTGCAAGCTCTCTCCTCTGCCTCTGCATTAGGACCTCCTGACTATTTCAAGCCATTCAATGGGTTTGCCACAGGGGTTTTGGAAAGGGAGCAACATTGATTTTGAATGAATTTGATCGGGATGGGACTGTTAAGAAGAGTCCTGGTAACCCAAAATAAGTGCCGTTGGGGTCCACTGGCAACCACTGGCACAAATTAAGTACTGTAGTGTTAAATGCCAATGTGGATCTTGTGTATCTGTGCGCATGAGCTATAAAATAAAGAAACCTGTAGGCTTTGTGAGTTCCTCTTCAATTGGATGCTGGGGAATGAGAAGTCTGCCCTTGATTAGGGCACATCATAGAAGCACCTGTGTAAGTAAACACGCCATAGAAAGATCATGTGTGGTTTCCCATAGCAAAGGCGAATAGATAAAAAGTAGTGATTTGATTGTTGCTTAAACGGTTTCGTCTACATAAAGGTGGGCAATAGTAGTTTGTGATGGGTGCCGCTCGCAAGCCGTTTTGTGTCTGAGCACTTTGGGACTTCTCTTGCCTCCACCTAAGGAGTACCCCGGACTCTGAAGCACGCCGATTTGAGGCCAACTAACACGACCTGCAGGGTCGGGACTGTGAGACCCAGCATTCACCGCGCTTCATCAACTCAGCGCAGCTGGAGTCTCTTCCCGCCCCCAGCGCCCCTGCAGCTACTTACGGCTTGCGGCCCCCGCTCCGCGGGAGCGGCTTGCAAGCCGTTTTGTGTCTGAGCACCTTGGGACTTCTCTTGCCTCCACCTAAGGATTACCCCGGGCTCTGAAGCACGCCGATTTTGGGCCAACTAACACGACCTGCAGGGTCGGGACTGCTAGACCCAGCGTTCACTGCGCTTCATCAACTCAGCGCAGCTGGAGTCTCTTCCGCCCCCAGTGCCCCTGCAGCTACTTACGGCTCGCGGCCCCCGCTCCGCGGGAGCGGCTCGCAAGCCGTTTTGTGTCTGAGCACCTTGGGACTTCTCTTGCCTCCACCTAAGGATTACCCCGGACTCTGAAGCATGCCGATTGGGGCCAACTAACATGACCTGCAGGGTCGGGACTGCGAGACCCAGCGTTCACCGCGCTTCATCAACTCAGCGCAGCTGGAGTCTTTCCCAGCCCCCAGCGCACCTGCAGCTACTTACGGCTCGCCGCTCGCAAGCCGTTTTGTGTCTGAGCACTTTGGGACTTCTCTTGCCTCCACCTAAGGATTACCCCGGACTCTGAAGCACGCCGATTTGGGGCCAACTAACACGACCTGCAGGGTCGGGACTGCGAGACCCAGCGTTCACCGCGCTTCATCAAGTCAGCGCAGCTGGAGTCTCTTCCCGCCGCCAACGCCCTTTACTTAACCACGCCCCCTACTGCAGATCGAGGGACACTCGCGGGACGGAGCACGGGGCAAAACCCGGGCAAAGGGAGGGCCGTCTACGGCTTGCCCTCTTTCAACGACGCTTCTATATTGTATTACCTTATATCCTTGTTGATGATCATTAGTATTTAATGATTTAGTTCTGGAATATTTGTCTTTAATCCCTGTTTAATGTATTTTTTGCCCTTGCTGATAGAAAGTCATTATGCCTCTCCGCTTAGGGAAAGATAGAAATGTCACGCTCTCTTCCTCAGGTGGGGTAGTTACAGGCACGCTGGATCAGTTTTTTAAAAGGGCGACTACCATCCTTGATAAGGAAATTGCACTCACCGAGAGGCGGCTTTCCCTTGACTTACTCACAGGGAAGCGCTCATCGTTAGGTGTAATCGGGACTGCAGTATCGCCTGTACCCACAACGCAATTAAGTTGTGGGACTAGTACGAAGCAGGCTAATGATGCTGAGTGTAATGAAGCGAGTTGTTCTATTACTAATATATCTCTTTCAAGAGTAGGTTCTAGTAATGGCAGCGTCACTGAGGTATCTAATCCAGCTGAGGTACACAGTTTACCCCAAATAGTCGGTGATCAGGGATCTCCAACCATTCTTACATCTAATAAAAGAAAAAGAAAGGGTGGTGCTTCTAGGGGTGGGCCTGCAAAAATGCAAAAGAAAAGTAGCAGTATTATTCCAACATCATTGGCTGTTCCCCACCCTTCTAGCCTGCATATGGCCCCATTAGATGTTATTTACGAATCCCCCTCTTGTATAGTTGATGGTGATGGCGGCTTGTTGGGTAAAATTGAAATACTTGTAAAATCATTGATGCTCCCATTACTGGAGAGAACTAGGATGATGGCCTCCAAAATAGTTCAGATTGAGAAACATGTCCTAGAAAATTCACATAAATTAGATAATATGCAAAGTGATATGGCTAACAGGAAATCCCCCCCGACTGACGTAGAGGGATCAGAGACGGGTAATAGACAAAGGGTGAATCAACAGACCTTGGCCTCTAAATTGAATAATCAGCCCGCCAAAACTGGCCAAAATAAGTCTCTAGTGGGTAAAAAACTACTAGTTAGTTCTAAACCTAGGGCCAAGGATGTTGCACCCAGTCAGCAGTCCACTCCTTCCGCAGTAGAGGCTGGTAGAAAGCCTAATCGCCAACTGTCTGCAAGTAACACCACAGCTATTCCTAACATTGCTTCCCAGTCTGGCTGTAGTATAAAATCCAGGTCACTGGAGGATGATCATGCAACACTGAAAAATAAATCTGCATCGTCTAATGATTATGGAATAGCGGCCAATAATAGGCCGGGGACGGCATTAACACCTGATTTGCCCCCTGAGGCCAATCCTCTAGTAGTTATCTTAGCAGGAGTGCCCAGTTTGGGAGAAAATGTGAAGGAAAATTTTGCCTCACTGAGAAATAAGGTAGCTGACTGGCTAAACATGAACAGACCGTTGCCTCTCCATATCATTAGCGAGATTGTAATGGTTAGGAGGACCTCATGGATTGGTAGATCAGCTAAAAGCATAGCAGGTGATTGTATAGTGGTCACTTTTAGAGACCCCAGAATTGTCTCCCATATATGTGCCTGGTCAAACCAAGGAACCAAGGGTATGATTAAGACACTACCACTAACCTTCTTCTACCCCCCATATAGGGTGGATGCGGAAATAGGAAATCCTATGGACTGGATAAGAATAGAGAAGAGAGGTGGATATAGGGGAATGTGGAATAGACCGGATCATATATCCCAGAATAGACCAGATCCTATGTTTATACCCAACATGTTCCATAGCTACAACCGCTTTAATTGTCTTGAGGCGGTAGACTGACTGGCTGCCGACTATAAAATGGGGCTGCTATGTGACCAGGAAGGGGTGGAAAGTATGCCTTTTGAACAGATGGAAACATCCAGCCATATAGTGCCAAAACTACTGGGGATAAGCGATAATGAAGGCAGTGTTGATCCAGGTATGCAGGAGGACGCGAACATGGGTGAGCTAGGTGACTATTTTAGGCTCAGTGCGCCCGGAAATGATAGTTCGGTTTCCATCCAAGTATCCCCTGTGACAGAGAACCATGGCCTAAACACCAATTTTGCTGACACTGGGTTTAGAGAAGATGTATCTAGTGATAGGACAAGAGCCCTCGAATTGGGACAGACCAATGGACAGAGAGGGTATACACTAGCTTCCTGGAACATCGCAGGTTGGAATAATAAAAAAGACCTCTTGGTTTGGGGAGACATTGTGGAAGGCTTTGACATTCTATGCCTCCAAGAGACATGGAGTATGGAGGACATAAGTTATGAAGGATTTGTCTTGTTCAATTTACCAGCCCAAGGTTCTACCATGGGCAGAGCTAAAGGTGGTCTCCTGATCCTGGTATCCATTGATCTTCCTGTGCAAGTTATTCTTTATGAGAAGGTTGGTTGGCACTCCCAACTATTTTGGCTAAGTCATAAAAATGGCTGCAATGTTTTATTGATTAACTATTTTAATAATTTGCCGGATTCATCACGCCCGAATGCAGTTAATGAATTGGAAAAGGCCATGGAAAAGATTTGCCGAGTTAACCGGGTTAACTTTGTACTCATCTGGGAGGGAGATTTAAATGCCCAAATGTGTCCATTGTCTTTTAACAGGGTATGTGGCTTTAATGACGAGAATGGTGATGGTTGTTTACATTTTGCCCATAGTGCATATGGGGAATCACTGAATTTGGTCTTAGCAAAATATGATTTAGTTGCTTTACAAGCTGCGAAGGACTGTGAGGGTAATATTGTTCCTACATTCACCGGGAGGAACGCTGCAACAGTTATAGATCATGTGTTGATCTCGGGCAACATTAGCGGGTCCTGTGATAGTCCTGTCGTCTTGGACTTTGCGATGAGTGACCATAACTGTGTCACCATGGTATTAACTATTTGGGGTAATAAAGTATCGGCCGCTAAACCTGGGTTACTGATATTGCCCCAACTAGATCTAATGGCCACAGGATTAAATGGAGGGGAGATAACTCTGAAAACCTTTTGACTAAGATCGTGGTAGCCTGCCAACCAGACCTTAGCACCTGCCTAGACATTAATACTGATTCAAGGGGCATTTTGATAAGTTTTGGTCGGATTAATGCCCAGGTTGTGAATATCATGACTATAACTAAGTCCGGTAATAAGAAACAGAGGACCGGATGGCTTGACTCTGCTTGTTCGGAGTCACTACGAAAGTTAAAGAAGGCATTAGCTATTAGGCCCAGAGATAGGCTGATTATTAAAAATTTGAGAGCTGCCTATAAGATAAAACGTAGGAAGCATGAATTGCAGGAGGAAGCGTCTGATAAGCTGACCACGGCAGTTGAACTCTCAGACAGTAAACTTTTCTGGGACACTGTTAACTGCCCTTGCCTCAAGAGTGATAATATGCCATGCCTCACTGCTTTAGTAAGTGAGGAGTGTTGGGTTTCACACTATACAAGTATTTTCGACCCTGAAGGAGCGGGCATTTTACCGACCATGGCGTCCAATCAGTGGCCTACTATTCCATTATGCATAACTGTCTCAGAGGTTGAGCTTGCTATTAGACTAAGTAAGGGCGGGAAAGCTCCAGGTCCGGACGGGGTGCCCATCGACCTTTATAAGGCCGATACCAAACTATGGTGCCCCGTCTTGACCAAGGTGTTTAACACGGCAGTCGATGAAAGCACACCACATACTTGGTGTGAATCTATAATCATCCCTATATACAATAAGGGAGATAGATCGGATGCGAAGAACTACCGACCTATCTCACTTTTAGACTCGTAACTTAAAACAATGAGCCGAGCATTGTTGGCCAGGCTGGAGGAGTGGGCAGAAACGGGTGGTATCCTCGCGAAGTCCCAGTTTGGGTTCCGCAAAGGCATGGGAACTGTAGAACAGTGTATGAATCTAGACCTTCTAATAGGAAAGTATACGCGCGCTAAGCAAGGGTCGCTGTTCCTCTGCTTTGCGGACCTTAGCAGCGCGTTTGATCTCGTTGACCATGCATTGTTATGGTCGATACTATTAGAGCAAGGTGCCCCGCCTGGGATTATTTATTTTCTGGCCAGATTATATTCAAAACTAACTTCCAACATAAGATATGTTCGAGGAGGAAAATGTATGAACAGTATCCATGTTAATCTGAGCATTTGACATGGGTGCGTTCTTGCGCTCCTCCTTTTTTCCCTCTTTATAAATGCGATTGACACCGAACTTAAGCAGGTCAACTCAGATGCCCCACAAATTGATGGTCTGCCCATCCCGGTCCTGCTTTATGCCGATGATTCGGTGCTTTTATCAAGAACCCCTTGTGGCCTACAGAGGCTAATGGACAAGTTTGCAGGGTTTATCAAGGGCAGGAAGCTAAAAATCAATAACAGCAAAACATTCATTTTGCAGTGTGGGGAGAAAATGAGAAAGTTGAAATCATTCTATATAGAGGATAAAAAAATAGAAATTGTAAAAAAATTCTGTTATTTGGGGATTACGTTTAGTAGTAATGGTATGTGGTCCCAAGAGATAATTAATGTGAAGGCCAAAATGTCTAAAAGGGCCCACGGAATTTTCAAATTTGCGACTAAGCTCGGGGACCGACGTATCCATGAAATGTTGCACATTTATCGTTGTAGATGTATGTCAATTGCATTATATGGATCCGGTGTTTGGGGACACAGTAGGTATATGGATCTACAGGTCGAGGAAAATGTTTTTATTAAAAGATTGTTATGTTTACCACAATCAGCCTCAAACGAGATTTCACATCAGGAACTGGGTTTGGATTTTTTGTCTGACCTAATCAGCCTAAGGCCCTTGATGGTGTGGAGAGCAGTCTGGTTGAAGGAAGAAACTGGCTTTACCAGGAATATTATTAGTGATTGCCTTCTCCTAGACAAGTGCTCACTGATTTCATGGATCCATTATGTTGTGGTAACAGCTAGAGACATATTTAACCTAGATGTGAAGGCTGACCCTGATGGTTTATCTGATATCCCCAAGAAAGAGCTAAAGTGTTGTTATATGAGTAAGAAAAATTATCTTCGTAGAGATACAAATATATTGTTAACAAGGTCACAATTTTATTTCTCCAATGTGGTGACACTTGGCTTTCAAAATTATCTGAGGATTGTCACCAAACCATCCCACCGGTTTGTCCTCACGAGACTGTGATTAGGAATATTCCACCATCTGGTGGCATTCCCTCGTATGAAAAATCATTCTTCCTCCCCCTGCCCTTGTGACAAGGTTACTAAGCAGAGCACTGTGCATTTTTTACTTATCTGCGACCTTTACTTGCACTTTAGAATTATGTACTTGAAACCATTATTTTAAAAAAAGGCTGTAACAACGACAAAATCTGCAATGAGCCTTTTGATCTCCCTAGAGGACCCAGACATATGCTTTTTTACAGCCGTATTTATTTTAAAATCAATGGCCATTAGAGAAAGTATGGTTTTTTAACTCTCCCCAAGTCTTATCTGTATGTGTGAACTATGTTTAAATCTCTGTTATGTTTTTTATCTCTGTATTTTTGTACTGGTATTTTAAATGATATTAACAACAGAGTGTATACTGAGGAACGTAAATCGCACATATTTTGTACGTTTTTATGATTGTTTTGTGAAATATGCGAATAAAGCTTTTGAAACTGAAACTGAACTGAGTGCTTCAATCTTTTGCCATCATAAACTATTGGGGCGAATAGAAAGTCTGATTCTTTGGTCACTCTACAATTTTTGTAAATTTTAATCCAGTGGGGCCTTTTCCTGATCTTGTTCATTAAATGGATAAACATGCAGTCTTGGAGCAGGACAAGATAGGCGGCCAGGCAGGTTGCGAAGCTCCAGATGTCAAGAAAGAAGGAGGGTGAAAAGGAAGGAAACGAAGGAAAAAACAGTGGTAGGTACTTTGAAACCTGATGGGTTAGATATACAAAAAACACCATTAGAAAAGAGACAGACAGCCCGATAAGAATATAGAGTAAAACAGATTGTAGTTGTCCTTTAAACGCCCATGTCCCCACAACACCCCAATCCCCATGAAAGCCTTATGAAGGCGGGCTGTTAATGACAAGCTGCAAATAACATAAGCATTAAGCATCCATATAAATATGGCCTTTCTCTGACTTTTCCCATGCACAGACTCCCTGGATATGAACCAATAAAAGTGAAGATGAGGTAGACATCTTCAGAGCGGCAAGTTTTGCTGCAAATGCATTCTATTTTTACCACAAAACAACTTTACAATTTCGTTACAACTGACTTCTGAAGAAATGGACAATGAAACTTTATTATATCGTTTTGTCCTTACTTACACACTTCCATTAGGACTAGAGTCCCTCATATTTTGAGTGCACCTGTCCCATTTGCTTAAGCACTAAGGGGCATATTATCAAGGACCGGTGTTAAAATTATCGCCGTTTTATTGGTAGGAAACTGCAGATAAAACGGCGATAATGGGCTTGATAACACGCCCTTGTTAATTCCCATAGAAGCCCATGTTCTGATGTTAACATGGGCTTCTATGGGAATTAACAAGGGCGTATTATCAAGCCCATTATCAACGTTTTGTCAGCAGTTTCCTGACGATAAAACGGTGATAATTTTAACACCGGTCCTTGATAATATGCCCCTAAGGGCCTCATGTATGAGAAATGGTGCGTCGCTGCGTGAAAGCTGCGATGCGTCACTTTTCAGTTTGCACTCCTTGCGACATGATTGATGCGACATATTTATAATATGACGCATCATGTCGCAAGGAGTTACAGATACGTCAGTATTTCTGACGTATCTGTAAGCGCAAAAGTGGAGTGTGTCACAAAAGTGACGCAACTCCAACAATGTGTCCTTTCACGTGGGACAGCCCCATGTGAAAGGGCCTGCATCAGCCTTACGTCTGCCATGAGGCAGGCGTAAGATATTGGCGCATTTGCATCCTAGAAGTGGCGCAGCAAAATCTAATAGATTTCACGGCGTCACTTCTATGACCCTTTCTTGCGTCAATACGCCCCCCTTGCATACATTATACCTGGTGCAGGTATAATGTGGCGCAGGGGTTTACAAAGTGACGCATCTACCTAGATGCGTCACTTTGTAAATATGGGGAAACAAGGCACATTTTTTATGCCACTGGTGCGTCACAAAAAGTGACGCACCGGCGGCTTAAAAGTGACGCACAACCTCATAATTGAGGCCCTAAATTCGGCTTGCATTGATCCTTTTCTGCGGAAGGTATTGAGTGTGTGGATGTTTTACAACAGAGAAACAATTTTGTATTTAGTGAGTCTGTCGGGTAGGGGCACTGCCAGTCGATGTTGAAAGCAGAAACTCTGAGCCGAGGGATATTTACCTCAAGTGAAGACAGATAAAGTTACACATCTCTCTCCACATCTGGATTCACCACGCCTTGGGGATGTGGCAAATATTGCTTTCCACATGAGCACAAAACCTTTAAGAAGCATAGCGAGAGGGTTTCCTCACACTTCACAGTCAGCGATAAATTGTATGCCATGACATTTCACATACATCTGCTTTTTGTTATTGTTTCTAAATAAATGTAATTTCCTTGGGGGCATGAGCTCTGTTTAACACCGACAAGCATATTTTCAGCATTTTCGGTAGCCATATAAGCATGCTTTCACGAGGACTGCATGTGAGTGTATGTCCCCCCTTAGTCTCTCCTTCCCCCCTCCCACACACAGACACACATAAGCACCTGTATTAATGATGCCTCTGCTGACTTCCCTGACGGGGTTATGCTCTCCAGCTCAAGTCCATTACCAAGGCCTGGACTGGATTAGCCCTCAGGAAGTGATGCTTCCTGCCAATCAATGGCAGGAAGCTGAGTGATGAGAGCAGAAATGCAGACGTGTGGCTGCAGGATTCTAGAGAAATGCTCAGCAGGGGGAAGCTAACTTGTTTGTTTCTCCTAATAATTTGCAAAAACTGTCAAATATGATGACCCCGTGAAGATATGTTCTTTGAAGAGAGCCATGGAATGGGGCGACGAGGCAAAAGGAGGGAGGGAGGGGGGAAAGGGCTGACAAAGATAAGGCAGCTGAAAAAGTGTTGCTGGATGAAAAGGGAAAAGTTCAGAAGACGTTAATAAAAGAAACAGTAAACCAGATCCGAGTAGGTGCCCTTCACAAAGTAGTTATAAGGAAATGCACTTTGTGGGTTATTCTTGCTAACTGGTATTAAAGTATCCAGCAAAATGAAAGTAATTTGTTTAAATAACACACAGACACACTTATATATCAACTGTAGGTAAGTAGGTCTAGGCAGAATCTGTGGCCCTTGAAAGCGACCGGTGAAACTTAGGATTTTGTCATTTGGTCATATTTGTTGAAAGCCTTTGTGTTTGGCCAATTTAGTGAAACTACTCGCCTGAAAATGAAAGCTAACAGTGAGATGTCAGAAGGTGCCCTCTCTTTTTCGAAGGCAGAAGCAGCTTGGTTAAAATATGTTTGCCCTTGTCTTGACATTTCATTTAAGCAAAATATACACACGTCATCATGCTTTTGTGGACTAATATTCAATCAAAAATGGCTTTCGTTTATGTTTTTTTTTCCTTGTGTCATGCACACTGCAAAACGTCTTTGTTTATATGTGCTAGGGCCTAATAACTGTACACGCTTGATTAATGTCGACTTATTTGGTTACATTCGCTATGCCGAGGGAATGCCCAGGGTCCGAGGAAGGAATACATAGATAACTTATTGCATACAGAGTGGCGGTAGCCAGTCTGTAGTTAAAGTTAAGATTTCCAGAGATCGGAATTCCTCTGATTTTTTATTGTTAATAACTTTGTCAGTGTTTGATGAATCTTCATGAAACTTTGCAGACCTGTCTTTTTTCTATATTGGCTGACATTGCAACGTGTAATGGTGATTAGTTAATGGGGTGCAAAGAAAATAGGGGGTCCCAAAACACGTTTTTTCCACTAATGTATTTTCAATAGACATTTTAAATAGTCATACAGACAACATGGCTTAACGGATTTACATTAAATTTGGCAGGAATATAAATGATGCTGTGTAAAGGGACATTTTTGATATTTGATTTGAGTTTGCTCAGTTCATTTTTAAGTAATAAGGGACAAAATCTTAAAGATATACCGGATCCAGTATATCCTAAGCGAGAGATTGCAGTACATTGTGAAGCAGAAACACATTATTGTTGTTTAATCAAAATCCTTGACAAACAAAAAGGCAGCCATTGTGTTTAGACCACACTTTATCTTTGTTCTGTGTTTTGACATCAAATAGAGCTTATTACTCATTGTGCAATGTATAAGAAGAATTGAGGTAGTTTAGCAAAGTCTTTAGAGTGAGGGAAAAGTATTTTCATTGTTGATTATATTTTTTAAGACATTTACAATGCAGTTCTTATTCTTATCTAGAAAATACCGCAGTTGTTATTGAAATGTAAAAAAATAATATTTATGATAAAATATTATTAGACATAATATAGTATGGCTCTTCAAAAACCTCTATTTTATTGTTTTTACCAACCATTTCCAATCAAGCAATGTTTTTAAGTTTGAAATGAAAATATGGTTTCGGTCATTTGTAAAAATGTACACCATCAGGACGAAAGAGTGCTACATTGCTATTTTTATTGAAAAATTATACACAATTTATAATCGAAAAGGAATGCTGACACTGCCTCGTTCACATGTCTTCAAGTCTTTTAAAGCTAAGCTGCATTTACAGTGAAGACCACGTCCACCTTTGTCTCTGACAAATATTTGAGAACACAAAATGTGTGCTTGGAAACATAGACATTAAAATGGAAATTGTTTCCTTCAATTACATTTCTAATCTAACTCCAGTTAAGTGTCCTATATTATTGCCTCAACAGTGGATAGCTATAACATAAGGATGTTCACAAATACTAACAGAAGAAAGTAAAGGAATGAACTGATTCCATTTCAAACATTTTTCACCAATCCTTGTTAGTTCAATTCCTTTCTAACCAAAACCATTTTCAACACCTACTTTCTTAGCATGGTGTCTGGCCCAAAAAATAAAACTGTGCCCAACTAACTAAACTCTAACCATCTTGCATATATACTCATATACAAGAATAATGAACACAGACACAGATACGCGATACATATAAATAGTTAGATGATTAGCCATTAGGAAACTACATCATGCCAACAACTTTAATTTGAAAGGAGGACGATTTTTAGCTTTAATACAACTTGGGCTACTAATGTAGCACAATACTATCAAGAACCAAAATGAAAAAAGAAAATAAGCTAGTCTGCAGGAATGATGCTTAACAAGCTTTAGAAAGACATTTGAAATTGCACTGCATACCAGGAGCAGGTACTGGTGGAGGGACAGATGCACCGTGTGCTGGTGGAATTAATGATGGAGCAGAAAAATTATAAGGTGTTACTGGAAGGACAGATGCAGTGTGTGGAGGTAGAGGTGCTGATGAACCCAAAGAAGTTGAAGGTGTTGCCTTCTCGCTCCTTCCCTATGCACCGCTTATACACTTTCATATCACATCACTTATAGCTAAATCATAGCATTCATAACAACACTCATGCCATCTCAAATGACATAATTTAGTTATAGTTAATTTAGGCTGCTGAGTTGACAACACTCTGTGTGGAGGGGTGCCAGTTCTAGTAAGATTTGGGCGAGCACAAATAATAACTATAACTTCCGCATTCCTACATTTTGTGTAGTTTAATTGATTTTTATAGAAATAATAAATTTAATTTTCCTAACTATAACTGACCTTAAACATTAAGGGGCAGATTCACAAGCCCCTTACAACACTTTTACGCCACCCTGGCATCACTTTTGCAATGTAGCGGCGGAGTAAACCATGTGCCACGTTGCAACTTTTTTACAATGTGACGCATCTAGACAGATGCGTCACATTGTAAAGCACTGCGACACATGAAATCTGAGTCAGGTTTCATGTGGGCGTTCCTTCGCAGTGTGGGCGTTCTGTCGGAGGAAAGCCTCGTAAAAGTGATGCAGTGAAATGTACAAGATTTCACTCAGTCACTTTTCCGACGCCGCTGTGTCAAAACTTTGCACCTGCTTGGAGCAGGCGTAAGGCGCGATGCAGCATGTTGGAGATAGGCTGCGTTGGAACACTGCTGGAGTTGTGTCGCGCCCGCAACACAACTCTCGCATTGCGCCAACCTTATGCTGGCAGATATGTCATGCATCTGCCTATCCGTGCGCCACTGCGTGCCGCATTGTAAATGAGGCACATCCATGGTGGCGCACGGGTAGTTTTGCATGACGCATCTTTCTTGGCGCATCCCTGCTGATTTGCAGGGGTGCACCAGAAGTTGTAAATCTGCCCCAATCTTTTTTCATTACATTTTATATGTACCGCATTTCTGTTGTGTATAACTGATATTAACATTAACCAATTTATGGTGCTCATTTGACAAGCCTCAAAAGAATGGAACACAGAGTCTGCCTTGTGGGAATTTGAACTGCATTCATAAGGGTGCGTTCAACTCACTGAGCTATCCTGATGTTTGCAATCGGATGGGTCAGATTCCCCCAGATAAGGTGTTCCAGAGGCGAGAGGCTGCCACTAAGAAACATCAGTCTCTCCTTTGTTTCCATATCTTCTAGATATTTGTGAATCTGTGTTTTGATGGGAGCCACAGTCATCTTCTGGCGTGCAGTGGTGTAAATTCATGTTTTTAGGCCAAAGATCAGCATTTGCATGGAGTTTTGTACTTTTTTTAAGGCCTTTGACTTGGTGGGCGGGCAGCTCGGTGTATTCAACATTGCCATCTTCTAGTCTTGTGAAACCAAGGTCACAGGTACCATCGGACATCTATCAGAACAAACTGCCAATGTTAATTCTCAGGATCAGTGACTCCACAAATATACAACCACAGATGGGATTTATAACTGTGGAAAAGCTACAAATATTTATTTTTTAACATTCATGATTGTAGTGTGGATGGTTTGCTTCCTGAAATCCAAACCACAATATCGATAGGACACAATATTGAGGACAGAATATTGATTATAGATTGTTTTATAGGTAAGTAAGTCTAGAATGTCAATACCTAACTCCATAAACATGTACCTAAGAGGTACATATTTCTTCAGGGCAGTTACATGTGGAGTTTGGAAAAGTTAATGTATACTTTCTTATATGCACGTACCTTTCGATATTTAGTCCCTCAATTTTCTGTCTTTGATATTCTGATACAGCGATATTGTTTCTGTTGATATTCAGTAGTACTGTCTAGGGACTTTGGGGCAAACACCGGAAGTTAATGAAGCCCACACACAGGCATAACTTTGTGGATATTCATAAAGCTTCCCAAAGATTTTTCATACCAACTTTACATTCCTACTCTCAAGCCTTTGTACTGAGTGGTTTGGTAATCGTAAAAGTAACTCCTCCCTGTTGCCTACTTGGAATGAGGAACATGGTGCCAAAAAAGCCTGTGAGAAAATTAGATAGTAAAAACTACCACAACAAACCTAATTTCTGTGAAAAGGGTAAGAGTGCACATTTGGGTTTCTGCCACTGACTCACATCTTCCAGAGATTGTCTTTCTGCAACCAATCCACAGCAGTATGTCGACAACGGTAGGGGTATTCACATAAAGCTGCAAGTTTTGTAAATCTATGATGTGTTAATACATTACATTTTTGTTTCTTTTTTTAACCAGGTGCAGAGTTGTGAGTTGACAAATGTGTTACTGTGGATCAGTTTTGAAAAAGGGCCGCAGGTACTTTTGGTGAATTAACATTTTTACTTTGGAATAAGCAAGCAATTCGGTAGTGGCAGCGGGTAAAGATAGAAATTGGTGGGCCTTAAGTCTATGCCTTGAAATAGATGACACAAGAGAAGTGAACAAGCACAGCTTCTTCTAATGTAAGCAGATTCACTTACTGTGACATTCCAGAAAAATACATGCCTAAATGATTGACTTTACAGTGCAATTTTCAAATAAACTATTTGAAAATCCAGAGGTTTTGAAAAATTGAATATTCCATTGCATTTGTATGGTTTGCCAGGCCAGTCGTAGCAATTTCAGCGATGTGGGGACTCGCCCACTCCTCCAAAATTTGAAAACAATGTGGCAAAACAGGATTTTTCAGCAAAATATCTGGAATGGATTAGCAAAAGATTAATATGTAATACTTGTAGGTAGGAAAACCTGTTCATGCAAGGTTTTTCAAAATGAGAATATTATCCTATTTCCCTTCTTGTTGTCCTGCCTCTTACACATACATTCCAAATACCCAAATATGAATTATAATCGACTTGGATGGACATGTCAAACATTAAACAAACCGTTCAATCACAGGCCATACACAGCCCACATTTAAGTCTTACAAGCTCATCCAGAAGTGCAGGCTCAGTTGGCAGCATTTCAAAAGATCTCTAGGGGAATTTATGTGCAACACCAAAATCCCAGACTGTGTAGCAGTGACCATCAGCCCAATAAGGGAAGAGTCAGCAAGTCAGAATCTGCAATTAGTGGCATTTAGGGAGCTGTTTCTTTAACTGGGCAGCAGAGTACCGGTATGGGAATGGATTCATCCTGCCTTCCATACTAACTTGTCAAATATCAGTTATTTTCATACAATAACATAGTATGCATGTATTATTTACATTTCACTTAAGGGGTCTGTAAATGTATCCTGGAAGTTGTCCCTGTATGTAAGTGTCAGTTAGTTTCTTGTTTAGAGTGATTTTGCCCCATGTATTCAGAACTGTCTATTTGTCTATCACACTCCCGAATTTGTGGCAGTCAATATTCAGAGAAGCTTCACTTTGGAACAAAAGCTGAAGGGTTATCTTACCTTTCCAATTATGTGATATTCAATTAAGGCAACTGCAGAATGATTGGCACTGTTACCAAATAGTTTGGATTTCTGTTTCCTATGTATCAGACTGGAATTGTATCTTCACCCCTTTTTCCTATAGCATCAGGTGAACCAGTTTTACATAGGAATAAGCGGGAAAATGTTTTTGAACTACTGTGTGTGGTGCTAATCTTATTGCAGAAAGAAACTAAACCTTCATACACACTGTTTGGGAACAGAGACTTTAGAAATATTAGAAATCCTACCTGGGATTAACCCTGAAAAGAGTTGCCTAAATGAGTTCAAAATAGTCATTAAAAAACCTTGACTAGCATTTCTTCCGTAGGTCAGCATCATACTAGAAAGGTTAGATTTTGTGAGAAAGATTCAGAAGGACAATGAAATGGTTGGAAAATACATTATGCCCTTAGGAAGCTTGCTGAATCTTGCAAACTTGGTGCTCTGTCCAAAGGATTTTTTATGGATCAATTTGAATTATATTCCAGTTCTTAAAAAGTCAGGGAGGAGTTATGACTGAATTAGGAACCTACCCTGTGTACTGTAATTGCAACTCCCAAACTCAGAAACAACTTAATTTGGTTTGAGTATTTGAGGAGTGAAGTAGGATTTTTATGTGACCTCGGTGGGAATAAAAACAAATTGCTAAACCAAAAGTCAATTCAAAGGAAATTGTTTTCATTGTGGTTTGTCTGGTCATCATGCTAACAGCAAAGAGTGTACAGACCTAAAAGTATTTTGAAACAAGTGTGGGTGGAAGATTTTATTTTAATGTTTCCAGAGTGCTGGCCAATTGCAAGAAGTGTAAAGAAAGTATGTGAAGATGCCCTGCTCCCAGTTGGCAAGAGAGATTGTGAAAGGCCTTCCGATGGTGTAAAGATTGAAGGGGTCCCGGTAGAGATCATGTTTTGCTCCTACTTAAGGTTACCCATTGTCTTGTTCTCAGTGTCCCGGTACGTGGGGACATTTGAAAGGAAAGTGGCTTGAAAAAAATGTACAATAAACCTAGGACTAAGGGGATCTAGTAATAAAAATGGTAAGGCTGTACACTGTTTGCATTGAATATAATGGACGTTTGATGGCATTTTGTTTGTGTCAATTAAAGGAGATAATATTCTAGGTTGGCCTAATCCAAAAACTTGGGAGTTTGTGCATCAAATGGTTGGTGGATGTGAACAATTTTTGTGGCAAATTCCCAGTGTGTTTAGTAGTTAGTTAGACTGTCACAAAAGCAATCCAAAAAGATCAAGTTGAAACAAGGTGTGAGTTATATGGTATCCAAAGTGAATAGGATATATTTGAATTTTCAGAATGCAGTGAAAGTAGAACTGAACATACAGTGTGATGAGTGTATTATTGTACCTATTGAAGGTACAAAATGGCTTGCCACTGTTGTGGTTGCACTCAAGGCTAGTGGCAACATCAAGGAGCTGTGTGTTGACCTCCGCTCACTTAACAGGTGTATGGTTGTTGATAAATTTCCTCTTGCCAAACTTATAGAGCTGTTGTCAACTGTAACTGTTACTAGGTTCTTTACAACCATGAACTTAGCATGTGCACATCATCAGTTCACACTGAATAAAACCTATCAGGGCCTCGCAGCTTTTGTCACTTCCATTAATATTAATGATGGTACTCTGTGTTATATTAGCAAGTGCTGCACTGGGAGGGAAATACACACTATTGTAAGTACAGCATACTGACATGTGGCATGTTTGGCAGGTCTATGTTCACAGCAGGGGGCAATCAATCAATAGGAGAAAGACAAAAGTCCAGAGGAACACACTAGGAAAATGGATTTCATGCCACAGTCCTCCAGGGAATGTACAATATTGCATAATTTCATTCTTTTCTAGCAATGGGACTACTCAATGCTCTTGGAAACACCATTCTGTCTTACAACTAATGATGCAATGTGGTGTGCTTTAGTTAAATAGTATTCTTCACTTAATATATATCAGAATGGTTGTTTCCAGTTCAGGAAGGTCAGACTGTTTCCATGTGGAGCAGGGTCAAGACTGATTTTCATATGGCTGGGCCAAACTGAAATGGCAAGGTGAGCAAAAAAAGCAATGCATTTAGGCCCAGATCTCTGTACCTGGGGGGAATGTATGACTTTGTTCAGCATTCTTCCCAGCAATTGTTATTTTTGCATTCCTAGTGTCAGCGCATATTCCTCCCCAAGCGCCAAGTGCATGATGCCTCCAGTTAACATGAAAGCCCAGCCTATACTGTTCCAGTGCCAAGGTATACCATTGTACAGAACCGTGCTGTGTCAGTGCACATTATATTATGATACTATGCCCCACTAAGCACACATTGTCATTCATTTTCCACAATATGTCAGAAATTGAGAACTTTCCAGTTTCCAAAATGTCCCAGTTAGTAGAGACTGGTAAAATACAGATTGCCTGTAAAGTCATACAGCCCTTTAAAATAAAACCTCTTAGTAAATAATGTCAAATGTTAATGCTGATACTATAGGGCATACTTTTAATTTAAATAAAATGTTTTCTGTAAGTTCAAAGGATATTGCAAGGCACTTCTAACCTTCCAACCCTATAAAGGAACTTAGCCTTTGGCTTTGTTTCTCCATATGTTCACAGAATGCTTGGAGACTTGCAATAATGTGTAATACAGGATCCTTTATCCCATTTGTTATATCTGTAGGAGTCAGTGTTGTTTCGAACTTATAATGAATGTCTGATGTATTGGAGAAATATACATCTTCAAGTGGCCAAATTTAGTCAGCATAGATTTCGACATTGACATTTGCCTTCTAGTTATAGTGGAGTCGGAAATTATGTTAAGCACACGCAGTGCTGTCAAAACCAATAGGCAGACTAGGTGGCCCGGTGCATGCATGTAAAAGTTTACCTTTCCTTGTCTGATACCGCACCTCATTCTTTAGGGTCACACTCGCAAACAGAAGCCAGTGGGCACTGGACTCCGTGTCAATGATGAACTATGGTTTCTGATTCCCAGGGAGAATGCCAAAGCTTATTTTACTGAACAAAGTTCACTTACCTGTGATGATAGTAATAGTGAAGTAGAAGCTTTCATTTCTGAAGCCTGGGCAATGGCATCAGCCTTGATATTCATGATGGGTGGCTTGCAGTAAGTGGTAGCTGTGTTGTGGCTGAGGCCTGGTCACTAGGCACTGATATAATGTACCCGATTTCCAAAGGTAACTTGCAGTACTTTTACATGCCTTTGTGAATTGACCCTACAATGTCTAAAATGGGAATATTCAGTGAATTTTCATATACAATTAGTACAAAGAGAAAGAATTTTGTTCTCTTTGCATTTTTACTAAAAGGGGTTGAACGTATTGGAACTAATTCACCAAGGCATGTAAGAGTATAGAGAGTACTTCTATGTAAGGCATGTAAGAGTATAGAGAGTACTTCTATAGTGGTACAAACTATACTAATAAATTCTTTAGTGAGGCAGCCCCAATGTCACTTTAATGATAATTTTTTTAGGTGCAAAAAAGTAAGTTTTGCAAAACATCCTTATAATATGTACTGAATTATTGTCTCTGTTATTGACTCACAACTATAAAGGCACTGAGACAATTCTAGTTCTGTTGAAATTTGCATTCCTTTATGGGTTTGATTGCTTGCTGAATTATTTTAGTTCCATTGCAGAAATCAAAGGGCTTCCAACACAGTAATTATAATAATAACTTGTTTTTATTTAGCACTTCATATCACACTTTTGCCATTTCAAAATGCTATACGTAGCAGATGTTGTTTGTGAGAAAATACCTATTTTTGAATGGTCACCTCCATTATTTTGCCGAATTTTACTGCTGGACTTTAGACTTTGAACACTGTCGCACTGCTATCCAGGTCCAGCGTATGTGTTGTGAACCCTAAAACATTTAGAAATTTCCTAATCCCTGATAGGCTTATTTAACTCTTCATTAAGGCCATAGTATATGCTGCAGAAATAAAGACATGGCAAGTAAAGTTAATTGCCACTTATTGTACATTTATTGTGCCATCCACTGGTGTGACAAAGGAAACATGGCTTAAGGCCTACCAAAGTAGCCTGGCTGCTGTAGTGTAATGTCTGCAATGAGACCTGTTAAAATAACGATTTTACCAGGAAAAACCCTCTTTTTAAATAGTAATATGTTAGCTCCTTGTAAGCTTTGTAGCCCACAAGGATGTGCGTATGGTATTTAAAAGTGAGACAGTAGATAGGCAATGTTACCAACTACATAAAGTGACAAAGACCTAAAAGCTATTATCAAAGTGGCAGTCTGCCCTCTGCAGAAACATATTAAAATACTTGTACTGCTATCTTGGGTATGGTACGAGTTAGAAAAATAATGAAACCATTATTTTTAAAAGTAATTAAAATCCAATTCAATAGTGTAGTTAGATGTTTAACATATATTAAGAAAAAATATTTTTTATAAAGCTGCCCTTCACCTGTCTGAGCTATCATAAGCCTCTGCCAGCTCCTAGCCTGTGCTCAAGCTTGGGGATAGGTGTGAAACGCATCCCAGGTGAAAAAAACAATAGGCTAATCTGATCGGACAGAGAATACTGCACTGAAATCCACAGAATATTCAGAGTGGGGGGCTGTGGATATCCTATCACTGCTGAATCCTACTTGAAAGGCCTGTTGAGCCACATGTAACACTTGGGGCATACATGAGAATGAGAGAACAGGATACCAAAATAATTATTGTGTATCCCCTGCCTAGTTACTAAAGGACCCTGCTTTTGTCCTACCAGATGACTGCTTCTGGGGTTGTTCTGGGCACAGTACCATCTTTAAACTCGATTTTACTGTTAGGTGTTGGAGGACACTGGAGATTTCTCTGTGACATTCCCAGATAAACCCCTAGCAATCAGAGCCCAACTTTAGTGTGGTCAAAGACTTTCACCATCCTGAAAATTCCATTGCTCTTGATAATTTGGGCCCATTTGTGGTAAAGCAGGCAGGAACTACTGGAAGAAGTTGGTAGGGTTCCCCCTGGGAATTGTCACCCTATTGGTTAGGGAGTGCCCATGAGTCATCCCCACCCATTGGCTAGTGACGGGCATAAATATGACACACCAGGGCACCCCATCAGAACAAAAAGATATGGAACCTGCTGCACTTGGCATCTGTGACTTGTGAGAAAGACCTGAGGAGGTCAGACGCTAATCCACTTGAAATCCAAGGACAAAAAAATCTGCAAGGATCATAAGGCTGGTTCCCCTGGGTGAATATATAGAAACATAAAAAAGATGAAGAGAGCATTCCTGTCAAGAATCCCAGGTCACCTGTGGCAATGGAACCAGGGCGAAACTTTGATGTTGCACTCTGACTGACACAGTGACAGGCTCAAAGTGCTACCTCCAAAGTCCTTGGGCCCTTGTAATTATACTCCTATAATTGTTTAGGCACCAAAAGAAGTTAGGGAAATGTTTCAAAACTTTTGCTCCAGAGCTTCAAGGGAACGAGCAGGCAGGGGTTGAGATCAGGTTGAAATTATAGAAACTTTCGACTGGTCCATTACTTGTGGTGGACACCAATATATCCCTACTAACAAACCACTTTCTCGAATTATTATTACCCAACTTGTGGTTCTCGTAGCAGAAGCAAGCAAGAATCACATCATGATAGAGGCAATGAAGTGGATATATAGTATATACACAGATGTGCAGAGTGTGATATGCTATTTATTACCCCTGTTCAAAGTGAGGAAGCACCATGACTCATGAAAGGTGAAGTTCCTAGTGGGTCATGCTGCCCAGCCCCTCCCTCGAAAATTTTAATAAACAGTAGATTTCTCTCCACACTTCTGTTTGTTTGGTTTATGCCTTTCTGTTCTTTCACATACAGTAGTTGCAAACAAAGTCATTAAATAAGAACCAGAGTGCAATCTCAATGCATAGGCCCATTGTGTGAACTAGTAATGATATAGGTAACCTAAAATAAGAGCAGAAGATGCAGGTATAGTTTAGCAAAACCATTGCATTTGACATCTGCACTATAATAATAAAAGTATGAAACTACTTTTACTGCTGTACTTTCTCCAGTTAACACATTTTATTGGGCAACATAGATTTTAACCTGCATTGTAAAGTAAACGTGTCCTTTGTCTTAGATGGCTAGATATGAGAAAGCAGAATCACATATTTGGTGCTGTGATACCTGCTGCTTTTTGAACACATCCTTACACTTGTACACCTTAACATGTACTATCTCTCTAGTTGCTAACATGTACTAATATGTTATATAAACACATCTCAAAATTATTTTATATTAACATGAAAAACTTATGCTTGCAAAGTTTCACATATTTCTGGGGCCTAGAATCCATTTTATTCAGTGTTGTACAATGGCAAATTTTTCTGTACAGTCTAGAAAGGTTAATCTGGGTATGAAGATTGACAGCAAGAAGCGTGAATTTCAGAACAGTAGTGAAATCAGCATTTGTTGATGTAGTTGTGTTGATCCTCAAGGTCTTCCTGCGTTCCTTATCATGAGAAGATCCTGCTCATCAGTT
The DNA here is from genome assembly GCF_964263255.1 of Lissotriton vulgaris. Taxonomy (NCBI): domain Eukaryota; kingdom Metazoa; phylum Chordata; class Amphibia; order Caudata; family Salamandridae; genus Lissotriton; species Lissotriton vulgaris. The sequence goes on along the minus strand of NC_141691.1, from coordinate 669,769,317 downwards.
CATTTGTTAAAGTAACACATATTCATGTTTCCATTGACTTGTATTGAGAGTAAAATGTATTAAATGTGTGCAAAAAGTACAGATTTTAGTATCATATAGTTCAACTGGATTTTAGTTAGATGCTCTGGTCCATTGAAATTAAAAGTGTCTCTTATTATTTTGCTTGCATTTAGGCTATGTTTGCATTAAACAAGGTAGACTTGTGGGCTTCCTGAAGTGATGTGTTTTATTTTATAGATGTAAGAGAAAAGTCATGCAGGCCTCTTTTACGAGTTGCCTGGACTGATATCCCCTGGGATGTTTCCAGACTGTACATTTTCAGGTCCAGAATTACTGAACCTGGTTTTACTGAGGAGCAGTGGCTGCTGGCAGAGACACAGGGGAGCAGACAGTGTTCTCCTCAGAGAGGTTGCAGCTACAGTCTCCCCACCTCCTGACAGCTTCAACCCCCTGACAAACACCCTCTGACCCAAGCCCGCACTTGCAGATATGATCAAAACAGGTGGCATGTGGTAAATACCAGTGTTAAACTCCCTGGAATTGGAAAAAAACCTATGTTAAAGTCAGCAGCAGCTCTTCTGCAAAGGTGGAGGAGAGTCAGACCACTGCTTTTCAGAAGTGTAAAAAACGGAAAAAAAATGATTATAACATTTTATTTTTCCATGCTGAAGCCACTTTTGGAGCGGGGCTTGGCTGTCGTCACAGCCAGCAAGGGGAGGAGTGGTTGATGCACTTTATAGAGCATGACGGTTTGGCCGGCCGTCTTGGGCCGGCCAAACAGTCATTGCGCTTAGCATGCTCTCCACTGGGCTGTATTGCACAGCCTGGGTGGAGGACATGCACAGACTCCCAGTCCCTGTCTGAGCACCAAACCAGGGCGCTCAGACCAATCACGATGCTGCTGTCATGCCGGTGACAGCAACGTTGTGATTGGCTTAAGAGAGCCTGTGTGCCTCCGGCTTCCAGGAAGGGAGACGAAGGAGGAGAGATGGAAGCCATGTAGCGCAGGTAAGTGTTATTTGATTTTTTCTTTCTCCACCCCCCCCCCCACCCCCTTTTCATACCAGCCGCTACTGGTTAAAGTAACCAGTAATTCTGATGAATTATTCCCGAGTCAGGTGAGTTTAATTCATGATCGCCATGAACACCGGCAGGATTCGTTAATTCAGAACTCAGAACAGCGCCTAGATGTCAAAATAATAATTGATTTGAGACAGAACACATTCGACCTCAGTTTCCACTGTCAGCTCAAAGGATGACTGTTTGCACAGACTGTGTACACACCCAGCTTGATGTACAGAGCAGGCTTGCAACTTTGACCACTGAATCAGGGAAAACACATGGTCCTGGGACTCTGTGGTGTTTATGGACCGAATAAAAAAAATGAAGCCCTGCCGCTTGCTATAGGACACTGCTTTCCAAAAGTTCTCGGAGACATTTCAATTGGCATCCGCGGTTCATCAACATGAAGTGACAGCTCAAGAAAGCTGAAATATCAGGCAGGTTATATTTAAAAGTAAGAAGCTTGAATGCCTTGCCACTGCTGTGAGTTATTTATAATGTGCTCCTTGCACACTGCAGACAGTGTTCAGGCGGAAGTGCTCCTGAATGGAGCATTCAGACGGTTTAAGCCCACGGTCCGAAGAGACTGTTTACAGCACCCATGATTGCGGGTCAGTGGGAAGTTGTTCTTGTGATTTATTTGGTGAGGCCCAGTAATTTTCGCTGATCGGTATTCATCTTCTAATCCTCAGATTCCCTGCACTCCTCTAAAGAGTGGGTCCTTTTACTGGTAGTAGCTTCTGAATTTCATATGAAAGTGTGGTTCTATAAGTCCACCTTTTCCCCCAGAACATTTTAAGAGTAACTATGTTTCTGAAAATGTTGCAAACTAAGGGTTAGAGTTATCAACACTTATCGACTCCGCAAAGTGTTGCGAAGTAGCGCAAAATGTTGATTCAGCATTTACTTGCCCGTGCTAAACAGCGCACACAGAAGAAAACTGCTGCAAAGTGGCACAAAAACATGCACACAACACTCCTACATCTACCAATGTTCACAAAGTTCAAAACACTTTGCGGCTCCCATGCAAACAGACAACCAAATCAACTCAGGCAGACCAAGTCATACATAACCATTGGTGGTAGTGTTATTTGCTTCACTTAGCATGTAGATGCACAGCAGGGGGCTTCGCTTGATGTGAATTATTGGAGTACAGAGTGATGTGCACTATGGGAGCACAGAGTGGTGTGCACTATGAAAGCAGTGGTGATGCAGCTGAAAGGAGTATTGAATGATGTGCATGTAGAAAGCCCTAAGTGATGCATCTTGGGGGAGCGCTGAGTGATGTGCCTCATGACATCATCAGTGGCTGTGTACATGAGGTGAGCACTGGATTATACCCATCCAGGAGACAGGCCCGTGTGAAGTATGGAGACACAAGCTAATGTGCATTGGGGCTGAAAGGTGATTTGACAGTGGGCATGATGTGATGAAAAAGTAGAGGGAGCGCATAGGAGTGCAGTGGGTGGGTACAGTGTGAGGATGTCAACGAGGTCTCAGGTTGGACCACATCATGGCGAGACAGGACATCCAGTTTGGGTCTTCTTCTTTGCATCCTGGGATTTGTAGGGTTTTCTCCATAAATGTACAGAACTACAAGTATAGGAAAGCAAAGAAATAAATATCTGGAGCAGATAAGCCATGCCTAGATGATATTTTGGAAGAAAAAGAAAGTCGTTTCCATCATTTCTTTCTAATGCAATTGAGTGATTTGCGTAGTCGGGTCGGAAGCTCTTAGAGTTGAGATAGATTACTTAGAACATCCTGTTTTTTACAGGCAACCATGTAGATAAAAAGTCACCAAGGAATGAATACAATATTCACATACAGGCCCACGCTATTCATTCATTAATGAGTTTTGTACAGCACAGCATGCTGCCTTGCGATAACTTTATACTGGTAAAAGTGTAGCAGGAAATGGCACCGCTGGGAAGGGTGAGGATTGAGTGTATCTTAAACCAAACGGGCAACAGTGATTTACTGACTGCACATCCCTCTCTTTAGAGCAATGTAGACCGAGTCTAACAAAAGGTGCTCTAACACTATAGCACACCGGTTGCCACAATGTGTGTATCTGGATGTGGGAAATCCAGGCCAATCATAAACAATATTTTTATAGCGGCGCATTCTATATATGTCAAAACCTTTTATTGTTGCATGTTTAAGTCAATTCATGTGTCAATGATACGTCCTGATATATACACCTTTAATACAGTATAGAAAAATACTCAGGAAATTATTTAAAACGTCAGACATTCAGGTAAGTAGTGTTTTACTTTTTACTTGACTTTAGTATCATAGGAAGAACACAATATTTCATATTTACAATCACAATAATTTGACAGTTTCTTGATTATGATCACAATTATTAGGTGGTGCTTTGTAGGTAGATTGATGTTATTGCTCCATAGATGGTTGCAGCTCATGGATAATATTCAGCTGATGTGTTTCATCCTGATGGTAAATTGGTGAGCTTGGGCAAGGAAAGTCCAATGCTAGACTGCTTCATAGCGACATTTCTCAATGCAGCCTGGCCGCGGAAGGTCACTACTGCTGGTGTTGACAAACCTACAGCGTTGAGGAAGCTGACACTGGAGTAGAACTTCTACTTGAGCAGCATAAATAATCTGCGCCCTCTTGTGCTGCGTGTGCTGCTGTTTGCATTGATTTTACAGCACAGAACAAACATCTGGCAGTAATAATCAGCACGAATGGTACGACGTAACGCACTCAGCTGCTCGCGGAACTCCCCGTAGCTTGGTGGAGTTTTTCTGTCACTTCGTAGCGGAATTCTTCCCAGACCTATGAATAATACAAGATTGAATCTTACACAATCCAAAATACTATATAAAACATGTTTAATCCTGTTTTTATTACGTAAGACCAGATAAATACCAGGGATACCACTCCCGGGAAACGGATTTTATGAACATGATATGGATGGACATACACATCTTCAGTTCACAATTGGAAACACATAAAAGAAGACTTGAAAATAACTGTAGGTAACATAGCGACGAGAGAGACAGGACTAATATTATGTGAGACAATGACAAGGATTCTGACCTTCCATAACTAAGTAATATTTCTGACCGGTGCAGCTCGTTTCCCACCTTTCTCAAAAGGGTAGAATAGTGAATAATCTGTTGTCACTGTTACTGAGCCCTTGTGATATGATTCTGAATTTTGATTAGACACTCAATGAAATGCTAAATGCAAAAAGGAACAATATGTTACTGGAATCAGTAAATACCCTGCTGAATGTCAGAAAATGGTTTGTATTTTATTTTTTTAGAAAAATAACATTGTTTGAAAGAGTTTTATCAGTGAAGAGAATACCCCAATTTGATATTCTAAATTATAACTCCCATGCAAATCAGGTTCAATTGTAAACCAGAAAAGTTATTTTTTTAAGTTACTTTCGGAAGAACATGCAGTTTGATTCAGCCCTCAACCTAGGTTTCAGGGCATTCCATCACCATTGAACTTGTACACAAGGATCTTGCCTCGTTTCATGCATTGAAATAATCTGGGCAACCAGTTGGGCAGATTTTAATCATACGAGCTTCTGAGGGTCATAGTTGGGTGCAAGATTCAGTAGGTGCATCGGAGACCATTGAATTTGATTACAGCAGTGCGTGAAGTGCAATTATGACAGGTTGGATGTGGTCGCTCCCCTAAAGGTTGAAGTGCATGTTGTCAGATTGGCATATTTTAACTATCAGCTTCACGTATTTACTTTTTACATGGCGTCTAGCAACATTATGTATGTACAATACTTGTCTGGCGGTGCCATTTTTGTCTGCAGACACCCCAGTTTCACATCTGTGTATTGTTATTATTTTTTGGACACCAGTTCTATTCAAAATGCTACAGCTGCAAAATAAATAAATAAATAACATTACAAGTAGGCATTGTAGAATGTAAAAAGATGGTGATTGATAACAATGCAAACAACCACTGCTACAAAGTAGTAAAATGTGCAGGCATAGTAACTTTTATTTAAAAAATCAGTAATTACATTGGTTTCGTCACTGAGATAGCAAAATAATTCACAAGGATTGCAAATATAAACAAAGATTAGTGTTTTTTTTTATTTATTCATTTATGTATGTATTTACTTGTGCATATATTTCTGTGCTGTTATTTGTTAAGCACTCCAAATGCCTTAGGACTACGTCAGAACAGTGTTTACAGAAAGGAGAAACAAATGTGTGGTGGTCAGAAGCATGCCATACGTGGAAAGTGATATAGAGTCTATATTCGGCGTAAAACACATTTAAGTAAAGTACGTTTTCGACATTTTTTAAAACAACAACTTTATTATTTAAAAAGGGGGTAATGGTATAAATCTGTGTTAAAGTAAGATCAGAAATAGGACTATGAATTGGGTCAGGCTGCGGTTTTGGGTTCGCGATAGAGGGTTATTATTGGGTTTACGTTCAGGTTAGGGTTCTTTAGAGTGCCATAGTTTCATTATTATGGTAATCTTTATTATCGGGATTGGTGAGTATTGAAAATTGTGATTATTAATTCTTTATTTTGTCTACATTATTTTTATATGTTTTCACCATAGCATTTTTTCTTTCAATCACATCCTCAGCTGCTGCCCCTATCAATCCCTAATTGATCCCTCGGTTTGCAGTGAATGCACCCTACTCTTTTCTGGAATGGGCCAACACTTCGCTATCATTGAATAGTTTTGACTAGAGACAGCTTTACATGTTTCCAGAGTTCATATAATGCCAACAAAATGGTTTCTACCTTTTCCTTTTGGTGCTCTGCCTCTTTATGAAGGCTCAGACTTTGGTTGATCAAGAGTTTTGTAACCCTGCGCAGGGAGAGGTGCATTTTTTGTTGTCAGCTTTTGTGTTGGGAAGATTTGGATCAGCTCTCAGTTTGAAAAGTGTCTACCCAAAGAAGAATATGGATTTGCAAAAAGCATTAGTTGAGAGAGAAACACTGTTGGAACTGCTCATGAAAGCAACAGAAGTAAGTGTGTACGATGAAGATGTTGATAAATCAGTTTCTACTGTTGGTCGGTGATGGTGTTTTCTTATCAAGGATTGCTGTTGCAGTGCTTGGGGTGATGATGCAGTGAAGTCAAATGGGAGATCTTCAAATGAGATTCTGCTAGTCCTCATCCGTCCAGCATGATTATTGGGTGACACTACAATATCTACAAATGCACACCTGGTGTGGAGAGCAACAGTGTTACTCTTCACATGGTCGCAACTGCAGTACGAGTAAGAATTGGCATGTAATGCCTGGTATTTCTGGTAAATAAGATGACCAGCCCGTGACAGGGATGCACAGGTGCCATGTAGTATGGCTGGGTGAGGCTGCCTATGCTGAAGCTACAGTGTCAGGCATATCATGGATAAGAAGAGGAGATGCAAGGGGCAAGGGGGCATATTATCAAGGGGGTTTATCTCCGCTTTTTTGGCTTTAAAAGCCAAGAAAGCAGAGATAAAATTATCTCCCTATTACCTAGCTGTCGCTAACACCAGTTAGCGACAGCTAGTAGGAGATAGCGACCATCTTGGGCCCCACTTTGCATGTCAGTGATATTTATCACTAATGACATGCAAAGTGGGCGTGCCAAGATGTTAGAGACTGGAAACAGTCGCTAACATCGCTATCTCCTATTACCAACTTTTGGAGATATTCGCGCTAAGCGCAAATATCTCCAAAAGCTAACACCTGCCCTGAGCAGTTCTTAGCCATGTTATCCAATGGGAGGTGGATAACATGGCTAAGAGCATTAGCTCGCAAATGCATGAATATCGCGGACTTTTCAGCGATATTTATGCATTGCGGCCGATTTTTATCGCATTTGCGATAAACCTTGGTAATAGCAAGGTTTATCTGCGATAAAAATCGCCGCAGCTCAGCGATAATTTTTTCACGCTAACCAAGCAATAGCGATAATTATCGCTATTGCTTGGTAATATGCCCCTAGATTCGGGGCTTGTTACTTTGGTGTGGGTCAGGTCTGCTAGATTTGCTAAGTTTTTTGTTGTCATTCTCATTTCACTGAAAGGTTTTAACTTATTCATTACTTGGTTCTGGAACACAAATATAATGACTGGTTTATCAAAAAGTAGTAAGTCTACACCAATAGAAGTATTTATTGAATGGGTACAAATTTAGTACTTTTTGGAATTCGCAAACATTCACAGTAGTAGGACTATAAAGCTGCACCATTCTCAATTTTCCAGACATTTTACTGGCAATTAGACACACAAAAGGTGATGGCATGAATGCTTGGAAATCGCCTAACCACATGCAATCCCTTGGCGTAGTATTCTAACTAGGCCTGGGCAAAATGTAAATTATGATGATGTAATTTCCAAATTTCATGTTTCTCTTGTTCCCCAAATTACCCAATTATGGCACTTCGTGTAATTATGTGCCATTCACTGTAAAAAATTACAACATATGGTGCACCACGAATGCAGGGGAACAGCAGAATGCTAGTGGATGTTTTTCACAGTGCTCTTTTCTTGTATAAATGCACCCTGACTCCAAAAATTGAGGCTAGTATGCACTTCACACTAAAAATAGAAGACATTTATGAATTTATGAATTTACATTTCATGCATTTAAGTACGATTTTGCTGTAGTTTCACATAATTACACAAAAGAAAATTCTGTGATTTTCACACACTTCTAATTTGCACCCATTCTTTTTCACCCACTGCGCCACGCTAGAGAGAGGTCCACCTAATGCAAATGAGTACTTATCCTGTTGCTCATGCCAGCATTCAATTCCAAACCCTGGTTATCTCACCCATCTATCATGGGCCCCATCGATTTTTCAGCTGGGAAATTTGAGAGTCATCCCCCACCCCGAATCCCACTGACTAAGCAAGCCCAGGGTAGATGCCTGAGACTCTTTCTTGATCACACAGGTATACCAGCTGCAGCAAAAAACTACTGAGCAAGTGCAATGAGCAGTAGAAAGGTGTGCGACTCAGAGTTTGTGGTGGTCCAGGGCAGAGTTGACTGTAAGTGGAGGCTCTAGCAGCAGCTGCAAGCCTAGGTAGACAGCGGGGAAGAGGATATGGCAGCAGCTATTAAACCCACTCTAGGGTGAAAATGCTGAGGGAGTGCAGCAGGCAGTATATGGGCAACAAGAAACTCAGTATATGAAGTTCTCGAGTGCTAATTCTAAGGCTCCATGCAGCAGCTAAAGGCAAGCGGAGCGCGGCGCGTCCAAAGTGCAGGCTCTGCATGGTGAAGAAATGGAGGAACATTTTCTTACCCAATGAAATAGTCAAGTTCCTTCCAATTGGTAAGTGCATAGTAGGAGTGATTTGGGTGAAACAATATTTAAAAAGATGCATTTCTTATGTGTATACGGACTAGTGATACAAGCTGTTTCTCTTTAAAAGATTTGCTTGTCGTTGTTTATAAAAATGGAAGTGTGTCATTCCTGTTCAGCCTAGTCCCTGAGTCTAAGATAAACAAGGTGGCCTATGAGATTGACATGCATGCTTCTTTGTGAAGAATAAGATTATGGGCCTGATTTAGATTTTAGCAGGACTCCTGTTGTTCTTCCGTGGTGGTGGCTTCAAGTACTTTACTGAGCTGACGGAGTCCCGCCCGCCATGTTTAGATGTGTGCTGAATGAACCACCATCCGCATTGACAGACTGTTTTCTGTTGAGTAAGGGGTGCACCTCTGTAGACACAGCGGACTACATCACTGGCTAACAGTGCTTCATCACCGTCAAGCCGGCAGGTTTGCGCCGAGCCAATTTAGATTTTCCCATTGTGCTGGCATGGTCCTAGCAGTGGTTACCTGATGGCGTGAGTCCCTGGTAGAGTGGAGACTGGTTAGTACCATTTTTATAACATGTCACTAAAAATAAAGGTTCTGTGTGGTTCAAAAATATATGAAAGTAGTGTATCATGCCCCTTTTTAGGTCGAGCCTAGCTATCGCGTAAGCGACCGCTATGCGAGAGATTTAGTAACGGGCACCAGAAAATGCTCCAAAAGACCTCTGGATTGTGGTTTATGGCCAGTGCATGTGAGGCATTCAAGCGCGAAGTTGGCATCTGGCATCGGACTTGAAAGCAGCAGACTGCTTTCGCCAGCGCGTGCTCGGCCTCACTTCCTGCTCCCCCTCTTGCAACAATTAACTTTCGTTATCGCTCACACCCCATATGCTCGTTCCCTCCCACCCTTCCTTTGTTGTCCGCTTTTCTTGTTATACACGAATTCAGCCAGTTTGTGCTGTCAGACGAATTCATAACAAATAAGCCTGTGGATTATTTTGATAAAATAAACAAACAATATCCCACAAGGTATTAATGTGTAGACAGTTAAGTATGTATGCCAAAGGCATTACTAGCAAGGAAAAAGAAGACTCAATTGTTTTTTTAGAAAGTGCTCATAGCATCATATATTTAAAGTATAAACAAGAAATACAGTTATAGCAGCACTGCATAGAAATAAATCAAAAAGCAACTCAAATTGTACTTGGTGCTCAGTGTGTACATGTGGCACAAGGTGGCGACGCAAGTGACAATAGTGCACAGCATAAACGGCACAAGTGGTGTAATTGAAATAATATTTACAGAGTGATGATCGAGAACAATGGCTCTAAATTATAATTCACTCAGATTAGGTACAATTTACAGATGACAATTAAAGTGAGCCACTGAGGGGGGTCGCGCCATTGATTGCGCTGTGTTGTCGACGACGTTTCGATCCGCTTTAATCGGGATCGTCCTCAGGACGGGGTTGCAGTGAATAAACGGTGCTGGGATCGTGCCCAATGCTGGCCTCAGAGTTTGAGTGGGGGTATATTTATCACAGAGGCAGGGTAGTACCAGTGTTCTATTTGCATCTGTTAATGGTTGAATAGAGCTAACAGGTGAAGAACGGGCATCGGCAATGGGAACTTGCTGGGCCGGTGGGTTCTGGTGTTAGAAATCCTCAGAGTCAATCATCGTGGTGTAAACACTGCTAGTAATTTGGCGGCGTGATGATGCTGAATGAAGCAGCGAGCCGTGCCAGGAGTCGATCCAGGTGCTCGTATAGCCGCTATATTACACAACAAAGCATAGCATAACATAACAATGCATAGCAAAACAAAACATAGCATAGTATAACAAAACATAGCATAGCATAACAAAACATAACAAAACATAGCAGAACAAAACATAGCATAACATAACAAAACATAGCATAACATAACAAAACAAAGCATAGCATAGCATAACAAAACATTGCATAACAAAACAGCAAAACACAACAAAACATAGCATAGCATAACAACACATAACAAAACATAGCATACATAACAAAACATAGCATAGCAAAGCATAGCATAGCATAACAAAACACAACAAAACATAGCATAGCATAACAAAACACAACATAGCATAGCATAACAAAACAAAGCTTAGCATAGCATAGCGTAACAAAACATAGCATAACAAAGCATAGCATAGCATAATAAAACACAACAAAACATAGCATAGCATAACACAACAAAACATAGCATAACAAAACAAAACACAGGATAGCAAAACTAAACATAGCGTAGCATAACAAAACAAAGCATAGGTAGCAAAACAAAACATAGGATAGCATAACAAAACATAGCATAACATAACAAAACATAGCATAACAAAACCCAACAACGCATAGCATAACAAAACATAGCATAGCTTCACAAAACACAACAAAACATAGCATAGCAAAACAAAACATATAATAGCATAGCAAAACATAGCATAGCATACCAAACACAACAAAACATATCATAGCATAACAAAACATAGCATAGCCAAACAAAGCATAGCATAATAAAACACAACAGAACATAGCATATCATAACAAAACATAGCATAGCATAACAAAGCATAGCATAGCAAAGCATAGCATGGCATAACAAAACATAGCATAGCATAACAAAACACAATATAGCATAGCATAACAAATCAAAACATAGGATACCAAAACATAGCATAACAAAACAAAACATACGATAGCAAAACAAAACATAGCATAGCATACAGCATCACTCAGCACCCCCACAGCATCACTCAGGGACACCACAACATCACTATGCGCTACCACAGCATGACTGATCGCCACATCATCACTCGTTCGCGTTCACAATATCACTCAGCGCCACTACAGCATCAATCTGTGCAACCATTCAACAACAACTGGTAAAAATATGTTCTCTCAATGTTTCAAGCTTTATTACAAATGTAACAAAAATATGTTAATATTTCACTTCTGTTCTTGGATTTTCATCCCAATAAAATACACTGAACATAATCTTCACAAAAGTTATTTACAAAAGTTTAAGCTATTGCCATTATAAATTACAATAACTTTTATTTAAGTATTAATTATTTAAAAAAATTAAAAGCCATTGTTTTTTGTAATATCAATACATGTAAGTCACGTAAATACAACACATATTGCATTACAAATGCTATAAGTGTCACATTTGCAAAAGTTATAACTATTGGCATTGTAAATGACAAAGCTATTAATTTCGCTATTTTCAAAAACAGAACAAAAATAAAAAATGTGTCATTTACAATACCAATAGCTCAAACTTTCCTAATGCGAGACCTAATTGGAAAAGCTTGTTGTACATATAGCATAGCATAGCAACATACGCACACTATTGAATGCATACCCACATCCACCACAAACACAAAACTCACAACCAACGCAAAAAAAATGTTTCAACACAGGTGTGTTCATTTTACAATGATAAGTTGTAAAATGAACACTAATGCATTACGGATAAGAATGACATTGCTTGTAAGGGCAATGTGAAAAACTGAAGTCTAAAGGAAATGTTGACACATGATTCATAGTAAGACATGTGTAAGAAACTTCCCTTTGATTCCAACGTCAACCAAGTTGATTAGCGTTGTGGTCAAGTTGTAGCAGCAAAGGACGGAACTGGATAATGGGGTTCAAGATGGAAACGGAAATGGAAAACAGAAAAAAGCATGCTTTTACCACATTTCTTTCGAACCCGCCAACTCAAGTATGGAGGTATCTGCACTACAATTGTCCCAATGGAAAGGTATTCCGTGATTAGGTGATCCTGGCTGGACTCCCTCCGACAGCCGCTTTGCCTATGGTGCTGTTGATGCGGGAGGGAAATCCTGGTGCAGAGCCAGGGATGAAATTACAACAGCAGCAATATATTATATGCTCAATGAGATACATCTAAGTGCATTGATATTCTGAATGGATTAAGATTGGAATGCTACCGTGGATGTGCAATAGAAAACCCCACACATAAATATTTACCCAAAGCAGTCAAGGCCAACAAGGTTTGTGGAGGTAAAAACAGAGGAGGAAAGAGTTCACACTGGTGACTATTCAAGGAAATGCAATCACCCCTGCTTTTCTATGATGAAATACATGATTCTGCATGCTCATCCAAGGAATATGTGGATTACAGATGGAGGGGGACAGTGACTGCTAACATCACAACATCAATACATCTATTTGGCAAAGAAAAAAGTGCACACCTTCGAAAACCAAGATTGCTCACCCTCTGGTAGCTTGGGGCAGAGCAGGTAGGCTTATCTAAAGAGGCAATGTGTAAAGTATTTGTGCAACACACACAAACACACAGAGTAACACAATGAATACACCACAAAGGACTCCACATAGTTTATCAAAAATAGATTTGTATTATCAGTAAATCAAGACCAAAATGATAACAATCTGATAAGTACTCTTCAAGTTATTCTGTTTCAAAGTATCACATTAAATGCAAGATTAAGTCAATCTGGTCAATACTGTGCTAGCAGAACTTAATATCAAGTGGTGACTGATGTGTACTATTTCCTCGTTGTTCCGAGAAAAACAGTGCTTAATGCAGCACTCAGGATATGGTTTTGAATGGGCCCCTTGAGACCGGGTAAGTCCAACAAAGACAAGTTACCTGTGAGGACACAGGTTAGTGTCTGGGACCTCGGGAACCCGGCTGCAGTTGTGGGGGACAGGCGGGCTGTGTGGGACTGTCCTCGATTGGTTCAGGCAGTCGCAGTGGCTTTCCTCTGGATTCACAGCGCCCACAGGCAGAGTAGGAAGCACCATGTGAATATAGGATCGATGACCCTTCTGCCTTTGGTCACGCCCCTGGTCACCAGGGCAATGCGTCACGATGGAGGCACACTGGAAGGCACTGCATTTGGTGTTGAAATCGGCACACACAGCTGCTGGAAGTTGCAGTGCGAGTCGGACAGACTGATTCTGGGAAAAATAAAAGCAGCATTTTCCACACTCAAGCATGGCACTAGTCGATGAATAAAGTAAGCCAGCGACCCAGCACGCTCCGCTTCTTCTCAGAGCATAGCCACCGGACTCACAGCAGCGCTGACATCTTTGATGAACCAGAGTCTTCAATGATCAGGGCTGTTAGAAATGGAATTCCTGGTGGGCTTAGGTAAGGACCCAGGCTAGGCAAGGACCACCCTTTAGTAAGGGTAAGCTTGATACAACCTAAAATATAACCTATGCTCATACCACCACTATAGTAAGGGTAAGCTTGATACACCCAAAAAGGCAACCCATGCTCACACTCTGGTAACTTGGCACAAATCAGTCAGGCTTATTTAAAGAGGTAATGTGTAAAGTATCTGCGCACTCACACAGTAACACTACAAAAGGCTACACACAGGTTTCGAAAAATAGATTATTAGATTATAAACTTATAAGACCAACATTACAAAAATCCAATAAGAGGTTGAGATATTGAATTTTAAAAGAATAAATGCAGTAAAGCTCTTAGAACATTTTGGAAAAATCGGGGACCCCTACTCCTAATGAATTCACTACTTGTAGGGACTGAGGTAAACTAATTTTAGAAAAAGCACAGTAGTGAACGCAATTACAAAACCTAAAACCCAGGAAACATACACAAATTAATACATTAAATGTTATGACATGTACACAGTATTAATGAAAACCAAACATGTTGTTTGCATACAAAATAGTATTTATAGTTTATTTATATTATTTTCTTCATTTTTGTTTGGAATTTCTTTTATAAAAATACATATAATCAATATAAAGTACAGTGCCGTATAATTTATGTTTCAAATAAGACAATGTAAAGACAAGTAAAGAACAACATAGAAAAACGAAAAAGGGGGGTCACAAATGACTAAGTTGTAAATGGGGCTAGTGGAGTAAGCAAAGCGGTGGATGGAGACTCGACGCGCGTTTCGGCTTTGCCTTCTTCAGGAGTACGTCATTTGCAATAGGACAAAGAAATACATAAAAGTGATGGTTAGAACAATAGTTGTTAAAGGTTATAACGTGGTTTTGATCAGGGTGCTTTTCGCCAAGGGGGCCAGTACAGTAATACCCGGTTAATTAGTCGACATCGTGTGGCGGTATATTCTTTGGGTATGTGTCTTGTATTATTCGATTAGGCGACGTATTCTTTTGATGGCGATTAGGCAGTATTGAAAAAAGCCTTATTATTTGGCAGCTATTAAGCAGAATATGTAGTTGATCCAAAACTTGACAGGATTCTCTGGTAGTTCAATAGACCCGGGACGCTGACAGATCTTATAGTATGGCAGCTATTGAGTAGTCTATATAGTTGATACAAAACTTGAAAGGATTCCCTGGCAGACCTCTAGACCCGGGACGCTGATAGACCTTGATAATGTCTGTCGTAGTAGTATTAACCGGGGTTCTGAAGGGGGGAGTACGTCGCCCACGATGAAAGGAGCTCTTAGAAGCAAGTTGCGCTAATAGGTTACTTGAGGTCATGGGGAACCGGTGCAGATCCACTGTTCAGGCCGACTGCTATCAAGGGCAGGCCAGCTATTGGACTCAGACAGGTCTGGCTAATAAAGTACCTTGGATGGAGCAAAGTGGCAATGTCGAAAACTCAAAGTGAGGAGGTGCCACATTGTCATCGAGGCGAGCATTGGCGCTGATCTGCACATCGAAGGAAGCTTTGGTGTTGACCCCTTTGCGATGCAGGTACTGCGTTGATGTTGAGCTGCACTTTCCATCTGTGTCACACCATGCAGTCAGTCGAAGCGATCATGCACTGGCGTTGAAGGGCAATGTGCCATTTCTGAACAGCCCAAACTCGTCACTGCATAGATTTTGTAGCAAAACAGCTGTAGCACCTGCTTCTGAGGCCCAGAACTGGAGAGAACACCACAGGCAAGGGCAGGACTCACAGACAGCAGAGTCCAGCAGCCCTAGTAGAATTGCAGCAAGTCTTTTGTTTCCCTAAGACTTCAAAAAACATGAGACAAGCCAGTAAGCCCTTGGAGATCACTTTAGAGGGAAGGCAGAGCTAAGCTTTCTAAAAGTGCTGCAGCAACAAATGATGGACAGAATGTTGAATGAATGAAACATTCAACCCCAGTCAAGAGATCTGAGTTAAATCCATTGTTCTTTTGCTCACTATGCCATCCCAGTTTGGACGCAGCCATATGCAAATCAGTCTTGACCCTACTCCTAATGGGAAAAGTCTAGCCCGAACTGTCAAGCCGGGTCCTCCCTGGCCTGGAAATAAGCCTCATGGGACCAGTTTCAGGGTATCTCCCCTCATCAGCCACGCTAGCGTGAATCCAGTAGTACAGCGAGCAAGGGACCCTCGTCTGGGCATACTCTTCCCACTTAGGATGAAAAGTGCTGCAGCAACAAATGGACGGAATGCTGAATGAATCAAACATTCACCCCCAGTCAAGCGATTCAAGAGATCTGGGTTAAATCTATCATTCTATTACTCACTATGCCATTCCAGTTTGGACCCAGCCATATGCAAATCAGTCTAAACCCTGTTCCTCACGAGAACAGTCCAGTCCGATCTGCCAAGCCACGTCCTCACTGGACCGGAAACAAGCATCTGGCATTTCTGAAATAGTAAAGTTAAATCCAACCTCACCAGTAAGTATGATACATCAATACCATTCCAAACATATGAGACATCAAAAAGCTACTCCACTCTGATCAAGAATTATCACTTTAAAAGGTGTAAGGGGATTCCCAATGCTAACCTATGAGAGAGGGAGGCCTCACAGTAGGGAAAACGAAATAGGCTGTTTGTCACTACCAGGGCATTCAAACCACAAAACCGTTCATGTCCTACCTTTTATTTACATAGCACCGTGCCCTTAGAGCTACCTAAGGCCTACCTTAGGGGTGACATATGTAATAAAAGGGGAGTTTAAGGCTTGGCAAGTCGTTTTAAATGCCAAGTTAAAGTGACATTAAACTGCACACACAGACACTGCAGTGGCAGGCCTGGGACAGGTTTGAAAGGCTACTTCTGTGGGTGACACAATCAGTGATGCAGCCTACTAGCAACATTTAACTTACAGCTCTGGGTATTGTAATTACACTTTACAAGGGAATTATGAATAAATTAAATAGGTAAATCATGTATACATCAATTACAGACATGTTTAGGAAAGCAGCATGTGCACTTTATTAGTCCGGATTAGCAGTGGTAAAGTGCTCAGACTCCTATGGCCAACAAAAACAAGGTCAGAAAAAGAGAAGGCGGTAAGCAAAAAGGTTTGAGGTAACCTTGCACAAAGGGAATTTCCAACAAAAGGCTGGTGATGAAACAAGCAATGACAAAAACCATTGTGAGCCACACATACTGTTAGCTTGCCAGCTCTTATTAACAGCACAAGTGACATGAATTTTCTTAAATGGGCCAACTCTCATCTTGGGTACAGGCCAGACCCGGAAGGAACGTATGAAGTTGTAGACCTAAATTTTGCGCCAGCATTAAAATTAAATGCTCTTGTGAAAGGAAACTTGGCAAGTACGAGACACACTTGCAAGACGCTCCGATGACTGAAAACTGTGGCTTCCCAGGAACGCAGACATTGTTTGGCGCAGGCAAATTTGTGGACCATGGTAATAAGTAGCACACCTGGCCTAGGGCTATTCGCGGGTCTACATTATGATTTTGAATTCACAAAAGCGCTGCTACACGCCCAGGTTTGCAATCACAATTGTGACGTTTTATTTGACATTCGTAGTAGCCAGTGATTAATTTGAGCCAGTGGTTTCCGGTGCTCAGCTCCAACACTTAATTGACAGCACCGGCACCAGTCTGCCACAATGCGCGTTGTTTACCATATTTAGAGTGAGCAAACCAACAGTTGTTTACGAATTCACTATTCGTTAAAATGACTAATACCTTGCTAATCATATAGCTTTGGGGGCCTGGAATAGTCTGAACTGTCACACTTGTAGGGTATGATGGTTAGTAACTGGGTTGGTACTGTCATTGATAGCACTAGCAGAGACAAATTAAGCACTGGTGTAGCCGAAATGAAGACACACTGTGGGTAGGGAAATGAAAAGATTTTTGCTCTGTGCACTGTCCCAGGATGCATGTTCTGCTGCCTGTTGTCCGCCCCCACTCTGAATAAACAGGCAGAGCGGCACATTACTCTACAGGAAATTGTGTTGCGCAGTATGAAATTGGAATATTTTATGCTCGCCAATGTTTGGTTACTCCCGAAAGGAGTTGGCCCTGACATCAAGCGCTTTATATCAGCTTTCAAGACATTTATTATTTTTCATTTTAGAGTTAATCTGCTGGGTCACTGGAGCGGAATGACAGAGCACACCTGTGATCAAAGGAGCAGGTAAGTGAAAGAGCCATCCCCGCCGTCGGAATGTCTCTCGCCCTGACCCCGCCACACAGAGGGCCTCGGTTCCTGTTCAATCATTAACCGCTTCACGGTGATTCCCCGAACAAAGACGCCATTGAGGACGAGCGAGCACCAAGGGGAGGTGGAACTTTTTTTTAGCTGATGCATATGATCGCTCCTGTTTCCTGGTGGCGGCCTCTCACACTGTGATGCGCCTGCTTTTCACTTCACGTCAGACCGCAGGAGAGAAGAGATAAGTTGATACCAGATCTGGGCCTCTGTCGTGGTAAATAAACTTAGAGCTTCATTCACTAACACAAATTTGCTAAAAGGTGTGACCTAACTCTTGTCTCACTCTTGAATTAGATTATTATTGAATTCTACTAGGAAGCCAGGTGGGTCAGGAGTACCTCAAAAGTAAGTGGCAGCAACATCTCTTAAAATCAGTCCTGAGGTCCCGAGGACCATAGATGCAGGGCCTTCTAAGCTGCAATATCAACCAAAAATGGATGGGACATCACGGATGGGGCCAGATGCGACCCACGGCTCAGCTAGAGGTAACTGGAAGCCGCGAGCCACACGCGAATGTTTCCACAAATGAAATGTGGAAATGCAAGTGCCATTTACACATTTTGATTGTGGCTGGCCATGATGACACTGTTAGCTTCTCCTCTGCTGCACCCTTGGGGACTTTGAGAATGACGTGATAGTGGGCGGAGGAAATGGTGCAAAGGTGCTGATAATCTAGTTAACATGAGGGATGGAAATATAAGGGCAAAAATGGATAAAGGGGGATAAAGGTATAGGGTAAGAGAGAAATAGTTGCTTAGGAAGGAAGAGAGAAAGACAGTGAGAGAAGAAGATATAGAGATAAAGAAGGAAGAAAATGAGGGAGTGAAGAGAGGGACACATTATTGCATTATATATTTGGATTCAATCACAGAAGCAGCAAAATGCCAGATAGGCGGCACACTATGCTAAGCACAGATTTTTAGCTTATGTATTTTAAGTCACGCCCTTTACTGCAACAGACACACCCCTTTGGGAGACCCCCCAGTGTTTTCATCCCACTTAAAGCCCTGCCCACCTCTAATATCAAGGCACAAGTTGTTGCTGCTTTGGTTGTCTTCACATCTGCCGAGGGTTTGACCCTCCTCCTCTGCAGAATATTTTTTAAACAAAAGGCGCCATTAATTTATTTGAGCATTTCTTCTAATCCCAAACATTTCCGCATGCATAAAAGCATATGATATAAGATGCTTAAAAAAATTCATGAGCAAAGAAATAAATTCACATTTTGCAAATTTGGTAAGGCACAAATGGGCAGGATACCCATTGATAAGTACTTATTACCGGTTTTATATTTCCAGTTTACAAATGTTTGTATGCACGTGTGACCGTATTGTACGTTGTGCTCCAGGGGCGCAATAGGTGTATGCACCCATTTTGTGCGCTCCTGGGGCACAATGGCATTACAGAAGGCGCTGCAGAAGCTTGTGCGTGTCCTTTTGCAATACTGATAGTGCTGACTTAGATGAAACACCAGTGCTTTTATGAGAGAGTCATTCCTTAATTTGCATGGGGATCTAGCCCCAGGCAAATGAGGGAATCTCTAAGTCTCTTGGCATGAAGCATATTATAGACTCGGGCAGAATCAAACAGGCCCTTGATAGAGCGGAGGGGTGAACCCACTACTTTTACCAAATACTCACCTGGGCCCATAAACACATTTATCATTTACTCTTGAGCAGGTTACCTCTACACTCTACCATCTTTGGCGTAGTTTCCCCGTATCTTTTTGCCTCTACCTCCTGTATTTTTGATGCTGTGCTGGATTTCGTTTTTGCTGGTTTAGATGCTTTGGGCACTTTGCGAGTGCTGTTCAGTGTCAAAGTGCAAGTGCTCCCTGTGCACATTGTTTTTTTTTTTCCCCAAAAATTTATTATTCTGTTAAAGCACAGTACACAATAATATACAATCTATTCAAAAAAAAGAAAAAAAAACAACAAAAAAGGAAACCAATACATACACAGCCTATGAAATTCACAGTTTAGAGGCAGTTAACCAAAGATATCAAAGAACATAGAACATAAAGCGTTTCCTCGAATTCCCGTCCAGTTTTTTTTGTTCTCCAGCTGTAACCTATCCCTCCTGCCTTTCCTTGCATAGATTGGCTTTTCCATGTTATATGAGGACAATAAGTTAGCCAGCCATACTTGTAGTGAAGGGGGGTTAGGGTCTAGCCAGGCCCTAGCAATACACAATCTATATACTGCCATAGCCAAAAAAACTAACTCTTGGTACCCTTCCCCTTCTTCTGGTATTATTCCTAGAAGTATATGCACTGGCTTAAGTTTCAGCTTAATCTTCAATAAAGTCTCTAGGAAATGTTCCAAATTTCGTAACAATGTGTGTAGCTGTGGACATAGCGCGAACATGTGTATTATGTCCGCATCTCCTGAATTACAACGCGGACAGGTTGTACCCTCCCTCCCTCCCCATTTTGCTATCCTTGCCGGTGTGTAGTAGAGGGAATATATAGTTTTGTAATGCTGCGACTGTAGAGATGCCGAGCAAAGAGCTGTGCGCCCTAAGTCCAAAGAATCCTGGAACCACCCTGGTTCCCCTTTTAACTTTTCTGCCCACTTCTCACTATATTTATCCAAGTCATCCTGCATACCACACACAAAGCTGGCGTATAGGCTTCTTATTGAGCAATCCCCCCCTACTCTTATTTTTTCCATTATCTCTACCTTATTGTATCCAACCAGCCCACCTTGCTTATTTCCCAAAAAACTCCTAATTTGTAAATACTTAAAAAAATCCTTATTGTTCAGTCCAAACTTAGTGCTCAACTCCAAAATTAACCCTGTGTACATTGTTAATGAGATTGGTTATCTATAATTGGCATATTTGTGCCACCAAGAAGTCCCTAGTAAAGTGCACTGAGTGTGCCAGGGCTGGTGATAACAAATGCTACTAGTGGGCCTGCAGCACTGACAATGCCACCCACATGAGTAGCCCTAAAATGGTATCTCAGGCCTGCCACCGCTGTGCCTGTGTGCAGTCTGTGAACTGCCATGTCCTCCTGGTCAGTGTCCCCACTGGCCAGGCCAAATCCTTCCCTTTCTGTACACATTGGTCACCCCTATGGAAGTCCCAAGGTACCCCTTTGGGCAGGGTGCAGTGTATGTGAAAGGTAGAGCATGTACTTGTGCATGTGACATGCTCTGGTAGTGAATTACAGCCATTTTCGTTTTTCACTATTGTAAGGCTATCTTGCCCCATAGGCTATCATGGGGGATGCTGGCCACAGTGGCTACCAGCATATCTTCTCATGGGAGGAAGATAGGACATAAAAGTCTGGTATCCCTGAACTCAGAATTTAATAACACATCTTTTAGGAAAGGTTGTTTTTAAATCCTGTTCTCTTGTCTGACCTTTCTGTGTTTGTGAATTGACTGTCTGGTTTGAGAGTGACAGAGGCTGGGAGCCCCCAGGAGGCTAGCTGAGTGAGCCATAGGCTGAATGACTGCATCTTCATCTTGGGTGGTGGGAGGGGATAGCACCTTAGCCTGAATACGGCTGTGCCTGCCTTCCACAATGCTGGCTCCACCTCCTTCTGGGCGGCTGACGACCCTGCCCCTCTCCCTGAAAGGAAAGGAGAGGTCAGGAAAACAAAGTGCTCAAGGAACACCCAGAACTGGTTCAGACCGGGCTCAGAGCCCTCCTACACAAAGGGAACAAAGACTTTTAGGGGTATAAGTACAGGGCCCCTGACTACAGAAAATTAGATCATCCTGGAATGAAGAAGAAACCTCTGCCAAGGAGAAAGCTGAAACTGAAGAAGGAAGACTGTCCTGCTGTTGCTCTGCTGGACTGACCTGCTGTTGCTTTGCTGCCAAGGAGAGGGGAAGGACTTTGCTTTTGGTACTGTGTCCCCTTGCTTGAAGGAATCTCCAAGGGCCTGAGAAGAGCTGGCTCCCTGTTAAGAAGTCTCAGGAACAAAAGGACTTCACCCCCAGCTTCCCTGAACTCTGCTGAGAGAGTTCTGTCCTTCCTAGAGTGCTTGAGCCAGTTGTGGTGCCTCTGGAAGTTGTACCTGTGTTGGGAAGCTGGAAACCAAGATTTTAAAGAAATCCTGCAAGTTTTTTCGCATCTCTCGCTTGCGGAGCGCATCCCCGACAGTGCAAGGAAATTCCCACCGCTACGAAGGCCGAGATCGTCGCAGCGCCTGTTGCCGCTGCCAGAGTCATCACATCCTTTGTTTGCGGGATGCACCAGACCGGTGCGGGAAGATTTCCATCGCTGCGAGTGTCGGCGCAGAGCCTGTCGTCACTGGGTGAGATCATCGCACCGCTTGCTTGCGGACTGCATCACGTCGCTGCGAGTGTCGTCGCAGAGCCATCGCATCGAGGAGCTGCGAGAGAAAGATCACCGCTGGTCCCTGCCTCGTCGCCCCGGAGATCGCCACAATTCCAAAGATCATCGCATCGTGCCTTTGCAAGCTTCTTTCACCACGGAACCTCCGCACCGGAATCCATACAAGATCGCATCCCTCCCCATACAGACCGGAGACACCGCATCACGCCCGCTACATCTAGCGCGGCTGTTGCATCTCCTCCCCAAGGTCTCAGGAGTGACGCATTGCTTGTTTTCCACCGCACCAGCTTCTGTTTTGGAACTTTGTCGCATTTAAAGGTACTGTTGGCTAAACGTGAAGCAACTGTGAACTTTTCACGCAACCGTGGATTATTTTATCACAACTTCAAGAACTCTTTTGCACCCATATTCTTCACCTGTGTATGTTGGATTTTTGTCATTTTGGTCTTGTGTAGTTTAGATTAAATACCTTTATTTTTCTAAACTGTTGTGGAGTCAGTTTGTGGTCTTTTCACTGTGTTACAGTGAGTGTCGGTACAAATACTTTAAACATTGCCTTCGATAAGCCTTGCCTACTCGTGCCAAGCTACCCAGAAGGTGAGCAGAGGTTCTCTAAGAGGGTTTCCTCCTTACCCTGACTAGAAGCAAGGGTCCCTATTTGGACAGTGGTACCTACCTCTGCCAACTAGAGTGTCCCAGTTCTAACAGGTCCTATACAATAGACTTACCAATCCTTGTCAATAGTACCTAGGGATCTAAGGGATCAAGGGATGTTAGAATAATAGGTGTAATAATAAAAATGTCATTTATTATTTACTTACAAATAACCACAGACTCAGGAGAAGATTAACCTTTTATCTATGTAAGTTCTCAAATGTTACAGTCCATACACTATTGACCAAGATTCTTTCAATAATGAGAATGATAATAAGAACAATAATATGCAAAGCAAATATAGAACTTAATTTTGGCATTTAAACAGAGAAAGGGGAGAGAAAATGAAGACATACAGTAACAATACCCACATTTAATATTTACCTAGAATGGAGTGGAGACCAACTCTGGCCACGGGCTGGGATAAAGGACAGAATCCCCGGAAATGCAGGTGCAAGCAAAGATAGAACAGGTGCCGACCAGAATCAGGACAGGTACGGACCAAATTGGATCAGGACAGGACCACCTCAGGCTAGAACCGGCACCAGCAGCTAAAGGGTAAACGCCTGCATTGGACCCGCTCTGCAATTAACAGTTGAACCCTGATTGGATCAGCAAATTCTCGGACAGAGTGTTCTGCCAGTATCCCAACTCCCGAACCCCGATTGGGTTATCGAAACTTCTGACAGAGTGTTCCGCCTGCACCACTGCTTTCGATCACCTATTGAGCGTGTCGGGTCAGTGACAGGTCAGCTATCCGGACAAGTCAACTAGCTAATCCTACTCTAGTTATACTATTTTCCAGGGCAGTGTACCACCCCCCAAAAGTTGCAAATGTAAGGATCCCCCAATTTTGATTGGACAAAAGACGAGGAGAGGTCATCACACCATACCAGAATAAAACTTTTCTCTTAAATATTGAAATTAGCGTTCCCGCCCATCAATTTATTTTCCCATGCACGTTTATTCCACCCAACAATGAATGTTCGATTAACAAAATACAATGTTCACAATATTGGCTTCCTTTCCGAAGGGTCAGGAGGTGAGTTTCCCAGGCGCATCTCAGTCAAGACTGTCCCTGGCATTCATTCAATGCCATGACTTGAGTGTTTCTGGATTCTGCTGCGCATGTGCGATGTGGGTTTCAAAATGGAGTTACAGATACATCTCAGGACCAAACACGAGCTAGTAGCAAGGTAGAAAAGAAACAGTTTTAGAACAAAGAATAAATGAATGTTCTGTATACCACTTATCTCTACTCTATTCCCATCATTTTATTTGAACTATTGCGTTCAGGGTTTAGGCAAAACAAACAGCTTAGCAAAAGCAGCGGTGCAAGCTTCAAACATGCAGTAACATAAAGCTGCCATCTTAGTTCTAGTGCACAGAAGCAAAAGTTTCCCTCCAAGCAAGGTAGTACGTCATGTCTCGTGAGTATGACAGACGCATGCGCAGCCATTTTAATGCAAGCAGATTATGGTTAGTAAAAACACATCGACAAGCTTCCCCTAGATGCTAATAACGTTGTGTGATACAATTATTAGTACACAAAACATGTTTATTATTACATTAATAGTTATTTCGAGAGTCCGAGCAAGTCACTCTACGTGTGAAACCTTGCTCCATCAATCACCTCTTTGATGATATTTTATATCATCACCAATTAATGAAACAGATGCCAACTTTCACAGTTTTCCCAACTCAATCTCTTCAAACTTTCTATTTGGTTTCTTTTCATTGTTCATGTGAACGTTTTTTACTTTCTTGCATAAATTACCATTCAACTCTTCAAGTTCTATTTCTTCAATTTTTCTTTTCTTTCCTTTCTTATTTACTGCATATGTCTTTTTGTTTCTGCAGCATTTACACCAAAGCATTACTGCTAAGATCAGCAAGGCTACTCCCGATATTGGCATCAGTATTCTACCTACTATACTTTTTCCTATGTTAGAAAACCAACTACCTATAGATGAGAGACCATCTGTTAGCCTCTTCCATGCACTATCAACCTCCAATGGTTTGAGATCTGTTTCCAAATGTGTAATATTCTTTACATACCATTTGATTTCAATACTTTTGTCTGGTATGTAAGTGCAACAATGTTGCGCTTTCAAAATTCTGCAGACTCTGCCCTCTTTTGCTAATAATGTATCAAGAGCAAGTCGATTTTGTAAAACCATTGATCTGACCGCAACCAACTCGGTATTGATCATCAAGAATCCTCCAGCAGTGTCAGTCGATAAGCGATCCACCACTGTTGACAATTTGGAAATTCTTTGCGTATTCAGAACCACTCCCACTGAAGGTATCAATGCAATAAATATATCACCTACAATTTCAGAAAAACTAGCTCTTTTACTACGTGTTAGTCCAATAATCTCTTCATTGCTTCCAGTGTTTTTATTTACATGATATATCTTTGGGAATACTATTCCAAAATAAAAGCTCCCATACCAATGATCTGGTAACTTGTAAAATGCCCTGTTTCCACATATAAAATAAATTCCAGGAAATGCAGGTTCAGATCCATCTTTGAAATCCCAACCCCCAATTACCTTATAATTGTGTTCACATTCACTGGAACCAATGAATACATTGTTATAATAACTTGTGCTTTCCCTATGGAGACAGAGTTTCCCTTTCTTTTCAAAATCCAGCATCATAGCAGCGTGAGTTTGCCATTTGAGGTGAACCCTATATTTTCAGGCCATTTAGGGATTTTATGGTCTTGTCTTTTGCCTTTCTTTGGAAATTCTCAATCATGTTTAAAAATATTTTTTCTTTTTCATACAATAAGCATGTTAGATTATTCTTGTGTGCTTCCGCTATATCTATTGTACCTATTGTTAGGAAATATTCCCCCATATAACATGTTACATCACTCTTAGTATGTACAGGAATCAGATTACTACGTATAGGAAGTTCGGAAATATCACGTCTGAGTTAGAATAGTAATACCGTAAGGGTCCTTTCTTACAAAATAAGATAGCTAAAATACTACATGAAATGCCATAGGTCGGGGGCAAATGGTGGTAAGTCACACCTTCTGCAACAGATGTGGGTAATTTCATACAAACATAGCAATCACTTTCCATAGCTTCTACATAGTGTACTAATAGGTTAGCAAATACATTTAAGTGAGTTCTATTCCTAATTCTATTATAATGTAATCCTTCCTCATCTGATACTTCTAAATCTACCTTCTGTTGTTTAATGCTAAGTGCCTTTTCGTATGTATCTATTTTCCTAGGTGCATCCATTGTTTCAGGTACACTAGTGTTATTCTGTATATTTTTACTCATTAGATAAGAAATAGCTACTGTCAGTCCTAACCATACTTTGAGTACTATCACTATACAACATGTGCATATTCTACAGCAGGGGTACTCATAGTACGGCCCCCGGGCCGCCAGCGGCCCGGCAAGCCTTTCTTGGCGGCCCGCGGACCTTGGAGACATGTACCAGTTAAAAAAAAAAAAACATTTCAAGTGTGTCAGTAAACACCGGTTGCAGCAGCCTGGACTCGGAGAGGCTCACCTCTATGGGGGCCGGGAGATTCCAGCCATTGAGTAGAGCTGCAGGGCCTCAGAAGAGATGAAACAGAACAAAGCCTCATTAACATATTAATGGTCTTTTAAAGACCCGTGAAGTGCTCGCGTGCGGCTGTGTGCGCGCCAGGCAAGCTGTCTCATCCCGGGCTGCCACACAAGGGAGGAGGGGGAGGAGGAGGGGGGGGGGGCTTGAACTCCATGGGTAATAGAAGCTGAGGGCGCAGGATGATGTATTTTCCGCGTGCAAGGAAAAAGGCCTGGGTAGGCATATCCGTAGCATGAGAAGCTGTGCTTCTTACGTGTGTTTATGAAGAATAAAAGCAATTTGTGAGATCATTTTGGAGTATTTTGGAACAATTATTTTCGGAAACATGGATTATTAATACATACATTGTTGTATCGTCACGTATGCTGTCTGCACTGTAACACTCTTTTTCTTGCATAAGCAATCTTTCTGCCCTATTTACATGCTGCATCCAGCGTCTAATGGTCAAAGACTCCATAAACACACACGCAGGAAGTCTCATCCTGGAGGAAGAAGTTCAAGAACATATTTTGATATTATTTTCGGATGACAAATGTTTCTCAATCCTGAATTCTGAGATATTTACTAAGGACTATCTCTAATGTGTCAACATCTTAAGAATTGTCACTCATTATGAACAGCGTGTTGAACATCAAAAGGGAGGGCGGGGTACATAGATTTTATTGCCTGGCAAGAGTTTTGATTGATGTAATAGGTGAAAAAAACGGCTTTTGAAAATGTTGAGGGTATACCTTATGTCCATATTGTTGTATAGTTCCACCAGTGCATAATGGGTTAGGTAGTTTTTTGGGACGAACATGTTAATCGTGGGCTAACATCATTGGTTTAACGAAAGGGGTGGAGTTATGATGTTCACATTTAAAGAGGGGAAATCAGAGTTAATCAACTACGCGTCGTTTTGTTGAGAGATGAACCAGTGTGTCATTAATAATGTGCTGCAGATTTTGGAAAGGCTGGGGAAGGTGGTTCGATGTGTGCAGCAAGGGCTCTTGCTTTTCGTGATATTTCTAATAGAATGATTAGACCTCGCCTAGACAGAGATAGGGAGACGGAGATGGAGAGAGAGGGAGAGAGTCAGGGGAGGGTGAGGGAGGGAGAAGGAGGGAGGGAGGGAGAGTCAGGGGAGGGCGAGGGAGAGAGAGGGAGGGTCAGGGGAGGGGGAGTAAGTAAGTAAGTAAGTAATGAAAATGTATATTGCGCAACTTAGCCCAAGGGCATTAAGGCGCCAGAGGGTGAGGGAGGGAAAGAGTCAGGGGAGGGCGAGGGAGGAAGAGAGAGAGAGAGTCAGGGGAGGGAGAGAGAGGGAGAGTCAGTGGAGGGCGAGGGAGGGAAAGTCAGGGGAGGGCGAGGGAGGGAAAGTCAGGGGAGGGTGAGGGAGGGAGAAAGAGGGAGAGAGTCAGGGGAGGGCGAGGGAGAGAGAGGGAGGGTCAGGGGAGGGTGAGGGAGGGAAAGAGTCAGGGGAGGGCGAAGGAGGGAGAGAAAGAGGGAGGGAGGGAGAGAGTCAGGGGAGGGAGAGAGAAGGAGGGAGAGTCAGGGGAGGGCGAGGGAGGGAGAGAGTCAGGGGAGGAAGGGAGAGAGAGAGAGTATGGGGAAGGTGAGAGAGGGAGAGGGAGAGTGAGGGCGAGGGAGGAGAGAGAGGAAGAGTCAGGGTAGGGAGGTAGAAGGAGAGCCGGGGGGCGAAGGAGGGAGAGACAGAGGGAGGGAGAGAGTCAGGGGAGGGTGAGAGAGAGAGAGAGAGGGAGAGTGAGGGTGAGGGGGGGAGAGAGAGGGAGAGTCAGGGTAGCGAGAGAGAGGGAGAGTCAGGGGAGGGAGAGTAAGGGGTGGGAGAGAGAGGGAGAGTCGGATTGGTGACGTTACAACGCCTGCTGTTACAACACGGTTTTTACATCGCATACCATTACAACGCATAGTGCTTTTAAGCGCTGGATAGTGAATTATTTAATTTACTATTCCAACTACAGTCCCCGTGGATAGTAGGGAAGGTGTTGGATAGTAAATTAAATATATTCCCTATCCTAGAGCGCCCCCCAGCGCAATGCGTTGTAATGGTTTGCGTTGTAATGGTTGCGTTGTAATGGTAGTGCGTTGTAATAAATGCGTTGTAAGTGATGTTTCCCAGAGAGTCAGGTGGGGCTAGGGAGGGAGAGAGAGGGAGAGTCAGGGGAGAGAGGGAGAGGGAGAGTCAGGGGAGGGAGAGGGAGAGTCGGGTGAGGGGGAGGGTGAGAGAGGGAGGGAGGGAGGGTGGCAGGCAGAGGGAGGGAGGGAGGGAGAGACAGACAGGGAGGAAGACAGATGGAGGGAGGGGGAGGGAGAGAGGGAGGGAGGAAGACAGGGAGAGAGAAAGGAAGGGAGACAGAGTGAGAGGGAGGGAGACAGAAAGAGGGAGGGGGGAGACAGAGAGAGGGAGGGAGGGAGACAGAGAGGGAGGGAGACAGAGAGACAGAGGGAGGGATGGAGACAGAGGGATGGAGACAGAGGGATGGAGACAGAGGGATGGAGACAGAGGGAGGCAGACAGAGAGAGGGAGGGAGACAGAGAGAGGGAGGGAGGGAGACTGAGGGAGGGAGGGAGACAGAGAGAGAGAGAGACGGAGACAGGGGGAGGAAGAGGGAGGCAGCGGGAGGGGTGGAGACAGAGTGATGGAGACAGAGTGATGGAGACAGAGGGATGGAGACAGGGATGGAGACAGAGGGAGGGAGAAAGAGGGTGAGAAGGAGGGAAACAGAGGGTGAGAAGGAGGAGACAGAGGGTGAGAAGGAGGGAGACAGAGGGTGAGAGGGAGGGAGACAGGGAGGGAGGGAGATGGAGGGAGGGAGAGAAAGAGAGGGAGGGAGAGAAAGAGAGGGAGGGAGGCAGACGGAGAGAGGGAGAGAGAAGAAAAAGAGGGAGGGAGACGGAGAGCGGGGGGGGAGAGAGAGAAAGAGAGGGGGGAGGAAAGGAGAGAAAGAGAGGGAGGGAGGGAGAAAGAGAACGAAAGAGAGAGAGAGATTTGTGTGTATGCTGGGTCTGGTGGCTCAGTGGCCAAAGACGTCCGCTGCAGGGGCCTGTGATCAACCTCATGGTCAGTTTTTTTTTGGGCTCTAGCCCCACCCCCTCCCTCACTGACCCCGCCCCCACCGGTGCGGCCCTCGGCCACAAACCACACTGTAAATTTGGCCCCTGAGAGAAAGTTTGTGAGTACCCATGTTCTACAGCATGTTTTTAAACAGTTTCTTTTCGGTCTTCCATTAACAGTATGATCAGCCATGGCTGACTAGAAGACTTAGCCCCTCTTTGTAACTTTTTCACTGGCTTTTAACCTGTGTAAATTTTCTCAAGTTGGTCTCACTTCTTCGTCAGTCTGATCAGCAATTAATTTTTTTCACCACTTTCGTCACTTATTTCTAAGTGTTCAAAATTTTCAAGGATGACGTAAGTCCATTCAGGGCCTCTGAACTTGTTATTTAGTCTTTTCAGTCGTGGACTTCTCCTTCTTATTTGTTCTGTAGAGTGTCCATCTTGACTTGATATTTCTTTTACTGCTCTGGTTCTTCATTTATTGTTTTAAGGTAAAATTTTATTTTTTTGACAAAAGCAGGCCACTTATCTCCTTTTCTGAGTCTTTTAGCTGGCACTGTGCTCTGACCTTCTTCGAGTGTCCTCTTATTTTCATTCAATTGTGTCACATCTATTTCAGTGCTACCCTCTGTATCCCTCTCTATCTGACTAGGTCCAGGTCTTTCTTCTATTTCTTCTGCCTGGTTACTAATCTGGCCTTGTTCAGATGTTTGTTGAATTTGACTTTGACTTTGTTCTCCTTCTTCTTCCTGAACACATTTTTCTACACCTCAGGTACTCGATCTCTTGTCCTTCTTCCTCCTGAGCCTTCACCCTAGTACCTATCTGTCCCTCCTGAGACTCTGGAGCTGTGACAGGTATCTTAAATGTCTGAGTATATTGATCTTTCCTTATCTGGTCCTCCTCAGAATTACTATTGGCTTGGATTTCTGTAATCTGAGTACGTTCTTCTAGACTATTTCATCCTCACTATCACTCTGTCTATTTAGTTAAGTTTGACTTCTGGTTCTTATGATCTTTGCAGGTATGTCAACTACTGGAATCCAATCATCCTGACTGGTGCTCAGTCGTTCATCAGTTACTTCGAGATCGATTTCTTGTGACCCTTCAGCTGTACAACCTTCGGCTTTAGTTTCCTCAGGTTCACTCATTCTTTTTGTGTGCCTGCCATGGATCCAATTCGGAATTCCCTCACATTTTACAGCTGTTGTGGTGACCAATATCACTTGACGTGGCCTTCCCCACCTTGGTGCTAGGCAAGATTCTCGAATATGTTCTTTTATCACTACCCAGTCACCATGTATCAGATCATGTGCTGGAGTTGATTGTCTGGCGACAGCGTCTTCCCCAACCTGGTGAGAGATAGAACGCTCTTGGTCAGCCAGTTCTTTGCAGTACTCAAACACTAAGTCATCAGAAATATTTATCAATTTATGTCCTGGCACCCATGCCTGCCTCATTGCTCTTCCCATGAGGATTTCATGAGGACTCAAGCCTGTTTTCCTGTCTGGAATACTTCTGAGTACCATCAGATTAAGAGGTAAAGCATCAGGCCATTCTAATTTTGTAGATGCATATATCTTTCCTAATCTTGATTTGATTGTGCCATTCAGTTGTTCAACCACTCCAGAAGACTCTGGACAGTATGCACAGTGGAGCTTTTGCTCAATTTAGAATGCTTCACAGATTAGACCATTTATTTCATTACTAAAATGAGTACCTCGGTCTGATTCAATCGTTTCTGGAAAACCGAAACGTGGTATCAACTCTCTGAGTAGGAGTCTAGCCACAGTGATGATATCCTTTCGTTTTTTAGGGTATGCTTCTTCCCATTCGGAGAATAGGCAGACAATGACAAGAACATATTTAATTCCTCAACAGGGTGGTAACTGGATAAAATAAATTTGTAGTCTTATGAATGGGCCTTCTACTTTCCCAATCTTCCCAGGGAAAACTACAGTTCTCTTACCAGGATTCATTTGCTGACAAATCAAACATCTTTGGCAAAAGACCTTCTGCTATGTTCCTGAATTTCGCATTAAACCATGATTGTCTGAATAGTCGCACCATAGCATCTCGCCCTAGGTGGGAATCTCCATGGTACATCCTAGCCATAGGAGCAAGGATGCAGTCTGGTAACATAGGTCTGCCATCAAGGTAAACAATAACACCATCTTCAGCCCTTCTCTGACAACCTATCTTTCTCCATTCTTCCCTATACTCAGTTTCTGCCTCATTCTGCAAATCTCTCACTTCTTCCCAGGTTTTCACACCTTGAAGCAACATAAGTTGGCGGTTGTTTCCACATGCATCGATTTTCTTATTTATTGCCTTCTTATGTTTGGCACAGTGTTGAGCTAATTGGTCAGCATATCGGTTACCTGCTGTCACTTTGTCATTTCCAGATTGGTGAGAAGCCCACTTGACCACAGCCACAGTTTTTGGTAATTGGATTGCTTTTAGTAAATCTTTCACATAAATTACATTTTTAATAGGGGTACCTGATGAAGTCAGAAACTCTCTTTGCATGCAGAGTTGACCAAAGTCATGCACAACTCCATTGCCGTATTGGCTGTCAGTATAAATTGTTACTTTCAAATTTTCCCCAATTTTTGCAAGCCCTTGCCAATGCAATTAGTTCAGCTACTTGTGCAGACTTGACTCCAGGTAAATAAGATGCTTCAACTGGACCCCATAAAGTACATACGGCATATGCAGCACTCAAACCTCCTTCCTCATGTCGCATGCATGAGCCATCTACGAATAACTCGTGTTCTGAATCTATTAATGGTTCTTCTCTTATGTCGGGACAAGGTTTGGTACAGTATTCTGTCAGGTCGATACAATTATGTTCGATTCATTTGCGACTTCTGCAAAATGTGATTGAGGCAACAGGGTTACTGTATTCAAAATGTTACACCTAGCAATAGTCACATTTGCTGCCCCCAAAAGAATTTGTTCATAATTAGTCAGCCGACTATGAATCAAATATCGGGTTTTGGTTCTTGTCAACAAAATCACAACTGCATGTGGGACGTATACGGTCACTGAATGTCCTGTCATAATGGACTTTGTTCGAGACTCATGCACGTTGCAGCTACTGCTTTCAGACATCCTGGTAATGCGGATGCCACTGGATCCAGTGTGGAAGAAAAATATGCCACAGGACATCTCATTAGACCATGGGTCTGAGTTACAACTGAAAGTGCACAATTGTCTAGTGTATCACAAAACAATGCAAAATCTCTTGAGTAGTCAGGCATTTCCAGTGCTGGAGCTGTACACAGACAATCGCGTAATTTTAAGAAAGATGACATGCTTTCATCATCCCATTCTACTGGGTCTTTTGCTCTTTTCTTTGTCATTTGTATCAATGGTTTTGCTAGGACTGAAAATCCCACAGTTCACTGCCTGCAGTAATCTACAACTCCAAGAAACATTCTCATTTCTTTCTGAGTTCGAGGTAGATTCATGTTTTTAATTATTTTGATTCTTTCTGTGGTAACCCTTCTGACACCCCTTTCTATATGGTGCCCCAGATATTTCACTGATGTGGTGCAAAACTGTAATTTTTCAGGTGACACTTTATGTCCTCCTTTACCCAAATGATTTTGCAAAGCTATGGTATCCACTACACAGTCATTTCATGTTTTAGGCACCACCAATAGGTCGTCTATGTACTGCACTAGGACAGATTTTCCAGGAAGCACCAAAGATTCAAGGCACTTCTTCAAAATCTGATTAAAAATCGATGGACTTTCTGTGTACCCTGAGGAACACGGTTCCAGACATAGACATGGTTGTCGAATTCAAACAAGAAAAGATACCTGCTATCTGGATGTAAAGGAATTGAGAAAAATGCATGGCACAAATCGATTACAGTGAACCAACCTGCTTTGGCACAACAGGACAGCATGGGACAACAATTTTATTAATTCTTGAAGGTCCTGTATGACTCTATATTTCCCACTCGGTTTCTTTATGCCAATTATGGGCGAATTACATGGACTGCTCATTATTTTCTGCAAATTGCCTGTTTCAACCAAACGTTTTATTTCTGCTATAACACCTGCTTTTCTTTCTGGGCTAATTTTATACTGTCGAGTAAACTGCACCTTCTTTTACTGTCACTTTTATTGTTGATTTTGGTAATTGGATTACCTTGATGGAGATCCTCACGAAAGGTGGATAGACACAGGTTGCTCATTTAAAAGGAGTTGTTTCTGGCTTTAACCCCTTCCATGCTGGTGACGAACCCCAGCCGTCATGCACTACGGTGCTCGTGTGCTGATGACGGCTGGGGTTCGTCATGACCCGCCCCTGTTCGTTTGTTTACCACACGGGGCGGAATCGGGCCAGCAGGGAAGGGGTTAACCTGTTAACTCCAGAATTACATTGACAGCCTCTGACCATCATAGCCGAAATCTAATTGAGAATTATCTTGTGGTAGGTGTAGGCAACTTGGTGATTCTAGTTGTTTTATTCACGTGTGTAATATTACCGTATTTTCCGGCGTATAAGACGACCCGGCGTATAAGACGACCCCCGACTTTGGCAGAAAAATTTTAGGTTTAGTGCTATACTCGCCGTATAAGACGACCCCCCACTTCCAGCGCAGCATAGCCATTCCGAGTATGTACCGGTATTTTGAACTTACCGTATTAGTCTAGTCCTCCTCCCTGTGGGTGAGCAGTAAGGCTTTATCAGTGGGCAGTGGGTACCTATAAGCGTTTATTTTACAAACTGAAAGACTGAACGCAAAGAAATTGGTTGTAGAAACAATCTTGCTTTACTCTGAAACATTTTATTTAAAACCATATCAAAAACTGTCACTTCTGAATAACGGCAAACATAAATAACGTAGTGCATGAAACAGTGCAAGTGCATTAAACGTTCCATAACTTCCCATAAATCCAAGCGATTTCTACAGGATTTATAACGTTCCCTTTAAAAACCTTCAAAATCCTCCTCTTCGTCATCTGATCTCATAAGTAAGTCTATGAGATCTTGTGGTACATCTGTAAGGCAGTCATCGTATGGATCTTGTACCAATTCCGTATCAGATGATGTGGTCTCTTCTTCGGCATCCTCTTCACCTTCCCACAGATAGTCGTCCTCCATACCATCTAATGAGTTCGATATGCCACACTTCTTGAAAGACTTTATGACTGTTTCTGCATCGATGTCGTTCCAGGCCTTTATGACAAAGTTGCACAAAACATCCAACTGTGGCGCACGCATGTTTCCTCCTTTTGTGAATGTTTTTTCACCGCTAACCATCCACTCATTCCACTGTTCTCGGATGCGATCTTTAAATGGCTTGTTTAGGCACACATCCAGTGGCTGCACCAACGATGTCAGTCCTCCAGGTATAACAGCAGCATCCGTTTTCAGTCTTGCCAGCCTTTGCTTGGTGCTGGGAGTTAAATGAGCCCTGAACATATCCCACACCAGTAGACTACGCCTTTGTAGAAGTCCACCTGGTCGCCTGCTCCATACGTTATCAAGCCATAGCTTTACCCCTTCTTCATCCATCCATCCTTTCTCATTAACATGCACAAAACAACCAGCAGGAAACTTGAGTTTCGGCATTGTTTTCCTTTTAAAAATAACCATTGGCCTCAGTTTGCCACCATCAGCTGTGCATGCAAGTACCACAGTGAAACTGGACTTCTCATGTCCTGTTGTTTTTATTAAAATTGTCTTTTCGCCTTTTTGATGGACAGTTTTGTTGGCGATCATATCAAAATTCATCGGAGTTTCATCCATGTTTCCGATGCTACTTAGCGCATACACATGTTCATTGCGCAGCCTAATGACGTAGCGATGGAAGCTATGCATTTTGGCATCAAGATCCGCTGGTAATTTCTGGGCAATTTTTGTCTTTTGCCGCAATACCAGATTATGCCTTCCCAAGAATCTGGTACACCAGGACACAGTGGCCTTAAATCTGTGGCTGAGATCGGGATTAGATTTGGCCCACTGAAGTGCAACCAAGCGGATTTTATTTCGGGTCACGACATACCCGCTTTGCCGATGCTCGGCCACCATGTCTGCTACATGCTTTTCCAGTTCTGGCCAATGTGGGGTGCATCTTCTTAGTGCACACTTGCCCCTTGGCATACTCCGCAATGCTTGCTCATTTGCTCTCCAGGCCCGAACCATCTTCTCTGTCACTCCATATTGCCTAGCAGCAGCACAGTTATTATGTTCCGTGGCAAAAGCCACAACTTTGAGTTTGTAGCTGGCTTCATATTTTCTTCTCCTTGCCACTGCTGGAGCCTTGCTGAGTTCTAGACTGCCAGCCATTTGCTCTGGATGTGCTGCTGGAGCCTTGCCGGGTTCTTCGCTGTCTGCCATTTGCACGGAATGTGCTGCTGGAGCCTTGCCGGGTTCTTGACTGTCAGCCATTTGCACTCGATGTACGGTACTGGTGCTGTACAGAATGGACAGGTGCAGAGACTGTCTTCAACACCACACGTACGGTACGGCAAATACGCTATCTGGTCACGAGACTGTTTTTCCTCTTAGCAACAACCAGCCAATCACGGCAAGTGCTCTACTGCCTTCGGGAACATTCGGGAACATTGTACAGTCCCCTTTCTATGCCACGCCCATGCCAAAGGGAGAGGTGAGCGTGCCAAAACGTGCCAAACGTGCCAAACGTATCAACACACTGTGCGCTGCCATCTTCGGCGTTGGCTGCCCATTACCATGTACCGTTTTCGGACGTCCTGCTGCCTCGTCCTGCTGCCTCGTCTGCCTGGGGATGTGCAAGCGGTTGGAGGCGCGTGTACAGCGGCAGCGGCAGTCGAGGTAAGACTCATGGTGCCATTTGCTCGCTTGTGAAGCGGTTTGACACCTTCGAGTGAAGTCCTTGCTATGAAAAAAACGCTCGCTTTCGATACTTCATGGCGCGGGGCCTGGGTGTGGACGTTGCCAGGGTCGGTGGCTGTATTTTTTGACATAAGGTGTGTTGTTTCTTGTTATTTCCTATTGTGAAGCGGTCTGACACCTTCGAGTGAAGTCCTCGCTATGACAAAAACACGCTCGCTTTCGATACTTGCACAATTCATGGCGCGGGGCCTGGGTGTGGACGTTGCCAGGGTCGGTGGCTGTATTTTTGGACGTTGCCAGGGTCGGTGGCTGTATTTTTTAACATAAGGTGTGTTGTTTCTTGTTATTTCGTATTGTGAAGCGGTCTGACACCTTCGAGTGAAGTCCTCGCTATGAAAAAGCGCATGAAAAAATACCATAAAATTTTATACCCGGCGTATAAGACGACCCCCGACTTTCCAGAAAATTTTAAGGGGTTAAAAGGTCGTCTTATACGCCGGAAAATATACACTGGGGACATTAGCACGATAATGTAAGAGCTTGTGCACTGAATTTGTGTAAATAAGAATAGAAATTTATGGTGTTGGCTCTATTCTAATCACCT
This sequence comes from Lissotriton vulgaris, assembly GCF_964263255.1. Classification (NCBI taxonomy): domain Eukaryota; kingdom Metazoa; phylum Chordata; class Amphibia; order Caudata; family Salamandridae; genus Lissotriton; species Lissotriton vulgaris. The sequence goes on along the minus strand of NC_141691.1, from coordinate 669,732,474 downwards.
TTTCTCTTTTCGGTGTGTAAATAGTCATTTGATACCAGAACCTTGAGGAACTTTTCTGTCTTACAGTGGTAGCGGCCCCTTTGGGTGCCTGTGTCCGTGAAACAGACTGTCTATTTTCCTCTCTATTTAAATTTCAGAAGTGCGTTATTATTGACATTGTTAATTGTTGTTTTTTGTTTTAGGGTTACTTGTATGATGTTTGTGTTGCCCTTTGTCCTGATGAGGCCTGCAACTGTTTGACAGGCCGAAACGCGTCGACAGTTAACACTAATTTCGACACCTTTTTTGACTTGGATATCGCTTGGATATAATCCTCAGGAGCATTATATTGATTTGAGGCCTTAAAAACATTTTTTTCGCTTCATATGCTCCTTGTTATTTTGGTGCTCGAAAAGGAAATTAGGCCTAGAAAAGACATTGCCAGTATTTTCCTTGAAACAAACTATTGGGCTGCTTACATACCCTTGGATTAAGGGTCCACAATAACATGATATTTTACTTCGTGGATCTTGAAGTAAACAATTTGCCTTCTGAATTTTGATAAGTATTTTCACACAAGATTAAATATTGCGTGTCTTACTGATTTGTATTTATGATGTATAAAATGAAGAAGGATCTTTAAGAACAAATTACGTACCAATTTGTTTGTTGTTTCTGTATTTCTTTGTTAAGTTGTTGATAATAACCAGTAGATGAAAGTTACATTTGATGACAGATAGATATCATACAATTTATGTTGTGATAAGACAGATAATTAGTAGTGTTTGTCTTTATAAATAATTTTTCTGAAGTAAATACCGTGGCATCCTCTTTTCTTTAATTAACTTTTATTGGATCGACATTTGCCATTAATCCTACCTCTTTTCCCATAAAATCCCACACATCAAGATCCACAGTATCTTGTAGTTCATTTGGTAAATCTTCTATGGTCAAAGTTTTATTTTCAGTTTCCTGTTTTGCCAACATTAATTTATAAATTCCATCTTCATCGGGGGTCTGAATTTCAACACCACTTGGAGTGCAATTCATTTTGCACAGCAAATCCCTACCTAGCAGGTTTACTGGACTGGAATCTCACACAACAAACTTGTGCATTTCTTTAAAATTGCCTATTCTGACTTCTATCGGTTCTGTAACTGGAGTACTAATTTGTTTATTAGAAATGCCCACTACTTGGATTGCTTCTCCCGAGAGGGGTAGGTTTGGAACGTCTGCTGTTCTCACAGTAGAACGGGTAGCGCCAGTGTCCAACAAAAGGGTATTATAATTTTCCTCAACTTTTCCCTCAATATATGGACCTGACTGATCTACCGACAAGGATGCACCAAGTACGCACTCCTCTTACTCCCCTCTCAGGCACCGTCAGTAGGTGTCCTCTTCAAAAAATGCTTAACTCAAAAGAAATTGTGGAGTGACTGAATCTCTCCTACCACTTCCCTCCCAATTTGTGGTTTCCACACTATAGTTTGCTTTGCCCCCAGGATCTGACATAGGTGCAAGGGGTAATTGGTTCTGTATTACCTGCTGCGTCTGTTTCTTTGGCACTTCATTCTGCGTCTGTGGGTTCAAAGGGCTAGTTTGCATATTGTTATTATTCAATATGGCTTTACACTCATTTTTCCATTGCCCCAACTTTCCGCACCTGCGACATGGGAATTTCTTTTTAGCCTCATCTCTGTTATAATTTCCTTTTGGTTTTCCTCTATTTCCATCTCCTTGGGCTTGGTTATTTTTCAATTGACTCAATTGAAGTTCCTGTTGCACTGCCAATTTTACTTGTGCCCACATGACCCTTTCTTCTAAATTTTTACGCTTATTGTCCAATTCATCTTCACAATATTTTGCATATTTGAGTATTTCATCAATAGGTTTAGCCTGCCAACAGATCTTATGATCTTTTATCCATTTCGAAATTTCTGGTCTTAGCCCAGACACAAACCGATAGATGAAATGTGTGATATCTTTGGTATCAATGTTCTCCAAACCACTATACTGTTTCTAAACTTGCAAGAGACGTTCATAATATGCATGAACAGATTCAGCTTTATTCTGTGTAGTTCTGTCTATTCTAGTCCAGCCAGTCTCTTTTGGAGGTACTTTCCCTTTCAAATACAGTATTACCTGATTATATTTTTTCATTACTTTATCTGATGGAGCTCCTGTCTTTGGGTCTCTAGGATACTCATCACTTGGCCAGTCTACTGCGATTTTACATTCTGTCCATAAATCGGCAGATACAACAAAATCAAACAGCCCATCTAGATCTTTTAACAGTACTTTTGAAACTTTTTCCAAATCTTTACCAGTGAATTAAGCTCGGTAAGGTTTCTGTAGTACTTTTGATTTACCAATATCAATTCCCATTTCAAGTGCCATATTCATTCATTTCTCATGAAATACTCTTGTGTTCCGTGTAATTCTTCGACATATAAACAACAATTCATCTTCGCTGAATGTGTTCAATCTTTCTAAACCCACATTTCCTGCCATCATTTCTTCTAATTCAACCCTTAATTTGAATATATCCAATGCTTTTGGTTGCGATTTTGGCTTATCTATTTCTCGGGTCCATCTCTCTATTTCTTCTGGGGTAACTACTGTTGCATTTACTGTACCTGTTAGTGTTTCCATCCGCACTTCTCTAGAGCTTCCGGGAGTACTTTTCCTAGCTGAGGTCCTTTCAGGTTCTCTTATAGGTAAATCCATAAGGGAAATCACAGACTCACATTTACTTGCTTGATCATCCACTATTACCGTTTCTTTTCTTGGCTTTACTACAGATGTAGTTAGAACAAGAGTTTTAGGACCAGGCTGCTCATCTCCATACGAAGGAACAACGGGACCAATGGTTTCCGGAATTGTTAGGGCTTCAGGACTCGTATTTAATTGGGAAATTTTCTGAATTAACTCACTTCTTTGTTTATTTAATGCTTCTCTCTCTCTCTGTTCTGAAGTACCTTTTCAAAGGTGGTTTCAATAATATAGCACTAGGATTAATTGGGCTTGGTTCCTCGTTATATGGTGGCAGATTTTTCATTAACAAATGCTCCAAATAATCATCTTCTGGATAATCACTAATCATTAGATCTCTTGTTTTCTCTGTGCATTTGCTTCCTGATGTTTTTTCTTGCGTAAATACAGGATACAACCCTTCCACTATCATGGACTGTCTCCATTGTTTTATTTGCATTTCTCTAGTCTCACACGGAAACTTAGGGTAAAACGTACTCATACCTCCGTCACTTCTGGGTCTGTCTCGCTCAAATGCTTTAATTTCCCATTCCTCTAGTGCCTCATACTGCGTTATTCTTGGTCTGGGGTCTAATTCATTCATGCGATTTCTCAAGTTATACAAAATTCTGCCATTAAAGGTACCGTGTTCTGGAAATGCTAAGATTCCGTCATCTTTGGTGTATTCTACCCAATTCTCTAACCACACACAGGTGTGATAACCCCTTTCAACCATCATGTATGATGCAGGTGTATTTGATGGTGGGATAATACTTCTTTCTCTAGTTTTAATCGGTTTATCCTTTTTAAAGAAATTCTAAACTCTCTTTAAAAACTTCATTTTTCTTTCACCTCCGTACATGATATACAGTCTTCCTCTTATCATCTGCTCTTTGGCAAAACCTAAATATTTTCTATCAGGTCGGTTTCCTATGAATCCTGGATCTAAATGCCACATATAACTTGAAGTTTAAACCTTTGCGGTGACACTCATTTGTTGTGCTGTGGCAGGGAACCTGGAATTCCAGATGATGACACTGGCCACGGAGGGCAGTTGATGGAAATTCTATAGCCACTTTCCTATTCTACAATGGGTTCACTTGAATGAACAGTTTTTGTTGATGTAACACATTTTATAGGGAACCGTATGTTCAGCAATTGCATTTCCTTGTACTTATCGCATCTTAGTCTTATGTTTTGACCAGCAGATTCCATTTGTGTTTTTGAACAACTGTGTAGATACACATCATTAGAAGGCGGAATGGTAAAGGGCAGGGAAAACTATGATGGAAAAATAGACAATGACTGATACATTTTCCAATAGAGTAAACAAGTTGTATGACACAAAGATGATGGTTGAGCTGAAGTCACACCAGCCACTGATGCTGATCTTCTGTTGTAATAGCGCAATGCAAGACATCATCCTTGCAGTGAATCATGTGGTTTTAATATTTCCTTCTCCACAGCACAGGGTAGCACTGAGTGAGAGTATCCCCACCTTTTCATGAATGAATTGCCAGGGGTAAGGTAGTGGGAATCTGGCTCCGAAAGGAGGTAACCTCTTCCTTCAAGTCAGGTAGATGACTAACTACCTCGGAATAGCCTGAAGCATCCATACTAATTAACTAATTTAATTTACACCTTTTTCAGAACTCTTCTTCCCACTCGAAAGCTCTCTTCACATGCCAAATGCCAGGAGAATGTTGTGATTCTATACAGACAATACAAAACATGTTAAAAAGTCTCAGGGCCTGATTCACAGAGGTAACTTACACTTTTGAGTAAGTTTACTACATTTTGCATGTTCATAAAATCCAAGTGTAAGTTATTGCAAAAAATAACTGAAGTCGAGCACCACATATAGCCAACCACTGGTAAAGCAACACCCTCTCATAGACAATGTAGGAAGAAATAACTTAAAATAAAACCCGAAGGAAATAATTTTAAATCAAATTAAAATATTGAAATTAGTTAAAATATTAAATAAATATAATTCAATGTTAAAGTATATAGAATAGTAAACATGTATTGTGTAATTAAAATATCTTACTACCTATTTGGAATTTAAAAATGTAGGTAAATCTACTGTAATTTAAATATAACAATTACTTTTAATAAATTCTATACATCACTTTTATTGATTCTGAATGCACAATACGTTTTTTTCTCTAAGTGCGGATTCATTTTTAAATTCAGACTTTATACAAATTATTTTTTTTTTTTTCAAAAGAAATTTGATTGTGTCAACAAGCAGAAAAATTCTATTACTTGCAGGATTCTTTTGTTTGATAAGTTATGTGAAACATTATTGCATCTAAGCTGATCTATTGTATCAATACAGTGTTTGAAGGGAAAAAATAGGGAACTTATAAAGTTGGCCCACAACAATACAACGCATTGTGCCATGTCAAATGTGACATTCCATACACAGATCTCACCCACCACTGTGCCCTATTTATTGCTGCTCTGTATAAGAGTGTCACTACCCATCATCTTGTTATTCCAGTACTCCAAAATCTGTTGTCATTGGGGTGAGAGGCTGTATATAGAGGCCTCGGTATTTCGCCCACCTTTTCCACATTTTGGGGTGCTTCTGTGGGCATCCTCTGGCTTTCAATATGGGAAGCTCCAGTCCCATACAAAAGTCAACCCTGTTTTCCAAGCTCCTATCGTGGGAGGGGACGGGGGAGATACCAATTTCATTCCAACCCCTAAAACCAGACAGTGTGGATAATGGGGTAAAAGAACATTTTGCCACAGGGGTGTCTCTCCTTTCAGTGAACCCCACCATTCCAGTTGGTACAGTGATCATTTCCAAACCCCAATCATCACCCTTGTAGCCAGCTACTGTGGTCAAAGCTCCCGTGTCTTATAGAAGTAGGAATGGGGAGACGTGTCCCCCATCAACAGTGTTCCAATGTGTACGCCAGGTCTCATCTGTATCCATACCGCCACTCATTCAGTACTAAGAAATGGGAGGCTGCATGATAGGAGTGGATGTCTGGGGTTGCTATACCTTCACAATACGTGGACTGAAAGAATGTTCTTAGACACCTTCGGCACCGGAGGAATCGACTTAACATTGCATATACCTGTCAGAACCACAACCACAACTTCATCTCAGCCTGCATTTGTGATCAAATAGGCAGAAAGTTCTTCTACAGTGATTCAGGTTGGGAGGCCAACAGGAACACTCCCAGGTATTTAAAACCACCTGTGGCTATCTTCATATCTTTGGAACATGTGTCCATTTCACTAGTGCCCCGTAGTGGCCAGAGGATTGATTTATGGTTATTCATGTACAGCCCTGAAGTCACGCAGAATATTAGCATTATTCGAAGTAGCCTCGGTCCTGTCCTATCGACAGGGTTGGTGAGGGAGAAGAGGACATACCCTGCGTATAATGCTATTTGCTCTGAAATCTCTCTACACCACTCAAAGCCTCAGATCTGTGCGTCAATTCTAACCCAAGATTCCATGGGTTCCATGGCCATCACAAATAGATAAGGCACAGGGGGCATCCCTGATGGGTGACAACTCAATGGGAAAGGCATGGGAGACTAACCAGCCACCCTAACTGAGGCAATGAGGTCTGTGTATAGCAGTTGTGTATATGAGATAAATCTGGGGACAGTATTTAAACGCTGCAGAAGTGCAAAAAGGTATATCCAGCTCAGTGAGGCAAAGACTTTATCAATATCAGGTTATAATAATGCCACCTGGCCGTCGAGGTGGTCTATCGATGCAATGGCATTGTGAATGCAATGTATATCATGGCGTGTGGCTCAATGGGGCATGAAGCCGGCCTGATCCGGATGTACTTTATCTGTCATATATGGCGGGATGCGGTTAGCAAGAGCTTCGGTCAGCAGCTTGGCTTCGATGTTCAACAATGAAATGGGGCAGTAAAATGTGTTGATCAGGATTTCGACCCAGCTTCAGAAATACGGCAATTTCCGTGTGTCTCCAATTGGGTGGGAGACTTCCCACTTCTGAAGCAGAATTGACCACCACAAAGTATTGGGTGCCTAGCTGGGGTCGGAATACTTTAAAGAATTTGCACAGGAAACCGTTTGGGCCTGGCTCTTTGCCTGAGTGTAAATCCATCAGGACAGTGCCAAGTTCCTTGATGGTAACAGGGGGCATCTAACTCTTTGCGCGCTGAAACAGACAGCGCCTTTAAAGGCAAATCATATAGGAAGCATTGTATAGTGGATTCGGATAGGGTTTCTCTGGGGGCGTATAGTTCAGCAAGAATTCTGCAAAACTGGTTGCAATTGTAGATGGGTTAGTAAGCACCTTACCATCGGCATCACGAATATTGGGTATATAATGCTGGGTTGAGTGCCTGTTGGCATAGTCGATGTAGTAATGTGCTTGATTTATCATCCCATTGGTATAGTCTGCTGCCGGAGGCAAACCAGGCCTGATTGGCTTTGTCTGGCAGTGCTGCAGCATATAGTTGTTGTATAAGGAGCAGTTGTCAATGTATATACCTTCCGTCTTCCCCTCTACTCAGCCGTTCAAGATCTTTAATCTGAGCCTCTGTCCAGATCAGCATTTCACAATGTGTCTTCCATTGAGCACTACAGAAAGAAATATCTACCCCTCTTAGAGTCGGTTTCATGGCCGCCCATAGTGTCTCTATCGATTCTACTGTCCCATGCGCTGTGTTTGAAATATTCAGCTATTGTTTGGTGCATATGTAACCAATAGTTTTGGTCTTCTAAATGCCATGTCGAAAGACACTGGTGAAAGGCAGAGCGATCTGCGTCCATCCACAGTTCAAGTACCATTGGGCAAAGATTGGATAGGCCCCTGGGCAATATCTCAGCGGTCACTATTCTATAAAAGTAGTTGGCAGGTATAAATATATCATTCAAACAGGAGAATGAGTAGTGAATGCTGGAATAGTATGTGTATCCGTGATCTGTCGGGTGTAATCTTCTCAAAGTGTCCACCCATCTCATCCAATCTATCAAGGTTTGTAAACATGATTCACTCACTACCCCAGTCTCCCAGCTGTTTCCCATCTGTCTAGGGTCAACCGTCCAGGTGTCTCCACCAGAATTGTTATCAGGTGCGCCACAAATGACCAGGCGAATGGGGGAGCATAGACGCTACCCAGGACAATTTGAAACAATAATGTACCTTCCTTTGGGATCGGACCAGAATTTAATGTATACAAAGGAGCCCCTGCGATGTATACAAATCCTCTGGTGAATCCTGAATGACAGACCTGTACAAAGTCGAAGAGGGAGAGGCAATATGTTTTGGTACCTAGAAGGTGGGTTTCTTGCAATAAATGAATATCTGCTTTGTATCGTTTGGCCTGGCCGACCATGGCACCTCTTTTTATCTTGTCTAGGAATTCCCCCTCATGTTCCAGCTAACTATCCAGAGCCCACCCCCGGGAACTACCATCATGTTAATTGACATAGGGTCTGGAATCTAGAATTAGACCTGTGCATGGCTTCGTCTGTGGGGATATCATAGGTATAAGAGAAAGATATAGCACAAACAGCAACTTGAAACATTTGAACCCCCCTCCAACTCCCCCTACCAATACCTCAAAATAGTTGAAGCATCTGTCATGGCTGAGATATGGTTCCTACCCCAATGGGGGCCAGATTCATAACCTCACCAATGGATCCCAAATGAACTGCCCCTAAGATTAAATTAGTCTCTTGAGTATAAAGATGTTCCTTGGGTGAGGGGCTTAGCCCACGTAGTTTGTCGCCATTGGCTTGCATTGAATGACTTACATGGCCCTCAGTCATTACACTGTGAGGTTGGTGATTCACATCAGATCTCAACAGCCCTCGAGTGGGACTCACTGCAGGTCTTGGATCGGCACCGTGACCACGATCTGTGATTTTGTTTTCCTTTGGATTTATTGAACTTACGTGCAGAGTCTCCAGGTGATGAGTCTGAGTTGTGTCATGGTGGGGTATGTGGCTTCACACTTACTGTTTCATCAGTCCAGGCAAACACCTCCTCTGTTGTTTCGAAAAAGAGTGAGTGCAATTGATAGGAGATCTGCAGGCAAGCTGGAAACAGTAGGGCGTATGGGATTTTCAGGTCTTCCAAGTGAAGGACTGTCGACGTTGTTGCAAAAGTTTATTATTATCTGGAAAGATTAATATGCATTGTGAGGCAAAGATGATCGGGTTCCTCAATCTGGCGTGTCACAGGATGGCATCCCTGTTGTGGAAGTTCAGGATCCTGCCGATTATAGGTCACAGGCTGGTGCCCGGAGGGGTTCTCTGAAGTAAGGCCTGGTGAGCATGCTCTATAACAAAGCATTGGGATACAGAATTGGGTGGGAGCCAGTCATGTGGTGAGGAATTAACCCATATAATTTCCTTTGAAACCTCCAGAAAGCCCACAAATCGGAGGTTATTTCTGCCGGCCCTTCCCTCTGCATCCTCCACCTTTGTCGCAAGGCCTTTCGTAAGGGACTCAAGAGAGGATACTTTATTCTGTAGGGAGGTGACCGTGTACTCGATGCTTCATATTCTCGTTTCAACCTCTGTTATTCTATCGACAGATTTGCGTAGGTCTTGGTGGATCAGCATAACATCCGAACCCCACGGCACAAATCTTAGCCTCTAAGGTATCTCACGACTGGGTGATGGCAGTTATTAATGAAGCGTTGTCCAGAATGGTGTGGGTCTGACCCTCCAGGTCCGCCTCCTGAGCCTCCACTCCTGTGTATCAGTCCATAGTGCTCTGTTTGGTGCCATGTATCTTGGGACATGTCATATTTGCTGTTGGTGAGGGGCTTTGGGACACGGCGCCACCTGACTATTTCCTGCACTGGGTATGTTCAGTCTGGCGGGTGGTAATACTCGGTGAGAGCCAACAGCCACAGCATTGCCAAAGGGGGGGCCTGCCAAGTCCTTTTGAGGATCCGTTCTGTCCTCAGAGGCCAGGGGTTGGTGATCCACTCACAAGTCGCACTGGGGCCTGGCCCAGCTGCCTCCGCAAGCGGGCATCCCCCACAACCGCAATGGGTGTCTCAATCTCAACCTTCGTTGTGCCAGTATTTATGGTTTACCTCTGACCCTGTCTTCTTGGGCAATAGGAACTGGCCTTGTTGCCTGGTGCAGTTTGGATTGGGCTCCCACTCCACACCCTGCCTCAATCTCCCGATACTTTTACCCAAGCAGCCACCCATGTCCACCGGGAGCAGCCCTTGGGCTTTCTGCTGTGCTCCACTTCTGATAGGTCTCAGGGGTTGGTGAGACACTTTGTGTGTGCCCTCTCTCTGCCATCTCAATTGGCATGCAGCTGTCTCATAGCTTGATGTGCCGTCACCCTTAGCTTGAAAGTGACTGTGAGCAATCGAGCCCTCTACGCCTCTCCCAGTGGATGGCACCACCAGCTTGGTGTGGCCCGCTCCTGCACCCGGCACAACAACTCAGGCTGTAGCGATCAGTCATTCGCCTGGGCAGGTCTGTGCCGGGTTGTATCTGCTCCTCCTGGCAGGCTGTAGTCCGCTGAGGCAGCCAGCGATATTTGGGCGGGGAGAGAAGGGGCAATCCAGCCTCAGCCTGAGCCTCTGATCGCCTGCATGACCTCTGTAGCGACTCTACCACCAGGCCACACCAGTTTGAGGTCAGCCATTACCACACACTGACACAAGTGTCTGTTGATTATATAGTTCCTCTGTGGGGGCAGGGGAGTAGATTTTGGGCCGATATGACAGGATATTAAAAAGATATATTATTGGACCTTGACATGCCCGCCTAAAGCTCGTTCGCCATGTTGGACCACTAGGCCACGGCCCTACATATTATTTTAATTTATTATATTTCAATTAATTAAAGATATTTCAAAATTAAGTTAATGGTGCTGTAGCCTTTTGGTTTTGTTCAACATTTAATATGTTATGTATGAATTTACATTTTTTAATAGAAAAATGTTTGTGATATTATTTTCAAGCTAGATCATTTTTTTATTTCTGAATACTGCAATTAGGTTGGAGCATTATTTGTCATTTACAAACTTATTGGAATGAGTTTATCTATACCAAAATAGTCCATCCCTAGATGGATAATATCTTGAATCAATTATTTTCCCAGGAAAGCTAAAAAGAATTTTGCTTGTGTACCAGCTTCTCATATTACTAGAGATAAAGTTTCAAGTGCTGCATTGTTAAGAGCCATTACTATTACAGACTACTAAAAATTCATCTGTTCACACTTTCATAAGATACTACTGTCTTGACTCAGACTCCTTTACTAATGCCCAAGTAGGTGAGACTTCTTTGAGGAGCCTCTTTAAGTAGTGCAAAATGTTTTATTTTTTCCAACACCCATTCATGGCATGGACTTGATATTCTTTTAACTGCTTATGACTATCAATGAAGATCTCCCAACGAGAAAGAAAAGTGACTTACATTTAACCCTATTCTTCCTTCAAGGAGATGTCATTTTAAGAAAATATAAGAAAATCTTTGTAGGGATGTTTTAAATCTAGCATCTTTTGGTGTCATTTTCCCTGTCTTTTTTCTTCTGACCCCGTTTTGTGACTGTGTGCGGCATTTCATTTTTTTTTGCTAGTTTGTGGTCTTTGGGCACTTTACCACTGCAGACCAGTGTGAAAGGTAAGTGCTCCTTGTGTAAAGTGTACTGGTGATTGTTTTATCCATTAGTGGCATATCTGATATATTAGTAAGTCCCTAGTAAAGTGCACCAGGTGTGCCTAGAGCCTGCAAATCAAATCTTACTTGTGAGCCTGCAGCACTGATTGTGCCACACATATGTAGCCCTACTAACATGTCTCAGACCACTGCAGTGTTTCTGTGTGCAGATTTAAACTGCCATTTCAACATGGCAAGTGCACCCACTTGCCAGGCCCAAACCTTCCCTTTTACTACATATAAGTCACCCGTAAGGCAGTGGAGGCTCCTCCGCTAATGCAGAGGAGTGTCGCCCCACTGAAAAATTCATAACAGAAAAAAAAATGATAATAACTTAACAGCGGCCCCACTTGATGGATCATCCCAAAACTTTCCAGGAAGGAGGTGAGGTGGATGAGACTTTTTTTGAAATAAAAAACCCAGAGATTTCAGGGACATTATGGTTAGGCTAACATTGCACTCGTACAAAACCAGAAATCCAGCCGTTATAGTTAGCTGAGCTAACTATAACTCTCTCCCCTGCAATGCTCTGCTGATGACTTTACATATTATATCACTCATGAAATGGTCAGTGACATCACATATGACATCACATATGACATCATCCAGTGACTGAGTGTTTCTAAAAAGTTTAAGAATGTTATATATATATTGAAGAATGAGTAGGTGTATGAGTGTCTGAATGGATGATTTAGTGGGTGCATGACTGACTGTATAAGTGAGTGCACGGGTGAATGACTAATCAGTGTGAATATCTGTATCAGTCTGTCAGTTGGTATGTAAGTGGCTGCATGGGTTGGTTGATAGCTACATGAGTGTCTATATGGGTTAATGATTGGTTGTCTGAGTACCTGTATGGGTGCCTGACTGTGGGGGTGAGTAGGGGGGGTGTGACTCCTTGCATGGATGTGTGAGTGGGTGATTCACTGTGTCTATGGGTTCATGAGTGCATCTGCAAGGGCTGTATGGGTTAGTGTGTGTGTGTGCATATGGCTATGTTGGTGAGTAAATAGATATCTCAGTGGTATATGTGTAAGTAACAACATATGTGAAAGGTAGTATTTATGAGTGTTGCAGTATATAAGTGACTTAATGTGAGAGTGAGTGATTGTGAGAGTGGTTGTATGGTTGAGTGTGTGCCTGTGTCAGTGATTGTAGAAGAGAGTAAGTATGTGTTATTATCCGTTTGAATAAGTGAAGTGGTGTGTGTATATAACTGTACAGGTGAGTAAATGGCAGTGTGATTAATCCTTTGCATGACTGGCTAGGTGTGTGAGTAACTCTAAGGGTGAGTGTGAGTATGTGAGTGTCTGTATGGGTGTATGAGTGTATATATCAGTGGCTGTATTGATGAGTGACTGCGTATATGAGTGACTGTATGGGTTAGTGAGTGGATGTGTGTGTTGAACTATGAATCAGTGAGCAGGTGTGTACTAACTGGTATTGGTGTGTCTATGATTTTTGTGGATGATAGTCTGTATTTTAGAGTGGGTGTATGAAAGGTTATATTAAGGTGTGAGGAGGTGTATCAGATATTAATTAGATGATGTCATCAGTGGTGTCATCAGTGATGTCATTTGAGATGTCATCAGTGATGTCATCAGTGATGTCACTGACCATGTCATGAGTGATGTAATATGTGACATCATCAGCAGGACATTACGGGGGCACAAGTTACAGTTAGCTGAACTAACTATAACGGCTGAATTATTCTGGTTTTGTACGAATGAAATGTCAGCCCCTGTTTTTTTCAGTGAATTTCTAAGGATTTTTAAATGCTAATTCCTAACTATAACGTCCCTGAAACCTCTGTTTTTTTCAGTAAAAGTCAAAGTTTTTTTTTCTAATGCTAACTATAACGTCCCTGAAACCTGTGTTTTTTTCAGTGAATTTCTAAGGTTTTTTAAATGCTAATTTCTAACTATGCCTACAATGGTAGGACATGTACAGAAAGAGGAAGAAAGGCACAGAAAGAAGCAAGAGAAGTGCAGAAAGAGGCAAGAGAGGTGAGGAAAGGTGCAGAAAGAAGCAAGAAAAATGCAGAAAGAGGCAACAGAATTCCAGAAAGAGGAAGAAAGGTGCAGAAAAAATCAACAGAGGTACAAAAGGAGGCCTACTTTAACTGTACCTTCCAAAGACTAATACAAAGTAGCTTAATCACTAATTCTTCTCCCTAGATGTATTAAACCTCACTTTTCTCTTGAAGGTTCAGTATTCATCGACTGCTCAGAATGTTAGGCCTACCAAATGTAAAACAGCGATCGTAACCATATCACTGTTGTAAGTCTGACAAAGTTTGTGAAGATGTGCATGCGTGTGTCACTGCTTTTACCTGGTGACAAGTTACATAAAAATAAACATACAAATGCTTGAATACTTAAATTTGTGTACAAAAATGTGTATGTAGAAGAGGAAGAGCGGTGCAGAAAGAGGAAAAAGGGATACAGAAAGAAGCAAGAGAGGTACAGAAAGAAGGAATAGGGGTGCAGAAAGATGCTAGATGGGTGCAGAAAGAGGCAATAGAAGTGCCTAAATAAGCAACAGAGGTGCAGAAGGAGGCAACAAAACCGTAGAAAGAGGCAAGAGAGTTGCAGAAACAGGCAAGGGAGGTACAGAAGAAGGGGACAGGGGTACAGCAAGATGTAAGCGAGGTACAGACATAGGAAAGAGGTATGCAGAAAGAGCCAAGAGGGGTGCAGAAAGAATTAAGACATACATAAAGAAGCAACAGAGGCATGAGTGGTGCAGAAAGAGGCAAGAAAAATACTTTAAGAAGCAAAGGAGGCACATTAAGAGGCAATAGAACTGCCAAAAAGACAAGAGACGTGCAGAAACAGGCAAGAAAAGTGCACAAAGAAGGAAGAAGGGTGCAGAAAGTGGTAAATGGGGTGCACAAAGAAGTAAGAGAGGTGCAGAAAAAGAACAAAAGAAGTACAGAAAGAAAGAACAGAGATGCAGAAAGGAAAGAGGGGTGCAAAAAGATGTAAGATGGGTACAGAAAGAGACAAGACAGTTTCATACATTTGCAACAGAGGTGCAGAAAGAAGCAAGTGGAGTGCAGAAAGAACCAACAGAGGTGCAGAAAGAGGCGAGAGTGGTATAGAAAGAGGCAAGAAAAGGTAGAAAGAAGCAAAGGTGGTTCAGAAAGAGGCAAGAGAGCTGCGTTAAAAGTCTAGAAACATGCAGAAAGAGGCAAGAGAGGTGCAGAAAGAGGGAAGAAGTGTGCACAAAGAGGCAAAAGGGGTGCAGGAAGAAGCAAGATAGGTGCAGAAAGAAGCAAGAGAGGTGCAGAAAGAAGCAACAGAGATGCAGAAAGGGGAAGTGGGGTAGAGAAAGAGGCGAGAGAAGTGCAGAAAGAAGCAACAGAGGTGCAGAAAGAGGCAAGGGAAGTGCAGAAAAAGGTAGAAAGGTACAGAAAGAAGTATGAAAAGTGCAGAAAATGCCAAGAGAGGCACCAAAAGAAGCAAGAGTGGTTTGCACACCATTAGTACTAATTTAACACCCATATTGAGCAATATGTAACAGGTGACCATTCTATGTTTGCAAAGGGCCTTCCACCACGCTGTAACACTTTTTGCTGCATGTTTGGTAATGTTTGATCCGTTTGAGCAGAAAACAAGCTTTTTTTGCTCAAATCTGCAGATTATGCAGCAGATGATGGATGTATGTATGTGTCTTGTAAATATATGTGTCTTGTAAAGCGCACTGCTGGCCTGAGGCATTGTGGCGCTGTAGACCGCTGGGGAACCCCTCCTGGCTATCTCCAAGGTGAAACCAGGCATCCCCGGCGAATGTGGGGGGTCGTTGTAGAGATGAGGCAAGCTAATGCCCAGAGTTGCCGAGTGTGATCCCTGGTTAGAATAGGCACCGAGGCGAGAATTATCGAGTCCGCTGACCCTGGTCCACGACCCTGCCGCGTCGGGAATTGAACCCTGGTCACAGGCCGTTCTCTGCTCCCGGGTCTGCCGCCTCTAACCAGTGAGCCACACCACTCCACTTTTGTGGATTGTGTGGCAAATGCGGAAAAAGTATAATTGTGCAAAAGTTGTTGCAGCCAAACAGTCCCATAATTCCAGTGGCCCTGCTCATACCTCTGACTAGGTCCAGAAGTGCTCCTTTGTGGTTCCTTCTCTTTTTTTGCCTTATTGAATTTATAGTTTATCTTTGTTAGAAATGAGGAAGACTAAACGGAGGTTACCACTCCACAACACAGACTACCATAACACATAATTAGTCTCCATAACACATAATCCCACTCTACATAATTCATATACACTAAATACCACATCCTTTTTATCTACATAATTTCACTGCACAACATACCACAGAATTTCTCCACACACAAGGTACAGCCACTCCACTTGGAAAAACATCAGTAAAAAAACGATTACATTTGCAACGCCAATAGCTTTAACTCTCGCAAACCCTAGACCTATTATAAGTAGTAGTCACATTTGCAGAGTGGTGGAGAAGGGGGCTGGGCCTCTGTCCAGTGCTCAGGAATTCCAATGTGTAGGACTTACACGAGGTACCAGGTGTTTTTTTTTGGCCCCTAAAGTTCCTCAGGTGTAAAGTGGACTGCATCCCCCAACAAGTAGCATGCCAGGAGGTGTGTTTGCAGAGTGGTGGAGAAAGGGAGGCGTGGCCTCTGAAGATGTCTTAGCAATCCCACTGTGTGGGACTTACTAGAGGTAACAGGAGGGGTAGTTGAACCCCAAGGACATCCTTGGAGGCCAACTCCTCCTCCTATTACCTCCAGTAAGTCCCACACAGCGGGATTGCTAAATTCTCATAGCAGGCCACCCCCCCTTTTCCTACCACTCTAAAAATGCACCTTCTGGCATGCTCTCGGATGGGGAGTGAAGTCCCCTATGCTGCTGGGGGCCCTGACGAGTCAACGAGCAATGCACTAGGGAGATTGCATTTCCGACCATGAGACCTTTTAAATCATCTTGATGACCATCTCCTTGGTTTAATAAAGCTCTTATGCAGAGCAAAATCACATGAAATCATTTGGAAAGAACATGAAGAATTTTATTTAAGATAGAGGACAAAGAAATCTAAAAAGCAGCCTTAAAAGCCTACCATAATAACATTTATGAGGTAAAGAAACATTTATTTTCATCCAAAATTGAATCATCTGGCAACAAAATTAAGGACATGTTTTAAATTGTGAGAGACTTTTCCTCTCCTAGTGCAGTAGCTAGACCCTTCACCCCGAATTTAGAAAGGACTAACCAGCTGGCGTCATTCTTTTATGAGAAAATTCTGTCTATTAAAAACTCTTTTGTGGAGCCACGTCTGGTAGAGGAAAGGGAGACTGTCTCTTTACCCTCGAGCACTCTGGTAATGGGTCCCTCTCTCACACAGTTCCCTCCCCTTCCACTGAATACGTCTTTGAAGATTATGAAGGGCCTAAAGTCAGGATCACCTACTGACCCCTGTTCGGCTAATATATTGGCATCTGTGGCAGAGACCATTATTCCTAATGCTAATGCTGTTCTGAATTCATCACTAAGCAGCAGCCAGGGGCCTCCAAACAAGAAGAGCGCAAAAATCCTCCTGCTGCTGAAAAAGCCTTCCGCCGACTCCCCAGTAGCAACAAACTACAGACCAATCTCATTCCTTTTTCTCAAAAACCTTAGAGAAATATGTAAACTCAGTGAACACAACTACGTAGAATCTAATAACCTTCTCTACCAGAGCCAGTCTGGCTTTAGGCCTAATTTCAGCACAGAGACTGCTTTTCTGGAAATCTCGGAGTCCATAAAGGAGAAATTAGATAAAGGAGATAAAGCGGTGCTAATCCTTCTAGACCTATCTGCAGCTTTTTGCACCGTGCCCCATGACCGACTCCTGCATAGACAGAAGGAATGCGGCCTTGGAGTCACGGTGTTCAAGTAGTTATCCTTTTTGGAGGATAGTCACCAAGAGGCCTGGTCACCTCCTTCTGCTGCTCCTATCCCCCCTCTGAAAGTGGGTGTTCCACAGGGCTCCATCCTGACCCAGGCACTTTTTAATCTCTACATGACCCTCCACCCCCCTTGGTTGAAGCATGTGATGCAAAAATAATTTCCTACACTGACGACACGCAGCTTCTGTTCACATGTGAGAAGGGCGAGGTTTTCGTTGGGGAGAACATAAAAAATTGCCTGACTAGAGGCTTTACCTGGCTTAGACAAAATCAACTAAAATGCAACCCTGAGAAATATAAAATCATCTTCTCTAGTTCTCCATCTCAGGACTAGTGGATAAAATGGCGGCCTTCAGACATGTCACCCACCTCCCCCAATCTTCGGCAAACACAGTCAAAAATGTTGGGGTAAATTTCGAAGACACTATATACATGAAAGCCCAAATACAGACTGTGGCAGGATCTTGTTTTGGCCTCCTGAGAATGCTCAGGAAATTCCTCCCCCTGCTATCTCTCTCGCACAGAAAGACAGTGGTCCAAGCCCTCATTGCCTCCAAGTTGGACTACGTTTATGTTCTGTACTTGGGCTTCCCTGAGTACCTGGTAAACAGACTTCAAGTTGTCCAAAATGCTGCAGCCAGGGTGTTTCTTATGCTTGGACCCAGAACGTGGATTTCTCCTCATTGGAAGGCCTTACACTGGCTGCATGTTCGCAACAGAATTCGCTTTGAAGCCCTAGTCCTGGCTTTTAAGGCGCGGCACTACATCAATAAGAGAGTCCTACACTATGTCCCCGATTGATTCTGATGACCAGAACCCCCGTGGAAGCCTGCGATTTTCTACCGAGCAGACTCCGCATTTACGTGTGTGACTATTTCACCACGATATTTTACCCAACCTTCCTTCTCCCTCTGACGGCGTATGCCGACCATTGTGGATAGACCGGACCCCTGTGATTGCCCTTGATATTCTCTCGCCGACAGATTGTTCATTCATATGTGTAGCACCGTCACCATGAGATTCGAGATCTTATTTTAAGAAATCGAACGCCTTCGATGGTTGCTATTACCCTCAATCCAGACCCCCACATTAGTATATAGCGCTTCGAACGTGACAGATACACTGCCCCTGCTTGTGCCCTTGTCCTGATGAAGACCCTCTAGCAAGGTTTCACCTCAGCCTGCACCATTCTGGGTCGAAACGTCGACACTTCTGCTTTTACTTCAGCCTCTTCCATGGATTATCATTTTTTGATTTTTGGAGGCATGAGTTTGTTCTAATTTATCAATTAATTGTATTTTTCATTTTGCCAATTAATCATTATTTCTGATTTATCAAGGTCATAGTGACCACTGTTCAATTACCCATTCAGTACCCTCACTATCCTAACACTACCCTTCCCATCCCATCTTTTAGGGGCATTAAATGTGATTATTTTATGGATGTATTTTATGAATAATTTTTTACGATACACGTTGTGAATAAAAACAATGCTGTTATAATTTCTTTGAATTCATTTAAGCTACTTAGTCAAGGTTTATTCGCTTTAGTATCTGGGACCACCTTGTTTGTAGCAACAATGTTCACAGTAGCATATGTGAAGAGTAAGCCAAAACTCATGTGACAGTACATGAATGTTTCAGATTGAAATATACACATATTACTTTCAAATAGTTTATTGTGCAACATCCATCACAAATCGCCATTGTGCCTTACATGTCTTGATCATTAATATGTAAATAATACATCTCTGATGTATTATTTGCACCTTTACTTTTTTAAAATTTGTTTTGGAGAAAATACATTCACCAGCGGTTTACACTGCACCGCGTTAATATAGTCTTAATGCACAGTAAAGCACTACACAAATGAAAAGTGTAACAAAATATTTTATGGTAATGTATTTTTACATATTTAAACATGATGTAACGCCTACTTTGGACTGGTGATGATGCAGATAACAGTCACCAATACAGTACTTACAACCACTAAAATGGCGGCTGCCTGACCTCGCATCTTGGACATTGTGCTTCTGACGCTACTACCAGAAGTCACAGTGCAGTGGGCAAGTGACTCCACGGTCGTTATAGCCATAGGCTAATGTTGGTGATTGGGAAAATAAAGGCCCAATGGCTGTGTCCATATACGCTGATGACTGCATACGTCGCATACATGTATGACGTAGTTTGAAAAATACATCATTTGTCTCCTGCCACTGCTGCTATCAAGACCTCCTCCACTTTAGCTGCTGTTTGCCCCCTCTGGGACCAATCATGCCAGGCCAAGCAGATGATAGGGCCCTTGCCTTCTCTGCAGAGGAGCTGGAGCTGCTGGCTCATGAGGTCCTTTCACTGTATGGACAGCTCTATGGCTCACCAGAGGAACAGGTAACTATCTTACATGCATAGGTTACTCTGTTTAACTCCATCATTTCCATTCTTACAGGCTACAATGTGCCTCAGAGTTCCAGAATGAAGGCTGATTACTGTGGCAACATTTTGTCAACCTCACATAGGACAATCATGTCAGGGATTGTTGAGCACTGTACATTGTGTACTTAACATCACCAATGGGATGTGTGATGTGTGTTAAGCCCTAGACCAGGGCTACTCATAGTATGGCCAGCGGGCCGCCAGCGGCCCGGCAAGCCTCACCTGGCGGCCCACGGACCTTGAGACATCCGTGTTTTATTTTAAAGAATGTCAGCAAACACCCCTGCAGCAGCGCGACTCAGAGACTTCAGACACTCTGCTGCTATCTGGGGGCCGGGCGATTCCCGAAATAGTCAGAGTGGGGCTGCAGGGGCGCTAAGAGGTGATCAAAGCCTCATTAACATTCGAATGGTCTTTGAAAGACCTGTGAAGTGCTCAGGTGCGGCTGTGTGTGTGTGGTGTGCCTGGAAGCTGCCTCAGCCGTCGCCGGTTTTGTATCTAGAGTGTAAGAGAAGTTTGCATTTAAATAATGCTTGGTGGACATCTCTCAGTTGTACAGAAAGTAAAATAATTTAATTTCAGTGTAAGAGTGGCTTACATGTTACTGATGCTTCAGCAAAGCAGTTTCACAGGAGGCAAAAATGATTGACACTTTTCAAAGGAAATGTGCAAGGTGCATATTGGGGATAGCGCAGACAGCAAAATAGGAAACAGAAAAGGGAACGAGGAAACACAGTGTAAGCTTCCTTGACACTCAAAACCAGCAGCACCAGTGCATACTTTCCACACGCAAAACTACACATGCTTGAACAAACAATTCAGGCGACAAGCTCACTGTTCTTCACCCATGTACGCGTTGCTAAGTTTCTTCTGCTTACTTAGTTAGTCAGTGGGATATTAAATGGCAACGATTTCTTTTCATAGGCTTCCACTATCATGTTCCCAAATTTTGGTATGTATTATCATGGGCATCAGCAGTGCGGTCTTCCTTCACCCACAAGATACTGCTGGCAGCAGAAGTGGTAAGATGAATGTCACTTACATTTTCTAGCAATATTTCAGATGTATTCCTAGTCCCAGGTAGAAAGAGGCAGACAGAGGGCGAGCGAGGGAGGGAGGTAGAGGGAGGGAGACAGGGAGGGAGGGGGAGAGAGACAGAGGAAGAGGGAGGGAGTGAAAGGGAGGGAGACAGATGGAGAGGGAGGGAGGGAAAAGGAGGGAGAGCGAGGGAGGGAGGGAAAGGGAGGGAGAGCGAGGGAGGGAGACAGAGGGAAGGAAAGGGAGGGAGAGGGAGACAGAGGGAGGGAGGGGGAGGGAGGGAGGGAGGGAAAAAGAGGGAGGGAGGGAGAGGAAGGGGGAAAGGGAGGGAAAGAGAGACAGAGGGAGGGAAAGAGAGGGAAAGAGAGGGAGAGGGAGACCAAGGGAAAGGGAGGGAGAGTGAGATAGAGGGAGGTGGGAGAGGGAAACAGAGAGGGAAGAGGGAGAGGAAGAAAGGGAGAGGGAGACAGAGAAAGGGAGAGAGACAGAGAGAGGGAGACAGAGTGAGGGAGGGGGACCTCAGAGTGAGGGAGACCTCAGAGTGAGGGAGAGGGAAGGAGAGAGAGGGAGACAGAGGGAAGGAGAGTGAAGGAAGGAGAGAGAGAGACAAAGGGAAGGAGGGAGAGGGAAAGAGAGAGAGTGAGACAGAGTGAGGGAGAGCGAAACAGAGTGAGGGAGAGGAAAACAGAGAGAGAGGGAGACAGAGAGAGGGAGACATTCAGAATGAGTGCGACAGAGGGAGAGAGGGAGTGAGAGGGAGTAAGACAGTCAGGGTGAGGGTGAGTGAGACAGAGGGAGAAAGAGAGACAGAGGGAGAGAAGGAGAGAGAGGGAGAGAGAGAGCGAGGGAGAGAGAGAGAGGGACAGGTAGAGAGAGAGGGAGGGAGACAGAGAGAGAAAGAAAAAGATGGAGAGAGAGAGACAGAGATGTGTGTCCGCCGGGTCTGGTGGCTCAGTGGACGAAGGCGTCCGCTGCAGGGACCTGTGATCAACCTCATGGTAACAGTTTTTTTTTTATCTAGCCCGCTCCCTCCCCCACTGACCCCGCCCCCACCGGTTCGGCCCTCGGACACAAAAAACACTGTAAATTTGGCCCCCGAGAGAAAGTTTGTGAGTACCCATGCCCTAGACCATGCTTGTGAGGCATGTATATATCTATGTGTACATACAAATCATGGTACCTATGATATATTTACTGATCAGATTATGCTAAATGTGAAAAAATGTATTGCCTTTACAGCATGAGCTGTGTATGCATTCTGTAAACCGCAGTTGAGGATTATGTTAGCTATGAGTACAGTCCCACATATCACTCAGCCTAGGTCAGGGATTGCCGAAGTGTTGTCTGGGAGCTAGCAATACCTCACAGACCCTTTCAGAGTGCCACACAACCTTGAGGTTATGTATTAGATGGCCGCAAGGTATACTTTATATATTGAAGTGGTGAAAATGTGAAGTTCATGTGGGATCAGTATGCTCAGCTTGCAGACAGCAAGGCTTGACAATGAATTGTGATCAGTCTGGATCATGGGCCAGGCTGGGGCAGAGTTACTATGGCAATACTGCTCAAGCACTGAGTAATATGCTTGTAGACCTGCAGACCCTTGGATGATCCCAAAATGAGTTTTCAGAAACAAGTGTAGCCCTGACTGCTTTTACATGGACTACGTTTGGAATGGTGACTGAATTAACCCCCTGACCTGATACTTCTTTCTATTGATCCACATTGGTAATGCGTGTCCTTTACTCATGACAGGCCCCTTACTCCCACAGGTCTGTATTTGCTTTTTCATAAGTAATGCTTGCACTATACAGGTCTATTTCACATGTGACACATCAACAGTACAGATAGTTGGTTACTTCATAAGAGGAGTTGATATGTGAATCGCCAGCTTTTTTACCTTCATCCAATCAAGACAGAAATACAATGGTATTTTGATGTCATCCTTGTAACAGTAAACATATGGCAAAAGATGTGTTCTGTGATGGCTGCACATACCACACAAACTCAGTCAGACATAATATGATATCCCGTTAAGTAGTCCACATGTCCACACATACCCAGAGAGGAACTCTCGGTGGCACACATGGTAGCCTTGTCAAAGTAAGAAATCTTAAGATGTAGTTTTTACTATGGTACAAGGCTCTAATGACTGTATGCATCAAGTCAATAGGTCTGGCTGTAAAGGTGTCTGTACAATAATGCACAAGTTTATCCTCTTAAAGATCGCATAGGTATTTCGTGTTTCATAGTAGCACACATCACATGTAGGATGACCTGGGCTACATGATGTTAGTGGGATGGCTTAGTCAGTGTAGGGAATCACTAGGGACGAGGATAGTCAGCAGATGACTACAAAAGTGGGTATCCATGTCTTAGTAGTGCTTAGCATGTGAGAACTGCACCTGTTGTGTTGCAACGTTTGATTTATGCTTGTGCTAGATGTGTGCAAATTCTGTGTCCACAAAACAGATATACAAAAACTTGCAGCGATAATCTGTTTGTTCCTCTCTTGTATCCATACAGGTCAACGCCCATCAGAAGCAGACCACTTGGAAGGCCATCGCCCAGAGGGTGCAAAACCTGGGGTTCTATGGCCGGTGCAGCGTCCATTGCAGAAAAAGGTGGGAGGAGCTGAGGCGCTGGGCCAGGAAGATGGAGTTGGTCCAGCTGGGAAGTCCTCCAAATGTACACGGAGTGCAAGCCAAACCCTTACCTTAATAATGGTGTGCTATACTGGTGGAGCTTGGTGGGCAGTTGAGGGCCGAACCGCAGCTACAAGGGGGTGAGTCCTGGCCAGAGTTATACATGTCACATTGCCAAATCTTTTTGTTACAGGCAACCATTACCCCATCAACATTGGGGGTGACCCATGATCAACGCACAAGAAGAGTTCTTCTTTGTGTAGGTCTAGTAGAAGGTGCATGATGATGCTTTGCCTATTGTCCTCATGACCAGGAACACAGCATAGTCCATTCCACTAACAATTTGCTGTCTTGAGCAGACACATGGCTGACTAAAGTAATTTCTCACCTCATATTCTTTGATATTCTGGGTGACAGTTGCACCCAATAGGCCACTTGCCTTTATTGTGCCAGGAGTGATGCTCCTCCCACTACTGTGTCGCAAGTGATGGTAGCACTATTACATGTGACATGACATAGAGGGCACTTTATATGCAGTAAATGGACAACACTTCTCATTGCTAAGTTAGGATTCTACAGTAATATGAGTGTGCCAACATCACTGGTGCCATCAACAATTGTGCTTACACGTTGCCCAGTGTACCTTTCCATGTTGTTTCATCAGCAATACTGTTTCAAGATTCATTCACTTTACTGGTGACATGCATCAGGGAGTGAGATGTAGAAATGTAGAGATCATATGTGAGTGTCTACACTCAGTCTTACAAGGGAATTTGTGATTTCTATACCAAATGGTGCTGTGATGTGCCATCCCATTAGGACTAAAGTAATCCCACCTCTTCATGTCATAGAAATTCACTGACACACAACAAACTTCAAAGTTTGTATTGGTTTGTAGGAATACAATTTAAGAATGGTGTTGTCACTAATACAAGCAGGATTGGGGATGTCCATAGGGCTTTATAAACTCTTAAGCTGTGTGCTTTTGGAGTATCAATCTCTCAATACTTTGGCCCTCAATTTTCCCAGGCTGCTTTTCTATGCTATATGTGATACATACCAAAACTACTTCAGTACAGCTTTCATTTGACTTTTTTGACAGTACACATATGATAAAATGTCAAGTAAAAGTGAGATCAGAGTGAAATGAGAATGTGCATGCAACATTATTTCTGCTACAGCACATGTTGCTGCTACATTGCTGACATCATGATGTTGTTTAAGGTAAATGAACATTTCCTGTAATCTGGGGCTTGTGTGAACAATGTGGAAATGTATATTAAGTAGCCATCAAATTTGGCAACATCAGTTTACTATGGCATACTACAAGGACCAAAGTATACAAGGTAAGCATGGGCGAATTTTGCGAATCTGGCGTTCGCAAACTTGCGTATTTGCGAACTGGCAATCTGCAAAATCCGCGAATTCTCGCGAATTTGTGGATTTTTTTGTTTTTATAGTGTTCGCAAGGGTTTTTGCCAGTTCGCGAGGATTTTGTACTAGTTCGCGATTGCGAACTTACTTGTCGGCACGCAACGGTCACGACTATGTTGTTTCTACGTCTGGTTCATCATCACAGGTTCACAGCACCCTCTGTTTCAACACTGCCACCCTCTGTTTCACCCATGCCACCCTCTGGTACATCAATGCCACCCTCTGGTTCATCATCATCACTGTAGATCATGGGGGGAAAAAGCAAGCACACCTGCCCTGCTTCAACTGGCATGAATTAATTTGGGGTTGATTTATTAATGTGTCACTGTTTTAAAATTCCAGTCTGGCACCTGCTTCCTTATCTGTAATTTGCTTTCTGTTGCAGTGCAATTTTTTTTTACAGGACCTTTGTGGCCTACTTGTAGCTATTCTATGATCCGGCTGTGAGGGTCAGAGCAAGGTCATACAATTGTTGCAACTAGCAACTGAACTCTGGAGAGGCCCCAGTCAGGAAGCACTACAGGGAATGGTTACTAATGATGAATTTGAACTTTTGCACCTGCTGAGTGCTTTCAGTTTAGCAAAACTCGTTTTTCTGCAGAACAGCAAATGTAATGCCCCAAACAATCTTACTTGTGAAAGTTGATTTCTAATCCAAAAGTGATCCAAAGAAAGTCAAAAGGCCTCAAATCCAAAAAAGGGCAGGCAAATGTCAACCTGAGGAGTTATTCTGATAAAAATCATCATTTTCAGAAGGTCTATGCTGCTTGCTAGTGGATTTCTTGTGCAGAATCGCAAATTTTGTAATTTTGCGAGTGCAAGATTGTTGCTGCCCGCCGCACCTACATGTTCGCAATTGCGAACTTACGCCGCACGCCGCAAAATTGTATCACCAAGAAAAAAAAATCCGCTGCGTGCAAATTTGCGGATTTTCGGTAAATTCGCGAGCGTTCGCGGATCGCGAATTTACAGAAAATCCGCAAAATCCGCGAGCGGAACGGATTTTCCGCCCATGCTTAATACAAGGTGATCAACTATCCTAGTATAGATATAAGGATGGAGTGTATACAAGTCCATTAATGATATTGTAGCTGTCTGGGGTTATGACATCACTATGTCTAACTGTTTCAATGTAATGTAGCATGCTAGTGTTGACACCTATATAGTGAACCATGATGCTGGTGTAATCTGTGCACTCTAGAAATGTTTTGCATTGACATCTGATGGTCAGGTCTGTTAACGCAGTTGCATTAAACCAGTTTTACATGTCATTTCAGATCCACCCCATGCAAGTGAAAGAGAAAGGGCTAACATCATTGGGCAGGCAGCTTGTCACACTGGTTCCAGTCGTGACAGTTTGACACAAAGGGACCCACTGACCGAGAGGTTGTGAGGAGTGCTATGGAGGACATAAGCTCGTTTTCGTCATCTTCAGTCATCCTCCAGTGGACACTCCTGAGTGGTGGTGGACCCCACAGGATTTGTTCCAACTTCATCCCCAACTCTATTGCCACCCTCCCTGTTGCTCCACAACCAGTTGGCCAGGCCTGCTTCCCTAAGAGGAGAAAGAATCATCTCCTTCATTCCAGGCACCTCGGCCCCTGGCCCTGTACCCCCTGCTGTGCAGAGTGAGACGGCTATGGACCTCTTGAGAAATATCTCTGTGGGTCAAGTACTGAATGCAATATCGAAATGCTATATTTATAATGGTAAGTACAAAAATATCGGAAAACATATCGATGTCCCAAAAATATTTGTACAAAATATTTGTATATAAATATATACAATATAAATATATCAAACACTCCGTAGGTGAGCAGTAGCAAAGTCCTTGCCACTTTCCCAGCATTCACGGTCACGGACCAAAAGAAGTTGGTGCAAATTATTTTATTCTGTGCAGTTTTGCCGCCCTCATATGTATATATATATATTCACTGAAAAAAACATAGGTTTCAAGCAGGTTATAGTTAGGAATTATCCTTTAAAAAAACCTTAGAAATCCATCGAAAAAACCATAGGTTTCAGGGGTGTTATAGTTAGCTGGACATTTCCCTCATACACAACCATTGAAATTCCTCTCTTATAGTTAGTTGTACTAACTGTAACTCTCGCGCCTGCATTCCACTGGTGATGATGTCACATATTACATCATTCATGACATGGTCAGTGACATCACTGATGACATCACTGATGACATCTCAAATGATATCACTGAGGAGGCAGAGACAATTTTACACTATGTCCTCAGACTTTGTTAAAATAAGTGACAAAAATTCTTCGTCGATATCTGTGCTGACTAATACCTTTGATCTACAGTGCGGTCAGTAGAGTATACAACTTGATACCAGTTGCGATTTAGCACTCCAGACAACATTGAATTCAGTCTCAATACTATGTCCTCAGATTTTGTTAAAGTATGTGACAAAAAAGCATTCCTCGATGTCTGTGTCAACGACTGCATTCGATCTACACTGCAGACAGAGGGGTTCACAACTTGAATTCAGCTTTGCATCTACACTACGGACAGCATTGAAGTTAGCTTTGATTTATGTAAGGCAGAGACAATTTTGTTAAATGATGCAACAAAAAACATTCCTCAATGTCTGTACTGAGTACTGCCTTCAAATGTACAATGCGATCAACAGAGTTCACTACTTGATACCAGAAGCGCATCAGCACTACAGACAACATTAAATTCATTCTCAATTTATTTACGGCAGAGACAATTCTACTGTGTCCTCAGATTTTGTTAACGTATGTGACAAAAAAGCATTTGTCGATGTTTGTGTCGACTACTGCCTTCGATGTACACTGCGTCAGCAGGGTTCACAACATGAATGCAACTTTGCATCTACACTACCGACAGTAGGGAATTCACCCTTGATTTATTTAATGCAGAGCCAATTGTACTGTATGTGTTCAGCTTTTGTTAAAATAAGGGACAAAAATAATTGGTCCATGTCTGTGCTCAGTACTGCCTTTGATCTACAGCGCGGACAGCAAAGTCAAAGTCAAAGTCAAATAATGTATATAGCGCGCTACATACCCAGAGGGTCTCAAGGCGCTAGAGGAAGGGAGGGGAATTACTTATCGAATATCCAAGTTTTAAGTTGCTTTCTGAATGCTGGGTGGTTCTGAGTGAGGCGAAGGTGAGTGGGAAGTGAGTTCCAGGTTTTAGCTACCAGGTAGGAGAAGGATCTTCCTCCCATGGTGGTTTTGTTGATGCGAGGTACGTCAGCAACGGCTTGGTTGGAGGAGCGTAGTTGACGGGAGGGGGTGTAGAAGGAAAGTCGTGTGTTGAGGCATTCAGGTCCAAGTTCGTAGAGTGCTTTGTGTGCGTGGGTTTGGAGGCAGAATGTTATCCTCTTATTGACGGGGAGCCAGTGGAGGTTTTTCAGGTGACTCGAAATGTGGTCGTTACACGGGATGTCTAGTATGAGTCTGGCTGATGCGTTCTGGATGCGTTGGAGTTTTTTCTGAAGTTTTGCGGTGTTACCGGCATATAGGGTGTTACCGTAGTCCAGGCGGCTCGTGACCAGTGCGTGGGTGACCGTTTTTCTAGTTTCGGTGGGGAGCCAGCGAAATGTTTTTTTGAGCATGCGAAGAATGTTGAAGCAAGATGATGTAACGGCATTGACTTGTCTGTTCATCGAGAGTGAGGAGTCCAGGATGACGCCCAGGTTCCGTGCATGGTCCGTCGGGATGGGTGCTCTTCCAAGGGCCTCTGGCCACCAGGAGTCATCCCAGGCGGATGGGGAGGTACCTAGGATAAGGACTTCTGTTTTGTCTGAGTTCAGTTTCAGACGGCTGTGCTTCATCCACTCGGCTACTTCTTTCATTCCTTCATGTAGGTTGGTTTTGGCGGTGTTCGGGTCTTTGGTGAGTGAGAGGATCAGTTGAGTGTCATCAGCGTAGGAGATGATGTTGAGGTTGTGTTGGCGTGCGATGGTCGCGAGGGGGCTCATGTATACGTTGAAGAGCTTTGAATCTATACTACGGACAGCATGAAATTTAGCCTTGATTTATTCAAGGTAGAGATAATTGTACTTTATGTCCTCATATTCTGTTAAAAGGATATGACAAAAATAATTTCTTGATGTTTGTGTTGACTACTGCCTTCGATCTACATTGCGAGGGCTCACGATTCAGGTGGAATGGCGATTGAACATGACGCATTCCAGTAGGCAAGAGACATTGTACCAGTGCAACCCGCCTGAACCACAAATCATCGCAGGGTGTGCACATGCTGAGTTCTTCAGGTACCACTAACTCACTGCACCACAAGTCATCTCCCCGTGGCCTTATTAAGGCAGAATTCACTAAACAAAAAACATTGCTCCTAGTGCGACCTGCCCGGACCACGCATCATCGCAGGTTACGTACACGCTCAGTACCAAAGCTACTACTAACTCAGTGCACCATAATTCATTGCCACATGACCGTATTGAGTCTGATGTCTTATTTTGAAGAAAACATATCATAGTTTTTGGAGATCTACTGCAACTTACTCCCGTAAAAGTACAACCAGTATTTATAAGAAAACTCGATTTTAAAGAATTTGCTAACAGTTCGTCCTGCTCTGACCACGCATCATCGCAGGCTCCACAGAACCTTGTTGCTTCAGGTGCCACTAACTCTGTGCACCACTTATCCTTGGTGGCTTCACACACACTAAATTACCAATACTGTGCAGCTCTATTCAACGCCACATGGCTGTGGTCTCTTGCTAACCCCTGCCGCCAACCTACACTGTGGTCATCAGAGTTCACAATTAATTAGACTGTTGATTCATTATTTGCAGAGTACAATACCAAACTAAGTGTAACATTTATCAAAACCTATACAATATCCCTTTAGTATGCTTCCTTTAAGAACTTCTTTAATATCACTTATAGATGTAGTTGAATAATAAAATTCACGCTGCAAGTGCAAAGGCACACTTAATGTCAGTCTACTCTGTGGACAGCATAGGTCGCAATTTGAACCTCACTTTTTCTTCATTGGAAACCTGAATTTCTATTTTAGAGACAAAAATGGCTACACCACTGGAAGAATCATCTGATTCTGATCATTTTTTCCTCTCAAAGTACATGCAGTCCAGTATGCAACAGTCAATACTTTGAGTGCAGCCCTTTCAGACCACGCATCATCGCAGGGTGAGCTTACGCTAAACACCAGACGTACCACTAACTCAGTACACCATAAATAATCACCACTAGGCTTTATTAAGGCAAAATTCAGTAGTCAACAAACATTATCCCCAGTGCGGCCTGCCTGGACCACGCATCATCACGGGTTATGTACAGACTCAATACCAAAGGTACTACTAACTCAGTGCACCATAATTCATCGCCACATGGCCGTATTCAGGCAGAATTCAACTGATTCTTCATTCATTATTTATAGAGTGCAGTACCAAACAAAGTATAACGTCCCTCAAACTTATCCAATATCCCTTTAGTAGCCTTCCTTTAAAAACTTATTTTATATCAGTTCTAGGTTTAGTTGAAAAACAAAATTCACGCTGCAAGTGCATAGACACACTTAATGGTAGTCTACACTGCGGACAGCACAGGTCACAACTTGAACTATAATATCTCTAAAACATACATATTTCGACAATGTATTCCATACATGTTTCATCTTTTATTTCAATCGTGATTACAGATCATGCAGTCCAGTAGGCAACACGCCGAGTACCATACGTACCACTAACTCAATGCATCATAAATAATCGCCACATGGCCTTATAAAGGCAAAATTCAGTAGCCAAAAGAAATTCTTACCAGTGTGGTCAGCCTGAACCACGCATCATCGCAGGTTCCACACAAACCGATCCTACCTTAGTGCACCACAACTCATGAACCCTTTACGATGCAATCTTCTGTGTATTATTTCACATGTAGTGCTCCTACCTTTGTACAGCAGAAGTCATAAACCGTTTATGATTGAATATCTGTGTATGATATCATGATTACTATTCTACTTGTTACCAACAGCAACGTAATAAAATGGAGTTGAGCACACGTGCCCGTATGCACTTCAACTATCTATCTGTATATTTATTATGTTTGTAAAATGCTGCTCCTGTGCCCTACCACATTATATTGTGCCATAAATAGCGTATACAACCACCTTACGTCTGACAGTAAGTGTGGGCTATTCCTCCTTTAAATTTTTTTTTAGCATATTTATATAGTGCAAAGTCAACCCAAAACTAAGTATGGGACAAAAATCCGTTCCGCTTGCGGAATTTTTGGATTTTCGGCAATTTCACGATCCGCAAATCTCGCGAAATTGCTGGAAAATCCACAAATCCACTTGCATACGGATTTGCACTAAGTATGGCCCATATGCCCGAGTTGAAGCTCAAATTCAGTAGCGTATTAATCAGCCCTAAAGATTAATGAGCAAGGTCGAGGATGTGCAAGTATCCTTTACCCCTATATCTGCTGTCGAAAATTTGCTGTAATCCAGGGAGGTCTTTGCATCCATGAGTTTCTCGAGCACCATCCCCGTGTAGTTCCCGTGACCAGGAGGCTGCTTTCTCCTCATCTGCTGCTCTGATCGGCCTCTGACCCTTTATAAACAAGAGGCATGTGAACCTAGTGGCTGGCGAAGTGACTGATTGACTAAGCTCTTCATTAATATATCTATTGATTAATTGGAGCACGAACATGATGAACATGCGGAACAAGCGGACTAGGGTTGTGTTAAAAAGGTGAGGTGAGGTTGACGGCTGCAGATAATCCCAGCAGCAGGCCCCTCATAATGCAGCTGAGGACTGACACGTCAGTAGATGAAACAGAGCTGCCCCACAATCACACGCAGCGGAGGAGTGTCAGAGTCGCTGCTGTCTCCGTTTGTTTGTAGTGTGCCACGGGTCTGCAGAAATCACAACTATTTGACAACAGCTATGAGGACGTGATAAGTAGCACCCTCCACTAGGCCTTCACCGTATAAATAGACCGAGATGAAATGAAGTGACAGGGTGCACGGCGAAAGCCACTGGTTTGCGTAGCATTTTCTCACGGTCGAACAATGACACAAAGATAATAAACATAGGCAGTGGAAAGGCAACTGGTCAGTCCTTTATGATTTACATTGCCAATGCGTACTGTGTTTGTAGATTGTTTTTGGTTTTCTATGATGGCACTCGTATGAAAACAAGCATAGTCTTAAAGCCTACGCACGCACACACACACACTTACTTACCACTGTGCCATAACAGTTACGACCTAGTTTTCTTTAAGTGTCACCGGAGACAACTCTTCTGTCCCTTTACTCAGCTGTAGTGTAGATAAAGCACTATACATTTACCCAACGAGGTAGCACTTAATGATTAGCCAGTAGACCGTAGGAAACAGTCTATTTGTGTAAATCCACAAGTTCGCGATTTTTTACGCGAACTTGCAGATTTTTTTGCAATATTGCGCGAATTTGCGAACCGCAAATCCGCAAAATTCCTGCATATTTACTCAAAACTATATCAGCAATTTACATGAGCACAGTATTTACAGTACATTTTCAGGCACGCGTAGATTACATCATTACTCTACATTAACAGGATGTGAACGCAACTCTGAGCCTCAAACACTGATTTCCAGCACCAAGTTCGACAGTATACCTGAATGATCACATACGTATATATATTATCTGCCTTTCATGTGCCAAAAACTGCAACCTATACCTTTCACAGCTATGTATCACTACAGCTACAACACTCCACTGAATGTACAACAAACATTCATATTCACTGAAATACTTCATGTCCACCATCTTTTATGTGTGCAACTATGGATGAATATAGGGTTAGTGATACCCCGTACCTTCCATGTTAGTCAAATTGTGGGACTTTACAGACATAATGACATACTTGCGTGTAAGACCCGGGTGACAGCAGCACTACAACACAGACACCCAAATCAGTAGTTTTTTTCATATAGCTCATGACAGAACCACGCCCATAGCTCTGGAGTCATCGTTCACAACCTCGCGCAGCACTGGCATACGTCAAGCCAGCCCACTCCTCTTACGCTACCAGGAAAACACAACAACGGTACGTACATGTCCCAGATTTCCATTGTAGTGATTTCTTAGTTCCAGGTCTAGTTGTCACAACGGCACACACACAATCCCTCATGGCTGGTATACACCCACACCACACCCATCCAGCACATATGTCACTACACACGTGACCCTACCAATAAAAAAGACGGGGCGCACGTGCTCTACGCCATTTTAGAGTTGCTCCCATCGCAAGCGCTATGATTGCCCTTCCTAGTGGTTCGGACGCCTCATGTAGGTTCGAACTACCGAACAATGGGCCCACTACCATGTGCGTGGCCTCTTTGGTCACTGAGTTAGTGGTACCGCAAGGACTGACCGGGTGAGGAACCTGCGATGAAGATGGGTGCACAAATATGTCCTTAGCCATAGCAATATCAAGACTCAGCACCATATGTGAAACTTCTTGGTGGCAGAGCAGGACTGCATGATGTAGAAGGTGCCCTGTCCATGAAAAGGTAAGCAGTCAGGCCAGGATGCGCAGCAGAGGGAGTAGATAGGGTGCAGCAGACTGGATACAAATAGCAACACAGCGATTTAGGCGTACGCAGTCGTATATACCGTATCTTATTGCATTTTTTTTTAAATAGCAGGAAAGTTTTTATAATCGGTCAAATGTCCGTCGCTTGTGATGATCGAAACCACGTGTATCACTGCGCACCACTTGCTTTCACAACTGGATAAAAAACATTACTACTATACTAATTGTACAAAAATCGAAGCCTATTAAACAAGTTGGAACTGTACAAATAGTTGTTTTTTAAATGCAGGAGGGAAGGTGTGTGAAAGGGTGATGTAATTCTACTGCAGATTAAGATAGTAACAATTACCAATCATAACATCTTTCTTTTACTATCTTTTAGATGTAGAGCTTCAGCGTGCATTATGTCCCATCACGTGGTGGGAAACACCAGTGACAGAAAGGTGAGCTGGGAATATTCTTTTCAGTCACTCGCTCACTTCCTCTCTCCTTTGATAAAGAAATGACGCACAATGTTAACTTCCTTTTTGTCTTACAGGTTGTGTTTCACAAATTGGCGTCCCTCCCCCAACACCTCAAAAGTTCAACGTTTTAGGATTCTGAAATGATGCATGGCCATCGTAACAGCGTCTGAGAAGGCTGCCTCGACATGTGGTGGACCGTCTTTGAATCACGCCAATGGCACAAGGTGAGCAAAGAAGCTTGTTTCCGAAGCAACGACAAGTCACCTGTGGGCGGAGAGAGTGGGTAGTGTGCAGCAGCTTGACTGGATGGGTTGCAACAGTCTGAGGGGCAAATTTACAAGCCCCTTTCTCTACTTTCGCGTCACTTTTAACATGGGAAAAGTGACGCAAAAGTGGCGCAAGGAGCTTATAAATCTGCCCCTGAGTGTGCAAGAAAAGCCACCTACCTCTGTGCAATGTAAGTTGATGTAATACAGTATCCTAAGTGTGGAAAGACATAAAGCAGAAATATACTTGTGCAGTTGTATGTACTCTGCTACTACTAACTTTAAACTATCTTTCAGATCACTAAACTTGAGGGTGCACTATGAACAGGCATGTGCTTGGACGCACAATGGAGGCAAAAAGGTGAGCTACGAAGGTTTTCTCCAGTATTAACACTACCTCTCCTTGTTCATCTATCACTTTCTCTCTCTCACAATTTTAATGTTGTTTTTTTTTCTCTTTCTCTCTCTCACATTGTTTTTCTTTCTCTTTTAAAGTTATGGACGCTGTTGTCCTCTCTGCCAAGAAAAAAATCAAGGCTGAATTTAATACAGTCTGCAGTGTAGAACCAAAGCAAAACTCAAGTTGTGGACTCTGTTAGCCACAGTGTTTACACAAGGTAATCAGAGCAGCCTAGATACACAATGCCTCCAATTAAATACGTTCGAATTAAAGAATATTGTCCTGCATAATGACGTGATCTCTCACCTAATTCTGTCTCATCTCTGAATCATTTTAAAGACCTGTTGGTCCATACTGTAAATCTGACGCAGTAGGCACTTCCGTACAGACACCTCTTCAATGCGGGCCTATAAGACAGGTGGAATGTATCAAGCACACTGCGGACAAGCAAATTAACTAATAATGCCAAGTGTTACCTTAATTTGTGATCTTTAACCTCATTCAGTCACATCGATCTAATTTTAAACACTTATTTTCCTTTTTGTATTGCAGGTTACCTACCCTCCTTCCATTGGAGTCCATCTCACATTTAGTTTATTATATTGTTATGTTAAAGTTAAGTTTCTAGTTATTTATTATATTGTTATCTTAAAGTTACGTTTCTAGTTATTTATTGTTGTTTTAATAAAAGTTAATAAAAAAAGTATGTAAGTCTTTTTTTTCTGACAACATTTCACTATTTTTCAGTGTAACAATCATATGGTTAGAAAACATTAAACATTTAAAAATAGAAATGATGTTTATAACTAGAAGTATAATACTGAGGCTAACTCTTTACAGCTCTTTATCAGACTCTGTAGTTGACATTAACGGTTCCTATGGATAATTTTAAAAACTCCAGCACAGTAACTGTTTCGATTAGCAACATTGTGTGGTGAACTTGTAACCTGTGTGCTCATTTAAGTGTTCCATGAACTGTTACTGTGGTAACAGGCGGTAAACAGTTTGGGGGTAGGGTTGAAAGGTACTGGCTGCTCAGAAACCGTTATATTTACCCAGGATCCTCTACATGACATAGAGAAAAGCAAACTAAGAGGAGAACACTGGGTAGCAGATTTACAAGCCCCTTGAGCCACTTTCTCATCACTTTTCCCATTTTAAAAGTGATGCAATAGTGGCGCAAGGGACTTGTAAATCTGTCCCTATGTACATTACGAGCAAAAGAAGTACACAACTCTTTGAATTCTTTATAGATCATATTTAGACAGTGTTGCTTCACGATTCACTATTCACTAAATACTTCGTGCCTATTTAAATGGGAGACGGGTTTGTCCACATTACAAAACTTAGGGGCATATTTACAAGGACGGCGTTAACGCTTTAACGGCAGCAGACTACAGCTAAAACGGCGATAATGGACTTCAAAATCATTTGTTTTCTTACCGGAAGATTCTTTCAACATTGCTGTTTGCTATGCAAGAGTGAAAGCTGAGGCTCTCGCCCTGCCATAGCAAAGTTGGGGGCATATTATCAAAGACAGCGTTAACATGTTCTGGTGTAAACCTGGGCTTCTATTGGAATTCTCACGAATTCTCAAAAACCTATTATTAAGCCATTATGGCTGCTTTAACAACACTTTCCTAATACTAAAGCGGCAAAAATGTTAACGCTGTCCTTGTAAATATACCCCGAATATCGCGAGAAATAAAGCGATAATTTATGTTCGCAAGTGAAAAGCTTATTAATATAAGACTGTGGACTCAACATATCAATCCACCTCACATATATAGTCTACTTCAGAACAGATGTTAGGATCCGACATAAACCGCAATTAGCGGGAGTTTTCCTATCGGTCCTCAAATCCAGAGACGCCTTGTAAATACAACACTGTTGTCATACCTCCCTCTTCCTTTTTATATTCTCATAGAAACACAACCTTGCCACTGAGAATGCCTACATTGCAACTCATTGGAGATACGAGGCGAGCCCTAGCAAACTGGATGCTAACATGCATTAATGCATCTTAGCGTCTCTTAGTAAATAGGGTGATATAATTTTTACCGTATTTTTGGCTTTTTAATTTTTTTTAGCAAAATGCCACTTGTGTATATGCCCTCAAGCTTGCTATGACTCAGCAGGAACCTCGACTCCCGCCCTGCCATAGCAAACAGCAGTGTCCCGTGGATAGACACCCCGAGACACAGCAGGAGCCGCTCCTGGAGGGTGGTGTTCCTCAAGTCGCCACCCTTCTCAAAATATAAAAAGCCCCGAAGAGTGGTAATCCTGGGGCTTAGACGGACCTTTGAGCTCCCTCACCCATTTATTTTCTAGCACCGAGGAATGGCAGTCCCTGGGCTAAAGGGCCCCTCTGAACCCCCATCAAATATAATATTTTAGACCCCGGGACTTGGCCCTCCCAGGTAGCCTATTTTTAAACAGGCACAGGAGCCCCCGCTTCGTTTTTATTTTTATTACGGCGAATCCATGCACCCAACGCACATTTCTCAGTTTAAAAAAAAAACATTTTTTCAGGCCCTAGGGGTCCTTGTGGGACCCCCCAAGCAGGTCTAGATGGTCACAATATTTCTTACCTGCCCCATTTACACGTTTTAAACACGTGTTTCACTAATTTATAGATCCTCGCTTCAACCAAGGCACAAAATGGCTGCCACTTCCTGATTTCGAATGTTGACAACCACTTCACAGCCAATCGGCATTCTGCACGTTATCGGGACAGTGCGCTTATAATCCGCACAAGATGCACGGATCCACCAAGGCCATAGAAATATATGTACTTTTAATTGTAATTTTCTCAGGAACTACTGAACAGATTTACATCATATAAGCAAAAGGCACGAGTCTGAACCAAGGACTACAACTTTGCCAAATTTGGTGTAATTCTGTTCAGCCGCTCGGGCTGTAGCCACGATGAATGGTACCTATGGAAAATTGCATGGGGAAAACACGTTTTGGGACCCCCCCTTTTTTCTCTGCCCCCGCTTCACGAATCACTCCAAGACTTATAGAATAGGAGCGGACCAGAGTGCCCCACCAGTTTTGAAAATTCCACGAAGAATCGTCAACCGGCGCCAAAGTTATTCCAAATAGAATTTTGCGGATTTCCTATGGAAAATAGGTCCTAACTATAACTACCTTCTGGCGACTGCCAGTAGGTAACATATATATATATATCTATATATATATATATATATATATACATATATATTTTTCCACAAAAGAGGCGGCACTCCTGTATGATTTTTAAGCTTTTTAATTCATCGTTTCACCCCACCAACGTGTTTCAGCCACTCTAGGCTTTTCTCACGGTCGGTAAGTCCTTCATTGATTTCTACATATATACCTTCCCATGTCTGCCTTTAAGTGGCATTATGGGATACGTAGTTTTTTATCAATATTTCACATTTAATACATATAACAGAAAGACAGTGGTGCTTAATGTCATTATTATACATTATAGCCCTTTGGCTTGCTTTTTTATTCGCCATAGGGTGTTACTTTGAAGGTTTAATTTAAGGCAACGTTTTCGGGTAAAGTACCTCCAACCTTCCCTTACTACTTGTTTCCAGTCAGTGGATTTTTTTCAGTGTCCTTGGGTTTAGTACCTATTACATACAGTTTAGGATGATTTTTTCTTCTTCTTGCAGCAGTTGTACTTACGCAGTTCTTAATCTAAATGTACATAAAGTTCTTCGTCGTTATTTATGCCTCTTGGGCTCTTTGTCCGGAGTCTTATGATAAGACGCGATTCCATTTGGCCTAGTTTTCTTACACGACCTCCCTCTCGATCCATTGGAGGCAACATCTTGATCCCAAAGAAACTCATTGATTGCCAGTCACCTTTTTGGCACGTACTCAAATGCTTCGCAGTCGCATATGTCATGTTCACATTTTTGACTGCACGTAAAATTGGCCAAAGTAAAATGAAGATTGTGGAACCAAATGGCAAAATCATGCAAATTGATCAATTTATTACATGGACCTCAAAGTTCGTGATCTATATGATAGAATGCAAATGCGGCATGAAATATATAGGAAGCACAACCTGTATGCTAAAAAAAAGAATTTTGGAGTACATACGTGCAGTAAAAAATGCAAACATGACATATGCGACTGCGAAGCATTTGAGTACGTGCTAAAAAGGTGAGTGGAGATCAATGAGTTTCTTTGGGATCAAGATGTTGCCTCCAATGGATCGAGGGGGAGATCGTGTAAGAAAACTATGCTAAATGGAATTGCGTCTTATCATAAGACTCCGGACAAAGAGCCCAAGAGGCATAAATAACGACAAAGAACTTTATGTACATTTAGATTAAGAACTGCGTAAGTACAACTGCTGCAAGAAGAAGAAAAAATCATCCTAAACTGTATGTAATGGGTACTAAACCCAAGGACACTGAAAACAAATCCACTGACTGGAAACAAGTAGTAAGGGACGGTTGGAGGTACTTTTCCCGAAAGCATTGCCTTAAATTAAACCTTCAAAGTAGCACCCTATGGCGAATAACAAAGCAAGCCAAAGGGCTATAATGTATAATAATGACATTAAGCGCCCCTGTCTTTCTGTTATATGTATTAAATGTGAAATATTGGTAAAAAACTACGTATCCCATAATGCCAGTTAAAGGCAGACATGGGAAGGTATATATGTAGAAATCAATGAAGGACTTACCGACCGTGAAAAAAGCCTAGAGTGGCTGAAACGCGTTGGTGGAGTGAAACGCTAAATTAAAAAGCTTAAAAACCATCCAGGAGTGCCGCCTCTTTCGTGGAAATTTTTTTTTTTTTTTTGAAAACCTTTATTTATCTCAGACATAGTACACAGCGTCAGCCTACAACCATTGCTGGCCGGCCGCTATGACAATATACAATCTTCCGGAGCTCCTTGCTTGCAACAGTTGGCAAAAAAATTGGCAGCACTACAATAAACTGACAAGGGAACACCGGAGGAGGATACAGAGGGTTTCGTTTTATAATTTTGACGAATCGTCCTAGAGTCAGACAGGGTAGCGGAGTGGGCGAACTACTTAGCAGGATAACCACAAGTGAACATCGTTATAATAATACGGAAGTGGATCATTACGAACAGGATAGCTAAGCATAAAGATACATGTCGCCCCAGTTAGCGCCCGCCCAATCAATGTAACATGTCAGAGATTGCAACCTAGCTTAACACGATAGGATAGGATATGGGAGGGATAACTACAAGCTAGCAACAAAAGGATCCGACTGCACATGGAAAGAGGCATTCATTACATCGGGAACTGCGTAATAGGATATGCGCCCTCAATTGGTAGCAGAAGAGGGAAGGAAAAGCAGGATATGCAATCATACAGTAACTATGGATAAAAATCAGTATCCTGGTCTTACAGTCAAAAAACATGTGGTAAAGACATAGGCACAAAGCGCAAGGAACTTCTCGGAAAAATAACAAACCCCTAAACCCCCACCTCCCGTCTGACCCAAGATATGAAGAAGAGAAAAGGAAGAGAACAAGAGAGAAAACAAGAAGAAAGGCCATAGAAAGAAAAAGAGAGAAAGCAAGCCCCAACCCCCCCACCCTGCACGTCGAAGAGGCTACGGCCCCCCCCCCCCCAAGAACGTGCCTGTCGCCCCGAGAACCCACAGAAGGGAAAGAGTTAGGGAGGAAGAACAGAGAAACCTGAACTATACCTCCCGGTAAGAGCGGAGGAGGACATATCAAAGAAATATAAAGCAATCAATACGCGCAACCACGATCAGCCATCCCCGAGCCCCAAGACCAATACCAAACCAGCACTCGAATTCCGGGTTCATGTAGTACAATGTCAGCAATAAGAGTTCCAGCAGGCCAAGGAAAAAGAAGCAGCCTCAACCCAGCCCTTTACGGTCCAATGTGTAAACAGAGTCCAGCTGCACGATAGCCATCCCGGACGGAGCAGGCAGACCCAACGGCCGCGGCAAGATGGAGCGATGACCGCCATGGAGTGTCCAACACAGAGCCCAGCATAAAAGAAGTGTAGCAAAAGGAATACCACGTAGCGTTAGGCCGCCAAAGAAAGTCAAGCCGAGCAATAGCGCCTGTTCCAGGGGAAGATGACTAGTTCCATCAGTGGACAACAGTGAGGTAGCCGGACGCGGCTTTTGTAGGAGAGCCCCTCGCAGCCTCGTGAGACCTTGAATAGCCGACGTCTTCCGAGTTGGCGTACGCATTGACTCGGTGGGGGTCAAATCCTGCGCCGGCGGTGCACTCGTGGGCAGCTGGATAGGCAATCCGCGGCAACCGGGCATAGGATGTGGCGCGGCGCCCAGCACTCGCGGACAGGTTTGGTCGGACCGTTGCAGACTGGGGGAAATGGCGGCCAGCCGGTCCTCCAGGTCTTTGGCAGCAGCACAGTGGGCAGCACGCAGATCACTCAGGGCTACGAGGACGTCAACAATCCGCAGGGGCGTCTCAGGAATTAAAGGTGCAGCGATTCCCTGTACGTCGGGTAAATCCTCCGTAGTCGGTGTTAGAGAAGAAATGCTACCATCCCAGGGAGCGAATCGATCTTGGAGTTGCCGCTGCACACATCGCTTACAGGCGTGCGCCATGTCCAGAAGCCGGACGCCACCGTCTCTTGCAATCAGCCGAGCACTCCGCCGGCGCTCGCAGCAACATAACCAGACGGGGGGCACTAGGGCAGTCCAGTCCATTCCTGCAACTCCCACGATAGCAGGCGATATAAACAATAAGCGGGGTCCAGCGGCAGCGTGAGGCAATCTCTCGCCAGTAGCGAATGGCGGCTTTCTAAAATGGCGTTCACCACGGAGGAAGATAGAATGTATCAAGGAAGGCCGGGATGACGATACATTGTGGCATTTTCAGTCTTGAAAGCAGCCTGAGGGACAACGCAGCAAGTTGGGCTGCCGCGGCCGGGAATCATAGGCAGCAGTCTTTCCTCAGCGGCCGGCGCCGCCCAGCTCGAGATGGCCGCCGCTGCCGTTTTCGGGGCCGGCCACAAGTGCAGGACAAAGACCTAGGCTCTGCCGCGAGGCATCAGGGAAGGGCGAGGGCGCCCCGTCACCGTCCCTGCACGGATTCCGAAGAGTGGCACACCCTCGGAACCGGATTCGTCTCCCGACTCCGAAATCACCGATGAAAGGCAGGATATCTGGGAGGATAAGGCAGGAGACGGGAGAACAGCGAGGCGGTCCGCGGAGCCGAGGAATCAGGCGGCCATCGTGGTTGCTAGCTAGGCTCCTCCTCCTTTCGTGGAAAATTAAATTAATTGGGCCAGGATCCGGCCCTTTGGCAGAGCACCCGCTGTGGAGCGCTTTTTGTGCACAGAAGATCCCTTTGTGGGAATATACATCTATATATATAAGAATAAGAAGAACATTATTGAAAGTTTTTCAATGCCGCTATAACCGTGAAAAATAGCACTGAGATTAACAGGTATTTCCTCTATGTCTGTGTAAGAAGTCAGGTGATCCACATGGGGGTGGTACACTTAGCAAATTTAAAAGCAATGGCTGACGCGGTGTTTGTTGTGTGAACAAGGGCACTTGATGCTCGAAACGCGTCAACAGGAAAGGTCGAAGGAACAATAAACATCTACTTGCCTGAGCTGCTGGTACCGTTTTCTCATTTCGTCTGCATGGAAGTAATGGGAATTTGCTTTGTTGAAGTAAAAATGGAAGCGGCTTGTCTCCGACAACGGTACCCCCTCCCTTGAAGTGGCTCCTGTCTACAACAAATGCTGTGAGAATTCCGGAGAGGAATGTTATACGGCGGCCCCCTGCAGCTGTGGAAGTGTCCATGGAAGACGAACGGTGAGTGAGGGCGACTATGTCGGAGGACCCGTTGACAGCGCATACCTGCAGTGAGTAGTATAATCGTACAGCAAGCAGGTGGGGAGTTATCATCTCACGGTCAAAGTTAGGAGAACGGCAGACGCGGACTCCATTAGACGTATCCTTTCCACACCAGACAATAATTATGTCAGCCAGCCTGGAACGTGAGCGGGAGGCTGCAGCGGAAGAACTGTTTGGCAATCTGCCGAAAGCTAGCGCCAGCACAAGTAAGGGGACTAGTGAAGAAAGCAGCATGAATCAAGAAGTCAGACAATTGTTAAAAACATTAGAGAAAAAAACAAAAAGCGAAATTACAAAGTGGCGGGGGCACAAATCCCTCACTAAATATGAGGAAGTTGGACGAGTTCCTAGGGGGCTGAGAATTTTATTAGCACCCAGCTTTGAGGAACCCAACCCCGCCATGCTGAGAGAGTGGGGGGAAAGTAATCTGCTGGCTTCAATGAACTTGGTCAAAATATTGATTAAATATGCCTTATTAGATCACCAAACCCTGTTGGAGGAAATCACTAAAATCAACGAAGAACTAGATAAAGTGGTCCACAGTGAGCAGAAGGATTTGATAACAAAAACGCGCAAGTAGATCAGCGATAGATTACGCAAACACGAAGACAATAAAAATCCGCAAGGCATATAAATTTGCCTGAGACCAAAGGGATTATGAACTGGGGCAAATTTATACTTTCTCTCAGAAATTCGAGCACGCCAAGAATCCTAAGTCTAATAGTAAGAACAAGACTGATGTACAGCAACAGCAGCAAAGCCGTAATGGAGTCATATCCGAGACCGATGGTGATACAGTGTCAATATCAAGTGCGTCAAGTTCTGAGTTCAGCAGTAATGAGGAGCAAAGCTGCAATTTGGTGCTAAATCTAGGTGAGGAAGTGGATTTTTTAGTGGAGGACCGAGACAAACGCTTTGCCCCAGAACACGAAACAACAAAACAGGAAGAGGCGAAATGCGATAAGAAGAGCAAGGAGAAAAAAGCGCAAACAACAAACCGCAGCAGAAGAAGAAAACGTGGTACAGGAAGAAGCGGTAAAAGATATCACTATTACCAACCTGTCAGATGTGATCTTAATGGCAGCAGAAGAACAGCTCCTTGCCTTAGGCCTCAATTTCTGCCCCGAAAGTACGTTCAATTACATCGGCACAAGGGTAGATATTTTCTGTTTCATTAGAAAGCTCAAACAAAAAAAGTTTTTATGATTAAAGCGGGCAACACCAACACCGATGATGCCATGAACCCACCTAGGGAACCACAAAGGGAGGAGAATTTAATTCCAGTTGTTTCAGCCTCGGATGCCAGAATGTTTTTAACTCTCTGTGATTTAGGAATAACTTCCAATACGACCCTACAAATGAATGCAACTGAATATCTCAGTACACAGAACAGCCTGGAGAGGATAGATATTTTACAAAAGGGAAAGTAAAAAATCAAAAACATTAAAAAATCGTATAATGAAATACAATATGCGAACTTAATGAAAAAAACTCAGCAAAAACCAAGAAGTAATATTCAACAAGTCTGATAAGGGAGGTAATATTGTTCTATGGCGAAAAAAAGACTACATCAGAGAAGCTATGAGACA
This sequence comes from Lissotriton vulgaris, assembly GCF_964263255.1. Taxonomy (NCBI): domain Eukaryota; kingdom Metazoa; phylum Chordata; class Amphibia; order Caudata; family Salamandridae; genus Lissotriton; species Lissotriton vulgaris. The sequence goes on along the minus strand of NC_141691.1, from coordinate 669,688,513 downwards.
ATTAGAGAATGTTGATTGCTACAAGAAATCAAATGGGACTGAATACAAAAGAGCGAAGGAAGGTTTAAAGAAACAACTAGTCAAGTGCAAGAGGGAAGGTTTGATATCATCAACTGAATTCACCTTTTGCATTCAGAGAATCCAGTTATCCAACCATGTATTTATTCACGAAAGATCACAAGATGATTTTCCCAACACCAGGTAGACCAATAATCTCAGCGATCAACAGTGTGAGTGAACATATCTCCCAATACATTGATTTTTATTTGCAGGATTTTGTTAAGGATCTTCCGAGTTACATAAAGGATACTGGTGATTTTTTAAATAAATTGAATACAGTGAGGTGGTAAGATGACTGGTGCTTGATAACATTGGACATTGAGTCACTGTACACCAGTATTAATCATAACAAAGGAATGGAAGCCATTAAACACTTCCTAGGGAAAAGATCTTGCGAATATTACAGTCATAACCAAATGTTATGCGAATTGGTAGGCTGGTGTTTAAATAACAATTTCTTTATGTTCGGAAAGGATATTTGGAGACAAATGGGAGGTGTGGCTATGGGATCCTGTTTCTCCCCCAGCTATGCGTGCTCGCATGTTGGCTGGTGGGAGGAACATGTCCTAAAGGCCACTCTGAATTTTAATCCTGTACGTCATTGGTTAAGATTTATTAATGATGTTTTTTGTGCGTGGGAAGTGGATGATACTAGGGTCCATGAATTTGTGAAGGCACTACATATCAATAGCTGCAACCTCTTTTTCACATCCAATATAAGAAAGATAAAAACTGAATTTTTGGATGTGCAGATCGAACTAAGAAACCACACGCTAGAAACAACTCTGTTCCGTAAAGCCAATTTCTGGAAACAGTATTTTACATGCCAGCAGCCGGCATCTAAGACACCTGGTTGAAAGCATCCCGTATGGAGAGCTTTTTAAGATTGAAAAGAATATGTAATTCTACTAGAGATTTTGAAAAAGGTGCCAAAGAGATGGTAGGACGTTTGAAAGCAAGATGTTACAACAAATTGACTTTGTCAAAGGCACTCACCAAAGTGCAAGAAAGACCTAGAGAATCTTTACTGATGTCCAAAATCCCCACTGAAACAGAAGCGGAAGGTATTCCCCACCTGATTACAACATTTAGAAAACAGGAAAGAAATATCAAGTCAATTATTAAAAAGAATTGGCCGATTGTGCTAACCGATGGGATTTTGGGCAGTAGATTGCCTGAAATTCCTACTATCACATACAGGAGAGCCAAATCCATGTGAAGAGAACTGGTGAAAGCTAGTCCAGAAATAGGCAGGGGCAGCACTTGGCTTAAACCTAAAGAGGGTTTCTACAAATGCTCATCTTGCCGAGCGTGCAAGTTTGGCATAAGTACAACCCAATATGGAACTCCATTTTCCAAAGGCCAGACAGCCATTAAGGGCAACTATGGCTGTAGAACTGAATTTGCTGTATATGTTCTCGCGTGCACCTGTGGCTTGCGGTATGTGGGAAGCGCCAAGCTACAGGTGCACGTCCGAATTTTGCAGCATCTCAGGGCGATCCTAAACAATGACAGTTCATATCCGGTCGCCAGGCATTTTAGAACCGTACATATTAATGACCTTGGATGCCTTTCATATTTTGTGATAGATACAAATACAAAACCAACTTAAATTACACAAACCTTTGAAATTGAGTTTAAGGGCCTGATTACGAGTCTGGCGGTCTTGTGACAACTAGACTCGCGGTGGAGCAGGAATGGCGATCTACCGTTTTGCCAATTGCGATTTTGTAAGTATTATTGCGGTGGACTGTCGACTGTGCCGTGGTGGCGATGGAGTGCTGCAACACATTATGCTGAGCAGGGACTGGCGCAGTCCCATGCAGCATATTTTGAGTTCCTTGACCTCCAGGCTGGCGTTGCAGGAACAAAGGGGGCCTACAGGGCCCCCATCTCCCTCCCCACCATGGGGATACAATCAGGGATGCACAACATGTTCCCCTCTGTCTGTATTCCCCAGTTCACTCACAGCATGGACGTCACTGCCCATGCTGTTCTGGAACTTTTTGGCATTTCCTATTGTAGTGCCTGTTTTCAAGATGTAGAGTGTCATAGAATGGAGTATCATGTGGTGTCATAGAGTGTCATAGATTGGACTAGAGTGCAGTGTTGTAAATTGGAGTAAAGAGGAGTGTCATAGAGTGAAGTGTCGTAGAGAGGAGTTAAGTGGAGTTGAGTGGTGTAGAGTGAAGTGGTGTAGAATGGTGTGGAGTAGAGTGGTGTGTGTCATGGAGGGTAGTATAGTGGAGAAGCCCAGACTGGAGTAGAGTGGTGTGTTGTAGCCTGAAGCAGAGTGTCATATATTTCAGTGTCATGGAGTGGCGTAGAGTGGAGTGGCATAGAGTGCAATAGAGTATCATATAGTATCAGAGCATAGAGCGGACCGGCCTAGAGTGGAATAGGGTGTTGTAGAGTGAAGTGGCAATGAGCAGAATGGCCTAGAGTGGAGCGGCGTAGAGTGAAGTATTGCCGTAGCATGGAGTGCTGTAGAGTGGTGGAGGGAGGATAGGTGTAGAGTGAAGTGGTGTAGAGTGGAGTGGCGTAGAGGGGTGTAGAGTTTCAAAGAATGGAGTGGCATAGACTGGAGTTGAGTGGTGTATCGTAGAGTGTTGTGGGGTTGAGTGAAGTAGTGTTTTGGAACTGGCAGGCTCGAGATGTAAACTTTGGCCTGCCCTATGCAATCGGATCCTAAAGAATCCTGTATTGCCTGGAATTTATCAATAAAAAAATCTGACAATTTCTCACACCACTCTGCCGAGACAGGTAAATCCATCTGCTCTGCACTGGGATTGAGGAAACTCTGTACAATGGCAAATATGTGATATTGGTTACTTCTGAAAATACATCTGTTTTTATTTTTTTTACTATTTTCTGTAATATTTCAACTAAAAAAAGATAAACAGAAACAGAGGGCAACAGAAGAAAAACAAAAAGTGAGGATGTTGGGGAGGACACTAGTGAGCCATGATAAGCCATGACAAACTCACGGTGTATGTTCAGATCTTTCTTTACTGCAAAAATTACTTTATGGCACAGCAGACATTATGTTCCAGTACTACACACTGGTACATAATGTATCTATCGTTCCTCAATAAGTGGAATGGTATCGCCGTACTGGGAAACAGGCACTGATGCCGGATCAGATGGAGTGGGTGATGGTCCAGCCAATGCTAAAGAGTTTGAAGGTCTTGCAGTGTCCAAAGAAGTGGCCGCTGACGATGCTCGGCCCTCACTAACCTGGTTGAGTGGATCGTCTCCAGATGCTCATGCATTTGCATCATCCAAAAGAGTACTGCAGTCATTTGCCACAGGAAATCACTTTTTTACAAAGGTTGTATGTTACCAGTTTTGCATTTACTTTTTTTCTCCAGCTTGCAAGGAGAAAAGCTACCAGACAACAGTCTCTTTAAGCATCTTCCTCCTCTTTACCTCCTTTTCCTACCATTGCATCATCTGCTCTTCCTGTTCTTCCTCCTCCTCAAGCATGACAGGATCTTTTGGTCATCCATCAGCGTGAAAAAAAGTGTCAAAGTTGGGTTTGCAGCGCAAACCTTTCCCTCTGGGAAGCGCCCCATTCCTTTACCTTTGAAGATCTCACTGGAAATGGTGAAAAGGAGGGTACATTTCCTGTTTACTATAATAGACACAGTCTTTAGCCAATGAGTTCCTGTTTAACAACCGGGAAGTACCACAGTACTATATAGATAGTATCTATGAGGTACCGCAGTACTCAAAAAATACAAAATAGAACATTATGGGCCACATGTATCAAAATAGCAGTTTGCGATTACTAAATAGCGAGTTTTACCGAATTGCGATTTTGTAATCACAAAATGCTATGTATGTAAGGAATCGCCAATGATTTCGCGATTCCTTAATATTGCCTACTAGAAATTTGGTAGGAAGAGAATCACTCTTATATCTTATCACTCCATTTGTTTCTATGGGTCTTGCGATTGGTTTTGCATTAGGTAATTCACGATTAGCTAATTGTCAATTAGCAAATGCAATTGCAAGGTTGCCCAGGAGCCTAAGTCCCCCCTGAAGCATCCCCCCCAAATAATGTGCACATATACACATGTCACTTTGAAAAATACTGTTTTGTACAGTTTTCAAAATTTGCACAGGTTACCATCGACTTGAAGTTGATGGTAATTGCATTTTCCTAAATGCACAGTTTTCATTTGGAAAATGCTTCATACATGTGCTTAGAGAATCGCAAATTGCGATTCTCCATTTGCATTTGCAATTTTAGGTAATTGCATAAAAATTGTGATTACCTATAATTATGACTGCAAAGCCTTGCATACATAATGAAAGGCTATTTTGCATTCACAAACAGGCACATTTTGCGGTTTGTACCATTTACGAATGCAAAATTGATGTGGCCCCAAATATCACAAAATGAACATACACATACTAGAAACTGTTTCAAAAGCCTTTGTTTTGTTGTTGAAGTAAACATATCCTATACACAAAAATAAGAAGACGTAAAGTGTTTTGTCATTGGTTCATAGCACCAAGTTGGCTATAAACTGAGCCCCATACTATAAAATACCAGCCAAAATTCATAGACTATAGTAACTAGTAGATAATAACACCAAATGGTGAATACACTGCCTAATAGTATTAAATACCAGCAACAGCCATAGAGATTGTGCCGGCTGTTGGAAAGCAATAGATATTTATTTTTTCTTCAAAGAAATAACAGAGAAATGGAAAAATATACCTCATCAGATCTATGTATGTATAATTCTACATAAAACAGGTGAATTTCTATATAAATCCGTATGGTAGTTCTGAAAAACAATGTATTTACTTTGTGTCAGTTTACAAAAAAATATTTTTCATTAATTAAAAAAACATAAAAATTTGATGACAAAACATATGGTTAAATCATAGTTATAGAGGAAATTGTTATTTATTCTTTAAATACAAAACCAACTTAAATTACACAAACCTTTGAAATCAAGTTAAAGTCAGAGTTATAACTTACCGTTGTAACCTGTCCCCCATCCAAAATGCCTTATAATTCACACAACTCTGTACACAGTGTTGTGAACTTGCTAGCAACACTACATTAACTATAACTCATGCTTTCTCCATGCACTGCGTATAGCCTTTCAAATTACATCACTCATAGAATGTTAAATTATTGTATATATAACAAAACTCATGACATTTGAAATTACATCATTTATGAGAACAGAGTGCATAGTAGAGAGCTGAGTTATAATATGTGGCATAGAACCAAATACAAGGTGTCCCCTCACTCCAGGTGAAAAGCATACAGTTTCAACTTGGAGTGCTTTAGAAAATGATGGCAAGCTCTCCTGGGGTCATGTATTCAGTGTAGCAGGAAACTTACTGACATTTTTTTAAATGTTCTGAGTGGGGCTGCGGCACTCCCTGCAGCCCCCCACAAAATGCAAAAAAATCTTGGTGGTGCCCCTACCGCTTCTATGGGCACCGCCAGGATCTAAAAGTATAAAGCAAAGTCAGTGGAGGGCGTTGAGGGGTGGTGTCTGGAAGGAGCAGTGATTATGAAATGAAAGGCTACACCCCTCACTTCATGGTCACCCATGTTTTAAAAGTTTTTTCGGGGTTTGGCTGGACCCAGGGCACCCAACAACTACAGACAATGGTTTGGGCCAGAGGGGGTGCCTGTGGCCCCCGCATCCCTGCCAGATTCCCTGCCACCACCATATGTCTTCTTTCAGGACCCGGGTACTGAGTCCCTGAGTTCTAAAAGGACTGCCACAACATCTTTGTTGATATTGCGGCAGCCAGTAAGAGCTACTCTTTTGATCTGTCCGATCCGCTGATCCTTTATAGATGTACTAAGGTCTAGGCAGGAGTAAAGCAACGAGTAAAGACAAATTATACAAGATGGGGAGGGGATGTGTATCAGAAGAGTGATGAAGAGTAGAAAAAATAAAAGAGATTAGAGAAGGGGGAAGAAGAAAGATAGAGAAATGAAGTAGAGAAGGATGGAGAAGAATGAGGTGTATTGAGAAAATGTTTAGTAAAATGAGAGAAAAAGTCACTTATGCAAAACAAATATATAATCTTTAACTATATTTAATGAAGCACACAGCGAATTAACCCAGACTATGTACTGTCTATGGTAAACATACTCTTACACATTATGCTTGTCTTCTGTATGATTAGATAACTCTTAGTATTCTAGTTACTTTCTTAATGACCTCTTGGTACAGTCTGACTTATAACTTCAGTTGTAGTCCTATTTTTCTCTTGCTCTGTTTTGTATAAGCCACTACATAAGTATATCCAGCGCTTAATTTGTAAAATAATAAGCACCAGGGCTCAAAGTGTTGTTCAGGAGCCTGCAACCATTGGTATCAAAGGTTGGGGTTTTAAATACCATGGCTACATAGTCCTGATTATACCTCGTGCCTCCTTAATCCACTAACAGACACTCCCTGCTTCTTCACCTCACTGCGGCAGGTTCTTTTTCATACCTGCTTTCTATCTTTGCCATTGTTTTTCTATACTTCTGTTTCTTCTTTTTCCCACTACTGTGCTTTTCTCCTTCTTGCTGTGAAGCAAAGCTATTTAAGACAAAAATAGTGCAGGTGGTCCCCATCTTCAACAGCAGTCTCAAATTGAGAACTGAGTCTAGTTGAACGAAGAGGAGTTTAAGGGCCTGATTACGAGTCTGGCGGTCTTGTGACAACTAGACTCGCGGTGGAGCAGGAATGGCGATCTACCGTTTTGCCAATTGTGATTTTGTAAGTCGTATTGCGGTGGACTGCCGACTGTGCCGTGGTGGCGATGGAGTGCTGCAACACATTATGCTGAGCAGGGACTGGAGCAGTCCCATGCAGCATATTTTGAGTTCCTTGACCTCCAGGCTGGCGGTGCAGGAACAAAGGGGGCCTACAGGGCCCCCATGTCCCTCCCCACCATGGGGATACATTCAGGGATGCACAACTTATTCCCCTTTGTCTGTATTCCCCAGTTCAATTACAGCATGGACGTCACTGCCCATGCTGCTCTGGAACTTTTTGGCATTTGCTATTGCAGTGCCTGTTTTCAAGATGTAGAGTGTCATAGAATGGAGTATCATGTGGTGTCATAGAGTGTCATAGATTGGAGTAGAGTGAAGTGTTGTAAATTGGAGTAAAGAGGAGAGTCATAGAGTGAAGTGTCGTAGAGAGGAGTTAAGTGGAGTTGAGTGGTGTAGAGTGAAGTGGTGTAGAATGGTGTGGGGTAGAGTGGTGTGTGTCATAGAGGGTAGTATAGTGGAGAAGCCCAGACTGGAGTAGAGTGGTGTGTTGTAGCCTGAAGCAGAGTGTCATATATTTCAGTGTCATGGAGTGGCGTAGAGTGGAGTGGCATAGAGTGCAATAGAGTATCATATAGTATCAGAGCATAGAGCGGACCGGCGTAGAGTGGAATAGGGTGTTGTAGAGTGAAGTGGCAATGAGCAGAATGGCCTAGAGTGGAGTGGCGTAGAGTGAAGTATTGCTGTAGCATGGAGTGCTGTAGAGTGGTGGAGGGAGGATAGGTGTAGAGTGAAGTGGTGTAGAGTGGAGTGGCGTAGAGGGGTGTAGAGTTTCAAAGAGTGGAGTGGCATAGACTGGAGTTGAGTGGTGTATCGTAGAGTGGAGTGGGGTTGAGTGAAGTAGTGTTTTGGAGTAGAGTAGAGTGACATAGTTTAGAGAGTCACAGAGTAGAGTGGTGTTGTGTGGAATTGCATAGAGTGGAGCAGAGTGTTGTAGAGTGGAAGGACATGAAGTGGATTAGAGCGTCAGAGTGGAGTTCTGTAGAGCAGAGTGGCATAGAGAGTTTTAGAGAGGTGTGGCAAACAGTGGAGTACAGTGTCATGGACTGAAATAGAGTACAGTATCATGGAGGGGAGTAGAGTTGAGTACAGTGTCATGAGTGGAGTAGAGTAGATTGTTGTAGAGTGGAGTGTCATAGAGCTGAGTGGCATATAATGGTGTAGAGTGTCATATAGTAGAGTGGTGCAGAGTGGAGTGGCGTTGAGTGGGGTAGAATGGAGTGCCATTGAGTGTTGTAGACTGGAGTGGCATAGAATGACATACAGTGGAGAGGTGTAAAGTGCCATAGAGTGTCATAGAGTGGAGTAGAGTGTTGTACAGTGGCATAAAGTGCAGTATAGTGTAGTTGAGTGGAGTAGAGTGGAGATTAGTTGTGTTGAGTAGAATGAGTTAAGTGTTGTGGAGTACAGTGCCGTAGAGTGGAGTAGTGTAGAGTGGGGTGAAGTGAAGTGAAGTGCAATTAAGTGGTGTGTCATAGAGCGGAGTAGTTTCATAAAGTGAAGTAGCGTTGAGTGGAGTGGACTAGAGTGTCATAGAGTGGAGGGGTGCAGATTGGTGTGGCGTAGAGTGGAGTAGAATGTTGTAGAATTACGGGTTGCAGGGTGGAATAGAGTGTAATGGCATATACTGGATTAGCGTATGGTGGAGTAGCGTAGAGTTGAGTAGTGAGTCATAGGGAGGAGTGTCATAGAGTGGAGTGGAGTATTGTAGAAATAAGTGTTATAGAGTAGAAAGACATAGGATAGACTGGTTTAGGGTCGAGTGGCATAGAGTGGCATTGTGTAAAGTGGGGTTGCGTACAGTAGAGTGGCATAGACTGGTGTAGAGTGTTAGAGTAGAGGGGTGCAGAGTACTGTAGCATAGAGTAGAGTGTTGTAGAGTAGAGTGGCATAGATTGGCATGGAGTAGAGTAGCGTAGAGTGGAGTATGCATGGCGTGATAGGACAATGCCATTACAGGCAACACATTTCCAATTGGAATTACCATTGCATATACACACAGTTTTACTGATAAAACTGAACACCTCACAAACGATAATGTGTGGAAATCGGCATCACCTAGTGTATTCATTTCTTTTGATTGTATTAAAATATTTAATTCCACCACACTTCAGAATTACAAAAAATGCTTTATTTGAGCTTTGGTAATTCTGATGTAAATGAAATATTTGAACAGGTCATATACTAGCATTTAAATGTCATTGTGTGCTAGGAAAAATAATATCATAAAGCATTTCCCACTCCCAGATCTCAGCAAGATTGTCATGCAATCTGAGAATGAAAAGTAAACACCAAGCTCTCTGTAAGACAACATTTGAAAGACTCCATGGTTATTTTGGGGGGGTACTTCTGCTACCCCCACTTCTCTATCACCTCTCCATCCAGCACCTATGACATGGGCATAACATTGAAGGAAGAGGATTGTTTAAGTTAAGCTATTAGTGAAAATCACTGACCATAATAAACATGCTCGTAAACAGAACATTATTGCCCCCAGAAATGCAAGATTGATGATCAAGTAGCAAACATAAGTAGAATCAGTCAAGCAGAAAGATAAGAGGTAGGATACTTCTTCCAAGAAATACAGCATGTTGAGTGCCTCATAAAAAGCGAGAGAGGAGTGAGGCGAAGTCTCGTCTGGCGGCAGCGACAGCGGTGTGTTCAGCGGTTCTACCAGCTCCGAGCCTGTGCCTGTGCGACACCTGTAGACCCATAGACCGGTGGCTTGAAAATCGAACCTGAGCCCGGGCACGGGTGCAAGTCGCACGAGGAGCTGAGAGACGCGGAGAGAGCCGCGATCCGCGAGCCGCCGGTTGAGAGATGCGGCGAGAGACGCGGTCAGTGACGCTGTGAGAGACGCTGAGGGAGAGGCTCTGTGAGGCCATAGTGAAGGAGCGTGTGTGAAGGCCTGCGAGGAGTCGCGAAGTGAACGACGCGGTGGAGGCAAGCTGCTCGAGCCTGAGCCTGTGTGAAGAGTCGCGGTACGAGTCGTGATACGAGCGGTGGTGCGGAGCAGAGGTGTAGAGGAGCGGAGCAACGGCAACGGTAATGGTAACGGTCACGGGTGGTGTGTGAGAAGAAACCCCCGTGGAGAATGCCCGTATCTCACCCCCAGCCTGAAACCTAGCTTGAGCCCCAGCCTGTATCCCCAGATATATCCTAAGACCGAGTCAGTCCCAAGGCCAAAGGGGAACGAGGTTTCGGATGAAATACAGAAGGAGGTCGAGGTGGTCAAGGTGGGCGAGGGCAAGACGGGCGCAACGATCAGGTCGAGGCCGAGGTAGTCGGACTGGCAGTCAGTGGTCGGTCTGGTCTGGACTTGGAGCCTGTGTCTCTGCCTGTGCCTGAGCCTGTGCAGCCCTCTGTGCCAGGGGAAAGTGAAGTCATCGAGCCTGCGCAGCCCTCCGTGCTGAGGAAAGTGAAGTCATCAGGCGGTGGTGAGGCTGTGAGCTGTGAATTTTCAAAAGAAGGGAGGAAGGAGATCACTTGATCAACGGGCACCGTTTACCACTCAAGGGAGTGGAAGGTCCAGTCACAGTGTGTGCCCGTATCAACGGTTACAACAAGGGGGTTCCTGGACTGTTCCTAAGCGTGACTGAGGGAAAGACTAGCTGGCGTGACCAAAGGTGTAAATGTGACACCCAAGGGCATCCATTGTGTTGGATGGATTTGCCTCACACACCCCGAAGGATGTCATGCTTCATCATCGGCGGTTGCTCCTCGTCGGGGAGGCGGTGCAATCCCCGACGGGCTCACCTCAAAGAGGGGCTCTTTGGCGGAGATCTTTTTCCAACTGCCTTATGGTGAGGTGTGGGTGTGTGGGCAGGGTGGTATGTGATAGTGAGAAAGGGATATTAAAATGTAGCTAAGGGTACCGGAATGAACTTTATTCTGGGGGTCCCTAGCTGCAGTTAAAAACAAGGGGCTAGCTCACTAGGAGTCAACGAGTAAGTTCAGGTGAACCTAGATAGGGCTAGTGGTGCAAACGGTCGACATGTTTCTCGCAGTGGGCAATAGTTACCCGCGATCCATCAGGACCTATAAAAGGTGATTAACCACATGCTGGTGTCATGTGTGGGTTCTCGGCGGAGCTCGGCGGAGAAGGGTAGGTCAAGCAGCCAGGGCGCAAGAGATCAGAGTCTTGACTTTATGACTCATCCTTGATGCCTCATCCCGCCGACCCCTCATGTGGCAGTTAGTTCTTGACAAATAGGCATAGGACAACTCTCACAGAGGTAATACACACACAAACCCACACATGACACCAGCATGTGGTTAATCACCTTTTATAGGTCCTGATGAATCGCGGGTAACTATTGCCCACTGCGAGAAACATGTCGACCGTTTGCACCACTAGCCCTATCTAGGTTCACCTGAACTTACTCGTTGACCCCTAGTGAGCTAGCCCCTTGTTTTTAACTGCAGCTAGGGACCCCCAGAATAAAGTTCATTCCGGTACCCTTAGCTACATTTTAATATCCCTTTCTCACTATCACATACCACCCTGCCCACACACCCACACCTCACCATAAGGCAGTTGGAAAAAGATCTCCGCCAAAGAGCCCCTCTTTGAGGTGAGCCCGTCGGGGATTGCACCGCCTCCCCGACGAGGAGCAACCGCCGATGATGAAGCATGACATCCTTCGGGGTGTGTGAGGCAAATCCATCCAACACAATGGATGCCCTTGGGTGTCACATTTACACCTTTGGTCACGCCAGCTAGTCTTTCCCTCAGTCACGCTTAGGAACAGTCCAGGAACCCCCTTGTTGTAGCTGTGAGCTGTGAGCCTGCCTCTGAGCGGGTGCGGGTTGGAGCAGGAGGCTGACAAAAGTTAAAGGAGGCTGACTGAAAGTTTTGCACCCACGAAGAGAAGGTAGTCCTGGAGGCTCAGAGAGTCTACTAGGGTTACTACGGTTACCACGTCACCATATCCATAGTGTCAGATGGGGATCGGGGTGTGGGTCCGATTGGTTTCTGATTGGGCTACTGCTGAATTGCCCAGGCCTTGGGCAAAGTGGTACATGAATAGTAGTGAATAGTAGTGGGGCATATGTGAGTCAAATGAGGAGACTCTGAGGCAGTGTCATTTACGTCATCTCTCTCAGGGTTGTGTTTCTCTTTCATCCAAACCTAAATGTATGGTTATCTGCATTTAACTCCTCTTATTAACAGCTGGGGGAGTAACAAGTAACAAGTCTAAGTGGCGTTAAATCTCCGGGGCTATGGTAATGTCTGTTAGGCGATTGCGCTCACAGTCAAAAACAAAATCAGCAGCAGAAATTATAGTAACCACTGATCAGAGTGCTAAGAGCCTACTGAGTCCTCTAAAACCTCAGAAAACTATTCGTCAACGCAGAAGTGGTGCGCATCTAACATTATTGAAATCTTATCCATCAGTAAAGTCAATGTTTACCAAAAAGGGAAGAAGTTCCAAGAATGGAACTGGACTAAAAAATGGAAATGATGGGAAGGAGGGGAATACATCAGAGGTTTCAATGGACTTTGAAATAACAGCCAAGAATGGAATGGAGGGTCATCCAATAGGCCCAGAGGTGCTTTTTCCCATTGTAACAATAGTAAAGATGAATGGGGACGAATGCAACGCAGTATCCCCTTCATCAGTAAGAAGAGCAGATCTGCAGCAATCAGATGAGGTGGATAATAATTTGGATATGGAGTTGGAGATGGACCTTCCCAGGCTTGAGACAGTGGGCTCTCTTCAAGACAAGGGCAGCGAACGAAAGGAAGTCACTCCAAACTCTCCACTAGCAAATCTGATATCCCTTTTTGAAAAGGTAAAAGACAACGTTAACGTGTCTCAGAGGCTCATGTCGGATGCCCTATTAGTAAAAGTAAGTGAGCTCACTCCAAAAACGGAACGGCAGAAAGATTGCAGCTTACTTATTGGGCAGGCGAAAACAGAGGACTTAACTCTTCCGGACATTGCCATCCCATTAGAAAAGAATGCCGATCGAGTGAAGCAGCTAGAAAAACTGGATGCACAAGGTTTGGTCTCTGAGTCTCTTTCTAATAAAGAAGGATTGACATCTCGAGACGGAGTTCATACACACATGCCTATTATGTATAGTAGTACTCCTACTAAATTATCCTTGGTTTCGGACTTGCATGATTTCTCTGGCGAAGAACTTTCAATGTCATATGATAAAAGGATAAGGAATTCCCCGTATTCACTGGTCGCGAATGAGAATTCAGGAACAGATGGGCTAATGAACACGTTTTTTAAATTGGAAACCATCCTATCTGCAATTTTGTCTTTGCTGGAGAAAAGTACTTCTAACCCCGATCATATACTTACAGCTAGATTCATCATGCAAAATGCGATCGCAAAAGGGCCAGATTCTGAGAATCTGGCCCTTTGCGAGTGCAATTTTTGCATTTGGGATTCATCATCCCAAATGCAAAAATCGCTAATAAAGAATTCGCAAATTTGCGAAGATTAGCATTTAAGGAATCTCTATTAGAGATTCCTTAAATGTTATTCATGAAACATTTAAAAATTGTGAATTCGCAATTTAGGACCGCTATTTACCACAAAGTCAAACCTCGTGGTAAATAGCGAAAACTTAGAAAAATGCATTTAAATGCATTTTTCTAAGTTGCATGTTACACACACACATGTCCTTTGGACATGTGTGTGCACAACATCAGTGTAAATTCACATTTCAGGGGTGCTACAGGGTGTCCTTTGGACACCCCTGCACCCTTGAAATCGCAATTTCATTTTGCGAATCGCTATTTGCGATTAGCAAATTGCGAGTGTCTTCCCATTCAATCCTATGGGCCTCTAGGCCCATAGGAATGAATGGGGAGATATTCCTTAATTGCGACTCGCAATATGCGACTCGCAATTAAGGAATAATTAGAAATCGCTATTTCTTGAGTGATTTCTTGATGGATAGCATTTTGCTATTCCTTAATAGCGATTCGGTAAATTTCGCTATTAAGGAATCGCAAAATGTGTTCTTCATGAATCTAGCTGTTAATGTCCTCACACCCATTTTAGAAGGGGTTTTAGATCTTAAACATCATAGTCAATCTTGCGTGAAATGTGCTTCTGTTCCAGTTAGTAAATCATGTCAAACACATAATATAATAAATAATGCTGATAATGCGCATGAGATGGGGGAGCCAACAGATTTGCTGGTAGACTTTGTTAGCTTGACACCTGTAAGAAATTCAAACTCAAGCCCGTCCCAAGTTAACCTTAAAAATTCTGTAAAGGTCCCCATATTGGGGGAAAGGTTAAATGCAAGAGTTTCCCCTGTAACAGACACACTGCGTGTTTTTCCAATTTTTAATATGTGTAAGCTGAAAAAACTTGAACCTCAACAACCAGATGAAATAATTACAACTTTAGAGAGTTCTGCGGTGGGGGAAGTTTCTATAGTAAGAAAGGGATCTACTAAAAATGGTCATAGTAGAAAAAAGAAGTTGAAAAATCGCCGGTTCCCAAAACGCAAACAGAGAAAGCTGTGGTTCCAACCAGCAAATGAAAAGGAACTCTCTTACATAGCCCTTGTGGACGAAAAGAATGCTATGTCCTCTGTAGGTCAACTAAAAACGAGTATGAGTCCGAATCATGAGCAGGTTTTTGCCCGTCAGCAGAATAGTTCCATTGGTAGGTCGAACACTAATATGATTAATGACAGGGAGGGTGATGGCAGGTTAAGAAGGGGCTCTAACCAGGATAGTAGCTCAGGTATTAAAGAGGCTAATTTAAAAAGCTTCGTAATACTCCCGAGAGTAGAACTAAGTGGTGCCGCACAGGAGTTACCTGGTCCTGTAGTGTCATCAACGATTCCAGAATTAAGTAACAACGGGGGAGTTAGTCGGAGAATGATTATAGCGGACAACAATAATTAAGGGGTGAATTTAAATGATGTTCTCCCCAGAAGTCAGAAAGATATTAATTTAATTAGGTTTCCCGAATCTGGAGCTCAGCAAGCAAATAAGACTTTCATTTTTATCCCACTCTTTGACGCAGAGTTAATAACATTGAATAGAAGTGCCCTCCTTAGAATTTTATCTGAAATAGATGATTTAAAGCTAATCACCAGTAATGATATAGAACTGGTCCAACTAGACTGGAGGTACAAACTATATGTAACTAAAGCCATCTTTACATCTGTAGTAGTGTATTCACTCGTTTTAGCAAATGTGGACGGATTCAGGAAAAGAGGAATAGATGTTCTAAATATTATGGTCCCTCGTGGTGTCTCACCTAAAAGCCTTGAAATATCTAATTATCGGCAGGGGAAAAGACTTATCGAACATGAGGGAGAGAATATGCCCACAAAATTTGAGGTTTTGGAAATAACAGTAGGAAGGGTATCGGGTGCAAGAGAAATTAAGCTTACAGCTCCCGAGGTCCAAGGGTCCTTAGTTTAGATGAGGGAGATGAGGTGCCTAAATGGAGCTGGATTGCAAGCACTTTGAATGGGGCAAAACAACTAACATAAAACCCATAGAACGGGAGTAGCCTACTGGGGACAATTGTGTCGTGGAACATGGCGGGGCTAGGAAAAGAAAAACATAAGCTTAAATCCTTAGAATATTTAGCACCCAAGATAATATTCCTTCTGGAGAAGTGGGCAAGGGAAGAGTTCCAGTTGTAGAACTATTATGTGTTCTGCAGTGAAGCAAAAAAATCTATAAAGGGGCATGCTAGTGGGGGTTTAGCTATTTTGCTAAGTTGTGAGTTAGCATGGGACCCTGTGATTTATATTCATTCATCAAACTGCTGTATCTGCGCTAAGTTAAAAATGGGAAAAGATATCTTGGGACATGTAACTTTTCTGCTTCTGGTAAACATGTACATTTCACCTGGGAAAGCATTTACTCCATTGGTTGACTCCATTTGCTCTTTTGTGCATGATTTATGTAGTAATGTTGAAAGAATATGATATTGATGGTAGGGGACTTTAATGCTAAAATTAGTAATAGCTCCATCTCGTCCTTTTCCAATGTGGACTTGGAGGAGGTTTGGTTTATACCAGAGTCAATATTCCCGGCCAATTTAAAACTGGACAAACGTGGCCTTTCACTGTTGCAGAATCTTCGGAATCATGACCTAGTATTATTAACTGGTAGATGCCCAGAGGACTGTCCCGCAGCACTTACCTTTCACTGGACATTTGGCCATTCCTTACTTGATTATATGGCAGTGTCTTATCAATTATTCGGGGCATGTTCACATTTTAAAGTGCTTCCCACTAAATTGAGCGACCACAATATCTTGGCTGTAAATTTAGCATTACATTTAGAGAAACCTGAACTCTGGAATCAGAGGAATGACAACGTAACTTATTCTCGAAATAATGGTCGCACCTGCTGGTCACACAAGAACCTTCCGGATTTCCAGTTGGTATTTAAATATACGGTGCCTAGTTCAATCAGGGAGAGCCCGATCGTGAATTATGAAAGAGTAATGGCTGACATAAGAAATTTGGGTAGAAAGGACAATGTTGAACGAACTGCCCCTAAAGTAACGTTCCCCACCGAAATAAAAAAGCTTAACAATAAGATAAATGGGTTGATTAGATCCCAATTTAGAGATCCTAGCCCACTAAAACAAAAAGAGATATATAGATTAAAACAGGTCCGGAAAATAAAATTAGCAGCTGTTCATAGGGCCTCTGAAGATGAAAAATGGGTCAACCTTAGGGAGGTGGCACTTTCTGGGAATACTAGAAAGTATTGGGCCTTAATAGCAAAATTTTGCGACAGTAGAGAAAAATCTCAATCTATGTTAATCTCAGAAACAGAGTGGTCTATTTACATCTCCTTACTGTATTAGATGAGGAGATTAAGGGGTCTGTTAATACCAAAGCGTCGGCGGTTGTTGTAGAAGCGCCATCAGTGATGGAAATTGAAGGATATATTAATGGGTCGAGATATTCGGGTGCAATGGAGCCGGATGACGTCCCTGTTGCCATAATAAAAAAGGACTGTGGCGATTGGGCAAATGTATTACATCCCCTATTTGTCCATTGCTAAAACTTCGGGGACATCCCTTACTCCGGGAAGGGAAGCATAATAGTCCCGCTTTATAAGAAGGGCCCAAAAAACTCCCCGACAAGTTTTAGGCAAACTTTTCCCTGCTAGATGCGACGGGAAAACTGTTTGCGAAAAGTATCCTGGTTCATCTACAAGAGTGGGTATTTGGAAATAATTTGATTCCCCTTGAACAATCAGGGTTCAGGAAAAATAGTGGCACTTTAGATAACATTTCTGTTCTGCAAACCCTAATTGATAAATATCCCGTTGGTCGGAAGACACCATTGTATGCAGCATTTATCGATTTCTCCACAGCGTTCGACAGGGTAGATCGGGGGACGCTGTGGAGGAAATTGATCACTATGGGGATTCCAGGGAACCTGTTAAGAGTAATAATTGCTCTCCATTCTTCAACATGGACCCAAGTTCTGCTAGGGGGGACTCAAGGTCTCTCAAAGAAAATCTCCACCGACAATGGTTTGAAGCAGGGGTGCTTATTGGCTCCTTTACTTTTTTCAATCTATATAAATGACTTACCGAGTCGGATTGGGGAAAGTAAAGGGGATCCTTCTCAATTGGGTGATCTAAAAATAAGTTGTTTGCTGTATGCAGATGACGCTATAATAATGGATTTAACCCCAATTGGGCTGCAGAGATGACTGACTGAATTGGTTAGGTACACTAAGGAATACTTTTTAAAAACTAAATGTTTCAAAGAGTAAAGTGATGATTTTTAGTTATAATGGCTGTAAGGCTAGAGCAAAACTGAAATGGTTTTTAGGAGATGAAATAATGGAAATAGTAAAATTTTACCCTTATCTAGGAAAATTCTTCACCAATAGGTGTTCTGCTAACAGACATATGGACCACTGCAAAAGTAAAGCAATCTCACAAGCCTTTGCAATTAATCACTTGTACTTGCAATGTGGTAAAAGACATTTTTCGCATACCATTGCTGTGTATAAAATAAAGATTCCCCCCACTTTGAATTATGCAAATGAGACGTTAGACGAATGCAATTGGGTAAAGTTTGAAAAAGTGGAAGGTAAAATTTGGCGACAACTATGTAATCTGAGCCATGCTGCGTCAATCGCTGCTCTTAGACTCAAATTTGGCCTTCTTTCAACATATGTGTTAACAATGGCAGCTAGTTTAAGGTGGGGAAATGTATTGATAAATTGTCAGGAGAATCTATTAAGGTTGGCTTTGTATAAGGAAATTTTTATCAATATGTTATCAAAAAGTGTAATTTTTAGGAATTATTCAAAGTCTTTAAGCAGTTTTGGTAAAGACTTTGAAAGGGCAGCAGGTTTGGATAAAATCGGATTCAAACATATAATTAAAAGAAGTATATATGCGATTTGCTGGGAAAGAGACGTGAAAATATGCTGTGTGAACGGAAAGTTGGACTGTATTGTGGAGAGTTCTATAGTTAAAAATCCTCAGCCGTATGTTCTATGGAACTTGAATCATGGAGTTCGCAGAGGGATTTTATTATTAAGAATGAACCAGTTGCCTTTAAGGATTGTAACAGGCTCCTGGGAGGGTATCCCCAAAAACGAAAGATACTGTGATTTATGCAATGGTGGCATACAAGATTTTAATCATGTTCTGATTGTGTGCCCAGCGCTTCTTTCAATACGCCGCAAATACTTAAGTCATGGTTTTTTACAGTATAAAATTTCCACAGCAGAACAGGCCCGTAACTTTCTCTTGTTCCCTCCATCTGAATTGATTTGTTTTAAAAAAAATGTTTTTTTAAAGAATTTTTGAACGTCTATTAAAAAAAAATTAGTAGGCTAGGGTGATCCTTAGGTTTTTATAGTATCCAGTGATGTGATTTTATGCACCAGCACTTTTTAGGCAATTTAAGCATTTTAATTAGTTACTAAACATGATACTTAATATTCGATTTTTAATTGTGGATTAGTATTTCTGTAAGAAAGTTAAATTCTTAAACGCATTTCCTTAGAAACATAGCTCCTAGTCAATCATTTGTGTCCTAGAATAGGGCATTCAACGCACTTGCACTTTATGTAATGCATTAGTACCTTATCTAGCACTTTACAAAATATTTGTTGCTACTTCTATTCCATGTTCATTCTCTTAAAAAAGCTTTTTAACTATTCATGTAAATTGTCATGTGTATATTGGTGATAATTGTACTCTCTTCTGAAATATGTGCCAACCAAATGTAGACTATTTCATTTTATAAAATCAGGGTGATAGAATTTATTTTTAACCCATCTGAAATGATTGTATTTTGTCGCAAGTATACTGTACTAGAACATTGTTGCCCATTAGAAGTGATGAACTTAATGATGAAAAAAGATTTCCACCTCTTGATGGATGCAGTTAAGAAAAATTTAACTTGTAACTTTTTGCGTTTTGGTCATTGATCTCTGTTGTCCCCAAGTATAATGAAGAAAAGTGACTATGTATCTTTGGGTGCAACTTAGATAAATTGAATTTGTACCTCTCTGTATTTTTAATAATGTGATTTGTATGAAATGCTGTTTTATTGATATTTTATGTGGAATTCCTTGGAATTCCAAATCATAATAATAAATCATAAAAAAGAAACAAATTAGTTCTTAGAAAGTGAGCACTTGCAGAGGAATGCAAGGAGCCATTCACAGACGTGGTAAACAGGCTAAGTTGTACAAGAGGGGCAAAGACAAGCTGGGTAGCCTAAAATAAATACAGCCAGCAAATAGAAAGGAAGCAAATGTGAGTTAAAGAACACAAAGCCGAAGGTAACCAATGGACGGAATGCATTTCTAAGGAAGCTTTTAGAATATCCTCAAGAAGTCTTTCAGCAGCCAGACAGCTGTGAATGAATGAATGAATACGCTTTTATTGTGTGATTACTTAAAATCATTAGATTATGAAGTTAAAAGCATATGTCATTAATTCAAACATAATCAGACTTTAAAATCATATCAGCGAGAGGATATGTACCCAGAAGATGCTGCCTGTGTGGTTAACAAATAAAGATAGAATATTACCATAGTTTGTTCGTTAGCACCATATTTTATTCATTTGTGCTGTCTGGTAGGCCTTGACGTAAAAGGTTTTGTGGGTCTCTTTGGCCAGGTAGATGATAAAAAAAAGTCTTTGTTTGGGGAAGGCTTTGAAGACTTGCACTAGACTAGCCCAGAGACCTCTGTGTTTGTGCATACCTGTTTTATTTTTAAGACTGCATACTTATCTTTCTACTTTGGGGCTTTAATCATTGTTAGCTCCCTGGATTAGTTCAACTCATATATCTAATGCGTACCAACCCTTTAGAAGCGCTACAGGTTACATAGTTTGGTCTAAATCTAATAAACAGTAATGCATGATGAAATTACATTGACAAAAAATTCTGTGGATTACTAATTTACAGAATGCTGGTGGCGTCTGTATTATTAACTTTAGTTTTCCTTTTTGAATAGAGCGGTGCCTCACGTCCTGAGCTGTTGCTAGATGAGATGAGGTATTCAGCTATAAATTCACGGGTAAGCATAAATTTTTATAACTAAAAGCACATTTGTAAACGTTATGGTACCAGAAGTTGGGTATTGACTCCGATGTTAGGCATACTATTCAGTACAAGCATTGTTGATATCTGTCTCCACTCTTCATGATTTCAAGTCACTATTTTTTTTCTTACACAGGGGACATCAGGATTACTGTGTAATTCTCGCAATTGAGAACACAGTTTTTCATAGGTTGTATTTATTCCAATCGTATCATTGTCACTTGTATTGTCATACATGTTTTTTGCAGAAGCACTTACTATCTAAGGGGGCAAGATGGCGACCGTATCGGTCGCATGAGCAAGCTGCTCCTGCCGGACCTCACGGACATCGGACGCCTAACCGCTGAAATAGGGGCAGAAGGACGTTAGAAGCTGCCGGATTTTGTATACGCTAGGAGAAAAACTAGCACTTGCTCTTTTTGTGTAAAAGAGCAACAAATAACGTCCTGGAAACGCCAATGTGCTCACCTGTAATCGCTGTGCTGATCGGAGCTAGACCGCGGCATCTGCAGAGTCAGCGGTGGAGGCTGTGGGCGGTTCTCACAACGCGGCTCACCTGGTACTACCGCGGCGCGGTTACTGGCGTTTTGGTTGATTCATCGTTCGGAAAGCCGGCGTGCTGTTCGGGAATGCCTCCCAAAGGTCGGAGAGGACGCGGCCAAGGGGCCGCTGGCCCAGAGATACAGGGAACCTGAATTAGCGCAAAAATCGGTCGCGGCTGCGACTTCTATGGACAATGCTGCAACCCCAACCTCGGCTCCAGTTTTAGCAGTAAGCTTAACGAAGAACCCTACTTGTGGGGAGACACGCGCCAAAGAGCCGGACAGAGCTGGGAAGGCTGCATCTCGAATGAAGGAGAGTGCGGCGCTGGAGGTAACCAAGACCACTAAAGGTATCCCTGAGTTATATTTCTCAATGAAAAATAAGGAAGCTGTTAAATCTGTTAGGCCCGCCTTGACCATAGACTATGCTAAAGATTCTGTGCCTATTGAGTCTGTAGAGGCATTGATTGAGCGGGTCGAGAATGGGCTGGGGTTGGAGGCATTCTCAGATGGTCTGGAAGGAAGGAGACAAGAGGCCGAAAATATGAGTCAGGATATTACAAACGGGTCCGGTGCAGAGATACCTAATGGCGCTCACCTGAGTGAACTAGACGAAGAGGAAGAGACTGAGGAGAATGCAGTGGAAGTGCAGGAAAAAGAGTCAGAAGCAGTGGCGATTCTAAACGAGAATTTAACCTCAACCTCTACTCAGGCCAAGAATATAGAGAGCACAGACTCCGTTGATTTTTACTCTTTGTCAGAACACTCAGCATCATCCACTGAAGATCTTGTGCAGCAATATGTTACGCACATGAGTATGGAAGAAGGAAGTTTTCATAGCAGCTTTGAAGCAGAAGATCAAGAGTCTGAATTTCTGGATGGCGGAACAGTTCGTAGATTGCGGTTAACCCAGGAGGGAGACAACATAGAAGGAAATAAAGGAAGGAATGGCTGCACTACAGGAGCGTCTTTTGCAGGAGAGGAACAAACTGAAGAAATTTCACTTGGTTTAATATATAAGACTATGATGCTGCACAGAGATGAGCAGTTTGAGAGTTCAGAACTCGTGTAAAAAACTTCAAAACTCTGTCAGACGCTTGACCAAATCACACTCTGAATTTCTGGAGAGAGCAAATGAAGCTGAAGTGCGCATTTCTATGCTGGAAGAGGAGCTTACGCAGCAGAAGAAAGCATTGGCAACACAACTTGCCAATAAGGATGACATCAACTGGAAACTCATTGATTTAGAAAACCGCTCTCGAAGAAACAATTTGAGGTTCTTACAAATTCCAGAGGGAAAGGAGGGGTCAGATCCTCGAGGGTTCATTATAGAGCTTCTGAAAAAGTCATTTTCTGAGTTCACTAGATGGGATTGGGAGCGGGAAGTGGAAAGGGCACATCGGTTCCCTTTTAACATTAGAGCAAATCATCAGGATCATCGTGACCAAAAACCGAGAGCTATATTAGTGGCATTAAATAGTTTTTTGGCGCGAGAGGAAATATTCACTAAAGCACGACCAGATAAGAAGGTTAAAGCTCTTGACTGTGAGGTTTTTGTACGTCCTGATCTCTGTAAACAATCTGTGGATTTGAGATGGCAGCTTCGACAACTGATTCCAGACTTTCAATCGAAGGGGGCCCAAGCGTATTTGATGTTTCCTGCTAAAATGAAAGTTGTGTATAGAGAGCGCAAGCATTATTTTATGACGGCATTGGCAGCTAAGGCCTTTATGGATACAATGTAATGTAATCATTTAACTGATTGTGCATAAATTGAGCTCTATATCTATAGGTTTGCTACTCATGGTACTTCTGTTAGGTTTTTTTTTAACTGCTCCTTCTCGGTTGGTAGGCGTTTAAATATTGATCTTTAGTGTACATTACCGTGAATAATATGCTCGTGGGTGAAGGCAGGTAGATGGGGGCTAGCTCGCATCAACAGGACCATAAGTCCTAAAGCCTCAGTAAAGGGTCGGGGGGAGGGGGACGCTTTGGTTGGGGGGGTGCAGGGGAGGTGCACATGGGGGGTGTGGGGGGAAAAGGGGGAAAAAAATTCTTGAATACAGTAAACTGCGTAAAGAGAATGACACTCAAGACTTTGTTGTTTTAAGTAGCCTCTGCATTTCAATATTTCAGAATTGTATGATTCATTATGTTTGCTTCTTTTTTTTGTGTAAGGACCTCCATGGTTGGGGGAAAATATGTTTCTGTTGGTTTTGGATAAATTTGAATTATATGATAAATGGCTTCTAAACGACGAAAAATTTGCTCTTTAAATGTATCGGGGCTAAATAATACTATAAAAAGACAGAAGGTCGCAGCTGAATTGAGATATATTGCACCACATCTATTGTGTTTGCAGGAAACTCATATACCATGGTCAAATAGAGGTGTTCTAAAAGAACTTGGATTTTCATTAGTGGTTATTACAGGACAATCCAGTTTGATACGGGGTGTGGCTATCATGTGCAAAGGTAATAATGTAGTATCAGGAAGATCATTGGCTGATAAAAAGGAAGATGGGCAATTGCTGAATTTTGTGTGGGTGGTAAAAAATTTACGTTATGTAACATTTACGGCGCTAATCTAGATGATCCGGAAGTTTTAGTTGAGGTAAACTTGGAACTAGCCACTTGGTCTCAGCCTGTATTGATCTGTGGGGATATGAATATTAATTTGACTAATAGCTCACTGAAAGATGGGTTTGCTAAGTATAAGGGTCGTAAGCCAAAAGTATATAAAGCACTAACGAACTTAGTGCAGGACCAGGGTTGGTGGATGTGTGGGGATATATAAGACCACAGGATAGCAGATATACTTTTTATTCTTATCCCCACAAAAAATTGGTCAGACTCGATTATTTTTTTGCCCCGCTTTCTGTAATAGAAGGAGCAATAATCACTGTGTATCCCAGGATTTCATCAGATCACTCTCCTATAGTATTGGAGATAGGTGTGGGGTTGATTAAACCAAGATAATTTAATTTTACATTTGATAGGAAGCTGGTGGTAAACAGTGATTTTAGGGATCATATGAGGAAGTGGATCAAACTATTTTTTCAGGAAAATAAGGGATCTACCACGCAGGTCATAATCTGGGATACTTTTAAAGCAGGATTTCGGGGGGAATGTATCAGTTTTTCATGCAAGAATCAAAGGAAGGCGAGACAGGAGCTAGATAGATTATATTTGCAATTAAGTCAATCTGAAACATTATTGATGCAGGGGATAGTTAGTGGGGGGAGCGATTTAACCAAATTGGAGGACACAGTCGCAAAGGATAGAGCGAAAGTGCTAGGACTTTGGTCTGTAGAAAATGCAAGGAGATTTCTTACATCTAAGATGGAAAAATATGAGTATTGTGAGGCAATTGGGAAAAAATTGCCGGCCCAATTACGAATAAAAGAATCAACCAGGAACATTGCTCGAATGATGGATTCTGCTGGAGTGGATCATTCGGACCCACAAGAAATACTTAAGATTTTTCAACAGTTTTATTCAGAGTTATATGATCAACAGAAAGGAGCTGATGGTGATGGATCAGATTGGGCAGTAATGTTAGAAGAGGGTTTAAAAAGGCTAGACTCAACAGAGGCACAATGGCTGGAAGACACGATTACAGAGGAAGAGCTGGAAAAAGCTGTGAAAAGCCTCACAAATGGAAAAGCAGCAGGCCCTGATAGGATACCTAGTGAGATCTATACACAATTTTATCATGATATTAAAAATGAGTTACTAGAAGTTATGCGAGATGCTCAGCTTGGATACCTACCAAAATCGTGGGCCGAAGCGACTGTAGCTGTTTTTTGCAAAAAGGGTAAGCCACCAGAGCTAGTAGGTTCTTACCGACCGATATCATTGCTAAACGTAGATAATAAAATATATTCCAAAATATTAGCTAATCGGTTAACGCACTGCATGACCTCCTTAGTTTCATATCACCAACATGGTTTTATACCTAGAAGAGGGACGGTCGAACATGTTAATAAAGTCATCTCTTTATTTGTTATAGCTGCTGTGAAATGGAATGATCTAGCGCTGATTCTGCTTGACACGGAAAAAGCGTGCGATCGTGTGCAGTGGGGATATTTGTGGAAATTAATGAGAGAAATGGGGCTTGGTCCGAAATTTATTCTTGCTATTCAATCTTTATATTTACACCCTATGGCAAAGATATCTGCTATGGGTTTACTTTCGGATACCGTTAGAAATACACGCGGTACTTGACAAGGATGCCCCTGCTCCCCTCTTTTGTTTGCCCTTTATATTAATCCTTTTATAGAGTTACTAAGTGGGAATATTTTGATCCCACCCTACAAAGTTGAAGAATACTATTTTTCGGTCTTTGCCTACGCCGATGATATCGCCGTGGCAACCACCAACCCTGATACTGTAATAAAAGAAATTGAGCGACTGGCGAAGGTCTTTGGGACAATAGCCGGATATAAAGTGAATGAGGCAAAAACTCAAATTCTTTGTACTGAGACCGTAGTATGGCAGGATTGTAGGGTGGTAAAGGAAGTAACGTACTTAGGTATTTCAATAAGGGCAAACATGACTGAATTAGTTGAAGCAAATTGGAGCATGTCTATGGTTAAAATCAAGTTATCTTTGAAAAGGTGGGTGCGGTTACACTTAACCATTATTGGACGATCAAATGTTTTAAAAATGATGGTATTGCCAAAAGTTTTATATCTATTTCGGTCCATACCTTTAGAAATCTCTAAAGACAAAATACAGGCACTACAGGTAAGGTGTGGGAAATGTATCTGGAGCCCAGGAAGACCCAGAAGGGCAATGAACTATATGACTTTACCACAGCTAAGGGGAGGAATGGGGGTCCCAGAGTTTTTTTGTATTATGTAACTTGTTTTCTGTTAAAGATGAGGCTTTTGATTACTGGTGAACAAGGAACTGAGGTGGCTAATGCCCTGAATATCTTTGATATTCAGTTAGGCGCATGTGCAAAGCAATCTTTAGTTAAAGAGATTGATGGAAGTTACTATAAACGAACTAGGTTCAAGGTAATGCTAGGTGCGTTCAAGGTTTGGAAATGGTTTATAAAAAACAATGGGGATAGGGAGAGTATCGTATTATACGCCCCTCAGCGCTCATAGGATTTTGCCTGGTATATTTTCCGATGCAATGACTTTAATATGGCAACAGAAAGGAATCAGGATTTTAGGAGATATGATAAATGAGGATAGGATCTGTAAATCTTTTGACGAGATGAAGCATCAATATTTGTTGCCTAGAAGTTACTTCTTTAAATATCTACAAATTCGTGATTATTTAAATCGACGAGGAGTGAACTTAAATCAAAATAAAGTAATTGAAGGAATTAGGAGGTCGGTTAAAATTGGAGTGATATATCAATTATTGCTATCTGTTAAGAACAATGATATGGAAAAAGTCAAGCTAAAATGGAGAGACTCTTTAGGTGATTCAGAGATAGAAATGGAAGACCTTTTAATACTATCCAAGGAGGCCTTAATGTCTGCAAATTTGAAAGCTCAGTTCTTTAAAACTGTATATGATTTATATTACACTCCTAAAAGAATGGCAAAATGGGGAGGAGGGAACGAAGGCAAGTGTTTTCGATGTGGGGAAAATGATGCTGGAGCGATACATATCTTTTATAGTTGTGTTAAGCTTCAGGGTTACATTGGAGACCTTGAACAGTTTCTGTCTTTGGTGATTAAAATATCGGTTGTTATCACTCCAGCAATGCTGTTACTAGCTAAAATTCCAAAGGACAATACACCGGAACCACTTTTTCAATACCGTCATTTTTTTTTTTTTTGCATTGACTGATGCACGCCTCTGCATAACCACGGAGTGGGTACAGGAAAAACCACCGGACTTTCATCAGTGGTGTGCTAAAATGCTTAGCCTATATAATCTTGAGTGAGTCTATTTTCTATTAAAGGACTGAGGAAAAAAAGACTGGCACACAAATCTGGAGTGCGTTTAGGGATTATTATGTATAATGAACTTTTAATTGGATGCAATTGTATTTGTTTTGATAATTGTGAGAGATGATGGTAATGTGAACTGATTACTTTGTGTTTTTTTTCCCGCGGTGTTGCTGTATAATAACAATAAAATATAAAAAGAAAAAAAAAGCACTTACTATCTAGGTCCTGCGGAAGGCCACAATCAAAATTTGATCACCATGGCTGAAACATGTAGACCTGTTTATCTGGACTAGTGCAGTAATTTTTTCCTGAACTGCACAGGCACTGCTTTTTAACCTTGACACCAAGAGTTAATTAATAAACTCTTTTTCTCTTGCTAGTCAATTTTAGATCACTGTTCATTACACTTTATTTGCACTGCAAACATCACCCGAAATATTTCCAATGCTTCGCATCAAACGGATTTTAGGAGATTCAACAAATTGTTTACTAAAACATCCCTGAGCTCCTCCCTCATAGTGAGGGGGTTGTAGCCCTTTGTTGCACTAGGTATTGCAACTAAGAGGAGATCCCAGATGATGAAGCATGCCACCTCGGTGGGTGATGGGATTCCGTCCTTTCTAAATGACTCCCCCATGTTTGAGTAGTTATCTAACGCTTGTACTATATATGCCTCAGAGCTGTTTCTAGCTTGGCAGGCCGCAGATCTTTTGTTTAATAAAGTAATGGTTGTGGGGAATTCATTTGTGCCGGTCTTTAAATCTCTCCCTTAGACCCTCTACCTACTGGTTTTGTATTGTTTGATTTTGGGCATGCCCCACGCTGCAAAGATGTCATCAAGTCATTCGACGATTTTGTCATGGGTTGTCGGATATAGGTCTTCCACCAAAGGCAAATATGAATGCTAGTCTAAGACTACCATGAGATGATGTCCATTTCCAAAAGGTCCAAAAATGTCAACTGCAACTCTCTCCCAAGCAAGGGATGGAAGGACAGACATTGTCACTGGGTGCTAATAGCAAATGGAGAGGTGCACTGGTAAGAGTTTAATAAAGAATCCAATTTGTGTAATGAAACACCAAGTGTTTATAATTACTTCTTAAATCCAAATATAAACCAAGATCCAGCCAACGCATATCGTCCCAAATGACTTTAGAACTTCATCAGGGCTTAATAGTGAAAAGCGCTAGTATATCAAGATATATATGGATAGTCCATGTCCATGTGCTCAGTCAGCGTGGTATGAGATTGTCACTGGGTGCTGCATCACCTTGGGAGACAAACAATTGCAAATGTGACATGCCTTCAGCTCGATGACCCACTGTCTTCGGCTTCCAGGTATGACGATTCTTGAGCCTCACAGTATTATTCCTTCTTGCGTGATTACTAACTCATCCTGTACCTTTTTGAACTTTTTGAATTCAACATCATGAGCAAAGGGCCAGGCACTTCTCCATGATTTAATGGTAATGAGTTCTATGAATATGGTCATTTCTTTATCTGCATTGGTGGCAGCCATCATTTGTTACACAGTCAGCGCTGCTGGTGTGCTGGATCTCACAATAAAGTTTATATAGGCTTCAGTAGTCTTGGATGTCGAATTTTTATGATGTAGCTGCTACTTGTGAAACGTAATCTGCTAGGTATTAATCCTTCCCTGGTCTGTGCATGATCTCATAGTTGTATTCTTATATTCTCAACCCCCACATCCGGATGCGAGGGTGAATGTTAGCCTTGCGGTTTCCAAAAATTGGAAGCAATGTCTGGTTTTCTGTGATTACAGTGAATCATTTTCCATAGAGGAATACATGAAAAAAAAATTCCAGGCCCACGCCACAGCCAGACTCTCCTTCTCTGGCTGTGAGTAGACACATTCTGTTTCAGACAGGCTTCGACTGGCATAGGCCACAATTTGTCTCTGAGCATTTGGATGTCCATTGTGTTGGTCAATGATTGCCCCTAGACCAACTGGGCTCGCACCAACTGTTATTTCGGGATGTAACTTGGGGTCAAAGTGGGACATTTCAGTTGCATTCTTGATTACATGTTAAATGTCTTTGAAACTCTGGTCGCATTCTGGAGATGACTGAAACAGAATATTTCGCTTTGTCAAGTCTTTCAATGGGGCACTCACTGTAGCAAAGTTGCAACTGTATCTTGAGCAATAAAAGGCAATGCTTATGAAGGATTGCAGACTGGTAACATCTTGGGGATGGGAAGTGGATGACAGTGCTTGCACCTTGTCTGCTCCTGGAGTCATTCTCCCATCAGAGAATATGTGCCAATAAACAATTGTTCGGTTTTGTGAAAGTCACACATTCAGAGTAAGACCTGCAATAGAAAGTACTTGGTTAAGGGCTTTGCCATTTTCTTCTTGTGTTCTCCCAAATTTTAGTATGTCAGGATGGGGTCGCTGCTGAGTGACAGCATCAGGGAGGAGGGTATGCTGTCTATGCACTTATGTTTAAAGTCTACATGTCTTTTCGGCCATCCATTTTGAGACAGACAACCACAAATGGGCTGTTAAAACATCTCTAACCCAGCTGTCTTAAGACATCTTGGTTATAGTCAGTGCAGGCCTCCAAAGCATTGTGTAGCGTCGAGTGAGGCTGCTCCCTCTAATTAGGGCGTTACTCTCACAGAATGATAGAAGCGCCCTGATTGACCAAGGGAGTTCCAGGTTCCAGGCTCCAGCTTCCAGTTATTGTAGAGGTTCAGATGCGGAGGACGTTGCGTTTGCCTGGTAGTTTTTTTGTGCACGCGTGTGCGCCCGCCCGTCCCCCTCCACCTATCCCTGTAGCTGACAGCCACTACTGGAAATATGCCACATGGAAGCTGCAGTCAAATACTTTGTTAATCCTCAGCATGCACTCACACAGTACTCATTATCTCATACTCAACATTAACCACACCCTAACAGATCCCAGGATATGATGTAGTTTCTATTCATAGTCAACCCCAGAACCATGAGAGTCTTAGTGCATATAACATCAATATGCTACACAGTCTAGAGAACTTTTCTACATTGTGTAATAGTATGAATATAGTAGCATATTTGATATTTGTGAACAAGAGATAATGCCAAATATAGGCTATCACTATTTAGTGAGTAGGTGGGTTGGCCAGCAAAACAAAGCTGAGTTATCCATATCAAATACAATGCTTCGAGAAAGGGCCACAGTCTGTTAACAATGTAAGCCATGTTGATTAACAGGCATGCTTTCACTCTATGGGGTGTTGCTTTAAAAAATAATTGCTGGCTCTTGGTGAACTCCTTCAAGGGTTAATGTGATACTCTCTAATTCATGGTGAGACATCCACGCTTTTACCCTTATGATAACTACAAATGCTCTCAACTGAAAATGTTCTAAGACCTAAGGCCAAGACAAGATTCATATTTTAAAAGTTTCCCCATTACTAGAGAGCTAAAACAATGTCTGAGGAGGTGAGTAGCAATGCCAAATGGAGAAAGATGGTAAGTTCATTGAATCTTCACCTGAACAGAATGAAAGCAATAATGGAGCCATAAAGCAGAGACCCTCATTAACACAGGGACCCCTCTTACAAACCTGCATACTTGAGATAGCTAGGATATTACCAGTACTCAGTATTCAAAACCAAAAATGTGCACTACTATTGATCAATAGTGAGTTCTGATTGCTCTTCAATTAATGATTTGTAGACAGTATACTAATTGTATATAAGGTCTTGTATTTACAATATGAACATAGGGTGATTTATGTGACATTAAGGCTATCTTATATCTGTTGGAACCCTGATGAAGTCGATTGGCGCATTTGCATGACGGAACATGTGTTGGCAATCTTGTGGTTACCCTGTGGTTTGAAGAGCATCCATCAAGAATTGTAATTACTGGAGATGCTATGAAAATGGAATAATAAAAGAAAAGAAAGAAATCTAACCTATTGGAGAGTTGTGAATCTATATGAACTCTTATACTTACAATTGTTGCTCAGGTTTCTAATTGTTAATTTGTATTTAAGGTGGCCTTTGTCTATCTGTCTTACAACTATTGGCAGTGGTTGAGCACTCTTGTCTTTGCTAATTTGAATTGAGAGACGGATTTCACTGTCTTGCGTATGGTTCCCCAACTGCCATAAGTTCTTAGTTAGGTTCACGAGTTTGTCCATATCTATCATTTGTGTTTAAAGACCTTCTGAAATATTGCCAATTGTAAAATTCTACCTCTCCATTTTTAGCACCTCACTCCTTCACAGCACAGTCCGTATGGAATTCATAACTGCAACCATAAAAAAGTTCCTCATAAAAGCCAGAAGACCCTATTAACTACTGCCCCAAATATCTGGTTCCTCACTAAACTGTTGGAGTGCTTGGTGTACAACCAACTCCAAGACTTTAGTGAAACGAACAATCCACTTAATCAAACCAGGTTACCAATGGAAGGTCTAGGGCTCCATGGTCAGCCATTATGTTTATTCGGGGCGACCTCAAGAAACAGACTCTCAGTGAATATTCAACAGTATATGCCATCCTGAACATAACGGGGAAAACAGAACAGGGTGGCTGGACAGGATAATTATCAACAACACCTTTCAGCC
Source organism: Lissotriton vulgaris (assembly GCF_964263255.1). Taxonomy (NCBI): domain Eukaryota; kingdom Metazoa; phylum Chordata; class Amphibia; order Caudata; family Salamandridae; genus Lissotriton; species Lissotriton vulgaris. The sequence continues at coordinate 669,657,065 of NC_141691.1, read as the reverse complement.
ACGTAGTCAAAGAAATACCACGCGACCTCTGGGAAAGAATCCCAAATCAAATTTATTTTCTACTGAGACTCAAATTTTTAAGGAATCTAAGACATGAACGCAAACAAAACAACTGTTATAACAGTGAATAAATGATGGCAATATCTACAAATTTACAGAATTTACAAATATACAATACATACAAAAGTGAATGAGGCCAAATTAGTGAACGAGACACACAAAAAACAATACAAAATTCAGTGAACAATATTAATTGCAATTATATACATATCCAATTCTGGCCTGAACGAGATGACTGAATCTACCAGCCTTTAAATATAGAGTTCGGCAGAGTCTGGCTGTGCGCTTACTTTGATCTGTGTCTTAGTGATTCCCCCTTTTAATCTGTGCTTAATCATACATTTATGTCTGTTTGGCGCGTTGAGGCACCCAGGGTGGGTCGACAGAGGTCTGCTTTTGGTCTGGGTGAAAACGTTGATAAGCTGGTTAGTGGGTTAGTTGTCCAGAACATCATCCATGGGGCTCATGACATTACATTGGTTCATGTGGTAAAAGAACTTTCTTTTCACTAGGCTACATAATGTACTCCTGATAATTTCTGGGCTGATGTATAGAGCATCCTTCATGAGAATCACATTCCCGGTCTTCCAATGAAGTTTGAACCTGTGTCTCTGTTGCAATTGTTGTTGAATAATACATTGAGTTCTAACCCTATTTACACCGCTTAGGCTTTGATGTTGTTGTATAAAAAAAGTTTCTAATGCGTACATGATAATATCACGATTTTGGCTCAGAGCATGTTTCTGTTGTAAATGCCAAGATTTCCATGTTTGTGTTTGAACTTTTAATCAATGCAACTGCTATTGTGTTGCTCGTTTTAATTCTATATCGAGCATGTGTATTATCAATTTAGGAACTCCGTGTGTTTGTTTTTTTAAAACTATTGCGGAATTGTCCACACATATGCCCCCACTCGCATTGAGAGTTCCCGCGACCGATACTTAATAACTACAAAGTCCAGCATTCTCTTGGACGATCCCCCGTAGCCACACCCCCCAACACCTCGATCAGGTGAGCTCATTAGCTATGCGTCCCAGCGCGGCGCTTCACTTCGAGCCTGTGTTGCTGCTCGAAAGCGCCGGATTGATTCCGAATTGAAAGTAAGTGCCCTGCGCCCTTTGGACGCGCCTCGCGCTTCCCCCCCCCCCCGGTGACGGTATGCCCCGCTGGTGACAATAACTAATTGAAGCTCGCGCTTCCCTCATTCCAGGCCAGCGCGAACCATTAACCCCTTGCTGACACGGACCTGACAAGAAACTACAGATATTTTTCCTTTGGCTGGGATTTCAGGTAGGAAACTCTCCTTGTGGGTCGATGGTGACTTTCCACAATATATGGGCTAATGTTAGTAACTCTGGGCACCGTGTGTTTTTCTGTGGTCCTGCAGTTCCCACCCTCAGACGTTGGAACATGTGAGCACCGTTTGTGCACCGCTTCGTGGGCACCCCTATTTCCAGCCCAATAGCTGGTTGAAGCACAGGTAGGATCAGTTAAAAGTTTCTACCATGGCCCCACACCACATGGCACCTCTTTCAGCCTCCCTGGCTTGCCACCGCGCTAAGCTTTCCATTTGTTTTTTCAGAAACCCTGCCCGGTCGAGTGTTACCGGTACTACGGCCATTATTACGCCATTGAGCAGGTAATCAACCCCCCTCCTTGTCCTTTGGAGTCAGAGTCTTGTATAATATTGTCCTTAAACTCACATCTGACACCCACCTTGTATATCTGTTACAGAATCATTATCCCCAGTCCCTGTCCTGAAGAGAACCTGGAACAACCCCGGTTCGAAACGCGTCGACACCTCCACCCTGTGGTAAACCTCCAAGGGTGCCACTAGGACACAATTACACCGATTCCGTTGGACCCTAGTTGTGCAACCCGCTTTAAATAAATTAACCACAGGCTTGGTTGACAGGCAGGCATTCCATTCCACCTCCCCGCCTGTCCCATGGTTTCACAGTCTGTAGGACTGGTTCACATTTGCTTTACACTTCAAAGTTTTGCACTGTATATAATTGCAATTAATATTGTTCACTGAATTTTGTATTGTTTTTTGTGTGTCTCGTTCACTAATGTGGCCTCATTCACTTTTGTATGTATTGTATATTTGTAAATTCTGTAAATTTGTAGATATTGCCATCATTTATTTACTGTTATAACAGTTGTTTTGTTTGCGTTCATGTCTTAGATTCCTTAAAAATTTGAGTCTCAGTAGAAAATAAATTTGATTTGGGATTCTTTCCCAGAGGTCGCGTGGTATTTCTTTGACTACGTGGCTGAAAGGTGTTGTTGATAATTATCCTGTCCAGCCACCCTGTTCTGTTTTCCCCATTGTTGAGATCCGGGCTGGGCAGACGTAGGATCCAAAACCTTCACTGTTCTACATCCTGAACACAACAGCAACCTATAACACTGTTCACCATGCCATACTAAATGAGCCATGACATGTGGTCCAATAGCCACGGCTAGTTGGAACTTAGGGGCACACTACTTACGTAATATTTTTTCAAATTATATTCAAGCTTAAATGCCTCAATGTATAACCATTAACCTTCATGATTATTTTTTTATTCCACAAATTAGAATAATCATTCAACTTTGAATAAATTCAACTTCTCAGTACATATACAAAGATCTTAACATCTGATTCTATGTATGAACAACATTTTCTTAAAATGAGCCCCCAAAATGCACTAGAGCCCAAAGCACATCACTAGATAGGATATGTTCCATCCAAAATTGCATAGCTTAAAAAAGTACCCTTGCATTCTTATTGCTGAGCACACGGCCTTCTCAAAGTAGAGTCTCACACAGCTGTAGTCAAAACCCTCCGCTATTCAATATCTACTTCAGCTTCGTGGCATTCCTAGAAACAACTAAGCAGATCAGATGGCAACCACCAACAAAGTTAAAACTCTGTCATACACACTTGCTATTTAAGTAAATGCTTGCTTGTAGTTGACCCATGGATGTCTAGAAACCACCTTAAGTTAAACCCAGACCCAACAGAGATAACATTATGCAGAAACTCATCCTTGTCATGTTCAAACTGCCTTTGGAACCCCGCACTTTTTCCCCCCATGATAGAAAATAATCTAAATGTCTAAATCAACCGCAACCTCTGCTTGACGCCTCAAATCACTGAAATAGTTAACTTTTTGTTCATCCACCTCAATACACTCATCCTAGCTTTCCCAGAGGCTAGTCTCTGACTACAAATTAGTACAATGGGCCACATCACCCCCATCAGCACATACGGTCCACTGTCATGCCTTTGTCGGACATCACTCTTTGTGTTCTGTGGCACCTGGGCACCTGTTCACTGTCCTTTACTTCCACAAATGATCCAATTTCTTCACAATACAATTTTCAGGAAAAGCATAAAAACTAGGTTCTGTAGCTGCCTTTATCCTGAGATAAATATTGGTCTACAGGTCCATACATGCCAACTCACTCTTCTTTGTAGGGTGCCACCCTCATTGGACTCACCTTAACCCTGTAAACAGGTGAAACACTGCCACACAGTTCAGTGTGATCAGTTACCTAGAAAAACTCTCAGTCATTTCTCCATTGATTTCAGTTTAATCACCGTCCAACGAGATTATATTTCACCTTGTTTGAATACAGAAATAAATGCTCTATTCACAAAGATTTTACTGTGCTCTAATGGTACTCCTGACTGACTCCTGAGTATGCCTAGATAATCCAAGGATGAGTCATACCTACTCATACACCAGTTTTTGTAAATCAGGCTGTGGATTGAAACTTCAAGACTGGTTTAAAGTCGCCCAAATTTCAGGAAAGAAATAAAGAACAGCACTGCATTGTACTGTCTTTAAGAAATTCTCCTTTCCCTGTCATGATAGGAAAATACGTAAAAAAACAGCACTTAGAGAGCAAGGCACTTGCAATCCTCACATAAGAACCACAATGCTTCAGTGCAGACTATTGACCTTACATTCAGTGGTGAATCTGCATTACATAAACCCCCCCAACACTTACAGAAACATTTATTCTTTTTTTTTCAGAAGACACAGCATGGAGAAAATATGTTTGATAGCAAAGCCTTTTATGAGTTCATGTTTCTTGGCTTCCTGAACCTCCTCTGTGATTTATGTTTACTGCTTTCATACCTTACTGGTTTAATTCGTTTATTTGTTTTTCTAATCTACAACTTCAAAAATAATTGGCAGAAAACCCCTGAAAGCTGCATTCTATCAGTCATTGCTCCTTCCAGTCAAGCTGTAGTAGAGCCATTTGGGATCAGAGCCATGAAATTGTCCACTTATCTTCAGCAAACCAGTCCTTGAATGGCCACTTAGCTTTTCAGAATTCTTTTTCATACGGTTTTAAGCAATAAATGTTGATCATGGAACAGGGTGAACTGATCGGTCTGAAATTCTGTTTAATTGGGCTCTGTCTGTCCTTTTACTGGGGTGATCAAAGCTGTGATTCATTTGGTGCCTCGAGTGATTTTGCTTAAATATGTTCATCTGTCTGGGGCTATGAGGCAAGCCGGCATGCAGCTGCGACAGCGGAGAAGGAAGCGGCCTCAGACACCTCTAAGGAGCACTGAGCCTGTGTGCACAACACAGTAACTATCTGACAAAAACAGCTTTTTTAAATGAGATTCAACAGATGTTCGGTGTTAAACAGTGAAGTCTCTTTCCATATGCTCTTGGGATCCGATTCACAAACTTGCATTTTGTAGTGCATAAAGTAGTACTCCAGTTGTACTACTTGGTTACTACAAAAAGTAATTCACGAACCTGCAGGTCGTGATCTCCCCCTCCGCCTCTTTTATGTTTTCTGTGTAGAAATATCTGCCCTGATAGTGGAGCTCTCTGCACACCTAAGCATTTTGTAAGTGTAGGTAATCAGCACCATGAGGAGAGGTGAAAAATGGGGAATAATACTCAGAATGGGTGGGCTTAAGAGACAGGGAAAAATAAGGAGGGGTTTGGGAATAACATGCTAATATAAAACACACACCCACAAAACAGCAAGAACATTGTAATTCACAAAATGTACTTTTAAAGCTACTACGTTTTCTCTATCCTAGCCCAGCTTTGGAGTAAGTCAAGCATCATACATGGCAAACCACTGGTTGCTTTTACCAAAATTAATCCAGATAGGGATTTAAGATTTAAACCAACAACCATAAGAAGTCAACTTAAACTAATTAAATAAGTTCTACATTAAAATAAATTATATATATTATCCTGTGGCAGTCACCCCAGCGTAGTTATAGTCAGGACCTCGTTTACACAGGAAATAGTTTTTTGGTTTGTTTATAGCTTTGGCTTAGTTTGCCAAATTTCCACGAAACTTTACCCTAAAAATTAATCAGCATCAGCTTCTTCCTGGAAAGTTTTAGGGTGATCCTTCAAGTGGGTGTCGAAAAAAAGAGTGGGCCTCCAAAAGCATTCTCCCCATGCAATTTTCCATAGAAAAATTAGACACAGTTACCGTCAAAGCGGTGTAATGGTTTTAGGTGCTCAGCAAGAATGTAATCGTTGATAGGAATCCTCTGCCCAACATTTCTAATATTCTCATGTTATTAGGAGGGGCAAAGGTTTTCTCTACCTTCGACCGCAACTAAGCATATCATCAAATCAGTCTTGATGAAGTAGCCAAAGATCTGACGGCATTCAGCACTCCCTATTGGACTTTTAGGTATGCCAGGCTACAGTTTGGTTTGGCCTCAGCGACGTTGATTTTTTAAGAGGCTCGAAGAAAGTATTAGAGGGTTTGAGTGGAATAGGAATTTAGCAGGATGACAGAGAAATGATGATGAACATGATTTTAGAGTGAAAGAAGTGTTAAAAATACACTTTGATCTCACAATTAAAGTAGAAAAATGATTTGATTATAGGATTTGTAGAGCGCACAAATGCCCGTGGGAGTCTTGGCGCTAACGTAACTGAGACCGGGTGAGCGGAGGGCCTAGGGTCGTTGGGGCCAGGCTATCCCGAAAAGAGCCAGGTCTTTACATTCTTTCTGAAGATTAACAAAGATGGGCTGTTTTTTATTTCTGCAGGGAGTTTATTCCAGGTTGTTGCAGAGTGCAGCAGAAAACCTCTCCCTCCCCATCTCAGTTGTTTGAAACGTGGAATTCGGAGGAGGTTGGAACCACTAGATCTCAGTGTCCTAGCTGGTGTGTAAGGTATCATGTTTGTTTTCAGGAAATGTGGCCCTGACCCATGCATGGATTTAAATGCCAGACAAGCCAGCTTGAATTGTATTAGTTTCTCAACCGGTAACCAGTGAAGGTTGCTAGGCTTGGAGGCCACCGGCTCAAACCTGGGGATGTTCAAAATCAACCGGGTGGCAGCATTCTGCAAATGCTGAAGTTTTAAGAGAAGCTGTTTTTGTAGGCCTGTGTATAAGGCATTCCCATAATCCATTTTGGACAAGGCCAGCATGGTTACCAGTGTTTTACAGGCATCAGACGGGATATACGGCAGAATTTTATGAATGAGCTTCACGATAAAACATACTGAGGATGTAAGTTTGTTGATTTGGGCCTTAAACGTGAGTTTTGAATCAAATGCGAAACCCAGGTTTCTTACACTTTCCACATGAGATGGACAGATGCCTAAGGTATCCGGCCACCAGTTGGGTGACCAGATGTTGGTATCAGCTCCCAGCAGCATAACCTCAGACTTGTCTCCATTTAATTTCAAGCAATTCGCTTGCATCCAGAGGCTAATCTGATTCATACAGAGACGGAATTTACCTGCTGTCTCTGAGATGTTGTTCGATATGTCCACCACTATTTGTGTGTCGTCTGCGTATGAAACACGTATAAAACCGTAATCCCTAGAAATGTTTGCAAGCGAGGCTGTATAAACATTAAAAAGGGTGGGGCTCAAGGAAGAGCCCTGGGGAACTCCCCAACGGGATTTAAAAGATTTAGATGAAAAATCCCCCAGCTGCTGCACTGTAAAGGATCTTTCGCCCAGAAAAGAGGCCATGAGTGTGGTAGCCAATGCATGCAGACCTATATCTTTAAGACGGGACAGAAGCAGCGTGTGGTTAAAGGTGTCGAAGGCTGCCGACAGATCAAATAAAATCAAGGCAGCCTTCCCACCCCTGTCCAGAATCCTCCTAATCTCCTCAGCTGCTTTGATCAAGGCGGTTTCCGTCCCATGTTCTCCCCGGAACTCGTGCTGTGAAATGTCAAGGGCCTGGGAGTCTTTGACAAATTTTGACAGTTGCATGTTCAGGTGTTTTTCCAGAATTTTTGCCGGAAAAGGAATTCTTGAGATGGGTCTATAGTTGGCTGGGATCGAAGGGTCCAGATTCGGTTTTTTTAAGAGAGGGAGGACAGAGGTATCTTTCCAGGCCCTCGGGAAACAGGAGGACTCAATAACCCCAATGAAGAGCCGCTGGAGTTGTTTACTAAGCTGTTCTGAGAACATATGCCGGACTTTGGGCGGGCACGAATCCAGGGGGCCCACTGACTTTGTGGTTAGTATGAGTTGGTGTACCTGGTCCACCGCAGGTGCGGAGAACTGAAATCCTGCTTTCGCTGGCTCTGTGAGATTGCTAATAACGTACTGGGGTTCTCCCGGTGTCGGTGTGTCTTAATTAGGGGTAGGGATTGAGTCATAAATAAGTTTGACTTTATCTGTGAAAAATTGACCCAATTTGTTGCAAAGCCATATACTGTCTTCAATCTGTTTGGGCGTTGTTTTTGTAAGCTTTTTAACCATGGCAAAAAGCTCTTTACTGGAACTATTTGCCTCTTTGATTTTTTTGGTAAAGTAGGCTGATTTTTCTTCAATGATAAATTTCTTGTAGTTGGCTAAGGTCTTACAATAAATATGTTTCTCCCTGTCCTCGTAGTTGGCCCTCCATCTCCTTTCGGCCTGTCTACAGGTCTGCTTTTGCAGTCTAAGCCGATCCGAGAACCAAGGCTAAGAGGTTTTCCTCCTGTTAGCAAGCTTTGTCTTAAGAGGTGCAACAGACAGCAGTGCGGTTTTGATCTAATTGTTTACTTGCTCGTTAGCCAGGTTGCTGTCACGGGCCAACCCAGTAATTGTCGCCTCCAGGTGTGAGTGGAGTTTAGCAAAATCAATTTAATCCCATTCTTGGAATGAAAATTCTTTCCGCTGGGAGGCCCTAATAAAGTTGGTCTGGTCAATGGTTATAGTGAAAGGGACAGCTTTGTGATCTCACCAAGGGACCGGGATAACGTCATTTATTGTAATGTTGGGGTTAGAGGAAAAATCCCATCTAAAGTATGGCCAGCAGCATGTGTTCCGTGATGAACCCGTTGGGACAAGCCACAGCCCGCCATGGTCTCTGAGATGAGTGCTGTATTACTATCAGAGGTTTTTTTGAGATGAATGTTAAAATCTCCCAGAATGGTGTAGTCGGCCCCAGCTAGGCTAGATTCAAGAGCAGGGCCTAGGGTTTGAGATAGGGAGTTTTTCGCATTAGGCGGTCTATACAGTAGAAGGCCGTCAAAGGTATAGTTGTGTGTGATGCCGATTTTAAACAGAAGGGACTCGCAGTCCGGGGAACATCGGGCCTCCAAACCCCGGACATGAAGACCCTCTTTGCTGATGATAGCTGAGCCCCCCCCCCCCCTCGTTTCCCGATTCGGTCTGCTCGAAGAATGGAGTAACCATCAGGTACTGCTAGAGATAAGTCTGTCTCTGAGGAATCGTTTGCCCAAGTCTCTGTTATAAACAGCAGGTCGAGATTGTGGGCGTCAATAAGAATGGCCACCTCTGTGTTGTGTTTTTCAAGGGACCTTGCATTCACCAGAGCAGCATTTATTTCTCTACGTTTATACGTGTTGACCTGCTGGTATTGGGCCATGTAAGCCTTGCAAGGTTTATAGCTGAAGGACAATGGGCAATTGGGGCATTGTTTAATTTCATCAGACGGGTTGAGCGCAGTACATGGTGTACTAATTTGAAGTTTTAAAAGGTCTGTGCCACTGTAGGCCTTCCTATCTGTATTTGTGTTCCCTCCGCTCGAGGGAACATAAATACCTCGAGCCAGGCGCGGACGGGCGCAGACGGGCTTTGCCTTTGGCGCACGTCCGCTGCGCGCCCGTCTGATCATAGGTTTTATGGCCTCGGTACCAGAACAACTAGCACGCTCACCCCGGGAATTGCCACCGTCCCGGAAGTGAGGCCATGCTGACCGCGCCCTCTGCCCCCTACGTTCAATCGGCACTTGGCGTGACTGACCGGGGGGCATAGGCGAGCAGCAATGTGAGGAAGTGAAAAGGTGAAAAGGAGTGCAAGTAAATTTTAAAATATTATGAAAGTTCAGAAAGAATTTCATTGACTATTTAGGTTATAACATCACTGGAGAAGTTTGTGTGATATTTGCTGAGCTGTGTGTAAATATGAGAAATGAACTCAGGAAGGGTATGGTATTTGTTTGATATGTTGCTTGTGAAAAAGAATTTAAGGACTTGAAAAATAGGTTAGGTTTGGCCCCCAAATTGAAGAATTTTTATCCCATGGTTAAGTTTAATATTAATACAGATGCCAGTTAAAAAGGCATATGTGCTGTACTACAGCAAGGTGAACAGAACCTGGAAAAAATGATCATTTCACATAGTTTGAAAGGAGGAGAAACAGGGAGGACCTTTCGAAATCAGAATTGGACAGAAGCCATTTTGTGAACTATTCAAGAAGAAAAACATTGGTGCAGTGTCGTACAGGATCACTAAGTGGGTTGTAGCCCTGCACGATGATTTTGAAGTAAAATATATTGCAGGTTTTGAGAACATTGTAGCTGATTCTTTATCCAAACTAGTGTTGCATAAATTGAAAGATCAAAGTAAGTATACCGACAGTGATGATGAGTTTGACAAAGAAAGTGTCTATGAGATTGATAATGGTATTATTTCTGTAGAATTATGGCATTTAGCAGTGAAGTCTGATAAAGTACTACAGGAAATCCGGTCTACTTCTCCGATAGTTCAGGATACCACCAGGGGGTCAGACATTGGGCTAGCCTCCTCACCCACACTTGACCATTTTCCCTGCATGGATCTGGAAGTGGTAGAATCTATGGCTCAGAAAGTAAAATCCGGCTCTCCAACCGACCCGGCACCTCCAGAGCCCATGTTACTCGCATCTCAGACGGTCCTACCTATCATCAAGAACCTTTTGAATGCCTCCATTGATTCTGGCATTGTCCCTCCTGCCTGGAAACAGGCAATGGTCCGAGCACTGATAAAAAAGCCAAACCTAGATCCATCGGATTTCGCCAACTATCGTCCGATCTCACTACTCCCCTGGGTGAGCAAAATCGCGGAGAAGTATATCAATCTCCAACTGGTTAGCTTTCTGGAAAACAACCAGCTGTTGGACCCTACCCAGACAGGGTTCAGGCCTAAGCACGGAACTGAGTCCGCCCTCCTTATCGTCATCGAGGAGTCCAGGAAAATTCTTGATCAAGGAGGATCAGTGGCAGTGATCCTCCTTGATCTCAGTGCGGCGTTTGATACGGTCAGTCATAACACCTTACTGAACCGCCTATCAAGCGTCGGCATCGTGGACAAGGCCTGGCTCTGGTTAAAATCCTTCCTAAGCAACAGGTCGTTCCAGGTGTTTGACGGACAGACAGTCTCCTCCAGCATACCCCTGAAGTGTGGAGTCCCCCAGGGCTCCTCTCTAAGCCCTGCGCTTTTTAATATCTACATGAGGCCACTGGCTGAGGTAGTTCGTCCGTATGGAGTTAAGATCATCTCCTATGCGGACGACACCCAGCTGGTGGTCTCTCTAGCGCAGGAAGCTCAACACCCACTTTCAGGTGGACTAACAAAATGCTTGGAGGAGGTGAAGTCCTGGATGACCCTGTCATCACTAAAGCTCAACGGTGACAAAACGGAGCTCATGCTCCTGGGCCCGGCTCACCCGACCTTCTTCAATTCATTATGGCCCACCTGTCTAGGCTCCCCCCCCGGCTCCGAAAGAAAACATCAAAAGCCTAGGGGTATGGCTGGACAGGAATCTCTCTCTTAACACTCAGGCCACAAAGCTTTCCGCCACCTGCTTTGGACTACTCAGGACATTGAAGAAAGTTCTTCCTCTGCTCCCAATGGAGGCAAAGCAAACAGCCATACAGGGCATAATACAGTCACGTCTGGACTCGAACAACGTCCTCTATCTGGGAGCCCCAGAGTACACATTGAATAGACTACAACTGGTACAAAACTGTGCTGCCCGTACCTTACTGCAAATCCCCCGCAGAACCCCAGTCAGGGAGGCACTGACCAGCCTTCACTGGCTTCCAGTACGCAAGAGAGTCACTTTCAAAGCAATGTGTATTGCCCACCAGGCCTTCTGGGACTCGGGGCCCCAAATCACGCGTAGCCTAGTTAGCCAATATCATCCAGGTAGAGACTTGCGCTCTAGCCAGGCTTTTATGGCAACAGTCCCCAGAATTAAAAGGACTAGATCAGGCGGAAGAATGTTCACCTTCAACGCCTCAAAGATCTGGAACTCCCTTCCTTTTCATTTGAGACCGAATCCTGACCTTGCCTCTTTCCGCAAACAATTAAAAACACATCTGTTCAAATCCCCTTAAACAATTCAGCCCCACCCCCCTCCTCCCAGTCTGCTATCCTCATTACTCCTCCATCTGGTTCCTCTATCGCTTGGACGCCTCAGGGCAGCAATTCGCGCTATAAAAATCAATTTTCATTCATTCATTTTCATTCATTCAATAAATAATAGATCGTGTTCAAAGAATAAAATAAGTGAACAGAGTAAGAAGGGAAACATCCTTTACAGCGCAACTTTTACCACGCAGTGCTATTACAACGCAGGTTTTACAACGAAAACCATTACAACGCATTGCGCTGGGGGGCGCTCTAGGATAGGGAATAGATTTAATTTACTATCCAACACCTTCCCTAGTGTCCACGGGGACTGGAGTTGGAATAGTAAATTAAACTATTCACTATCCAGCACCCCAAAGCGCTATGCGTTGTAATGGTATGCGTAGTAAAACCTGCGTTGTAACAGCATGCGTGGTAAAAGCATGCGTTGTAACATCATACATCCGACTAAGAGTTTTGAAGGTGTTAATGATAGGTTTTCGGGAAACAGCAGATTGATGATCCGGGGTCCTATAGTAATCCCTCCAAGTGGTCTAAGAAAAGTATTGACCATTCTGGCTCAGAGTGGTCCTCAAGGGATGACGAAAACCAAGGAAAAACTCTGGTAATCATATTGGTGACCAGGAATGTCAGTCAGTCAGTCAGAATATCTTTATTCGACTTAATCAAAGTCATACAAAGAAGACCAGGAATGGAGGTTCAAGTGGAATGTATGGTAAAGGTATGTATGCAATGCGCTTTGAGTGACCTGGCCATGAAACCCAAGGTGCAACCCATGGCAATTATGAACTGCCTAACTACGCCTCAGGAAGAAGTTGCTTTAGACTTCTTGGGTAGTGTATATGGAGAAGAGTGTAAAAACGTTCTTCCTCATCTGAATGGGCATGTATTCAAGATGCTGAAGATCTTGTTTGCAAAAGGCATTGAGACCAAACACGTGGTGTGGATTTTGAACGAAATAATGTACGGGAAAGCATACTCAGGGTATTGCTTACTGATAATGGGGTATAATTGGTTTTCAAAGAAATGAAAAAGTTCTTAATGAAAGTGGTATAAAACATTAAAAGTGTGCACAATATCACACAGAAGCACATGGTATGGTAGAACACTTCAACAGAATATTGAAAGAAACCATACATATGGCCAAAGATAATGGCTTAGCTTGGAGTAAAGAAGTTTGCAAGAGGGTTGAGGCATAAAAGCTTTCTCTACACTCTACCACAAGGAAATCTCCTATAATGCTAAACGCTCTAGTGGCACCTACTGAAGTTAAATTGTGCAAGCCCACAGTTGGAGATAGTTGGTGGCGAAAATTCAAGGGCGCAAGGAAATATTTGATACAAGGAAGACTGTTAAAAACAGAAGTGCTTGTAGGTGACTTGGTATTGATACGGCGACTAGTGGTTAAGGAGGGGGACGGGGATCTAAACTCTCTAAACCCATTAAGCTTAAAATAAAAAGATTTATCAATGTGATCAAAACAGAGTATTCCTGTATATGAAAAGTGTGTTGAGGATTCAGAACCTGGCGTGTTTCTGAATAGTGAAAGATTAGAGGTTAAGAAGAGTGGTTAGGGTGAGAAGGTCTGATAGAGAGGTCAGAGCTCTTAAGTATTTCAAAGACTAAGAGAGAAAATAGCAAGAAAGTTCATCATCTATCTTCTTAATATATTAATGATTGTTTTACTCACGGACTTACATTACCTTGTGGAAATGTCATTATGTGCATGTTCATTTCTTGCTTTGTATAATTTCCTGAAGTGTATCTTAATGGAAAACATAATTGTTCTTTGAAATATGTATTAATGCAGGTTTGTTTTGTTTATTGTAGAAAGGGAGGTGTATAAGAGATACATGCATAAATGCTTTTGAATCTTACTAGGTCAGAGAAGAATGTGATAGTGTTGGGGTAGAGGGAGATCTGGAGAATGGTTAGAGTGGCTGGCTGGAACTTTTATCTTATGAATAAACCTTCTTAATTTCATCTAAGTGTCTCCTGTCTTGCTGATCACCAGACCATGGTAGACCATAATATATCAGGCTCAAAGGAGTGTAATATATTCTTTGAAGAAATTTTAAATGTAAGATTCAGAGCCTACTGTTAATTTAAAAGCCTCCAGTCTGCTCACAAAATATTTTCAATTGGATCTTGGTTTTGCAGATCAGGGATCCACTTGTCCATCAAGGAGTTTTCTGTCACTGGGGCCTCTTCCTACATTAATTTATTCAGACGGATTATAGTGTGCCTTTTACTACTTATGGCAAGCATTGTTGATACTGTCTGAAACTTTAGAGGCTATTGATAAAATGTGGAAAAACATGTCATATGATCATATTTATCTATTGTGATCAGTGGTAGGATAAATTGCCCCTCTGAAAATAAAGCACCTAATTTTGTTGACCTGAGGTCTTCTTTTCATAGTTTAGAGTCTTTTTTTAAGCCCATAAATAACACAGTTATACAAAACATTCTGGTTAGAGCAATAAGAAATCATCAAGATTGCTATACGGCAGCAATTCTTACAAATTCATACAGTGCAAAGTTAAAACAGTCATTGCGGCAAGAGAATAAATAAAAGCAGAAAGGCTCCAGTTTCCTTACAAATTCATGTAATCTTACATGGTCCCGTAAATCCTTACACCTATTTTGCTTTAACTTGGCCCTTTGAGAAAATATGAGCTATACACAAGATTACAAATGGCATAGAATCTTGCTCTCCACGTTTCCAAGGACGAGGGTTCATTCTGTAGCCAAAATAAGGCTATGCATGACTGAGCCACCGCAGTTGCCATAAAGATCAAATTCCCACCGTACTGCGCTGCCCGATTAGAGAGAGACTCATCTAACAGACCAAGAAGCAGTGCTGTGCATGTAACATCAAATTCCCCACCAATTATGTCGGTCAAAAAAACCTTCATTCCCCCGATTAATTGTCTTAGCTTAGGACACATAAAAACATATGGAGGATGTCAGCTTGATCGGCCCCACAGCGAATGCATTTTACATAATTTATCCCGCCCCATTTAAACATTATGGCTGGAGTATAATAAAGATAAAAAATGGCTTGAAAGGGCTGTGCCTTCAGATTCGAGGAAATTAAAATATTCTCCACCATAGTAATTGATTCCTGCAAGATTTTGCCGTCTTGGCCCAATCAAACATTCCATTTAAGGTTTTGATCCTCCAGATCATTAATCCGAGTTTCAACAAGACAGTTATTAAGGCTACCAATCTTATCTCTGTGCCTCATTTCCTCAATCAAATCAGTTTTGGCTAGTGTGGCCTGATTTAGCTTTCTATGCAGGAAATCTCAGATCTGTAAAGCTTGAAATAAATCTGTTTTTGGTCGAGAATATTTTCCTGATATGATTTACAAAAGGTCCAGCCGGCCCCTGTCCCGTTTAAGGACCTAACTCCCTTAGGTTTCAAAATTATTTGTTTATTTGAGCATAACATGATAAGATTTTGTCTAAATAATAATGTTTTGCTGTTAATAATTGTGTGTCTAAACAAGTACAAAGGACTGCCATGGGCACCTGTTTCTTCACCAGCTACATTAATCTTTGGATGGGTTATTGGAAAGAATAGATTGCATTGATACATTGGTGATAGATTACATGTTAGATGTCATTATGTGTCTACGCTACATAGATTACTTCTTACTTATATGGAATAGCACTACTAAAAAACTAACTGATTTTGTCTCATATCTGAATGAGAATTGACTTAATCCCACATTTACCATAACACAAAGTAAGATCTCTATAGATTTTCTAGATATGACTGGAGGCAAGAGATAAGACCTTATTACCCTCTCTATTAAGAAAAGAGTGCATGCAATACAGTACTGCATGCAATTAACAGCATCCTCCAGTTACTTAAATAGAATATTTCATATGGAAGGTTAGTTAGATTGAAACATAATTGCAATTCCAATGATAAGTTTCTCCCAGCGCAATCAGAATCACTTTTCAGAGATCACTTTTCAGAGAGAGGGCATACTAGGACATTATTGTGCAAAGCAATTGAGAAAATTAAAGCTGACACTAGAGAAAGATGACCTTTTGTATAAACAGTGGAGGAAATGTAAAATATCTCCAGATATTGTCAAAAGAGGTAATGACATGGACAAAATTAGGGTTATCAGCACCTTCAACAGACAATTTGTATGGGTGAGGAAAAAACGAAGAAGAGGGAGGCTTTAAGGAATGAGAAAATGATTAGTTTAGCAAGTGGAAGAAGTCCTACTATAATGTACAGAAAAAGTAAGAGCTTGTGGGATTATGTAGTAAGAAGTCATAGATGGGTACTAAACTGACTAGCTGGTTAGGTGACAAATGTATAGGATTATTTTCTGTGTATGAGATGCAAGGCATGCGAGGACGGACCCAGATATCCAAATATGACGCTCCACATGCCAAAAGCTATGGAGTAATAAAACTTATATATCATGTAAAATGGATTATATTATCTACTGCATAGAATGTCCCTGTAAAAAGTGTTGTGTCGAGAGCACCACATTTTAGGTCAAGAAAAGAATCGTGGAGAATATTTGTGCAAGAACTAATACCGATCCCAAATACCTAGTGGAATGCCATTTTGAAACATTTCACCAAGGGCATTAGACCAAATTGATGTTTTTTGGTCTGGATAGAGTTTAAACTCACCCCAGAGGTGGGCACAGATGTCAATAATTGCAAGAAGTAGAATCCAACTATATCATATACTTAGAAACCTGTGAGTCGCTGGACTCAATATTAATGAGGAATTAGCAGTGCATCTACAAATATAAAATATGAGATTGTATTTTTGCCTGTATACCTTGCATATTTACAGTTTCTTTGTTCTCCCATTCTTGTGGAGTTTTTAGCTATTAAATAGAATTGTTTTGCATCCATGTTTTAAAACAGAGCTTTCAAGAAATACAGACTGCACAAAGATGTTAGTAGATGGTTGATATCAATATAAAAAGAGGAAAGCAAGGTGATACAATGATGGATTTGGGTATGCCCATTAGGGCAAGATGTAAAGTTTAGGTCCTGTTAAATTATGGAACGTTACATATAAAGGTAGCACCTCAATTTCCCTTGCCTTTTACATTACCCTTCTGGAGCAAGTTTATCTGTATAACCTGTGAAAATTCTTCTCTTTATAGTCGTGTAGCATTTAGTTAAATATTATGAAATTTGCGAATAGATTCTCAAACACAATGAATTTAAATTGATGTCACAACATTTATAATTCTTGGAAGAAAGACTATTCTGCTGTCTGTTTTCGATGTTTTTTATCTCACTTTGTACACATGCACATAATGAAAATAGAGCCGATCCATACAAAGGCTTCTGGGGATGAGCCGAAACAAGTTGGTTCCATATCCCAATAAAAATATGTATGCAGTTATTCAATTGGCATTGGCCTCAGACGTTTTTCTGGCAAAAAATGCAAACTGAGTAAATTGTTTGCCACTTTGTAGGTATGGGTAGGCTAGAGTTGAACGTTTACTCAATTTGACGTATCGCCACGAAAGTTCATACCCTTCAGGTTCTTCCTTGAATGTTTTGGGGTGATACTGGTAGCAGTGGCCCAGAAAAAAAGGGTGTTCCAAAATAAATTTTCCCCATACTATTTCCTAAAGGAATTTTAAGAAGTGATTTAGAAAAAAAGGCTGTACAGAATTGCACCAATTTTGGCAGATAGGTAGAGCTTTATTGAGAAAGTGTGCTTTCAGTTGTTTCATGGCAATGAAGCTCCTAAATATAGAGACATGTTGATGATGGATCACCCCAGCTTCAAAAATAAAGTACTCTGATTGCAGGGCACAGCGAGGACCTGTGAAGTATCACAGGACTCTTGTGGGACTCATCATGGCCCTCCCATGTGGTTCTCGGGACCCCAAATGTGGGGGGGTTAGCCAGCAATGGGGTGTTGGCAATGGAGGGGTTGGTCATCCATAGGGAATTGGGTGCCCGGCCGGCCTCCAGGCCAGGATCTGCAACCGATGCCATACATGGCAAAGGCTGGGCTTGGCAGGGGGTGTTAGGTGCAGGACCCTGTAGCCATCCCCACACCGTGCAAAGCCAAAGGCCATACCTGGCAGGGAATTGGAAAGTCTACTGCACATGATCAAAAGGTGTGCTCAGTGAGAGAGCTGGGTAAATATGATTAAAAACAGAAGGAAAGTCACTGAAAAAAATCAATGGTTAAAGTGAAATTATAGTTAGTTATGGTAATGAGATCTTATGTTAATAAAAACCTTAGAAATTCACTGAATTAAACAAAGGTTAAAGTTACATTATATAGCAAAAGACCTGTGCACACTTTAGGTAGAGTATATGCATATGTCATGAATAGTAATCATTCAAAAACAAAGAGAAATTAAACAAGGGGGACATATCTGAGTAATTTCTTTAAAATGAAATGTAATTAGCCTTTCTTTCAGGAAGGGTGATATCAAAGAAAATGACCAAACGACACGCGTTTCGTCATGCGGGCACCGGACCCATTTTTCATCTGGATGTGCTGTTAACATCTTGAACATGATTTCCTCCCTTGATACATTATTTTTCCATCTCTGAAGCCACAGATCCGCACTATGGTTCTTCGCCTATTGTTTGTGTGATGTCACTGTTACCCTGTTTTGATTAAGTCGCTTTTCAGTCCCATAGGGTTCACACTCACGTGAGATGTTTTTCTGCGCTACTCAGCTTCTGATAAAAAGATACGTCATTTTTCAACTCCATCTAATATCAGGAGAGAAGATGTAAAGTGGATCAAGTTCCATTTTATGGAGAGAGCCCGTCTTAATAGAGAGGAGAAAGAAATAACGAAACCATCTGTAAGAGCTCACTCTATGTTAATCACTACTCCCTCCCTGGAACCATATCTGAAATATGTCACAAAACCTCTTCATAGACTCCTATTAGTTAGACTCAGGTTTAATTTGATTAAATTCTCCTTAGGCTGCTACCCATCATGGGACAATTCAGAAGATGCCCCTCCTTGTGAGTGTGATAATTTTTCAAAGCAAGATACCATGCATTTTATGATGTTTTGTGGGTTTTATACTACCGCTAGGAAAAAACACCTGTTACCTGTTTTGAGGGAGGCTGGCTTTATTCAAGTCAGACCTGCATTAATGTACCTCCAGATGTTGGGCAATATTTACATTACTTTTAGCGTTGCCAGCTTTCTAGTGGAAGCTTTTAGACTTAGGAATAAACGTGTACCACTGAACATTTTATTGTAAATATGGTATCACCTTAATAGATTTTAATTCTATGAGCCAAACAAGTTTCAGTAATTATGGCCATCACTGATTTTTGTACATAAATGAACTGTGATTTTAATGGATATGTATTGCATGTGGCTTTTATGTTTTTTTTAAATCGAATAAAGTGTGCTTTGACTTTGATACGTCATGTGTATTTTTCCATACTGTACCATGTTTTTTATTTTACCCCAGCCCTGAAGAGACACGGGTCCAGTGCCCGCATGACGAAACACGTGTCGGCTGGTCGTTTTCTTTGATATCACCCTTCCTGAAAGGAAGGCTAATTACATTTAATTTGAAAGAAATTACTCAGATGTGTCCACCTTGTTTTATTTCTATATGTTTTGAAAGAATACTATTTATGACATGTGCATATACTCTACCAAACATGTGCACGGGACTTTTTCTATATTCACTGAGTGGGTCCTTGTCACTCCCTGAAAAAGTTTTAGGGTCTCCTCTGACCTGTAGCACTGTTGTACTATTACTGTTCTTCACTCAACATCCACGGCTACCAGCCCAGGCGCCATCTTTCCTGCACACGCAGACACCCTATAAAGTTACATTATAGTTAGGTCTTTTATTAATATCATAACCCATAAAGTCACTGAGATGAAACAGAGGTTAAAGTGAAGATATAGTTAGGTATGGCAAATAAGATCTTATGTTAGGTTAAAAAAACTTTAACATTATAGTCAGGCATTGTATTAATATGAGCGTTTACAACAACAAAAAATGAAATTCATCAGTTATAGATTACTCACCTAACTATAAATTGCACCTGTGCCATGCACTGATTATGTCCTCACATTTCATATCACTCATGACATGCTAAATCGCATCACATCCCTCTTGATTTCGATTTCTTTTTGTACAGAAGTCATTTAAAAAGAGAAAAAACATTTTGGATGCCCAAAAGTAAAAAATCACAGCAAAAAATGATAAAGTTTCCTTTGCAGCACAGCTCTTCTATGACAAGTGAGGGTCTGTGCAAAAAAGCCAAGAACTGTATGAATGTGGTGTAATACATGCCTCAGAACCAATGAAACCGGTGCAATGAGCTACAAGGGTCTGTTGTTCCTGGAAAGAAGGCATGGGTCTGTCATGTGTGTAATGGCTAGTTATCAGAAAATTGGCTGTAAATCAGCAATTAAGGCCCTTTGCAATAATTATATTATAAAATAAAAATTATAAACGCCAGCAGGTAAGAAAGTGGAGGTTGGGAAAACGAGGAGTTGGAAAGTTAGAAGCTAGATGACTGACCACCGTAGGATGAGGCTTCTGGGGTATAAGACACTTCCAAGTTAATTGGAGTACAGCTATATGAAACACCTGTGCTTTATGTGTTTTACCTTCTTTGTTCACTTGTGTCCCCTGCCATCTTTTCTTTGTTTGTTGGAATGTATGTGTCTTTGTGTATCCATAGGCGAGCAGCTGCTGCTGTGTGATCTCCAATGATTGGACGTCTAGGGGAGCATCGCCAATATCCAGGTCACTGTCTACTGCCACACCCACAACACCCACTCAGCATTCAGGTAATGGCCAGGTGGGTGCAGGGCTTGGCCAGAGCCTAGGACCTATGACAAACATCTGCTGTGCCTGACCAAAGGCCTTGCACAGCGGTGGGTTGGCTGTCCGTGGCGTGTTGGGCATGGGGTCTGGCCAGAGATTCAGGGCCTGCAGCCAACCTTCGCTTCATACACAGTGGTTGTCGGAAATTATAGGCTCAATTCACAAAGAGAGTTATGAATTCTAACTTTATGTCTGTGGAGTCTTTCAGGGCGGAGTCTCGCAGTTGGGGCGGAGTCTCTGCACTCGGGGCTGAGTCTCCGTATGGGCATATGGAGACTCAGCCCCGAATGTGGAGACTCTACCCCGACTGCGGAGACTCCGCAGTTGTAAAGTTATGACTAGTAACTGCTTTTGTGAATTAGGTCCCTATGTGTTTAAAAAAAAAACAAATTACCAGTTCAAGTTATGACTCTACTCAAAAGCAACAAACCAATGAAAAATGCAATTTTATAGTTTGCGATGCAAATCATAACTCATGCAATTGTGGACCATGTGGGTACACAATATCGCCTGGTCTTTGGCCAGACACTTCAATACATTCATCCTGGGTGGTTAACTCCTACTGCACTATGCCAAGTGGCATGTGCTGCACCCAGGCCCTGCTCCCAGTCCAATCGGCCCATCTCTCAGTGGTTCTGCTCCACTTGCTTTCAGGTGCACTGATATAATCTGTGATGTTAGTAGTGGTGTCATAAGTGTTGTCATCTATGAACTCATTTGAGATGTCATCAATGATGTCATGTGAGAAATGGGTCACGCAAGTTATGTTTTGTGCCACGAACCTTAACTGGAGAATTGCAGTGGTTAGTTGACTTTGAGCAAGAAAGTAACTCAGTTTCTAGCGCAGTTTCTAATTGTATATATAGAAAAAGGTAATGTTTGGAGGAAAATCTAAGGCTGGCGAGACAGCTGAAGTGGAGCTCCGTCCTAAAAATAAGAAAAAAAACATATATTTTGCCAGGAGTCTTTATTCTGCACTATGTAGAATGAATAGGACAGCATGAATAGCACAACATTAGCAGATAGGGGCCTCGGAAACAGTCACATGGAGTTCCCAGTATTGAGCCTGGCCACCTGCACCTTGCACAGCTTTCCTAGCATACTACCGGGAATGCTGGTGAATATCAGAAAACATAAAAAAGCACGTTTTTGCAGCGATTTAAGGGGCATATTATCAAGGACCGGTGTTAAAATTATCGCCGTTTTATCGGCAGGAAACTGCCGATAAAACTGCAATATTGGGCAGAACCACGCCCATGTTAATTCCCATAGAAGCCCATGTTATCACCAGAACATGGGCTTCTATGGGAATTAACAAGGGCGTATTATCAAGCCCATTATCGCCGTTTTATCAGCAGTTTCCTGCCGATAAAACGGCGATAATATTAACACCGGTCCTTGATAATATGCCCCGTAATCTCCCGGTGTATTTTTACGTTTTATCTGTGAATAGTCAGTCCCCTGCGAACACGGTCTAAATACCATTCATCCTTTTATCCTTCCGTTATTACACGAGCAAAAGCCATTTGAGAATTTTCTTTACTAATCAGAATTTGTTCCCCATGTCTGACACCATAACATTGTTGTATAACTCAAACACAGTCGCAGGCATGTAGGCTGCTTAAAGTATTCCAATTGTTTTTCCGTGTTTGTATTTTGTCATTATAAATTGTCTATTGTGTACTGCTCATTGGAACTGAACACGAATGAATAAATACATTCAGTCTAAGAAACTTCCTGAACCTTTGACTGTGACATGTAATGAATGCCTACAAAACTACTGATCTATTGATAAATGTTGAGGTATCACAGAATGTACCCAATATAAATGTTGAGCTTGAGAGAGTCCAGAGATCGGGTCGTACATGTCACGATGTCCCCTCGTGTTGGCACAGTCTTCAAGGTTCTGAATCATCGATGGTATTTTAAGTACGGCAATGAACCGCAAGCAATTTAACTTCCAATCAGTCCACAGGCTCATTTTTTTCCAGGAATTACCTTTTGACTTTATCTTAAAAATGGAATAATGTGCTGAAGTGAGGCAAACTTATCAAGAACTTCCGACTGTAGCCACTTTAGTGAACCTGGCTGTTCTCAGGTTTCACCTCCCCTCAGGAATTTAGCTAGTTCAAAACTGGGATGAGGCAATGACGAATTTGAGTGACATTAAAAAGCATAAATGTTCGTGATTCTGCAGTGCTCCAATTCTTAAACAAAAGTCGATTTTATAATAACAATGCAGTTTTCTCCTCATTATAGTTCTTTCGTTCAATCCTTATTACAGCATGTATTGGTTTTAATGCTTTAGTGAAATTCAATTTCTGTTTTTTTTATGTATCTGCTATGTGGCCCAGTGTTTTTTTTACCCCAAGATCTCCATAGTGACTGCGGCAATAATTATGCACTTAAAATTACCAATACCATTGATATTGGTAATTCCTGAATGAAGAATTACTCTGAGATTATTTTAACTGCATCCGCTATGGAATAGGGAATACCATTGAAAACTAGTATTATCATGTCAATTATTTGATGTATGATCACACATATTGTAGTATTTCCCAAATTTCAAGTTTGACCTGGAGAGTTTGTCACGTGATCATGTTGGATGTGGTATAACTGTATGTTTGCAATGTTAATTTGGAAGGAAGTCCTGTTTCTGCCCAAATAGATATTAAGAGAACACAACTAATGTTTACCAGAGCATTAAAGATAGGTAATTATGACTTCTGGGTTCCCTGCAGACATCCACTACTTTTAAGAACCTAAAATGTATGTGCATAATTGTTTCCTAAGCAAGCAGTATACGTGTTTGTCCTGTGCTGCCAAGATGCTGATACCTTCTGTTGGACTTGACTCTCTCTGCAGGGCCACCTGCAAACATTTTGCCTATACCCCTACTTTTTTTCTGATTTTGTTTTTGTTGGCATTAGCATTCCATGTACTTTACCACTGCTAAAAAGTGCTAAAGGGTTTGTGCTCGCTCCCTAAAACATGGTGCAATAGGCTAACCTGCGATTGGTTTATTCAATTTAGACATATGTTAGTAGTATATGCTACTACATACACCCAGGGCCTGTACATTAAATGCTTCTAGTGGGCATTCAGCACTCATTGTGCCGCCTTTGATTATCACTTTAATGTAAAACATGTCTCAGGCCTGCCACTGCAGCCTGTAGTGCAGTTTTAAAACTGTTAATCTGACCTGGCAAAAAAATCCTCCCAGGCCTAAACTTTCATTTAATACATATAAATTAATTTAATACATATAAATTACCCTGAAGGTAGGTCCTAAATAGCGTTGTAGTGAAAAACTCCTAAATTCATTTTTCACTAAAAGAAGACCTATCTCTCCCTCTGGATAAAATGATGATACCTTTTTTAGATTAAGTAAGTGATAACTTTTGACTGGGAAAAGATAGGGATGTAAAGTTTAAACCCAAATTCATTTTAATTTAAAATCCTCTTCAATGGTAAAATCGGATTTTAAGTCACATTTGTGAAAATGCACTTTGGGAAAGTTGGCTCGTTCTTGCCCTAGCCATTTGATGCCTGCTGCCTGTGTCCTGGCCAACATGACTGTGAATAGCTTGTGAATAGCTTGGCAGCTGGTCTTTGCATAATCTCCCCAAACAGTGAGACAAAGGGGGGCTAGGTATTGGCATGATGGGCAATCCTACCAGGATGGGTGGGCTCCACTTACTTTTTAAAGGCTGCTTGTAGCAAACACAGAAAGGGAACTGACACTAGAGTACTTGGAGCCTGGGCAGAGGAAGAGAAGAATCAGATGTGGGAGTAGCCAGGGTGCCACCCACTCTTCAAAGGCTCCTGAACCACCCCTTCAGTACTCTCCTGGACGTGTGGACTACAGTAGAAGAACTGCCCTGCTACTTGAGGCCTGCCTTGTTCTTCAGATGACTGCCCTACTGCTACCAGAGAACTTCCCTGCTGCTTGAGATCCACCTTGTTTTCCAGAGGTCTGCCCTGCTGCTTGAGGCTTGCCCTGGTCTCTGAGAAGGAAGACTGGATCTGCCCCTTTCATCCAAGGCTATTCCAAGTGACTCCAAGGGTCAGTTGGCTGACCTCTTTTTCTGAGCTGCATGGACACAGCAAGCTCCAGAGGCATCACAGCAATGGCCCTGCTGACCGTCTGCAACTAGAGCTGCCTGAGCCATGTTGGCTTCTACTAGAGTGAGACCCTGATCCCTAAGAGGTGCCTCCACGGGTCTTGGACCTTTGGCTGGCATCAGTGTGATCTCCTCTGTGAAGAAAGGAGAAATCCTGAAGTTTTGAGCTTTTCACAACCACAAATGGGCTCATTCACACCAAGAGTCTCCCACCCGTGAAGGCCACCAACGCAAAGCTCCAGTGAACTCTACTCTACATACTACAGGGACCTCCAGCGAGGAACACAAATCATGATCTGCACTTCGCACTGCAGCAATGACAGCCCACAGTGACCACCAGCATAAAGCTCCAGCAATGACCATCTGTGATGCCCAACTGGAGCTTTGCGCTACAGTGATGACCATCTGCGACTCTAGGCCTGCTCTTCACATTACAGCTACAACTATCTGCGACTTTCTCCCTAACCTTCACAGTCTCCTCCACCACGAACTGGATCAGGCTGATCCTGCTGAGAAAGTTGTCTTCTTTCAGCAGGACCAACCTGGTTCCTGAATCAGGCCTGTGCCTTCTCGCCGTTGCCCTGAACTTGTGACTTTCCCTCGGTCTAGCACAACCAGATGGTCGCGAGTGGTGCATTGTGCTTTTAGACGCCACACTTACCTAAAACTTTGCATAACTCCATTTTGGTATTATTGTATTTATTCAAAGTGCCTCTGTTTCCCTAAACTGGCTTGGGATTTTTCGTGATGTGTTTCCACTTTATTACTGTTTGTGTATTGCATAACTACTTTACATATTACCTCTAAGTTAAGCCTGGCTGATTTTATGGCAAGCTATGAGAGGGTTAAGCACAGGTTAATTTATTGATTTTTGTGGTTCACCCTGAAAAGTACTGTAGCTATTGCTTCATACGTATCAACATTGAACATGTGTTAATGGAGATGGATAGAGTAAGTGTTGCAGCTGCATTTCAAGTGACATGGAGTGCTATGTCAATGTGTCAGTGTAACTTAGTGTCTTCCGTCACCTTTCTCTTAGGAGTGGAAGTATCTTCCAATTTTTCTAATTTATTTTATATGGACAATGTCAAACCTCAATCTGATTACTAGTTAAAGTTAAACAGAGGCAGAGATTTTGTTTTTGTTGGCATTAGCATTCCATGTACTTTACCACTGCTAAAAAGTGCCAAAGGGTTTGTGCTCGCTCCCTAAAACATGGTGCGATAGGCTAACCTGCGATTGGTTTATTCAATTTAAACATATGTTAGTAGTATATGCTACTACATACACCCAGGGCCTGTACATTAAATGCTTCTAGTGGGCATTCAGCACTCATTGTGCCGCCTTTGATTATCACTTTAATGTAAAACATGTCTCAGGCCTGCCACTGCAGCCTGTAGTGCAGTTTTAAAACTGTTAATCTGACCTGGCAAAAAAATCCTCCCAGGCCTAAACTTTCATTTAATACATATAAATTAATTTAATACATATAAATTACCCTGAGGGTAGGTCCTAAATAGCCTTGTAGTGAAAAACTCCTAAATTCATTTTTCACTAAAAGAAGACCTATCTCTCCCTCTGGATAAAATGATGATACCTTTTTTAGATTAAGTAAGTGATAACTTTTGACTGGGAAAAGATAGGGATGTAAAGTTTAAACCCAAATTCATTTTAATTTAAAATCCTCTTCAATGGTAAAATCGGATTTTAAGTCACATTTGTGAAAACGCACTTTGGGAAAGTTGGCTCGTTCTTGCCCTAGCCATTTGATGCCTGCTGCCTGTGTCCTGGCCAACATGACTGTGAATAGCTTGTGAATAGCTTGGCAGCTGGTCTTTGCATAATCTCCCCAAACAGTGAGACAAAGGGGGGCTAGGTATTGGCATGATGGGCAATCCTACCAGGATGGGTGGGCTCCACTTACTTTTTAAAGGCTGCTTGTAGCAAACACAGAAAGGGAACTGACACTAGAGTACTTGGAGCCTGGGCAGAGGAAGAGAAGAATCAGATGTGGGAGTAGCCAGGGTGCCACCCACTCTTCAAAGGCTCCTGAACCACCCCTTCAGTACCCTCCTGGACTTGTGGACTACAGTAGAAGAACTGCCCTGCTACTTGAGGCCTGCCTTGTTCTTCAGATGACTGCCCTACTGCTACCAGAGAACTTCCCTGCTGCTTGAGATCCACCTTGTTTTCCAGAGGTCTGCCCTGCTGCTTGAGGCCTGCCCTGGTCTCTGAGAAGGAAGACTGGATCTGCCCCTTTCATCCAAGGCTATTCCAAGTGACTCCAAGGGTCAGTTGGCTGACCTCTTTTTCTGAGCTGCATGGACACAGCAAGCTCCAGAGGCATCACAGCAATGGCCCTGCTGACCGTCTGCAACTAGACCTGCCTGAGCCATGTTGGCTTCTACTAGAGTGAGACCCTGATCCCTAAGAGGTGCCTCCACGGGTCTTGGACCTTTGGCTGGCATCAGTGTGATCTCCTCTGTGAAGAAAGGAGAAATCCTGAAGTTTTGAGCTTTTCACAACCACAAATGGGCTCATTCACACCAAGAGTCTCCCACCCGTGAAGGCCACCAACGCAAAGCTCCAGTGAACTCTACTCTACATACTACAGGGACCTCCAGCGAGGAACACAAATCATGATCTGCACTTCGCACTGCAGCAATGACAGCCCACGGTGACCACCAGCATAAAGCTCCAGCAATGACCATCTGTGATGCCCAACTGGAGCTTTGCGCTACAGTGATGACCATCTGCGACTCTAGGCCTGCTCTTCACATTACAGCTACAACTATCTGCGACTTCCTCCCTAACCTTCACAGTCTCCTCCACCACGAACTGGATCAGGCTGATCCTGCTGAGAAAGTTGCCTTCTTTCAGCAGGACCAACCTGGTTCCTGAATCAGGCCTGTGCCTTCTCGCCGTTGCCCTGAACTTGTGACTTTCCCTCGGTCTAGCACAACCAGATGGTCGCGAGTGGTGCATTGTGCTTTTAGACGCCACACTTACCTAAAACTTTGCATAACTCCATTTTGGTATTATTGTATTTATTCAAAGTGCCTCTGTTTCCCTAAACTGGCTTGGGATTTTTCGTGATGTGTTTCCACTTTATTACTGTTTGTGTATTGCATAACTACTTTACATATTACCTGGCTGGCTGATTTTATGGCAAGCTATGAGAGGGTTAAGCACAGGTTAATTTATTGATTTTTGTGGTTCACCCTGAAAAGTACTGTAGCTATTGCTTCATACGTATCAACATTGAGCATGTGTTAATGGAGATGGATAGAGTAAGTGTTGCAGCTGCATTTCAAGTGACATGGAGTGCTATGTCAATGTGTCAGTGTAACTTAGTGTCTTCCGTCACCTTTCTCTTAGGAGTGGAAGTATCTTCCAATTTTTCTAATTTATTTTATATGGACAATGTCAAACCTCAATCTGATTACTAGTTAAATTAAAGAGAGACGCTTGTGCTCATCTGTATATGTTTTAACAATACTTCTGTAGCGCAGAGTTAGCCACATGGGCAGCAGAGTGCTTCACAGGTACCAGGGGAACTGCAAATATGTATGCAGAAAGTCTGCTTATGGGAAGGTACTTAAGTGTAGTCTAAGTATCTCTGCTTCTATTTCTCACTATCGATAGATCTTCTTTGTAGCTCTGTACTTCTTAGGCACAAAGGCAGTACTTCAGCCCTTCATGTGACCTTGTAAGGATGTCATTAGGAAACCAAGTGGGAGCAGAGAGCTTGATAGGGCATGCGCTATGTCACAGATTCTCTGTGGAGCAGAAGCTTGCTTCAAGGAGGATTTGAAGATCTGGAAATACAAATCTGGCTGGAGTATACTGGAGCATGTTCTTACTTTGAGCTCCTGAAATTCTTTCCATTTCTCCTTGTGAAGCTGAATTGGGTTGAACTGCCTGCTTCATGAGTTGGAGATATGCTCAGACCTAGAGGGTTCAGAAGCATCTCTCTGTATGTGACAAACCAGAGCTTGACTTGTACCACTGAATATTTTCTGAACTTGCATCAGAATACAACCTCAATGCTTTGCAATATTGACCGAATCTTTGACAATTTCAAAGTTTTGAGGAATTGATTGCAAGTCAGACATATGCCAGATTGCATTGGCCATTCAATCGCTTTTAGTTTTATATATATATTAATTTGCATACTATTTATGTTATGTTTATATATTTGCTAAGTAACAGGTGCATGTCTTTAAGTACAGATTAAAAAAGGAAAGTTTTTTTCTTTTTTTTCTGCAGGTCTGCATCATGCCTGCTACAGCAGCAGTGAAGGGATGGAGCATCACATGCCTGCACTGCGCTGGGATGTGCTGAGACTTTAAACACCCCCTTCCTTCCTTTGAAGAACGCCCACAAACGCCCATGAACCTAAGCTAAGTTACAAGTATGCTGCATGCGCTTTACTGCCTGCTTTCAAGCTTGTGTCTACATATGCTTGATTTGTTGTTGTATTGAGATTCTGTGATTTCAGATTTCCTCCCGTATCTAGCCGCCATTTTGTGTCCTGTCGCCATTTTGTGTTGCCCTCACTCAGGCAGCATGGCGAACGATGTGCTTTTGCTTTTTCCAGCTGCTAAGTGTCCTTTCAGTTAAAAAGTAACTCCATTGTCCTTGTTCATGAAACCCAATGTCAGGGTTTGGCTGAGTTCGCTAATACATGTCTGGTTCGATTGATCCCTGTCTCAGCTGACTATTTGCCCTCTCCTATTCTTCCCTTATACTATCTTATCCGGCTGGCCATCACTATTCTCTTCTTGTATGCTCCTATTACACAACTATCCTTTGAGACAGACAAGCATGTCCTGCCACCTGCGAGAGGGGATTGTGAACACCATCACTGATTAATTTGTCGGGAGGGGTGACACACGGGGTCCGAGAAAGGGGCGTATTTTGAGACTCCTGAAGCTTGTTTTCCAACTTTTCTCATTGGTCCGTTTTGTATGTGTAGGGAGTGGGATATTGTAAATGTGTTTCCTATATAAGATTGTACGCCATGGATTGAAGTGGCAATCTCCTTAGGACCCTCCCCTATAGTTACTCTTCTAGGATAACTGTGCTTAGCTGCAGCTAATAAACCTGGCTTCCACGCTCAATGGAGTGTCTCGTGTCTCTGTTAGTTACAAGGCAGGTGAATCCGGGGATTTAGGCGTGCCCTGCGCCGCCCGGCCCATAAAGCCCGGTTCTCCAGTATCATGGTGGATGGAAGGTGCTGGGGCCACCTAAATGTTATAATAGTCCTCTAGCTTTAAAAATAAATGTCCTTCTCCTCTATGACTCTTTTGCCTTGCTCTTCTTGGCTCTATACATTTCATAATATAATATGTATTTTTAATATGACTTTAGACCTGTCAGTCTTAGGGTGGCCTACCCCCAGTCTTTTTGCCTTTCTCCTCCATTATTGCTGATCTAGTTTGTGTTGACTTTAGGACTCTGTGTACTTTACCACTACTAACCATTGCTATAGTGTGTGTGCTCTCTTCTTTAACCACCCCCCTTGGATGGAAACCTCCAAAATCTTCTCCTACTGCAGAGTGGGCATCAGGTATAAATATTGGACCCTCAGACCCAACTTTTCAGTGCACTTTGTGACCTGTGGAAGACTCTGAAGGAATGCTGTGGTGCTCTACAAGAAAGAGTGCTTTTCTGCTGCTCTTCTGCCCTGCCGCTTGAGTAAAATGACTGGACCGCATCTTGAACCCAGAACCACCAAAGTGACTCCAAGGGCTAGTTGACTGACCTCCTAGTCAGGGCCTAAGGGACAGAAATGGCTCTAAGCACCTTAAACCCAGCACTTGGACTCTGCCTGTTGTGAGTCCTACTCCCCCATTGGTACCAACCCAGTCCTGGATCCTTCAAAGTGGGTCTGAATGTGCTCTTACAGCCTAGATGTGGCTCTGTGGTCAGAATCGATGCAGCGTGACACAACTCCTCGCAGCCGCGCTTCTGAACTGATACAGTGCGACGTATTCCAGATGCCAAACCTGGCATCGCAGCCCACAGTCTCCTTGGAAGTGCTTTTGTATGACTCACCTTCGATGCAGGTCTTCGCATCACAAGCCCCCGATCGATGGTATCCTTGGCAACAAAGCAGGACCGCACATCGCTGCTCCGTCGCTTCTTTGGAACGAAATGTTTGTGACACATCTCAATGCAGGACTTCACATCACAAGCCCCTTATCAATAGCATTCTCAATGACAATGTACGACTCCGCTACTGCTGGCACATCCACCATGCAGAGTCTCGCAAAGGTCTGCCAACCAGGATTTTATGTATTTTGTTCAGTGGGTCTACCTTGGTCCCTGTATCCTGTCCGATGTTCATCGCGGTCGCCCTGAACTCAAGACTTTTCCCTGCTCCGGCGCAACCAGATAATCACACTTGGCGCTTTATGCTTCTGGGTACTAGTTTTACTTAACATTTTGAAATTGTATATCTTTGGATCTACTGATTAGATGTTTGTCATTTTGGTCTCAAATAATTATTAAATTAAATGATACTCTATTTTCTAATTTGGCACGAGATTTTTCTTGTGATGTGTTTTTACTTTATTTCTTTTTGAAGTGCTGCGAAAATTCTTTACATATTGCCTCTAAGTTAAGCCTGACTGCTTTGCAGCAAGATACCAAAGCAGTAAGCACAGGTTAATTTGGGTTTTGCTTGTGTTCACCATGACAGAGATTGTGGTTTCCGCTTGAGTAGAGTTTCACCCTCCCCAACCAGTAACCCAATTGCCAACAATGACTTTAATGGAAATGACATAATGTGGATTCACTGGAGGTGTGTGTTGCCTGAATGTTAAACGTTCAGACACATTGGTGGCACTATCTCATTGAGACCTAGACATCCATCTAAGATTTTCTCATTGGCGTTAACAAGACCTCCTTGTACAATGCATAAGCTGGTGAAATACAACTTATTTCTAAATCAATAATGTAAAACTACTATTGTCCTAGACCCTGAGAGTGAATCTTGTATAAAAATGTTGCAGATAGTTGGAGCACAGGTGTCTCTTCTGTTTCTTACTTTCAGATTATATGTGTAGATGTAACTGCTTGCTTCCTTGATTATACGATTTAGTTTCTGCTACTACTGTTCTCTTGAACTTCTCCCACCTGCGTTAATCTCACAGTGAGAAAGTTGTAATTTAAATTGAGACGCTTGTTCTCTGATAATGCTCTATCTCCACTGTCTGTTGTTGCAAACACTCTTAGCTTCAAGGATAAGTATGGCCAGAATAATAATATAGACTTTGATGGAGTGAAGAAACCTGAGAAAATTAATCAAATCTTGGTCTTTATGAATTGGTGTCCACCAGTCATTGTGTTTCTCCACGTCCTGGAAACTCATCTTGCCGAAGATGAAGACCCTTATGTAGGGTGTGTCGGGTTGTACTACATTCTGTTGGTCAGCAGAGGGATATACTCTGCTACCCTGGGGGAGTACAGCCCACCACATTTAGAGATCTCTGTATCTTTAAGGCAGCTCTGCTGAAGTCGCTGATGATGAAGGCACCATGTTCCAAGTGCACAACCTAAAATGTTGTTGCTTTTAAAAAGCAAACTCTGAAAGCGGGAGTCTGTGGGGCCAACACGCTGGGAGTTTTTTCCCAGTGCGCAGGGATTATTTATTTGTTTAGTTGTTTGGGACCACCAGGCTTTCTCTACCGAGGAGAGGCAACTATGAAGATCTCTGTTGGACCCCACATGAGACAGACTCGACTTTTGAAGTGGCAATACACATTCTAACTTGTTGTGTATGATCTGATATGAATGATTGGCACCATACTAGGACCAGTCCAATGACCCTGGCACAGCTGTTTTTTTTAAGCATTCATGCAGAATTTTATGATCCGTTGTATATATCATATGTAGCAGATCAGGTGAGCATTTTTAAGACTAAGGTTTTCCTCCAAGCAGGAGAGGAGATCTTCTCTAGTATTGGGTATTGATATTTCTGTGCCCTTCTTTGGTCTGAAATATGATTGTTTGTCAAGTAGAATATTTCATTCTATAAAGTTTTGCAGCTGGTACATTAACTCGCATTCAAGGACTTTGGTGACAAAGAATTGTAAGAGAGTTATCTACAGTTGAAAGGTTGTGATAGGGTTGTTGAAGCTTTTTTAGAACGGTGGAAAGTATTGCTCGTTGTAGAGGGTGGTGTAGAATACAACAGGAGCCAGTCAATAAATGACACTGTAACCAGGACCAATATAATAGGAACAAAACAATGTTACAAGTGGTATAGTTTATGTGAAATTGAGCAACATGGACACTAAAGGTTGCTTCCCAATAACAGATCAAATCAAGGGGAAATTAAAAATTATGCCAAGTGATCAAATCTTTTTACACGGAATTGAAGAAAAAATAGCATCACAAATATTGAGAATACACACAAGATATAACATGAAAAATAATAATAAAATGTGTGGTCCTGTGGTCACACAGTGCAGTGATATGAGTGAGACTTGTGTGTGATAAGCAGGGGACTGGTACATGATGTAAGTTGTGCTCGATTATGATCCTAAACAGATAATTATGGCAGGAAATAATTCAGAGGGTAGTTGCCCCTTTTGTTGGCAGCATGCATATCCCATGGACAATCGGGGATCATCGTCAAGACAGAACATTGAATTGAGTCAGAGGCATTGAAAAGGACAGACAGGCAGCAATCAAGGTCACTCTATAATGTCCAGGACACAAAGTTCCAAAAATTACAGCAAGCTGGGTCAGAATGAGGATGACTAATAACTAATGGTGAGGAAACAATGTCAAATGGGAATCCCAAGAGAGTTTTCCTTCTATGAAAATGGGGGAGCGCGCCCATCACTGCTGCCAAATCATGGTTCAAAACTACATCAAAACCATGGCTGGTAAAGGGAAAGGATCCAATGGCTGGAGCTCAGTATGCCAGTTTCCAAGGGCAGGGAACTGCTAAAAGGGACGAATCACTCTGGCCAGAGTAGGTGATCTTGATAGAGTTCACCCTTCTATTAATGACCAGGGAGGCTTCGCTTTTTCAGTACAAGCTCCTATAGTATGGAATGCTCTGTTGTTAGATATAGGACTGGCAGCCACACTGCACAGTTTTCGGAAAATACTAAAGGCTAGCTTGTTAAGCTAGGCTCGTTTTGTAAGCTCGGTCACTGGAGATTAAGGCCTGATTTATTTTCTGGTGGATGGATTACTCTCCCTTTATCTGGAGGAGGACTTTATGTCCTACTTAGTTTGATAGTGTGTACTCTAAAATGTTTGTCTTTAGTCAGTCAGTAAATGATATCTCCTCTTGAGAAAATTGTGGGATATACTAACAAATTAGACCGCACATAGATTGAAGAAAAAATAAACGTTTCCCCTTTAGAAAGAATAATTTAAAAACTTTACAAAGACACTACCCCTTTTCACTTCATTAGTGATTTCTTTATAGACCTGTATAATAGGTATAGTTTCCTGTAAATTCTCTGTGAAGTAAAAGACGTTGATGCATTTCCTCCAGAACTCATTTAAATGCGCTGTTTGTGTCTCGTTCACCCTACCAGGATGACCATGCTTAGTTTTGTTCCCTCTTTAAGCTCTTCATTAAACTTGTTTACTTTGAATACTACATGTTACCAACTGCAATAGAACTATGTGTTGTTCAAAGTAATGTTTCACTTTGTGAACAAATTGTCTGTAAAAGGAATGCATGATGTTCACCTCAGGTCACTGTTAAAAGTAAAATTACTACTTGCATATTCTCTCCTCATTAAAAACATGCTGGGTGGAAAGAATACATGCTTACAACAATACATGCTTCCTAACTAAAGGGTACAACGTTAATTAATAAGTATTTTGGGAAAGATGTTTTTTAATTTGACTAATTGGCATTTTGACTTATTTATGGTAGAGCAAAACTGTGAAGCAGGCTACATCCCCAGAAAAGCAACTTTGGAAGTAACATCAACTTAGGGGCACATGCATCAAGGTAGGCTTTTGCGATTCCTTAATTCCGATTATTAAGGATTCACAATAAAGGAATCGCAAAAACCTATACATGTAGAAATCGCTAAAAACAATAGCGATTCCTAAACACACCCTAATTGCGACTTGCAAATTCGGTGCACAGGTGAAGGGGTTTGAATGGGGAATGGGGATCTCAGATAGGATCAATTTATATGCTGATAATGCACTCATCTTTTTGACTGATCCTGAGAACTCGGGTCCAAGAATACTTCAAATCCTTTGGATTTTTGTCGTGACATCAGGCCTCTCCATGAACCTCGTCAAGTCCTCAGTGTTTCTTGTTCCCACTTAGACTGGGCATCTGACCTCCAAAAGGTCACATATAGCTTCTGATGTTTAGGAGTATGTATTGCCTACAATGCCTCAGTAGCATGGGAGATGAATATTCAACTGCTCTTAGTCACGCTGGAGGTTTACATTAAACTGTGGTCAGTTTTTCCACTATCCCTTTTGGGCCGATCAGCCGCATTTAAAATGGATTTGCTCCCCCTCTTTTCATACCAGCTGGAAAACTATTAGGGGTGGGTGGTAAACTCTGCTCTGCCAGCAGAGTTTGTGGAGTTTTGCTACTCCGTGCTCCGCTTGGAGCACAGAGTTCGGCAAAAATGTCACCAACCGCTGCATAGTGGAATTTACAGGTGCCCAGAGACGAAATGCATCACATTTCAATCACAAATCTCTGCGCTTGTTCATGGATGCTGGCCTGGACATGAGCATGGCATGTGTAAAAGGGAAGGGAGGTGGGTAAAGGCATGTGACATTGGGAGGAACAGAAGGAAGTTTGGTGGGTGGAGCCACCGATCCAGGGTGCAGCCTCAGCGGGCTGCTCTCCAGCGTCTCTGCCCATGTCAGCTGAGGCAAGGTAGTATGTGATCCTTTATCCTCCCTGGCCTCCCACAGCATCTGACAGTGAGGAAGCTCCCTGCCTGAATTCAAGAGATTTCCGGTCAGCTGAGTGTGGAGCATGCAGCTTGAAGTGCAGGTGAGAGGGGCAGACAAGCGCCCCAAGAGAGAATGTTCTGTTGTTCTACCCCAACATTGAGCACCGGAGCTCCCCTAAGCGCAGGCTGCTTAGACCTAGAGCGGCTCTGCCAGCCACTGTCCCTCAGACCCTGCAACCAGTTTCAGCTCCAAGGGGCAGCGAGCTGGAACCACGGTTCTCTCCTTTGCTTGCTTCCTTCCACTCACTGCTCTCCATTTTTTGTTGCCCTTACTGTTCTGGACTGCTGTCAAAAACATAGGGGGAAATTCTCAAGAATGTGTGATAATGACCGCAAAATTAGCTTAATGCAACTCGTCATATCACAACACGGAGGTACTATGCGATAGGCCCACGACAACGCGTCAAATGTCTGCGATAAAGACAACGTGATGCCCCAAAAATGCAAAACATAAACACCAAAAAAGTTGCGATGAGGCCAATAGCGATACAAAAAGCAGCGAAAATCGGCGACAGGCCTGCCAAACCCAACCATCAGGTGGGAAAATGCACTACAAAAGCAACAAATATAATACACCAAAAACAATTCAAACTGCGTAGCACCATGGATGCACCCAGACCTAGTGCAGAGGCCAACGCAAACCTCACAAGCCCCACAGACCACCAGCAAGGAACCTCGGGTTCAGGGAAGAACAAGGACTGCACTCCGCAGCAAAACTAGATCAGCGTCATGGAGGTGACAGTAAACTACCATCAACTGACCCACAATGAGACTAACAGGAATGCAGTCGGAGTGTCGAGGAGGCCAAGAAGGGCTGTCAGGATGTGAAAAGCCACACAAAGCACAAACCCGCTGCCAACAGGAAGGCAGCAACAGTGACAGGAGGTGGGAGTCCTGCGCCACAGGAGGAGCTGGGGGAAATGGAGGCCACAGTCATCAGTGTGGAGATGGTGCAAGGAGGTGGGAGTACGGACACAGCTTGATAGGACCTGACATAACATCAACAGGGAGAGTAACAATGAGGGACTGGAGAAATGGGGGAGATGGGCACAATGACACACATGCACATCGATGTGCAGCACACTGCACACCCACAACAACCCTGGATCATGTCCCCATGGCATACCGCAGCACACACACATAGCAATCACAGCACATCCCACGGCAATGTGGTACAAAGTGCAACACCGACACTGCAGAACAGGGGACACAACTGGGTCTGCTCATGCACAGAAACAGGCCAATCACATTTAACAGAGCAGGAAACTGTGAGATTCATATGCACGTGTACAACCTCAAATCCGTTACGTAGTCCAAATATCCACTGTCCTGCATCAAATTGCCAGCCCCGCCCAAACAGTCACAATGTACATTGTCATACAGTCTGCTGGTCAACAAGAACAATGCGCCAACATACATGTCAACACAATGTCAACATGCATCTCCCCTTCACATTGCAGAGGGACAAACAACACCTCCAGCAGAGCAGACCAGACAACCCATCAGTGATGCTGGAGACGACTACCACACCTTCGACACCGACGCACTACAACAGCTCATGGACATCTTAGGCAACCCACCCCCAGGAGCAGGGCAGCCAAGCTACATAGAGGAGACCTCAGCCCCTGCACAGACCACATAGCAAGAAGCACCCACCACCACAGCTGGCTCCCAACACTCCTCCGAGGCACACATCGGATACAGAGCCAGGTGTCAGAATGCCAAAAGGAGGTATCCAAACTGGTGCTGGTGGGTCAGAGCTCGTGGAAGCCAAACTACATCACATACGGGGTATCTAAGTACGACTGTTTCGACTCTGGCAGTTGGCAGATGGAGGTGGACCTGGCGGTGGTAGCGTGTGCCTCCTGCTGTGATGCCACATCCGGGCAGGTCAGGACTCAATTTGATGTGGGAGCCCTGGTGGCCCGAAGTTGAGGATGGAGGCAGTGGACAGTGCAGGGCCATATACAGATGACATAGATGACCCCGAAGGCCATCTTCACAGAGGCCATCCAATATTCAATCAGACTGGGTTCCTGACTTGAGCTGCACAGAGTTATTGGCCCCGGATGCATTGTGGCCAGCACAGGCACACCGCCATGGGATGGTGACTTGCGGTGCACTGAGGTAGGACCATGTGGACTGAGTGGGTCCTCATCGATGTCCAAGGTGAATGTGGCAAAGGGTTGCGGGTGCAGTGGAGGGTGTCCTCCAGGGCATGATGCAGAGGGCAGATGCCATCTGTAAGCCGCAAATTGAGGAGTGGAATGCTACAGCCTCATCAATACCAGCATGTTGGTATCAGACACATGAGTATGAAGACAACCCCCAGTCCATAGATTCAGATGCAGCAAAAGTTCAACCTGAGAGTGTCCATGAATGTCGGGGCACCAACTTACTGGCACCGGGGCTGAGAGGGTATGCAGTCTGCTATGGTGCCATGCAATGATATGAATTCAGCCATTGCATAATCAAGAGTCAGTTCCGAATGTGTGTCCCACTCAACTGCAGTGTAGGCCGGAGGCAGGGGTCAGCAGTGGCTCACAGCCACATGTCGCTGGCTCACGATGCACAGAGTTAGTGACACCAGGGCAGGTGTCGGTAGTGTTGGATCACCTCGGTAACAATGATCCTTTTTTTCATCATGACTGAAACGCCTCTGCCTCTTACACCTCTCCTTCAGTGCAATGATATGTAGTCTGCCATTGGAAAATCAAGACTCAATTCCAAATGTGTGACCTACTCGAGCTTAGTGTGGCTCTAGGGCAGTAGTCTGCGTGGGCCCACAGACACGTCTGCTTGTAATGCTATGCACAGGCTTGGTGGCACCACATCAAAGGTAGTATAGTGACATAAAATCTGCCATAAATAATGTTCGCTTCAATTGCAAAATCAATACTCAGTTCAAAATGTGTGACCTACTAGTCCGCTGGTAGAGTACGTCAAAGGGAAAGGAGTACTGCGGGCCTGTGTCGGAGAGGCCGTGATGGTCTGAGCAGGCTGCCAGGGTCGCGGGCCTCGGGCTTGGAGCTTGCATCGGCACATGGTGGACCCTCTTTGACACACGGCGGTGTCGGCAGGTGAGAATTGAGGCCTGTGTGCGCAGGGGCGAACAAGATTGGTTCGGGGACCAGCGGCCATGGTTACAGCCGGCACTCAGGATCGCAGCCAACACCGCTCACGGCGACGGCGTCGGCCTCATGGCGAGGTGAGAAGCTCTGCCCTGGGAGACACGTTGGGCAATCCGAAAGAGGACCACGTCCAGAATAACGTGCCTTTTATTCACATCCCTATGCTGGCCTGGTGTATTCCAGGCCAGCCCACTCCGCTCATGCTTCCAGGGGGACATAACAACAAGCTACATTTCCGCGATCTTCCCAACTGGCTGGGGTGATATGGTTGCGTCCACTACACTCCAAAAACCAGCAGTGGGTGTCGACATGGATATGTGTGTGGTCTGCATACTGCAGTCTGTCCAGCACATCCACGCCGCACTTGGCATTGTGTACATTCTCCTTCATGGGTCACTTGCCTCCTTCGCACATGAATGGTTCCCACCTCTACCTACATTCTGCTATTGTGTGGCTGAGGTGCCATGCCATGATTGCACATGTACCTGGCTAGCCCAGGTTACCACAGTAAGTTGTGCTGTCATGTCTGGTGTGTGGGCATGTTGTTTGGCATGTTGTATGTGAGTTTGTGAAATGTGCATTCCCAGTGTTGTGAGTTGCATGATTGTGGAGTTGAGGAGTGTGGTGTGTTCATTTGGTACTTGCTAACGAGCAGTGCATTTCCGTAGGTGCCAGCCTGGAAGCGCTGATTGATGATGGACTGTCGGAAGATGTAGGAATCATGCACACTGCCTGGGTGGTTGGCGCCGACGTTGGTGGAGATTCCTGGGTGGTCCACTACTACCTAAACATTGATGGAATATGTGTGCTTTCTGTTGTAGTTATTGTGTACAGTGTTGCCAGGGGGCATAAGTAGGACAGCTTTTACAATGCAACTTTTACCACGCAGTACCTTTACCACGCAACTTTTACATCGCATGTAGGATAGGGAATAGTTTAATTTACTATCCAAAACCTTCCCTACTATCCACGGGGACTGGAGTTGGAATAGTAACTTAAACTATTCACTATCCAGCGCCCCCCAACGCAAGTCGTTGTAACGACTTGCATTGTAAAATCTGCGTGGTAAAGGCATACGTTGTAAAAGCATGTGTAGTAACGACATATATCCGTGCAGGAGGCCAGCTATGGCGTAGAAGCCTTGCTTGGTCTCCAGCTGTTCCTCCATAGTGTGGGGGAAGTATAGATAATGGGGTATCAGCCTGTAGGCAATGATGTTCAGGATGCGGAGGACGGTTGTCCCCTTGTGCTTTTAGTGGGCAATGGCATTCTCTGGTGTTGGGTCTGTGATGTTGGTGCGTTTTCTAAGGGTTTCTGTCTTTGTCTGCACTGCCTCAGTGTTGTCCGGGGGGGGGTGGTGGTCGTCTGGGGGGGTAGGGTGGGGTCCTGGGTTTGGTGGCGGTGGGTGTTGTTGCCCGCTTGGGTTTCCGGCCTGCATGCTCAATGGCTCCATGGCAGCTGTTGCCCTTCAGGTGTAGCTCTGGATTTGGCTCCCTTTTCTGGTTCAGGCTGTCTTCCTACTTTACACCAGGTCGAAGCAGGTGTTAATTTCATGCAGCTAACGCGCCTTATCACATGTTTTGTGATCTTCTCGACGATCTGGCTGTTCGTTGAGAATGTTGTGGAGTGGTGGTGTTGTCGCAGCTTTTTGCACAGGAACGCCTACTCTGCATCTCATTAGCGATAGTTGTGGGGGTCATCTTTGGCGACGTTTTTTGCAGCTGCTATCGCAGGGAAACTGGTGATATGAGCTGTTAGTACCAGCTTGTGAATGTGGAGATACATTTATCGCGACTTTAACTGTGATAAAGTGCTGACAATTCAGCGATAGTTCCTTGAGAATATGTCCCATAGTTGTTTGTCAGGGTGTTGTTTATCATGTTAGTTCATTACGTACTGTTGCTGGCACTGCTGCTGGTTCAGTAGTGTGAATATGGAATGCATGACAATAGTTTGAACTTTGGTAAGGCCTGCCAACCCTTTCATTTTTTGAGAATGCGCTAACATGGGCAGCATAGAGTTGAGTAAGAGAGACATTGGTCTTCTAGTCTTCACAGTGCTACAAATGCCAGGCCTGCAGCAGTGGGCACCCTATAAAAGGACAGTTAGTCGAAGTGTGTATCTCTGTCTGTAGACATCTCACTCAGTGCATGCAAAGTGGGTGTGAGCCTTGTGCCTCTTGTTGGCAAGAATCCTCATCAGGCACACAACCCTTTTGATGCCCTTTTCACTCAAGATGAATGGGAGAAGGGAAAAGACTGCCTGGTATCGGCTATGTAGAGTCTAGAAAACACCCACAAAGGGGTCACTAAAGAGGCTCTGTCCTTGCACAAAAAGGCTACTTGGGTAGGAACCAGGTTCAGCTAGCATAAGCAGTAAAATTATTCTACAGAGGCAGAAGGTTGGATGGGTTTTACTCTGGATCCTCACTTGGGGACTGTCTAGGTCCATGTAGAGTACAAGCCATATTTCTGGTTACACACGAGATGCACAGAGGGGCCACACCACGGTGACCATTCACATCTGAGGATATCGCCTGACAAAATAGAAGAGGAAAGGAGTGACAGGAAACAGTGTCTTGGTTTAAGTCATTGCTTCGTGCTCAGCTGCATCACACGTTTGAATGTTTTTTCAGCGTACTTTCCCCTTCTGTTTCCCTGAGTAAACCTCTATCATATCCTTCACAGCCAATAAAACACAATATATGAACACAGTGGGGGTACTGGTGGGTTCAAGTAGTAATTACTACTGCTTAACGCTACCCCTTAACGCTACATTTAGCCTGAACCTCTGGACTCCCTGCTGAAAGCTGGTGGAGCCTCTGGGTGAAGTATTGGGAAAAATCAAAAACAAAATGAGATATATGTGTGTATATTTACATATATATTCACTGAACAAACCATAGGTTTCAGGCTTGATATAGTTAGGAATTCGCATTTAAAAAAACTTTGAAATTCACTGAAAAAACCTTAGGTTTCAGGCCTGATATAGTTAGGAATTAGCATTTATAAAAAAAAAGAAATTCACTGAAAAAAACCATAGGTTTTAGGGGTGTTATAGTTAGCTGGACATTTCACTCGTACAAAACTCCTTCCAGACTCCTTTCTGGAACATCTAGATTTAAATCTGTCTCAGACATAATAAGGAATTATCACTGGCTGCCGATTCGTAATCGAATTAAGTTTAAGACTCTTTGCATAGTTTATAAAGCACTACACAATCAAGGTCCGCAGTTTCTCAGGGATCAGTTAACCCCATACACTCTCCCCAGAAATCTTCGTTCTGCCACCTTGAATCAGCTAGCGGTGCCACGGACAAAAACGGTTACCTGGGTGACCGCCGATTTATGGTGTCGGCCCCTAAGCTATGGAACACTCTACCACAGCCCATTAGGACTAGTCCCTCACTCATGCTCTTCCGGAAGCGCTTAAAGACCTGGCTTTTTAACCAATAAAACTGTAGTGACAACACTCCTTGAAGATCGTGGTTGGTTTAGCCCCGAGATGCCTACGGGTATTCGTTCGCGCTTAATAAATTTTAATAATAAATAAATAAATAAATAAAACCATTGAAATTCCTCCGATATAGTTAGTTGTACTAACTACATCTCGCACGCCCGCAATCCACTGCTGATGATGTCACATATTACATCATTCATGACATGGTCAGTGACATAATTGATGACATCTC
This sequence comes from Lissotriton vulgaris, assembly GCF_964263255.1. Taxonomy (NCBI): domain Eukaryota; kingdom Metazoa; phylum Chordata; class Amphibia; order Caudata; family Salamandridae; genus Lissotriton; species Lissotriton vulgaris. The sequence goes on along the minus strand of NC_141691.1, from coordinate 669,614,646 downwards.
AAATGATATCACTGATGACATCAGCCAGTGAATGTGGTTTGCTTCCATAATTAAATAAGTATTATATATTTAGGAATCTGCATTGAAGCCTGAGTGAATGTATAAGTGAATGGATGGAGAATTTAGTAGCACTTTAATTGACTGTCTAAGTCCCTAATTTAAAGTGTCTCGCTAAATATAAGGAATAGTGATTTAACTGTGCGAATATCTGTATCACTCTGTCTCCTGTTGTGTAAACTATTGCATTTGTTAATTACTAGCTATGTGACACTTTATATTAGTTATTAATTAGTTAAGTGAGTATTTGTAAGGCATAGTAATGTGTGTGTGGTTGGGTGGGAGGTGTGTGACTGTTCAAAGATGTGTATATAGTTGATTTAGTAAATATATGAGGTTAAGACTGTATGTGGAAACAGTTGTTTGGGTGAGTGAGTCTCTTTATGGGTGTGTTGATGATTAAATACATTTCTCAATGATACATGTCTAAGAGAGTAGAAATATAAACGTATTGTCTGTGACAGTTGTTCTACATAAATAAGTATACATAACAGTCAGACATTATCTAAGTGACGGTATGGAAAACTGTATACTTGTTATACTGATTGTGTAACACACTAAGTATGTGTTAGTATCTATATGAATAAATAAAGTGGTTTTGTAAGAGTGTGTAGCTGAGTAAATGTCAGTAAAATGAATTATTTGCATAAGTGAGTAGGATGACTATATAAATCAATAAAATGTGTGCTGTGATTAATGTCAATATAAGTCTATAAGTATATTTAATAGTGTTATATTGATCTTTGAGTAAATGTATACGTAAGTGTTTAGATGTGTGTGTAGATCTACAAAGCAGTGAAAGGGGTTTTAGAAAGTTATGTTGGTGTGTCATTCTTTTAAAAATGGTACTTTACATTTTATAGTGAGTGATGAAAAGTTATCCTAGTGTATGATCAGGTGTAGCAGATTGTCACGTGGATGATGTCCTCCGTGATGTCATTTGAGATGTCATCATTGATGTCACTGACCATGTCATAAATGATGTAATATGTGACATTATCAGCAGTGGATTACGGGCACGCGAGTTACAGTTAGTACAACTAACTGTAAAAGGTGAGCAGATTCAATCGATAACCTTGAAGTATTGCCCGGCGTTAGTCACCTCTCATTCCACTCGATAATTATCAAACAAAGAGGCAGGCGCTGGAGACTGGAAGGCAGGAAATAGAAGTTTATTCCGTCGGAGCAGAAAACATCAGATCAGACAACAGGGTATCGTCTCGAGGTGCTCTAACAGCGTCTCTGAGGCCTGGCCTCTTATACACAATTTTATGACTTTATTACATGAAACACATTCTTGTTAACACTTTGATGTACAGAAAGACATCCCCGGAATCCCCGCTTCAGGCCCGTCCCCACACATATCTACAGTAGAAGTCCCCACCCCAATCACAAAATATACTAGCTGAATACCAATTGCTCGATGCATGGAGGCATGCCAATCCCCTGAAACGTGAAGGTACACATTACACAGCACAGGCTGCATTGTGGGCGAGGCTAGATTATTTGATTATATCTAGGGGGCTGGGTCCAGCTATACATAAAGTGCAGCACCTAGCTAGGACCTACTCGGACCACACACCAGTTAAAATTACACTGTCATCAGCAGAGTTTAGCCCTTCTCGGTGTGCATGGAGACTGAATGCGAGTATATTATTGGATGTAGTGTTCCAGGAGGAATTGAGAGAGGAGATCTGGGACTTTTTTTAACAAAACAAAGGCACGGTGGGGAGTGTTGAGACCATATGGGAAGCATTTTAAGTTATGCTCCGTGGGTTTTGCATATCTAATGGAGCTGGGGTACTCAAAGACATCACCAACACGCTCCGTAGGCTGGACTCAGAGCTTAAGACACTAGAGAAAGTGCTAGCATTGGGTCCGGATGGGGCTACACAACATAAGTTTAGAGAGACACTTACAGAGTGCATGGACGTGGCACAGAGGGAAACACGATTTAGAGGCAAGCACTGGGTAGCTCGTCGATACAGAGAGGGCAAAAGACCTGGCAAAGCACTAGAGGACACAATTAGAAAACCACATTACTCAAATTATGTAGTAGAGCTGGAGAGTCCAGATGGGGTAACTTGTCGAGACACCGAGAGCATCCTTCTGGCTTTTACCCATCACTATACCGAGCTATATACATCGACTAGATAGGATGACCTGGACCTCAAAGCATACCTGGGGGATGTGTCCCTGGGATGGGTGAGCGATGTGCATCGCAAATGTCTGTATGCTCCCTTCGAATTAGATGAGGTTAGGGAAGCCATCATGCAAATGCAATCTGGGAAAGCTACAGGTACGGATGGCATTCCGATAGAATTTTACAAAACCTATATAGACTTGATGGCTCTTATCCTGCGCAAAATCTACGAGGAATCTCTGGAAGTAGGCTGCCTACCGCCGTCCATGAGAGAAGCTCTCATTGTCTCTCTTTTGAAACCGGAGACACCGCCCCAACAATGCGGGTCCTACAGACCGCTATCTCTCCTCAATTGTGATACCAACATTTTAGCGAAGCTCGTCGCTAACAAGCTTCGCTTGTTGCTGGAACACTTGATCCTTCCGGATCAGTCGGGGTTTGTCCCAGGAAGGGCCACTTCCCACAATCTGAGAACACTCTTTACTATTCTAAATAATGTTTCCCCAGACCTACCTTTTGCGGCGGTCTTTCTAGACCACACCAAAGCTTTTGATTCCATCGAGTGGAATTATATTTTTGGAGTCATGTTAAGAATGTGGTTCCCACCACTTTTTTTGTCTTGGAATCGACTGTTGTATCACCGGCCAGGTGCTAAGGTCCTCATGAACAGACACATGCTTGCCCGATTACCAGAGGTACCCGACAAGGGTGCCCCCTGTACCCCTTACTCTTCGCCTTAGCTACGGAACCACTAGCGGCACAGCTGAGGCAACGCCACAATGACAACGCTTTATGATGTAACATGAGGCAGATACTAATCTCGTTATATGCCGATTATATCACTCTATATGTCTTTCAGATACAGAGAGTGCATTTTTCAATGAGATATATAATGTGATGAAGCTTGTACATGAGCCCCCGGCCCGCGAGGAAGGGCATTCCCAGCCTCACACAGGTAGAGAAATGTTTTTGAGTGGAATACCCGCTCTATATGTCAGGTACCCCAAACATAATTTAAACCCACTCCTTCGGGAGTTCATTGTCTTTGGGAAGTTGTCTGGGATCCAAATAAACTGGGGAAAGTCCTGTTTCTTCCTGGTGATGGCGGCTGTTGAGCGCTTTTCTCTAGACTATCCGCTGGAGTGGTGCGATAATGAATTGCGTTATCTAGGTATCCGGGTTACCAGGGATAAAGAGGAGCTGATGCGTCTTAATTATGGAACCGCCCTAAATCGCATAGTGGACTATGTTGCCTGCTGGATTACATTGCCGTTTTCTATGGTGGGTCGGGCTTCCCTGGTCAAGATGGTGATACTTCCCTAACTGCTTTACCTTTTCCTAAATATTCCATATTATCCGGGGAGACCTTTCTTTGCGGCTCTTTAACAAATTGTAAATTGATACTTGTATAGCGGACTACTCACCCGCAAGGGTCTCAAGGCGCTTGTACGAATACCGCTGTGGAACCCATCCTGGCTTTCCCTGTGAGACATCCACTCCTGGGCACCCCCAAGGTGGAGGCCAGGCATCCTTAGCGTTGTGGGGGCCGTTGTGGAGATTAAGCAAGCTATTGCCCAGAGTTGCAGAGTGGGACTCCATGATTGGAATAGGCACGAGGCGAGAATTATCAGGCCCGTGGAATTTTGAGCCCAAGACCCGCCGAGGCAGGGAATTGAACCCTGGTCCCGGGCTAGACCTCTGCATCAGGGTCTGCCGCTCTAATCATTGAGCCACACTTCTCCAAACGGAGCAGATACGGCTAGTGTGGTGAGGTAAACAGCACACCTTACCCCTCTTCTACTACACAAATCCCTGCATAGGACCACTCAAATGTCCCACATGCACCGAGGATATGTCTACTCCTCACATAACCTCTCCCCGTCAAGTGTCTGCAGCACTTATAAACGTACGGTCCCTGCCTAAACACAAAATTGAAATTGCCAAATTCATTGACTCACATAAATTAGACCTGCTATTTGTTACAGAGACTTGGGGTGACAATTCCTCTGGTCCTGATTTCAGAGCTGCTACACCCAGCAACTACTATGTATGTAAGCTAGACAGACCCAAAAGAAAGGGTGGAGGAATAGCTATTATTTATAAAGATCACTTCAAAATAACAACAACCGAGTCAAACTACTCTGAGTGCGAGGCACTGCTCTTTACTATAGGCCTATCCGGTAGAACGTCATTCAAAGGCATATTAATCTACCGCCCTCCTGGGTCCAGATTCAAATTCCTCTCGTTCGTTGATAACCTAATCGAGGCCTCAGTCGGATCCCCGCATTTCACCATTCTGGGTGACTTCAACTTTCATCTAGAAGCCACTGACGACCCCGATACTTCAATGCTAATCAACGACCTAGCTGCAGCTGGTCTCCTGCAAATTGTTAAAGAACCCACCCATAAGGCGGGACACACCTTGGACGGACTCTTCACCAACAACCCAAAGATATCTATCTCTAGGGTTACCCCACTAGTTTGGACGGACCACGCCGCCGTATGCTTCTCCATCCTAACTAACTCCAGTACTTCCCCTTTTACACCTCCTTCTCCTACCAACTTTAGAGACTGGAAAAATATTAATCTTGACCATTTTACACAGATAATGCGGGACAGTTTAACTCCAAATGAGCAGGACCCCATTGTAGCATCTGCTAACTACCTGAACAACTTAAAAACAGCTTGCAATAAGTTAGCACCCATCAAAACCTCACAGCGGAGTAGAAAACTCCCTTCTGCCCCTTGGTTCACCGAACCGCTCCGACTGCAGAGACAATACTGTAGGAACCTAGAAAGGCAGTGGCGCCGCCACTTCAATCCCCCGGACAAAATTACATACAAGAACGCTTTATCCAACTACAAAAACACTCATAACAGTGGAGAAAACCATCTACTACACCAATCAAATCAATCAGGCCAAAAACTCGACAGGTAAACTATTTCAGGTGGTCGCTCACCTATCTCGCCCCGCGCCCAGAAGGATCACAGGCTCTATCCGACTCTTTGGCCAAATTCTTTGAAGACAAAGTCAGAGCCATCTTTACCACTTTTGCCCCTGATCCTTCTCCCACCCCCACTCTGAATCCCACCTCTGAAAACGCTCCAGCTTTCCTAGCCTTTGAAGTCACCACGCAGGAACTCATCCAACCCCTGATTGCTCGAACCAAATCGGGTTCCCCCCTTGATCCTTGCCCTCCTGGCATTCTCAATCTCATCCCTGAATCTATTGCTCCCTCTCTAACCACCATCTGTAATGCAATGGTCGCAACTGGCATCTACCCTTCGGTTTGGAAGGAGGCTATTATTAAACCTCTTCTAAAAAAGCCTACCCTAGACCCTCTCCTTCCTGCCAGCTACAGACCCATCGCATGTCTCCCGTTCCCGGCTAAGATTTTTGAAAAAATCATGAACACTCAGCTATCGACCTACATACATGACAACAACCTACTGGACGACACCCAGTTTGGGTTTAAACAAGGCCACGGAACAGAGACAGCGCTCTTAAAAGCAGCGGACGAGATAAGGACCACAATGGACAACGGAGGTTCTGCAATACTAATACTTTTGGATCTCTCCGCAGCCTTCGACACGGTCGATCATGTCACTTTGATCGACCGTGTCGCGGCCATAGGAATAAAAAACAAAGCCAAAAAACTCCTTGCCTCATTTTTGTCCAACCGCCCTCAAACAGTGAAGATAGGTAAATACATCTCTCAGACCTTCTCTCTGCCTTGCGCAGTACCTCAGGGATCCTCGCTAAGTCCGACACTTTTCAACATATATGTTTCGGACTTAGCAAGGGTCATAAAATCCTATGGAATCTCCCTCACTACTTACGCTGACGACACCCAATTGGTGTTGTCCGTATACAATGACGGCATTTCTGTGGCAGCCAACTTCCAAGACGGAATGAAGGCAATAAGCTCCTGGATGTCATCCAATTGTCTTAAATTAAATTCTGATAAGACAGAAGTGATGACATTTGGGAGGCTGCAACCTACATGGTCCCCGCAATGGTGGCCACCTCAGATGGGACAACTTCCAGAACCAGTGACCAAGGTACGCAACCTAGGAGTCATTTTTGATAACAAGATGTCCTTCCAACAGCATGTTAATTCGGTGGTTTCCTCTTCCTTCCACACTTTAAAAAGGATCAAAAAGCTAACCCTTACCCCCGTCTGCAGGCAAAACCTTAGTCAGCACTTTAGTCTTCTCTAAAACAGACTACTGTAATGCCTTGCTACTAAACGCACAACAAAAGGTCCTCAACAAATTGCAGACAGTGCAAAATGCAGCAGCCAGGACCCTGCTATCTATCCCTAAATTTTCATCCATCACCCCTTACATCCGACAGCTACACTGGCTGCCAGTAAGGAGTCGGATCAAATTCAAGGCTCTATGCATAGCATATAAAGCTATTCACAGCCAAGGTCCACTATTTCTAAGACAAGCCTTCTGCCCGCTCGAACACTCAAGATGGTTACGCTCATCTTCAGCCCACTTACTAAGAGTCCCTCGCACAAGAAGAGCTAATTGGGGCGACAAATGTTTCTCCATCGCCACAGCCAAACTGTGGAATACGCTGCCCCTCCACATCAAAACTGCTCCGACACTACTCAATTTCAGGAAAAAACTAAAAACTTGGTTGTTCTGATCCCAACCTCTCCTTCCCAATTGAGAGCTCTGCAACTATAGCGCCGAGACACCCTTGGGTATTTGCGCGCTCTAAAAATCGCTCAAAATAAATAAATATATAAATAAGACTGCAATGGGATGTTCTGATAAGGCCTTATTCGAAAGGGGGGTTTTGAATTCCAGACTTTGAACTTTATTATCTTAGCGCGCAGGCCCATTATGTATTCTTCTGGGTGAACCAACCGAAATATATACCACAAGTGGCGGCTGAACATTGGCTTGCCCACCCGATACCGATCGAAGGTGCACTGTATGCAGTTTCAGGTGAACGGGAGAAGACGCAAACCACTGTTAATGCTATGATTACGGCGTGGCGACGCATTGGACAAATGCTAAACACCCCTATGATTTACTCCCCGCTGTTGCCGCTTGCGTATCACCCAGAGACGCCTCTTCTCCAGGAAGCAATATTTAATCACTTTAAAGATTGAGTGGGAATTAGTACCTGGGGTGACCTGTACCGGGATGGGCAGTTTTTAGATTCTGGGAGTATATTTCAGACATACAGCAGACCACGTTGGACGTCTTCTTATACATAAGGCTAAGACAGGGAGTCAAGTCTCTAGATCCGGAATTCCTGGCTGAACCCCCGGCCCTTGCACCGCTACACTTAATCCTCCAAAATGTGATGGCCAAACACCTTGTTTCGTCCATATATCGCACTGTTCACACTCAAAGGGAGGTACTGACCACGCCGTCCCGCGCGCGCTGGGGTGAGGAACTGGGCTTCCCCCTGACAGATGAGCATTGGGAATATTGCTGCTCGCAGACTGAGCGGGTTTTGGGTAGCAGTAGGCTGCGTATAATTCATTACAAATACCTGCATAGTTTAAATTATACACCAGCCAGGATGCACAGATATAAGCTCTGAGACACAGACATGTGTGACAGGTGACATGCTCCGAACGCTGACTTCCTGCACCTGGCCTGGGATTGTCCAGGGGTGAGTGACTTTTGGAGACATGTCTTTGAGGCTTTAACATTGATGACAAATACCCACATTGAGCCTACGCTCTTGATGGCCTTGCTAGGGTATGTTAACATTTGCAAGTGACGCATCGCAAATATGTAGCCCTTGCGCTGCTCATGGCCAAAAGACGACTAGCCTGTAGGTGGGCCAGGGGAAGGGCGCCCAAGTTAAAAACCTGATTTGACAACATGATTTACTGTCAGGAACAACTTACCAACTATGCTGAATTGCTGCCCAGTGCTTCCAGACCCAGAGATATTTGGTCACCTCTAACATGTTACCTGTTGGCACATCCACGTGCACCTTATCTGGCTGCACCATAGAGACCAATTCCTCCATAAATGATTCCGAACATAGTGTATACAGGTCATGTAGGCTTGTTGTGAAGAGTTGCAAATCCCTGCTGTGTACTGCATGCAATGTGCTGTTGAACAGATGACTTACTTATTTTGTATATAGGCAGATAGTACCAACGGACTGATGTACCCATCAAGTCCGGTATGAGAGGCCCACAGGGACGAATGTATACCATCGGTTGATTTGGTAGACAAGAACTGTAACAGCGATGTGATGCAATGTAATGTGTTTTTCGATTTCTGTAATTGCATGATGATATGATTAAGGATATCGTGAAGACAACTGTTAGAATTGTAACCTGAATTTTTTTAAATGTCTTTTTTGTTTGTGATAAAACAATAAAGAACGTTTTTTCTAAAAAAAAAAAAAAAAAAAAAAAAAACCCTATATTTCTCCAGAAGAGCCTAGTAGAGGTTATGGTATATCGCTTCTGAATTGCCCATAGTGACAAGAAGTTACATATGAAAACATTGTCACAAAGGACCATTTTTTCCCACTCATTTTCAATATTTGTTTTATTTCTACAGTTAGTTTCTTTGGGTAAACATTGAGGGAGCTACACAAATGACCCCTTGCTGGAGGCTTGATTTTGTCTACTTTTCATAAATCTACAGCTTTCCAAGATCACACCAGTTTTCACCACAAACTGGAAGTATGTTTAAGATGCAAAAATTAGGGGAAATGCAGAGACTGTGGTAAAAAAATGTTTTTGGGATTCAGCTATGCATGTTCCTGAAACAGGGTAGGATGGTGACTTTAGAACATCAAGCTCTAAGCTGATACCGGTTTTAGGGAAAAAACTGACTTTTTTTGCTGAGGACTTATTTCCTATTTTTCCCCAAAGACTCACAATCTAGCTATATTTGGTGAATTTCTCAGTCCCTTCCAGGAGAATACACAAACGCTGGGTATCTTTAGAGTTCAAACCCTGGGTACCTTTAGAATCCCCAGGGTGTTGAACGTAATTTTAGCACGGACTACTTATGTGGAAAAAAGTTATGGTAGTGCGAACTACCCCAAAAAAGGGTACAGCACTGGGTGAAAAAGCCTCAGCGGTTTAAGGGTTAAAGTCAGACCAATTGGCGTTGCCAATGCCTGTTTTGTGAGTCGACACATTGCACTGCAGACAGTAATAAAAAGTTGCTGTGCTTTGCTCTCTGTTTGAAAGGTTTCCATGGCTTGTTCAGACTTATTAAATGCTACTACTAGAATTTATTTTTTGGAAAACCACCGATGAAATGTGGTAAGCCTGAGAAAAAATAGACTGGATCAAACCTGCAGGAGATCATAAGTTATTCATCTTATATTTGTAACAACTTCCTGAACTCTGAAAAGGAGAGGCAACTTTCATATGTTCTAAGGTGTGAATCCGCCGGCAACAAGCGTTATGCTGGCTCAAAAAGAGAGAGCACTTTTGGGTTCTTTTTCTCTAAACTGGCACGAAATAGCATGTTTTTATAACAAATCGCCTTGGCATACTCTGAAAAAGAGATGTTGGTTTTGAGTGTTTGGCTCACGTTCTATACAGTTGGGACAAAGTGCTTCCTGCGGCCCCCCGTCGAACGTGGATATTTACTAGGGGGCAGACGTTGAGTTCATGCTCCACCAAACATTACTTTTGGACCCAAACCGACCACTGAATGCCAAGTTTTGTGAACGCGCTATAAATACCATGCAGCTGTAAATCACAGGAGGTCTGCTCTTTGAAAGACTTATTCACAGGACTGTCTCACAACAAGTGAGCGCTAAAAAAGGCCCTGCATATTTGTGGATCTTGCAGCATTGGCAAATATACACTGAGATGTGATTAACAAAACTCGGAGAATTTCAGCGCACTTGATTTATTTTTCAAGTTCTCCATTCCGCAGCTGAATGGGTAAGGAACTGTGCAAGGTTCCAATCCTAATGGAGTTCTTCTGTACGGTGGAACACGCCGGAAGCAGCTAAACCCAACGTGGATAAGGTTTGAACTTGTCAAAAAATGGATGTAATACAGAAGTTAGGTTAGGTTCCATAATGCTGGCCTAATCTTGCATCATTTTGGGTCACACATGATAAATCTATGAAAAAGTGGGGCAGTGCAGCACAATAAGTCACATTGCTGCGCTGCGTCACTGGGAAAGGGTAGGAATGCACCATAATTAAGTGATACAACGCATTCCTGACTTTTCCCCCTGCTCTGGCGCTCAATGTCAAGTCAAGTCAAGTCAAAAAGGCTTTATTTCGACATAAAAAATATCTTAAAAAGCATACATACATATAAAATTCAATTCGAAACATTGAGGGTAAAACGTATAAAAGACCCCTTGCATGATGTAAATCTGCAATTTTTTTTACTATTATTTTTTAGGGGAAGAATATATAAATTACCTAAAAAAGGTATGTTTATGAAACAGACCGTAAAGGTAAAAACATGATTAAACAATTTGTCTAAGTCTTTTTGACCGAATCCGCCATGCCCACCCAAGATACTTCGAGGTGGCGCATGCGTAAAATGTGCGAGTGTCCGAAAGTAATATCCTTAGTGCCACATTACAATGTCTTGTTCCCAGTGTAAGGCACATGGGTTTTAGCCATTTCATCCGTGGAACTTTATAGGCAGGACACTCGAATAAAAAGTGAGGGACAGATTCAAGGCGCTGTGGGCAGAAGGGGCACCAGGGAGCAGTCTGGTAAGGGATTTTCCGATGGCTTGTAAGTTCCATTACGGGGAGAAGACCTATTCTAAATTTGAAATACAGGGATCTTTCCCAAGGGGCTGAGATAATGTCCAAATACAGTTCTCTAATGGGGACATCTTTGGACTCCATAAAGTTTCTAGTCGATTTACAAATCGAGGCAGAGGAGTTTCTTCTGTTTGCCACCCAATTCCAGTAGAGTTGTTTTAGCGTTGATTTGGGCGGGGCTGTCTGTTGGTACCATGCTTCCTCCAGCCCCAGATTGGTAAGTAGTACTTTAATGTCCGTTAGCCACTTTATTTTTGCCCAACCTGTAGATCTGATTATCTCCCGCAGGCCATCCGCATAACTTGAGAGCTCAGGAACTCTCCAGATGCGGGCCCACAGAAGCAAAGGGCGTAACTTTGCTTGATCTTCAATCGCCCGACAGCCCATGTCCAATTGCAGTGGCAGAATGGGGACAGATGGACCGAGGGACATCAAACTTCTCAAGAAGGTGTTCTCAGCTCGAGTAAGCTCTTTCATATTTGACATTCCCCAGAGCTCTGCCCCATAGAGAGCGGCGCTTACTCCTCTAGCCGCGTAGATGTCCATTACTGCTGCTATAGGTTTAGTGGAGGCAGCTCTCTGCTCTTTCAGCAGGACCCCAGTTACTCTTTTCAAATTTAGCAGCATTTTGGTCAAATGATAGTCCCATTTCATGGAATCCACAAGCCGGATACCCAGATAATCGAATGTCTTGGTCCTTTCCAATGCAACGGACCCCAGTGTTGGAGGAGGGCCAAGTTTTTGCGGGGGATTCAAGATAAGATACTTTGTTTTGTCTGTGTTAATACAGAGTCCTCTTTGTTTACAGAAGTCCTCAAAACCAGAGAGAAGCTGCTGGAGGCCCATTGGGGATTTTGACAGGAGCAAAGTATCATCCGCAAAAAGCAGAGTGGGAATTAAACGACCTGCCAAGCGGGGTGCATCTGCTGGTATCCTGGTCAAGTGGTCCACCACCCCATTAACATAGAGCGAGAAGAGTGTTGGGGCAAGTACGCACCCTTGTCGCACGCCTCTATTCACGTCTATCCTTGAGGTCTTTTGACCATTCGGACCCCAGCGAATTTGGGCATAGTTTTTTTCGTGGAACCTCATCATCAGGTGAAGCAGGTAGGGTGGTAAGCCAAGATCACATAGAACCTTCCATAAATTATTTCTGGGGACCAAATCGAAGGCCGTCCGGAGGTCAATGAAGGCCAGATATAAAGTGCCCTTCCCAATCGTGACGACCTTCCAGTGGATCATAAGTAGCCTTAACGATTGTTCAATTGTTCCTGTGCCAGCTCGGAACCCAGCCTGAAGATCCGAGAGTATCCTGTTTTCATCTGCCCACTGCTGGACTCTAGTTAAAAGGACCTTGCCCGCTACTTTTTGCGAACAATCAATCAGGCTAATCGGCCTGTAGTTCGCAGGGTTTTCTCTTGAGCCTTTTTTATGCAGAGGGACCACCTCGGCGGCCATCCATGAGGCGGGCAGTGGAGCACCCGCTATAGCAGCGTTTAATACTGATGTGATTAACATACTCCAGTCGCCTAGGTCTGCACGAAGCAGGTCGCCCGGAAGGCCATCGGGACCAGCCGCTTTGCGCGGGACAAGAGATTTTATGGCACCTTCCGCTTCTTTCCTGGTAAACAGACTTTCCTCATAATCCTCGTCGCCTCGTGAGATCTGTGGTAATGCGAAATCCATCGTTTCAGCTACAGATGCTGTGTACAATTTTGAAAAATGTGAGTACCATAGATCCTCAGTTATATTGCATGTGAGGACAGTATCTAGGGGTCTGTTTTTCTTGCGTATTAAGTCCCAAAAACCTTTTGCATTTTTTTCAACGCTGGCGACACGGAGTTCCTGCCAGAATGCATCTTCCCAGTCTCTCCTTGCTGTCTTTAATTCTGCTTTATAGCTCTTACGTTTGGTGGCTATTTGAGTTGCGTCTCCACTTTTTACAGCCAATATTAGTGCTCTTTTTCCAGCACGACACTCCGTCGAGTACCAGCCAAATTTGCCCTGTCGCTTATCAAGGTTGTTATTTCCCTTTTTTATTTTAGCCTTGAATAGGTCCCCAATCGACATCGAGACCTCACTGAACATTGCTGAAATCTGATTTGGGCTGACAGGCTCATTTTCCAAAATGGCGCAGGCTGTGGAGGTAACAGCTCTAATGCATGATAGTTTTTCTTCATCTATTGCCACTTTGTCCCATTTTAGGCGTCTTAGGCAGTTTGAGGGAACCACCCCTCCCGAAGACCCTGACTCTGGTATATCATGATCTCCACGAGCTAAGAGGCTCTCCCTCCACCAGTAAGTTAGGGATAGTGAGAGTGCGTTGTGGTCGCTATCCAGGGAAGGTAAGACTATCATATCCTTCATGTGGGCCCACAAAGAAAAGTTTAAAAGGATATAATCTATCCTGGATGAGGGACCAACCCTATTATATGTATGTGCCCCCACTAAGTCTGAGCGTGTTCTCCCATTGGCTGCTCTCAAACCATGCTCAAGTGTAAGGGAATTTAGGTGAATAATTCTGGGGGTCCATCTATTTATGATTGGGAGATCAAGTGACGGGACACCTTTCCTTGAATCTTCGTCACACAAGTCCAAAGATTCATCGGACAACAGGGGCTCGAATGTACAATTGAAGTCCCCCATGACCATAATTAACGAGTCTCCACTACACTCACCTAGGGCTACCTCCAAAGCCAAAAGAGTTGGTGACAAAGCTCTCCCAGAGGTCCCACGTGTGTAAATGTTGAAAATCTCCAGTTTTTCAGCTTTCCTTGGGCATGTTACGGTGAGGCGCATCAAGTCTGGAGATTTTTGGGGATGATGGTGTAGTCTCCATCCTAGAGAAATATCTACCCAAACTAAAAGACCTCCATAAGGGCGACCTCTTCCTGATGCTGGAATACCTGCCGGGACAAAGAAGGTAGCGTGACCCACTCTATGCTTTGGTTCCACGCACCATGTCTCCTGGAATGCACAGACTGAATGGGGTTCGATAAGCGCCACCCAGTCCGGGGCATCTAACTTATTATTTAAGCCTGCCACATTCCAGCTGATGGCTTTCAGGGATGCATGATGCAGGGGCTCGGCGCATCCTGCTTCCCCACCCTGTGTACCGGGAGTTTGTGTACCAACCGCTTCCCCACCCTGTGTACCGGGAGTTTGTGTATCATCCGCTTCCCCACCCTGTGTACCGGGAGTTTGTGTACCAACCACTATCTCAATAGTCTCAGACCCATCGCCTGTGAAAGAGGGCGTAATTGCGTTGAGCGTGGGTTGGGGCGCAGAATTGTTGTTAGACAAGGATACCCGCCCAACTGTGCGTGGTGTGTTAACCCTAGGAGGGGAGGCATTAGTTACTGAAATATCACCAAGTCACCAACCCCAGCCCTGCAATGGGGCTGCTTGGGTAGGTGTCCATGCCCTTGCTCTGGCATCCAAGATTGGGTAATGTGGGAACCATGCACCTCTGCCCCCATCTTGAAAAGATTTCTTGGGCCCCATTAGAGGAGGGGGGTGATAGAAGTACCCCAGGTCCCTTGTTTGAATGTCGCAGAAGTTGTGATGCGACTGCTGACTGCAGATCATGCCTGCTGCTCTGGGATCGTTAAAATTGACCAGCACGCAGTCCCCGGGGAGATCCTTACGTCTATTTCCAATCCATCCCACACGTCGGACAAAGGCTATTCTACCATCAATGTGCCCTGGGAGGGGTCTATTTACTTTGAGCCAGGAGAGCGTCTTGTGTTTGAGGTCTGAATACAGCTCACAAGAACCCTCTTCAAGCTCAGGAACCCCCGTTAAAATTACCACGTAAGGCTTACAGCCAGGGGGGAGACTAGCATTTGGAGTGTGCCTTCTTACCCTGTCTTTAGCCGGGGATTTAGCTGTGGTTTTCGCTGGGGGTTTGGGCACAGCCTGTTTGGCAGGAGTTGAGAGGGATGGGGTTGTATCACCTTTCGTTGAGGTCGCTGTGTTTCCTGCTACCTTAGTGTTTGGCACTATGGGCTTGGAATTTGTGGCAAAATTTACCTTAAGAGCCTTGGGTGCCTGGGTACTAGCTTTGTTCCTTGGACGGGCCAAACTGGGCTCAAGGGTAAGAGTTAGTGGTGTGGGTATGGTTCCACTATTGGGTAGCTGCGATTGGGAAGCCTTTCCCAGGGCTTGGGTCTTTTTGCAAGATATAGGCTCAGGGTGAGCTATGGTGACAGAGGGGACTAAGGGGACAGCACCACTCGTTAGCCCTCCATTTTCTTCAACCTGGGCCTTGGCGTGAAATTTAACTAGTGATTTCACAGCATAAAAGTTATCCAGCATTGACTGTTCAAGTGTAGCTAGTTTGCGTGTGAGGCTGTCAATCTTATCTACGAGAGGCATCACCACAGACTTAATTATGCTCTCGACTTGGGGGAAAATGCTGGTATCTAAAGAGGCCAATGGACCTGGTGTGCCCTCCGACGCAATATCTCCGGTGTGGGTCGCATAGGATTTAGGATATGGGACTTGGATAGAGCTGGTACCCGCTTTGGTCGCAGTATTCCTACTTACTTTACTATGTGGTTTTTGAGAGCCTCCCCTGCGGGGACTAGCAGGACGCTTTCTCTTCTTTTGTGGGACTGGTCCTAAAGCTAGGTTCCCTACAGGGGTGTTTTGATGAGCCACTACTCTGGGAGTGCTAACTTCAGTGTGTACTGCAGTGGGTGGGGAATTCACGATTTCATTAGACAGCACAGGGGGACTAGAATCTTCATGGATTTCAGGGTTGCAATCCAGTATTTGCCCCCCCGGCGAAGGGTCAGTTTGAGCGGGTGAATTAAGGTGTGTCGGGTCAAGAACTATGCTTGGTGCGGTGGTAGTTACCCTTTCTAAACTAGCCCTAATCCGACTCACTCTCTCATCAATGTTTGGGGAATCAATTATCACCAGTGGAGTTGGAGAAACATGTGCAGGGCTAGGGGCTAGGGCAATGGCGCCTAAGGATGAGCGCTTGGTGGACATACTCATGGGATCCCGGGATAATCTTCATTCTGCCAAGATTATCTCCTTTTCTACTATGGAGACTGCTCGAGTTATGAATTGGTCCATAGTACCTAAGACAACGTCTCCCGCAGATTTCTTAGTTTTACATGATCGGGTGCCTGAAGCCATTCTCCCGATAATTTCGTGCCCACTTTGCGGTGCCAAGAGATGTGGCCCGGCCCGGCCTCTTCTGGCCCCTGATGGCCTAAGATGGTCCCGCCCTTGTCCCGGGCTTCTCCCGCGATACTCCCGCGTGCTCCCGCACAGCGGGGACTGGGCGTTCCTTTATGGGGGCGTGAAGCGAGTGGTGGGAGGGGCAATCGGTCTGCAGGTGTGCCGTGGCGCAGGGGCTCCTGGTTAGTTGAGTCCCTGCAGCGGCAACGGCAGCGCTGGTGTCTTGAGCGCGACCCTGCTCCCTGAAGACCTTCCCTGGGGCTGTGAGCAAACGTGCTCCCAACAGCCTTGCACTTTCAAACTGCGACGCGGCACCCGCGCAGCGGGTGCGGCTAGCTGTAGCGGATGGCAGAAGGCAGCTACAACGGACTCTGCTGACAACGTGGGAAGACGCCGGTAAGCCCTCGGCGTTTCTGTGTCCAATGCGCTACCTAGCGCCAACGCAGGCATCCTTGCACCATGGTGTAAGGGTGCCTGCGTTGCATGCAGGACTGTTTTTGTGCAGATTCTGAGAGGCATATTCCTCTATCTATGTGTGTTGCAGAATGCAGCACACATAGTGGAGGAAGTAACAAGGAGAAATAAGGAGTAACAAGGAGAAATAAAGATATTTCTGTTTGTTATGCCACTTCTGGGGTTGTATATCTTTCTCGCTCACTCCCAGGTTAACAAGGTCTTGTAAATCTGGGAATGCGTCAAAAACCATGGGGTGTGTGTGGGAACACCAACCCAATGCCCTAGCAATGCCTTCGCAGCGCAAAATAACACAACACAGCGAAATGCGCTGCATTGCGTTATTCCAGATTTTTGGAACTACTTAAAAGCACACAAAGTGGCTTTGTGTGGCTTCAAAAATCTGACTTAGAGGTTTGTGTCACGCATGTACCACGTTGCGTGGTGCAAGCGTGACGCAACCCTCTCATAAATGCAAAATCCCTGATAGTACATTTTTATGCAATGTCACGAAATTATGCACCATTTGCTTCAAAAATTTAGTGTGGACGTACAGGAAAAATGCAAACGACTGGAAACGCGAGCATCTGCTTTTTGTGACGCTTGAATTTTTTTAACTAATTCTTACTGTGAAATGTATCCTTGCAAATACAGCTACAACTGCATGTTTTGCAATTCACTTAACTACGAGTAATTTCATTTAATTTTTCGGAAATGTCACATTATTGTGAAAAAGCAAATCACGAAAATGTTGCTCACCCCTAAAAATAACATGTTAAGAGTATAATACATTATTTATCTAAACCTTCCAAAAAACTCTTCCCAAAAAAACCCTTCAGAAAAAATCAGCACTTTCATATTTAGCCCCAAAGCCTTTCTATGCTATTGCTTTCCATAAAAAGTCTCTGTTTTTTATGTGTGTTAATATGTTCATGGTGTAACGGTGCTTTACCAAGCCTACCAGCTCCTTCCTCTGTCCTTTCTGAACCTCCGCCTGCTGTCACATCTCAATCTATGCACCCAGGACCTGGACACAATATTTCCACGAGCTGTGACGAATGTCACAACGCTGCTCAAATTTAGGAAGGAGTTGAAGACAAACTGTCTTAAAGAACACTAGATCAGATTGCAGAAACAATCCAATAGACAGCTACCTCTTCTATCATTTGTTGACTCTATGTTTGCCTCTGACCCTCTACAGAGCTCTGCTGCTGTTTTGACTAGTTTTGCCCTGTACAATGATCACATGCATACATACAAACATACATATATACATGTGTAAAAACATAGACAAAGGGCCTAATTATGAGTTAGGCGGTTCGATGGACTGCTAAACACACAGTGGTGGTGCAGCTACCGCCACACCTGCAGACGGACCACCGTATTTCGAGTTGGGCAGTCAGACCGTCATGGGACCGCTGATGGTGGACTTGCGGTGGTCTGAGGCCCGCAATATGTTGGCAGTGCTGCTGCACACTGGCAAGCTTATTATGAGTTTCCTCACCACCACAGTTTTCATGGTGGTGAGCCAGCCATGAAAAGTGTGGATGTGAGATAACTAAGGGGTCCTTACAGGACCCCCTATTTCCTTTGGGCAGGGGATGCATGCAGAGAGGCACATGCTGTGCCCCCTTCTGCATGCACCCCAGTTCCTGCACAGCATGGACTTCACAGTTCATGCCATGCAGGAACGAGCTTTGGTGGTCCCAAGGTGATGCCTTGCCTTAGCACAGCACGGCTGTGGGACCGCCAAAGCAGAACCGCCCTGCCTGGATTTCAATTGGCATCTGGCAGGCGATCTCAGTATGGGTTTGGCAGTGTGGCAGCGAGGCCCTGGCGTGGTGGCCCCCTGCCACACTTCCAAACAAACAATATTTTTAACAACTATACCTTTGCAAACGATATTAAACACTTTGATATTTTTAACATCAATATTACTTACCTAAAACTGATATTGTTGACCACGAGAATTCGTATGGCGATATTTCTGACTCACAATATTTGTAACTCAATATTTGTGCAACTCGATATTTTTGAATGGATATTATGTCTCTGCACCATAAGCAAGACCAACTCTATGTCTTTCAATGCTTATAAATCTGCTAAATCAACCCTATTAGTTAACAATACCTTTTTAGAACAGGTTTCAGATTTTAATTACCTGGGGGTGACTGTGACCGAAATAAGAAACCACACTCTGAAGTTGCAACAAGAGACTGAGGCTATCTTAAAGATGGCAACCATTTTTAAACCAAATAGTATAGCCCCTGCACTCAAGGTATTCAAGGCTAGGACAAAAAGTGTTGCCCTGTATGACGCAGAACTTTGGGGCCATGAACTAGCCAGTGAGATAGTAATAGTGGGAAACAAATTACTTAAGCTCTTAACACATCTTCCAAGCTGTTCTCCAACCCTCTCAGTTTTGCAAGATATGGGTCTGTCCCCTATCTCTTTCACTATCCATATGCATCCATTATCCTGGCAGATTGTGGTCAATACCTGAGTTGGAGCCCTATAGTGATCTACTCAGAGAGAGCCTAAAAGCAGAGGGCCACTTAAGGATTCAATGACTGCTATATATAAAGAAGATGTTTTATGCTATAGCTGTTAAGAATCTTTGGGACTCCCCAGAAGCCTCCCACCTGACACTGAGGCAAGTAATAAAAGAACAATGCAGTGAATTCCTTTAGGGGAGAATAATAAAGAATAGCAAATTAGGGAGCTTAACGAACCAATTTCTTGACAACAAGATTGTTCCTTTATAGGAACCTTCCCTTGATGTCATCCAGGGCTCGCTCCCAAGACAGCTGTATCAAAAGTTCAGATATGGGATTTTGCCCACGCAAGAATGTATGGCCCAATACTAGCTGCCCTGTCTGCGGCACCGCTCTTGAATCCTTAAGCAACATATTATTCTTTTGTATGGCTTACAAAGTCTGAAGGAGGAAATGGATCATCCCCCTTTGTGGATTATTAGGTATAAGGACATTGAGTACTGCACTTATGATATTAAAACAGACACAAGGGAGTCGATTGTCATTAGTTTAGCGACATTTTTGCATGCAGTATGGATAATCAGGAACCAGTGGATAAAGCACTAAAAGATGAGCTGGTTACTATTTTAGGTGTCGCACCCATATAGCGCAACACATAATAACTGGGATGCTGCTATTGGACTTATGCGATGGAGCTAGAACACACTAGACCAGAGCTTTCCAAACTGTGTGTCACAACACAGTACTGTGTCGCCTGCAACTGGTGGGTGTGTCGCGGCCACTTAGCACATAACTGCTGCTAATTAGGAGGCATTTCTAGACACTCTGCTCTATGGGGGCCGCGCGATTCACAACAAAGCCTCATTAACAAGTGAATGTCCTTTTAAAGACCTGTGAAGTGCTCGGGTGCGGCTGAGTGTGTGCCCAGGAAGCTGGGGTGAGGTGACAGAGGCCGACAGATGGAGGGAGGACGACAGAGGGAGGGAGACAGAGGGGGAGAAACAGAGGGAGGGAGACAGAGAGAGACAGAGAGGGAGGCAGAGGGCGACAGACAGACAGAGGGAGACAGAGCGAGAGGGAGACAGAGATAAAGGGAGACAGAGAGAGAGGGAGACAGAGAGAGGGAGGCAGAGGGAAAAAGAGAGAGGGAGAAAGAGGGAGGTAGACAGAGGGGGGAGACAGCGGGAAGGAAACAGAGGGACGGAGACAGAGAGAGGGAGACAGAGGATGACAAACAGAGGGAGACAGAGGTAGGGAGACAGACAGGGAGACAGACAGAGGGAGAGGGACAGAGGGAGGAGGGCGACAGAGGGATGGAGACAGACAGAGGAAGGGAAACAGAGGGAGGGAGACAGACAGAGGGAAACAGAGACAGACAGAGGGAGGGAGACAGAGGGAGGGAGACAGAGGGAGGGAGACAGAGGGACAGAGACAGAGGGAGACAGAGTGGCAGAGGGTGACAGACAGAGGGAGGAGGGCGACAGAGGGAGGCAAACAGAGAGAGGGAGACAAAGAGAGGGAAACAGACAGAGGGAGACAGAGGGAGGAAGACAGAGGGAAAGAGACAGAGGGAGGAAGACAGATAGAGGGAGACAGAGGGATGGAGACAGAGGGAGATAGAGAGGGAGGTGGAGGGTGACACACAGAGGGAGGAGGGTGACAGAGGGAGGGAGACAGACAGAGGGAGGAGGGTGACAGAGGAAGGGAGACAGACAGAGGGAGGGAGGGAGCAGAGGGAGGGAGACCCTGGGAGTCAGAGAGAGAGGGAAACAGAGGGAGGTAGAAGCGAGGCTGAAGAAGTCAGTGGAATATATGTGCAAAACAGAGAAAGGGGGCAGGGTAGAAATAATTTTACCCTCTAGACCTGCTTAGGGGGTCCCAGAAGGAACCCCAGGACCCACATTTTTATTTTATTTTTAAACCCAGCAGGTGCGTGTAGGGTGCGTGGACTGTGCCATAAAATAAATAAAATAAAACAGTTTTTTTTTAATAATTAGTCCCCGTGGGGTTAAATATAGGGGGCAACATTATTAAATTTTATTTGGGGCTGTCACCCCCGGGGCTAAAAAGAAAAAATGGTGGGAGGAGGGGTCGAAGGTCCTCAAAGCCGCAGGGACCATCACCCCCGAGGGCTTTATGTATTGGCGGAGGGGTACTGCGTGGCCTCACTCCTGGAGCACTTGAAGGCCCCGTTACCCCTTGGGGCTACAAAAAAACCATGGCTGGGGGTTGTAAGTCTCCAAAACCCCAGGAACCACCACTCCCGGGGCTTTATGTATTGTGGGAGTGCCGGCTCCTGCATTTTCCTGGGTATGCATCCCGTCCTCTCATAGCAAGGAAATCTGTTCTCTCTTTGAAAATGTAAATCAGATTGTTTTTCCATATGGGAAGCTGTATGTCAGTAGCTCCTGATGTGGAAAAGTAATGCCGGCTCCCAAACGCATAGAAGTTGTGCAGCAAAGGAGCTGGAGTCGCGTACCCTACAGATTATGAGTGGTGCATACAGCGCGTGCACACCAGGGGGCCGCACTGAGCACTGCGCTGGGTGCACAACTTTGACTTTTTCCGTAATAAAATAGCCCCTATCAGCACTTTGTAATAATCCCGGGGATTGTATCCCCCGGGTTTATAACAAATGTTGGGGACCGTGGAGAGAGTCACAATGTCCCCGAAGTCCCGCCGGTTTCCCGTGTTCTTCGGGAGCCGGCATTGTTTTTCCGCATGGGAAGATGCTAACTTGAAAGTGAGAATAGATTTCACTGCTCTGTCTTTCAAAATGGAAACTAAGTTTGCTATGGCAGGGCGGAAGGGGTGAGACTCTCGCCCTCTCATAGCAAACAGCAGTGTCCCAGGAGTAGGCACCCCGGGACACTGTAGGAACCAGCGCTGGTCGTGGCGGTCCCCAGGACCCTCGAAGGCTCCAGACGGAAGGCCTCGCAGCCTGCCTCCCACAATACACAAATCCCAGGGGTGGTGGTTCCTGGGGCTTGAGGGGTGTCGTTGAGGCCCACACACTTTTGGAGAAGTGTGGCTCAATGGTTAGAACAACAGACCCTAATGCAGAGGTCTAGCCCAGGACCAGGGTTCAATTCCCTGCCTCGGCGGGTCTTGGGCAAAAAAATTCCACGGACCTGATAATTCGCACCTCGGTGCCTATTCCAATCAAGGAGTCACACTCTGCAACTCTGGGCAATAGCTTGCTTAATCTCCACAACGGCCCCCACAACGCTAAGGGTGCCTGGCCTTTACCTTTGGGGTGCCCAGGAGTGGACGCCTCACAGGGAAAGTCAGGATGGGTTCCACAGCAGTATTCGTACATGCGCCTTGAGACCCTTGTGGGTGAGTAGTGCGCTATACAAGTATCAATTTACATTTACTTTTAATTTTGTAGGGGGGCCTTAAATGCAAAAGTGGTGCAAGGGGGTTGTAAATCTGGTACACAGTGTTTTGTTTTACTTTGCATTCCTTTCTGTCATGTAGAGGATCCAGGGTAAATATAACGGTTTCTGTACAGCCAGTACCTTTCAACCCTACCCTCAAACGGCTTTATGCCTGTTACCATAGTAACAGTTCATGGAACACTTACGTGAGCACAGAGGTTAGAAGTTCACCACACTATATTGCTAATGGAAAAAGTTACTATGCTGGAGTTTTAAAACTTATCCATAGGAACCGTTAGTCGTAGCTATAGACTCTGGGAAGATCTAGTAAAGAGTTAGCCTCAGAATTATACTTCAAATTATCAATATCATTTCTATTGGGGACTGCCATCCTCCAAAAAAAGAAGACATATACTTTGTTTAATTACCTTTTATTGAAACAACAATAAATAACTGGAAACGTAACTTAAAAATAACAATACAATAAATAACTAGAAACATAACTTTAACAAAACAATATAATAAACAAAATGTGATATGGACTCCAATAGAAGTACGGTAGGTAGTCTGCAAAACAAAACAGAAAATTAGTGTTTAAAATTAGATCGATGTGATTAAATGAGGTCAAACATTACAAGTCAATGTAACTGTCATGATCGCGCTGTGTACAGGACTACGTTTCCCGGAATGAAGAGGTGGGGAACTACCACTCCCATGCTCCTTTGCGTTTATCGCGAGACTTGATCGCGGAAGCATAAGGAGGAAGACTTACAGCGCTCAGTGTCGGGAATTCCTCCGGTCCGAGTTGGCGTTGAAGAAGCGGTTTGTTGTTGGGTGCGGTAAGGGTGCTTGCACCTGGTTACAGTTACCGTCGTCTTTTGGAAACGTTTGTGGTTCGTGTTAGCGGCATCGCTAGACACGCTTGTTTTTGTTGGTCTTCGGGGACAGTTCCCCTTCCAAGTAGTAAGGATTTGTCCCGGTCGGTATTGTCTGCCGATGGAGGAAGTGGATGCTGATTAATCCACAGAACCTTTTTGAGAACCTTTACTTTATCTCTATTTTCGCACTTTAAATAACAAGAAGGGGATCATAGAGCTCTAGACTCCCATACTAGATAACTGCTCAAGGAGCTTCACATTAACGGAGAACGTCCTTGTGTGATGGTAACACCGGGACAACGTCATTTGTTTATTTCCACTGTAGATGGATGGGGTATGATATGCATGGTGTTTAATCCAACTGTCTTTGACTTATTTATTAACAGGGATTGATCAGGAGTGGTATTCTTATACTCTCGATCCTTGTGAAGCATTCAAGGAGTGAGCTAGGGGTATGTTATCACTTCCTTAGATAATTGTCGCTATACTGTTGTGTATGCAGGCATGTCAGGAGATTACATGTCACTGTTGATTTTGTATTACTGCAGCAACACCTCTATCCCATCATTTACCATCACCTACCTATCCCCTGAACAATTATTTTTCTTTACAGGTATTTAGAAAAGGTTAAGGTGTCACTTGAAATTACTGTATGTGGAATGTCAGAAAAGGAAAGATTTTCAAGAGTTTTGTTCTCTTTTCTATTTTCCAGATCTCCCTCCCTGCTGTCCCCTTCCTTTCCTTCCTGTTTCCTAAAACTGCCCCACAATATCCCTCACTTAATCCATTC
The DNA here is from genome assembly GCF_964263255.1 of Lissotriton vulgaris. NCBI lineage: Eukaryota > Metazoa > Chordata > Amphibia > Caudata > Salamandridae > Lissotriton > Lissotriton vulgaris. The sequence goes on along the minus strand of NC_141691.1, from coordinate 669,590,506 downwards.
AATGTGCTGTGCCATTACGGTAGTCTAGACATTGGATAGATTGAGAGGTGGAACATAATCTTCAAACCGATCCCGAGGACGTCCAGCACAACAGTAACACTTGGTGATATTTCCTTATTTTTTAAGTCTGCTGTGTGCCTGATACACTTCACTTGTCTTATAGACCTGCATTCAAGCGGTGTCTGTATGGAAGTGCCTACTGCATCCGATTTACACTATAGATCAACAGGTCTTCAAAATGATTCAGAGATGAGACAGAATTAGGTGAGAGATCAAGTCATTATGGAGGATAATATTCTTACAAGACTCTTGCGACACTTTTCTCATGTTGAAAGTGACGCAAAAGTAGCGCAAGGGGCTTGTAAATAAGCTCTTTTCATTCTAATGCATTTAATCGGAGGGATTGTATATCTAGACCGCTCTGCTTACCTTGTGTAAACACTGTGACCAACAGAGTTCACAACTTGAACTCAGCTTTGGTTCTACTCGTCAGAGTGGACAACAGCTTCCATAACTTTAAAAGAGAAAGAGAAACAATGTGAGAGAGAGTGAGCGAGAGAAAGAACTACATTAAAAGTGTGAGAGAGAGAAAGTTATAGATGGAGCAGTTAATACTAGATAAAATACTCGTAGCTCACCTTTTGCCTCCGTTGTGTGTCCAAGCATGTGCCGCTTCATAGTGCACCCGCCAGTTTAGTGATCTGAAAGATAGCATATAGAGTTAGTAATAGCATAGTACATACAAATGCACACATATATTTTTGGTTTATTTATTTGTACACTCAGGATACTATATTACACCAAGTTCCACTGTAAGGAGGTGTCTGTGCGCTGTTTTTCTCCAAAGTAGTATATCATATGCATTCCCACTGCATAGCGGTGAGTTCTCAATATTGGGTATCTAGACTTTTGCACCCCATTGACTCGCAGAGTCCGGAGGTGAGTGTTTTTCTTAGGAAGCCAGGGGCAGATTTAGAAGCTCCTTACGCCACTTTTCCCATGTTAAAAGTGACACAAAAGTGGCACAAGGGGCTCGTACATCTGCCCCTCAAACTGTTGTAACCAATCTATTCTCACTGCCCGGCGGCAGTTGTAAATTCCTACGCAGTGGATCTGCTGCACACTACCCACTCTCTCCTTTCACTGATGACTTGTTTTTGTTTCAGAAACAAGCTTCTTTGCTCACCTTGTGCCACTGGCCTGATTCAAAGAGGGTGCACTACATGTCGAAGCAGCTTTCTCAGAAGTTGTTACGATGGGCACGCATCATCGCAGAATCCTCGAACGTTGAGCTTTAGAGGTGTTGGGGGGGACGCCAATTTGTGAAACACAACCAGTGAGATAAAAAGGAAGTTAACATTGTGTGTCATTTTTTCATCAAAGGAGAGAGAAAGTGAGAGAGTGACTGTAAAGAATATTCGCAGCTCACCTTTCTATCACCAGTGTGTTTTTCACCATGTGCCGGGACATAATGCACCCTGAAGCTCTACATCTAAAAGATAGTAAAAGAAAGATGTTATGATTGGTATTTGTTACTATCTTAATGTGGAGTTGAATAAAATCGCCCTTTCACACACGTTCCCTCTCGCATTTAAAAACAACTATTTGTATAGTTTATATTCCGGCCATTTGACCGATTATAAAAATGTTCCTGCTATTGGAGAAAAAAAACATACATGCAATAAGATACGCTATATAGGACTGCGTACGCCTAAATTGCTGCGTCACTTTTTTGTATCCAGTCTGCTGCAGCCCTCCGACTCCCTCCGATGCGCACCCAGGCCTCACTGCTCACCTTTACGTGGACAGGACACCTTCTACATAATGCCGTCCCACTCTGCCACTAAGAAGTCTGACATATGGTGCTGAGTCTTGATATCTGTATGGCTAACGACATACTTGTGCTCCCGTCATCATCATCGCAGGTTCCTCACCTGCTCAGTCCTTCCGGTAACACTAACTCAGTGAACAAAGAGACCACGCAGGTAGTGGTGGACAGTTGTACTCGGTGGTTCGGGCCTATATGAGGCGTTCGGACTACTAGGACGGGCCATCACAGCGCTTGCGATGGGAGCAAATTTAAAATAAAGTTTCAGCACGTGTGCCCTGTCTTTTTTATAGGTACGGTCACGTGTGTAGTGATGGATACGTTGGATGGGTGTGGTGTAGGTGTATACCAGCCATGAGGGAATGTGTGTGCCGTTCTGACAACTAGACCTGGAACTAAGAAATCACTACAATGGAAATCTGGGCCATGTTTCGTTTTTGTGTTTTCCTGGTAGTGTAAGTGGAGTGGGCTGGCCTGACGTATGCTAGTGCTGCGTGAGGCTCTGAAGCATGATTCCGGAGCTATGGGCGTGGTCCAGTCGTGAGCTATATGAGAAATTAAGTGATTAGGGTGTCCGTTTTGTAGTGCCTAAAAGCAAATGTGTCATTATATCTGTAAAGTTCCACAACTTGGCCAACATGGAAGGTACGGGGTATCACTGACTCTATATTCGTTCATAGTTGCATACATAAAAGATGGTGGACATGGCGCATTTCTGCGATTATGAATGATTATTGTATATTCAGTGGAGTGTTGTAGCTGTAGTACTACAGGGCTGTGAAAGGTTTAAATTTTAGTTGGCACATGAAGGGCAGCTATTATATATACGTATGTGGTCATTCAAGTAGACTGTACAACTTGATGCTGGAAATCAGTGTTTGAGTCTCGGAGTTGCGTGCACATTCTGTTATTGTAGAGTAATAATGTAATGTACGCGTGCTTGAAAATGTATTGTAAATGCGGTGCTCATGTAAATAGCTGGTATAGTTTTGGGTTGATTTTGCGCTATATATATATGCTTTCTTTTTTTTTTTAATAAGAGAGGAATAGCCGAAACTGACTGTCAAAGGTAAGTTGGTTGCATACGCTATTTATAGCACAATATAATGGCGGTATGGCGGAGGAGCAGCATTTTACAAACGCAATAAATACACAGGCACAGGTAGATAGTTGAAGTGGGTACTGGCACGTGTGATCGACTCCATTTTATTACATTGTTGTTGGTAACAAATAGAATAGTAATCATGATATCATATACAGATATTTAATCATAACGGTTTATGACTTCTGTTGTTCAAAGGTAGGAACATTGTATGTGAAATAATACACAGAACATGCTATCGTAAAGGGTTCATGAGTTGTGGCGCACTGATGTAGGGGTGGTTTGTGTGGAGCCTGCGATGATGCATGGTTCAGGCAGACCGCACTGGTTAAAATGTGTTTTGACTATTGAATTTTGCCTTAACAAGGGCACGTGGCGATTATTTACAGTGTACTGAGTTAGTGGTACATGTGGTGTTATCTTGTGCTCACCCTGCTATTATACGTGGTCTGACCGGGCTGTACTGAAATCATTCACTTTTGCATACTGGACTATATGAACTTTGAGGGGGAGAAAAAAAAACTAGCATCGATGGTTATCAATTGCTCTGCAAACTAGGTCTACTGATTGCCCCCATAACAAATTAAACAATTGCATTTCACATAGTGCATTCTAACTGTCTCAAAATGGGGACGTATACCTCGTGGCGATGTTGAAAGTTATGTCCCAGAGGTACTTGGTACTGCCGGTGGTGGAGGTACATTTTGGCGCAATTTTCTACATACTTGTTATCATAGCTCACAAACTGCAACGATTGAAGGTGCTTGCGCATACTAGCAGTGCAACAGCACTCTTTTTTTCTCTGCTTTAAATTAATCGAGGCTGAATTTATTGCTGTCTGTAGTGTAGATGAAAAGGTAAATTCAAGTTGTGAACCCTACTGTGCACAGTGTACATGGAAGCTAGTAGTCAGTACAGTTATAAAACAAGCATTTACAATGGAACGGTTTCGCCTTTGAAAAAGTTAAAGCTATTGGCATTGTAAATGACAACATTTTTATGTATGTGTTGGTTTTGAAAACAGATAAATAAATGGCACTGTCATTTACAATGCCAATAGCTTAATGTCTCGCAAATGCCACACACAAACACACAGACCCACACAGAGTCCCACACACATACATACCTACAGAGCCACACACAGAGCCACACACACACACAGAGCCACACAGACATACACAGAGCCACATACACATACACAGACACACACAGCCCCCTCCCCGTCGGGACGCACCCTTCAGGGCCAGCATGGACGGGAAGTCCTTGCAGTTTGAGATGCCGGTGGAGTCGATGATGCAGGTCTTCTACAAGTTGGACCAGAAGGTGGCCGTGGTGATGACCGTGCCATCGATGCTCGACACTTTCTAGTAGTCGGTGGGCAGCGTGGAGCAGACCTGCACCCAGCCCGACAGGGCCAGCAGGAAGGCCACGATCTCCCCGCCATGCTGGACATGGTCACCGGCAAGGGTCACAGGGGCACAGGTGTCAGAGCTGAGGGCACGGGTGAGGGCAGAGGGCACAGAGGTAAGAGCTGAGGGCAGAGGGGTGAGAGCTGAGGGCACAGGGGTAAGAGCTGAGGGCACTGGAGTGAGAAGCGAGGGCCTAGGAGGAGCTGAGGGCACAGGGCAGGGTAAGAGCTGAGGGCAGAGGGGTAAGAGCTGAGGGCACAGGTAAGACCTGAGGGCAGAGGGGTAAGAGCTGAGGGCACAGGGGTAAGAGCTCAGGGCACAGGTGTAAGAGCTGAGTTAATGTTTCACCTGCTATGCACTTCACCCTTCCTGGTTGAGGAATGCGACCAGCAAGTGAGATCAGGCGAGGCCACCCTTCGAATACAGTGAAGCAAGCCAGACCGACCACGACCGGCGCCACAAGAGATTAATCATTGTCTGAGAATGGGGAAGCTGATCTGGATCTGCTCCCCCTTACGATCTGGGGCAACAAGTGAGTGCCTTCTTATGAAAATCCTGGGCCTGCTGAGGAGTGGTAAAGACATAATGTTTTCCCCGGTGTGTGACCCGCAGATTGGCCGGATATAGCAAGACATAAGGAATACTGGTCTGCTGCAACTTTCGTTTTACAGGTTACGAACGTCTTGCGTAAAATCTGGGAAAATGGAAATGTAGTGACCGTCATAGTTTAGATCTCGCTTTTCCTGTGTCATTCGGAGGATAGCATCACTGTCATTGTATTTCAAGAGAGGAGCACTTATGGGTCTAGGGGTAGAGCCCGGAGGGGACTGGCAGTGAGCGAGCAGTGGGCTCGCTACACTATCAGGACTTTACAAAAGACAGAGACAAGATGGCATCAGTGTGAGTAGTCCCTGAAGGAATTGCTCCGTGGACTCCAAACCCGTGTGATGAACTGCTCCTAGCCCAGCCGGCTTCTGTATCGTATAGAGAGAACGCTGTGGAAGATGAGGGGGGCTGAAAGACTATAGCCGATAGATTTAACCTACAACTACAACTACAAACCGATGACCTACGATCGGACAGGCAGCGCCGAGGTGAGGTAAGGTGAGGTACACAGCGAGGTACGTGAAGGGGTGCAGTCTCCAATCTTCTATCACCGTCTGAACTCGCTTTCACCTTCTAAACACGCCGCTGCTATTTCTGCTTCTGTTGCTACTGCGGGAGAAGGCATGAAGGCATGAAAGCATGAAAGACTCACCGGACAGAGCGGCCTGCAGGATTGGCACTGTGGTAGGAAGAAGTGCATTTTGAGTGCGGCAGTTGACTAATACGTGTGAAAAGACCCTAAAAGTCCGTAAAAGTACTGACTAAGCTCATGCAAAGTTATTTAAGGCTATTTGGCACCCTCAAGCGGAAACAACCATTTACGGGACTTGCCCTGGTTGTGACTTAAGGTTAGCTCTGCTCCGTTCAAGAAACCGATATAGATGGTTTCTGATGGTCGTAGAGCAAGTCTTGTGGCCGTGGCTGGATCAGTGGGGTCGATGAGTCGATGAGTCATCCTGAGTGTAACATCAGCTCAGCTTGCAAACAGTAACATTGTAGCGCTGTAATAATTTCAATTACCGCAACATCGTGAGGGGGTGTATTCGGAAAATGATAAATTACAACAAACACAAACATAAACACTTACTCAGCTACTGGAAAAAGCTCTGCCCTCCTCTGCTCTGTTCGCCAGCACTGTACCACAGCCATTTTCTCTTCTTCTACCTCCGAGGCATCGATCACAATCAATCAATCACTCGCTCTACAACTCTGCTGATCTATTAATCCCCTGCCGCTCGGCTGGTCTGTCTTCGGTCCCAAGTCTGACGATCTGTCATGCTACTCGACTTTCGGCAGGGAGTCCAAACTACTTGGATGTCAGAGGAGGCTGTTGCGGGAAACATTGAGTAGCCAGCAGCGTGCAGGGTGCGAGAGGTTTGGCATAGTCAAAAACAAAAAAAACAAGCATTTACAAGTGGGGCTGGAGACACGGACAGCGGGAGGGGGCGGTAACGGGCACACGGACAGCGGGAGGGGGTGCGGGAACGGGCACACGGACAACGGGAGGGGAGGGGAGCAGTCACCTGGACTTCTTCCGGCGGTGGTCGGCCTGGAGAAATGACCAAAAAAAATCTTTGAAAGAAAAAAAAAAAAACCACCGCCCACCGCCGCAATGACGTTCTTAAAGGGGCGGAGAGGGAAAAAATTGCCAGAACGCCCACAAATCTGCTCCGAAAATGACGGACATATCTCTCTTCCAATGGCTAGCCTCTAGCCAATGGAAGAGAGAGGCTGTACAAAGCCCCGCTTGGTAAAACATAAGATTTTGCCTGCGCGAGCACTGCTGCGCAGTGCTACGCCAGGCGAAACCTAAACAATGCTTTTTTCACTTATTTTAACAATATCTGAAAATATACAGTATAATTCTCTCTGCACTAAATAAAACAAGGCTAAATTTCCTACTGTCTATAGTGTAGATGCAAAGGTGAATTCAAGTTGTAAACCCTGCTGTTCGCAGTATACATCTTAGGGTGGAATGTATCATCTGCAATTATGATTGTAGTGGAAGATAGAACATGTATGCAGCGTGCATTTTATTATTCAACTAAATGTATAAGTGATATAAAATAAGTTTTTCAAAGAAGCATAATAAAGGGATATTGTTTAGGGTTTGATAGGTGTTATACTTAGTTTGGTTTACACTGAGTTAGTGGTATCTAAAAGAAGAAGGTTTTGTGGAGCCTGCGATGAAGCGTGGTCTGGGCAGGCTGTACTGATAGTAATGTTTTTTGTATTGTGAATGGTGCCTTAGTAAGGCCACATGATAATAATTTTTGGTGCACTGAGTTACTAGTACCTTTAGTGCTTAGCGTGTACATATTCTGCGATGATGCGTGGTCTGGGGGGGTGAAGGGGCACGGTAAGTGGAGTAATGTCTTTTGTCGATAGGATTCTGCATGAATTCTACTTAAAAGTGACAGTATGCCTCATTGCTGACATAAAACTGTTCACTCTTCTTTCCGATGATTTATGGTGCACTGAGTTAGTAGTATCTTTGGCGCTGAGCTTGTACGTACCCTGCAATAATGCGTAATGCAGGGGGACTGTACTGAGAGCAATGTTTTTTGCCTAGTGAATTCTGCTTTAATAAGGCTACGGGGAAATGACTTGTGGTGTAGTGAGTTAGTGGTACTGAAAGAACTCAGCATGTGTATACCCTGTGATGATTCGTGGTTCGGGGGGGGGGGTTGCAGTGGTATGTCTCTTGTCCACTGGAACGCGTCATGTACAATGATCATTCTATCTGAAAAAATCTGAATACATACAAAAAATTGTCTCTACATGAAATTAATCAAGGTTGAATTCCTTATTGTCCATAGTATACATGCAAAGGTGACTTCAAGTTGCGAACCCTGTCGTCGACAGAGTACATCGAAGGCTGTAGTTGACACAGACATCGAGGAATGCTTTTTTTGTTACATACTTTACCAAAATCTGACGACACAGTAGTATTTTTCTCCCTTAAATAAATCAAGACTGAATTTGATGTTGTCTGTAGTGCTTAAGTGCCACTGGTATCAAGCCGTAAATGCTTTTGATCGCACTGTACATTTGAAAACAGAACTCACTACAGTCATTGAGGAATGTTTTTTATCGCATCTTTTAACAAAAAAATCTTTGCCTTGCATAAATCAAGGATATCTTGAATGCTGTCCGCAGTGTAGATGGAAAGCTGAATTCAAGTTGTGAACCCTGTTGTACGCAGTGTAGATTTAAGGCAGTAGTCGACACAAAGATCGATGAATGCTATTTTGTCACAGTTAACAGAATCTGAGGACCTAGTGCAATTGTCTCTGCCTTAAATAAAGCAAGGCTGGATTCAATGCTGTCCGAAGTGTTGATGCAAAGCTGAATTCAAGTTGTGAACCCTGCTGCCCGCAGTGTAGATTGAAGGCTGTAGTCAGCACAGTTATAGATGAATGCTTTTTGTCACATCCTTTTACAAAATGGGAAGACATAGGTTCCAATTGTCTCTACCTTAAATAAAGCAAGGCTGGATTCAACCCTGTCCGTAGTGCAGATGCAAAGCTGAATTCAAGTTGTGAACCCTGCTGTTCGCAATGGAGATTGAAGGCAGAAGTCGTTACAGACATAAGTCTGCGGTGCTTTGGCGTTGAGTTCGGAATGGGCCTGTATGGAGGAGGCACGTGCTCATGGCGGCAGCCACGTGGCATGGTGAGGACTTTCGCTGCTGCGGAGTCTCTTGTCATTGCAGAAGTGAACCACGCCCAAGGCGTAGCCTAATTATTTATAGTCATACGTTGACGTTGTTTACATTGGACTAGCCCACTACGCTTCTGTTTCAAAGGGGGGGTGAACACAGCTACATGAGCGAAATATTCCCCAGTGTCTGAGATAATATGGTTGCATCCACTTATCAATACACTACACGTATCAATGGTATATGTACACACTGAAAAGATTTTGATTTCTATAGTGAATTGTGTATAGTATTTCACCGGTAGTCTTAGCGTTTTGTACATTATTGTTGATTTTTGAGTTCTTTCCCTTATACATACTTGGTTGCCACATCTCTGTAGATTAAGGTAGTGTACTGTTGAGGGGATATATTATTTTAGAATGGTTTGTTGTCCTGTTTTTCGCTGCCTTTGAGGTAGTAGGGGGGAGGGGTCCATGGGGGTGGTTGTAGTGGTAGTGGCGCTGAGTATTGTGATTTTGTTGGGTGTCGGAAGTGTATAATTGCAATCTCTAACACATATTGCTCTTTAAACATGGGTGTGAGTTGGATGTAATTCACGGAGTACATGTTCGACGTTCTTACAGTAGTTAAATGTTGATGTTAATTTGTTAGTGGTAAGTGGAACTATTGCCTGATTTTTTAGGTAGCATTGCAGACTTCGTTTCTTGTTGAAAATATGGGGAAAGGGTTAACATAATAAGTAGAAATTGTCATTTAAAAAACCTTTGAAATTCACTGAATAAACCATAGGTTTCAAGCAGGTTATAGTTAGGAATTATAATTAAAATAACCTTTGAAATTCACTGTAAAAACCATAGGTTTCAGGCAGGTTATAGTTAGGAATTAACATTTAAAAAACCTTAGAAATTCACGGAAAAAAACATAGGTTTTAGGGATGTTATAGTTAGCTGGACATTTCACTCATACAAAACCATTGAAATTCCTCTGTTATAGTTAATTGTACTAACTGTAACTCTCGCGCCCACAATCCACTGGTGATGATGTCACATATTACATCATTCATGACATGGTCAGTGACATCACTGATGAAATCACTCATGACATCATCCAGTGATCATGTGGTTTAGTTTGAAATTTAAATATGTATTATATATATTTTCAATTAATTATTTTAATTGAATTTGAAAATTATTGGGGATTTATCCCGTTATTATTTTGTTATATAAAAAGCGTTATATATAAGTTAACAACAACGGATGGAAATTATCAACAAACATATATTCTTTCCTTCTTTCTATGTCTATGGACATGTGACTTATGACACTATTGTTAGAGGTGTGTTTACTCACTTAAGCATATATAAAATGCAATTGGTTCTCAGTGCAATTACAGTGTGATCAAGGGCAAGTCAGCCCGAAACGCGTAGCTGTTATCCTGTGAATAAAGAATCCATCTTGCTGTACCTGGTTGGTCCGTCTCCCTCTGTGCTAGCGTGGTGTGCTGTTGTGGCTGCGCATGGCGAAATGGCAGGGAGCTAATTCGCAAAGAAGAATCTAAATTCTTAAATGTTTTGCACCCTATCACGCCTTTATTTTATTTGTTGCCCAAAATACACAAATGCACTACCCCAGTCCCAGGTCGCCCTATTATTTCAGCACAGGGAAGCATGAACGAGAATATTTCTAAGTATGTTGACTTTTTTTTACAACCCCACATGAGTTCTCTCCCTTCCTTTTTGAAAGACACTACTGATTTTTTGGGGAAGTTGAGTTGTATCACTTGGGGTCCTGATTTATGTTTTCTGGTGATGGACATTGAATCACTTTACACCAGCATCAATCACCACCAGGGTTTGGAAGCAGTCCAGTATTTCTTGGATTCCCGTGAGGCAATCATGAGGGATCACAACCAAATGTTATTGGATATGATCCGCATATGCCTTCATAACAACTATTTCCAATTCGGCAAGGAGATATATCACCAGGAGCGTGGGGTGGCAATGGGTTCATGTTTCTCCCCCAGTTACTCATGCTTGCATGTTGGCTGGTGGGAGGAGCATGTGCTCGGCGGCACCCATGCTCACTGGCTCCCTCACTTGCTGGCATATTGGCGGTTCATAGACGATATTTTTATCGTCTGGAAAGGATCGCAAACCTTGGCTGCTGAATTTGTTAATGAAATCAATGTGAACACCAGAAACCTCAAATTCACTGCCACAATTACTGAGAGATCTGCTGAATTTTTAGATGTGGTAGTTTACATTGAGGATAACAAAATCCAATCCAAGTTATTCAGGAAGAGCACTGCGGGCAATTCCATCTTACATGCCCGTAGTGCTCACCCCCGCCATACGATCAACAGTATACCCCTGGGTGAATTTATCAGGATTAAGCGCATTTGTAGTGATCCAGTCGTCACTGAACAATGTCTTACAGAATCTAGAGATAGATTCCTTCGTAGGGGTTACAAAAAAGCAGTTTTAGACAGGGCCCTGAATTCAGTGTCAACACGAACACGAGAATCACTGCTGACCCCCAAGACAACAGTTGACATTGATGTTAATAAATCCACAACTGCTAGATTCATCACTACTTTTTGTGCTCAAAGTTCCAAGCTTAGCCAGATTATTAGATCTGAATGGCCAATTGTTTTAACCGATGTGATTCTGGCTCCCTTTTTGCCTAAATCTCCTGCAATAACTTTCAGGAGGGCTCCCTCTATGAAAGATTCCCTGGACCATGCACAACCAGAAAACCAATCTAAGCCACCTTGGTTCCATAAACCTGGTTTTTTCAGATGCACCTCATGCCGTGCCTGCACATTTGCAGTCAACGGCACTGAATATACATCTGCATTCAGTAATCGGCCTATACCAATCAGGGAACATTTGACATGTCGCAGTGACTTCGTCGTATACAAACTGACCTGCACATGTTCACTATCATATATAGGGAGTACTAAGTTGCAAGCAAATCAACGTATCTTACAACACATCCGGGCAATAGTAAATTCGGACATGAATTACCCGGTTGCTCGCCATTTTAAAACTGTTCATGACAAGAAACTGAAAGACCTCACATATACCTTGTTGTGCTCAGTGGCTAATCCAGTTAGGGGGGGTGATAGAGAGAGACTTCTCCGTCAAAGAGAGGCCTATTTCATTGCCCTGCTTGATACCAGGTCCCCTAACGGTTTGAATGCTTTTGATGAATTGCACCATTACCTATAATTTTCAGTATGTTTTCTTTGATGCATATTATGAAATGTGTACCTTTGGTTATCCTTGAAGAGGGAGGGATGTTTGCAGTCTCTTTAAGTTTTTTCAGATATTCTCAAAATGTAATAACAGCTGGGCTCAGTATAGCCAAGAATTCTGAAGTGTGTTTTGTGTCAAACTTCCATGAATGGAAGTCTTTGCCGCCATTTGTGTCCCCATATATATAACATCTTGAAGAATTTCTTTTGGTCTAAATTCAGTTGACTTGTATATATTGGCAACGTGTGATGTACTGTTGATGATGGTGAGGGATATGATGAATTTACATATCTTTAAAGAAAAAATATTTCACTTCTTTTGCATTTGCATAGTGATTTAGTGGTTTCATTTCCATCATGAATTTTTGTAATTTTTTCTTAAAGTAGATATGCTATATTATTCCTAATCGCCTATGAGCACTATGCTCTAATTCTGTTGCAAACTTTTCATTTATTTGTGGAATGTGTTTGTTTATGTATAGATCATCTCACACATTATATTGCCAATTAATGTCGTTATTTTACCCTTACAACCTGTTTCTTTAGGTGTTTGGGCTTTTAATTGTATTTAACCCACCGCCCACTCCTGGCGCGTCATGTGACCAAGCCCCGTTCGCGGGGCGAAACGCGTCATGGAGGGCACTTGCTCTGCACTTTCCACTGCTAATTAAAAATGCACTGCAACAACTAACAACGTTGGTGTCTGGCTCATCTATTACCTGATTGAAGATTAAGGAGTTGTTCTGGAGGTCTGCGCTCGCCAAATACTGCGACCATAGCAGTTGGGAGTCTGCTGTTTTCATATATATATATATATATATAAAGGAGCAGACAAAACGAAAAGGCATTATCGTGTGCTAAGACTGGTCACTGTACCTTGTTCTGGTTTGTTTTGTCCTGTTCCTCATTGCGGGACCCAGTGCGCTGTACACAAGGATCATTGGTGGGCTTAATGGCGACATATATCATCAGGAGGAACTTTCCCTGTCCGCTGTCTATTACAACGATGCCCAACCAATGAGAACCCTCGGTTGGTTTTTAACGGAAGCCCAGCGAAAAGGTTCAGCTTGGCACACTCAGCAGATACCCGGCACTGAGGAAGGTATCCGCCGAAACGCGTCTGCCAGGGGCTGAAAGTGTGGATATCGCGAAGATTGGCAAGTGCACTTTGGTGGAAATTAAATTGATGTTTGGCAACCCCAGCATGCGTCAGACCTGTTTTTTAATTGAAGCAGGATTGGAGGAATATATTGGAATCTATCTATATATGAATGAAATGAAATGAAAGGTAGTTTTATAGAGCGCAACAGTTGCCCTGAGGCGTCCAGGCGCTAAAATTAGAACAGTGTCTTCCAGAGAGGCAATCCAGGAGGGTCTGAATTAGTTAAACAGAAAGGTCTTAAGCTGCTTGCGAAAGCTCGCCAAATTGGAGTTGCTTCTCAGATGGCATGGAAGGGTGTTCCATAGCCTGGAGGCGTTACAGGCAAAAGAGCGTCCTCCTGATCTCGCTCGGTGGATCCTAGGGACTTTTGCCAAAAAGGCGTTTGATGAGCGGAGTGATTTATTGGGCTGGTAGGGAAGAATAAGGGCGTGATTAAATTCTGGGCCAGTCTTCCAAAAGGCTTGATGGGCAATACAGAGTGTCTTAAACTTTATTCTGTCCCTGACGGGAAGCCAGTGAAGGGTCCTTAGGCCATGTCTTATCGAGGATCTGCGTGGGAGTCCCAGCAAAGTGCGGGCTGCACAATTTTGTGTCCGCTGTAGTTTTTACAGGCTGTACTCCGGAGCCCCGAGGTACAAGGAGTTGTTGAAGTCAAGGCGAGATTGAATTAAGCCTTGAATCACTATCTGCTTGGCCTCAAAGGGAAGAAGAGGAAGGATTTTTTTGATCGTCCTGAGGAGGCCAAAGCAGACCGCAGATACCTTGGTTGCCTGGGTATTAAAAGTCAACGATTTGTCCAACCACACTCCCAGACTTTTTATATTATCTCTGGGAGTGGGAGGAGCACCCATGCTCAGAGGCCAAAGCAGCTCCAAGGTGGTGGGGGCTGCAGGGCCTAGGAGCATGAGCTCCGTTTTATCATCGTTGAGTTTCAGGCAAGACATGGTCATCCAGCTCTTGACCTCCTCCAAGCATGTCGCTAGGTTGGTTTGTGGTTGGCAGTTGTACCCTTGCACAAGGGAGACCACTAGCTGAGTATCATCTGCATAGGTAATGATGTTAATACCATGCGGATGAACAATCCCAGCCAGTGGCTCATATATGCATTAAAAAGCGTAGGGCTCAGCGAGGAGCCCTGCGGCACCCCACATCCCAGCGGTCTGCTTGAAGAGACGGCCGAGCTTTCAAACACCTGAAAGGTGCGATCACTCAAGAAGGACTTAAACCAGCCCAGGGCTTCTCCCGAAATTCCCAGATCGGATAGACGGTTTATGAGGATTTTATGATTAACCGTATCAAAGGCCACGCTCAGATCGAGGAGGATCACTGCCACTGATCCCCCCCGATCCAAGGTCCGCCTTGCCTCTTCTGTCACTGCCAACAGGGCGGTCTCCGTCCCATGTTTGGGGCGGAAGCCCATCTGGGAGATGTCGAGCAGATGGTTGTGCTCGAGAAACTCAGTCAGAAGGATGTTAATATGTTTCTCGAGAATCTTGGAGAACCAGGGAAGCAGTGATATCGGGCGGTAGTTACTCAAATTGCCTGGGTCCAAGGTGGGTTTTTTCAGAAGTGCCCGCACCATGGCGTGTTTCCAAGCCAATGGCACCAGCCCTGTCCTGATGGAGGAATTTAGAAGCTCCAGAAGAGTGGGAAGAATGATGTTATCAGCCTGAATCAATGCGCTGGGAGGGGCAGAGTCCAGTGGGGAGCCGGATTTTACTTGATGCATCAGGCGCCTAAGTGTATCAAGGTTCATCAGGGTAAAATTGGCCAAATTGTGTATATACCAATCTGTATTGAAGATTGAGTGGATATATAATGGTCTGGATGGAGGATTTAGTAGCTGTCTGACTCTCTGTTTAAGTGAGTAATTAAAAGTGTCTCACTTAATACATGGATTAGTAACTAAACTATGTGAATGTGTGTGTCTCTGTTGTTGTATAACATGCTGCATCAGTTGGTCACTAACTAAATGAGTGTGAATATTAGTTACTGATTAGTTGGCTGAGTATTTGTATGGGACACTGAGTGTGTGTGTGGTTGGATGGGGTGTATGTAACTCTGTGCATAAAGGTGTGAATGGTTGATTGACTAGGTGTAGAGGTTTAAGAGTGTAAGTGGAAACAGTTGTTTAGGTGACTGCGTGTATTTATTTGTGTGTTGGTGAGCGAATATATGTTTTAGTTGTACATCTTCAACAAAGTAAAAAAATAAAAGGCATTGTATGTGAGAGTTGGTGTATATAAATAAGAATATGTAAGTCAGTGATTGTGAGAGTAACTATATGAATGAGTGTATAATTGTAATAGTGATTTTTGACTTATTAACTATGTGTTACTATGTGTTTGAATAGATACGTTGTGTGTATAATTGTGTAAGTGAGTAAATGTAAGTGTGATTAATTTTTTTGTGAGTGAGTAGGATGACTGCATAACTGACTAAGATGACTGCTGATGTGTCAAGGTCTATATATGTGTCTAAGTGCATTTGATAGTTTTCTATTAATTAGTGACTGCATGTATAAGTGATTCTGTTGTTGAATGGGTAGTTGTGTGTGTAGACTTATGAATCAGTGAGTGGGTATGTAGTAACTTGTATTGGCGTGTCAATGGTTTCAAATATGGTACTCTGTATTTTACAGTGAGTGATGAAAGGTTATACTAGTGTATGATGAGGTGTATCAGATTGTGACATGGATGATGTCATCAGTGATGTCATTTGAGATGTCATCAGTGATGTCACTGACCATGTCATGAATGATGTAATATGTGACATCATCAGCAGTGCATTGCGGGCACGCCAGTTATAGTTATCAGAACTAACTATAACGGAGGAATTTCTATGGTTTTGTATGAGTGAAAAGTCGAGCTAACGATAACACCCCTGAAACCTATGTTTTTTTCAGTCAATTGCTAAGGTTTTTTAAATGCTGATTTCTAAATATATCGTCTCTGAAACCTAAGGTTTTTTCAGTGAATTTCAAAGCTTTTTTAAATGCTAAATGCCTTTGTTTTTTTTCCAGAAAATATATATATTACATACTGGCGGTCGCCAGTAGGTAGTTATAGTTAGGATCTACTTTCCATAGGAAATCAGCAACATTCTATTGGGAATAACTTTGGCGCCGGTGGACGAATCTTCGTGAATTTCTCAAAGTAGGTGGCCTGCTCCGCTCCGCTCCTTCCCTGAAAATATGGGGGGGGGATTCGTCAAGTGGGGGCTGAGGTAAAAGGGGGGTCCCAAAACGTGTTTTCTCCATGTTAATTTCCATAGGGCGGTCAAACTCACTTTTAGCCTGAACGGTTGAATGGATTTCCACCAAACTTGGCAAACTTGTATGGACTGGTAGCCCGATGTGCCTTTGCTGTGTCTCAAGATATGTGCTCCAGTGGATTTTGAGTAATTTAGGTTCAAAAAAATATATATATCTATAGGTGCGCCCCGGTACGCGCACCCGGGAGCGCACCGGGCGCGCTACGCGACTTGCACACGGAAAGCTGATTGGCTCTCAGGTGTCTGTAAACATTCGAAACAGTCCGGAGCGGCCGCCATCTTGTGTCTCGGTAGGATCGAGACACAAGAGGTGGCAAAAACAAAGGGAAAAATGACCATAAGGGGGCAGGGTAGACCTCCCCTGACCCCCTAGGTTTGATGTGGGGGCCATAAAAGGGGCCCGCGGGGCAAAAAAAATATTCGATTTTCGCGGGGGGAGCGCCCGGTACGCGCACCGGTGAGCGCATCGGGGAACGTACCATGGGGAAAAAGAATGACAGTTTTAAAAAAAAGTAGCTGTTTCAAAATAAATATATTTTTGTTGGTTTTTTAAACATTTTATTTGAGTACCTACTTGTAGGTACCAATGCAGAGTCTTAAATTCAATGTACACCATCTCCTCTGTAGATATCTTGCATGTTGTTATAGAAGTTATTGTGGTATATGGAATTCATACCATAGTGTGTCAGGAAAGCAGAAACAGATATTTTAAGCAATCCCTGAGAAGTCCTAGGGGTTCCTGGGTAATCTACCCTTTTCCCTTATGATGAAAAAGAGATGTAAAATACACATTGGAGATAATATAGTGGGAGAAAGGTAGTAACTATGAGTAAACTTACTATGTAACACAAAAAAGTTGCATAGTATACTATAAGTCTCACTTTATAATATAAACATTTTGGTACTACTTCATGAAATACATATTAAAATGAATAATGTCTCAAACAATTTTTAATTATTAAATATAAATGTATTCTTCTGATTCTTTTTCAAAATTTAATAAAACTTCTAACATAATATCGTCCGGAATTTCCTCATAATCATTAGTACATGATTGTATTTGTTCCAAAGATTCTAGTAACTGTTGGTCGAAAGAGTCATCCATGAAATTAAATTCATCTTTTTGTTCTTCTGGATTTTCCACCTTTACTTCAAAAGAAATAACAGTTGATTGTTTTTCTCCTTCCATTTTTTTGCTGTAAATTGCATACAAAATAGATATATCAGTAGAGTTAGGGCACTGTTGGGTTTAAGTTCAGACAGGTACTTTTGAGTTTTTAACAGTGAAGTTATCTTTGGGCAGTGTATGGTTTCAGGCAGGAAGTAGAACTATTAAAAAGTGCATGTGATGAAGCCTAAGTAAATTCATAATTATACCAGAGAAGCCTAACTCAATTCATAATAATAACAGAGAAGTCTATCTCAATCTCTAGCTCCTACAGAGGGACAGTATATAACTATCAGAAAACGTTTTCCCAAATTAACTTAAAGTGCATAACATAGTTCTCCTTTCAAATTAACAACTTACCTTTTTCAAAGTAGTTGAAGTTTTTTGTCAAAATTCTTTCCAAATGTACCTTAGTCAAAATGGCTGTGTTTCCCTCTCAATTTTCATATATATTCATGTACTTAACCAATCAAATGTCAGCAAAAAAAAGTACAAAATGTAAGTAACATTTTAATTGGTTGAAAAATCAAAAAGTTTCATATGTGTTTTTGTCATGTAATTTACCTCAGGATATTTAGACAGGGCTACAGCTAAGGGTGGGCGTAAAATCCGTTTCGCGGGCGAATTTGCGGATTTTCCGCGATTTCGCGATCCGCGAATCTCGCGAAATCGCGGTAAAATCCGCGAATCAGCGGGGACGAATTTTCAGCCAAGCAAGGGTTACAGCACCAGGTGCAAAAGTTGAACCTAATTTCTTTGTAACCTTTTACAAAAGTGTTACAAACAAATTAACTTCAACTTGGACACCTGCTGCTAATTGCTTCCTGGCGCCTCGTTGCCTAATTGCAACTATTCTCTGACCCTGCTCTGACCCTTGAAGCAGGGTCAGAGAATAGTTACAAGTAGGCAACGAGGCACCTGTCCAAGGAATTAAACCTCATCAGGAAGCACTTACAGATATGAAAAACAGGAAGAAGGGAGAGGATGGCAAATACACCCATTTTGAGTTGTCAGGAGGGGTTAAACTAAAAGAGACCTTTACAGCACAATTTTCATATGCATTTTGCTAAAAATAAAAAGCTGTATGTTCTGTAGGGGCAACTCAGGAATCTGGCCCTTCAGAGATCCGGCCTCTCTTTCTTTCTCTCGTTCTCTCTCTTTCCCTCTCTTTTTCTCTCTTTCTATCTATCTATCTATCTATCTATCTATCTATCTATCTATCTATCTATCTATCTATCTATCTATCTATCTATCTATCTATCTATCTATCTATCTATCTATCTATCTATCTATCTATCTATCTATCTATCTATCTATCTATCTATCTATCTATCTATCTATCTATCTATCTCTCTCCCTCCCTCTCCCATAAACGACTGCATGGGTAACTTCGCTATGCAAGCGGCTCACGAAGACGCAAAAAGCCCCGCGAACACGCAAAAAACCCCGCGAACACGCAAAAAACAAAAATTCGCACAAATTCGCGAATTTTGCAGATCGTGAATTCGCAAATCCGCAAATTCGCAGATCGCGAATTCGCAAAATTCGCCCATGCTTAGCTACAGCCCAAATGGCTCAATTGAATACCACCAAATTTGGGTAAATGGTAGGGACTGCTATGTAGTAGGGCCTATTCTATATTTGGTGTAAGTGTCTCCAGTAGTTTTTATGTAAATTACTTTCCCACATTTTTTTAGGGAGCACTTACCAGTGCGCGCCCCGGTACGCGTACCGGGAGCGCTACAGGAGTCCGCCATTTTCTGTTTCGGTCGAATTGAGACACAAGATGGAGGACAAACAACGTTGGGAATGGGTAGAAGGTGGCACGTTAGACACTTCCTGACACTCTAGGTTTTCTGAGGGGGGTTTAGGAGGCCCATTTATGTCCGCCCCAAAAAAAACATTTTTAAATTTTTCACCGGGGGAGCACCCGGTACGCGCACCGGGAAGCGTACCGGGGAGCGTACTTTGGTGAAAAATAGTGAAAAAAGTTAGAAAAAGAAAATCATTATGAGTGATCAGGGGTAGGGTAGCCCTGAAAAGAGCTTTTGGGTTCTGTGGCTGATTTAAGTACCTACATGTAGGTTCCAATGCACAGTCTTAAATTCAGGAGGAATATTCTATTCCCCTCATCTGAGAAGTGCACACCATCTCCTCTGTAGATGTCTTGCATGTTGTAACGCAAGTTATATATATATATATATATATATATATATATATATATATACATATATATATGTGTATATATATATATATATATATATATATATATATATATATATATATATATATATATATATATATATATATATATATATATATATATATATATATTTCGCTCAGTCCCTGCAGGTTGTAACATTGAGGAAGGCGGAGCGCCGAAACGCGTTTGTTGCGAATTTTGAAATAAACATCATCGGAGAACTACCCCTGGAGTGCGTGGTTTCTTGGGCAATCCTGGTGGAAACCTTGAGCTGCATATATATATATATATATATATATATATATATATATATATATATATATATATATATATATATATATATATATATATATATATATATATATATATATATATATATATATATATATATATATCCTACAGGCGGTCACCAGTAGTTATATATAGTTAGGACCTAGTTTCCATAGGAAATCTGCATTATTCTATTGGGAATAACTTTTGCGCCGGTGGATAAATCTTTGTGAATTTCGCAAAGAAGATGGCCCGTTATGCTCCGCTCCTTCCCTGAAAGTCTCGCGGGAATTCGTTAAGCGGGGGCCGAGAAAAAAGAGGGGCCCCAAAACGTGTTTTCCCCATGTTAATTTCCATAGGACGATTAGACACGGCTACAACCCGAACCGCTGAACAGAAGTACACCAAACTTGGCAAAATGGTAGGGACTGGTACGCAGTAGGGCATTTAGTTTAAATGGTGTAAATCCCTCAAGTAGTTCCTGAGAAAATTGTCAGGATCAGCACTCTGCAGGATTCGTTCGCAGCAATAAGCTCCACCTCCGGACCTCCCAAACACCCTGACAGTAGATACACAGGGTGTTCGAGCGATACGGTGAGGGAAAAACCCCAAATGGGGAAAACCCATGGAAGGAAAGGAGGGGACAGCAGGGAAAGGATGCTGCAAAACAAAATGAAACAGATTAGTACACTTCCTATGTCTACTCTCAGTAAGGTCTCACTAGAACAGATTATCACCTGTAGAAAGTATGAATCAATCTCCAAATGACGGTACTCTTCCCTTTTCCTCCTATCCCTACACAACACAATAAGCACAGTTAGCATACATGAGTTTAGCAACACCCTGCACACTATATATAGGAATGATTCATTGCCTTAAGATACCCCCAGAGTGAGATCATTCAAAGTAATGTAAATCATACTGCCAATTGTAATCTTGCACAGTATTCTGCTTCCAGTAACCAGCAGTTAAGGAAAGTACAAAACCAAAGCAAAACTGCAGGGGGCTTATTCCAATTCCATCGACATAAATTGCTTCCATAATATCCAAGAATTCCACATAAGCCGCTTTGGTATTTGTAATCCAACCCGAGTTAACAATCACTCGTCATTAGTTCATGACGGTAATGAGGAGGTTACCTTCCCCCTTCATTCCGCCACTTGAAGATAAAGCCCCTTCTGATCGGAGCCAACAATCACCAGTTCTGCCCTAGCCAGGGAAGGCATGAAACCAAAAGCAGATCCAGGAACGAGTCAAAACCGACTCGCGCAGTTTCTGAACATGAGCGCGCGGCGCTCCTTAACCGGAAAGCGAAGGCAAAGATAATAGTTTACAGATTACGATACCAAGGCTCGGAACTCTAGGGTGGCAGCGTTCCAACCAGTGCCCTTCTCCCTGGACAATGCAGGAGAACCGAGAGCAGCCGCTCCCGCTGGAAACACAGAGAATCACTAGCACTGAGCAACACGCTCACCTGCGCTAAATCACGATGAAAGCAAGGGTTCATGGGAGTTGTAGTTCCCGGCCCGTGATAGATGGGAACTGTAGTTTTTTAGGCAGGCGCGAGGGCTAATTCCTGACAAAAATCAACAGAGAAAAAAATATATATATCTATAGCAGCTTACTGTAAGGTTACTGTAAGCTTACTGTACTCTGTACCTTTCCGAGCATGAGCTGAATGCTTATTGGTTGTCAACTGTCTGTCAACACTCCAAACCAGAAAGTGTTGGCAGCCATCTTGTGCCTCGGTAGACTGAGGCACAGGAAAGCAGAAAAACAAAGGTGCAAAACACGCAAAGGGAGCAGGGTAGAAGCACCCTGACCCACTAGGCCTGCTCAGGGGGTCCCACAAGGAACCCCCAGGCCCAAAATGTATTTTTTTTTTTAAATCAGGGGTACTCGTACCGTGTGCGTACGTACGCGTACGGTGCGCATACCATGCGTGTACCCCGCAATTTAAACAAAAATAATAATACATTTAGGAGCCTGGGGGGTCCTTGTGGGACCCCCTGAGCAGGCCTAGGGGATCAGGGTGCTTCTACCCTGCTCCCTTTGTGTGTTTTGCACCTTTGTTTCACTGCTTTCTTGTGCCTTGGTTCTACAGAGGCACAAGTTGGCTGCCAACACTTCCTGGTTTGAAGTGTTGACAGACAGTGGCAGCCAATCAGCATACCTTCCAGAGAAAGCTGCATGCTCATTGGCTGTCAACACTTCTAACCAGGAAGTGTTGGCATCCATCTTGTGCTCGATACACAAAGGCAAAAGAAAGCAAAAAAAACAAACGTGAAGAGCACTAAAAGGGGGCAGGGTAGATACACCCTGACACCCTAGGCCAGCCCAGTTGGTCCCACAAGGACAAAAAAAGTACCAATTTTTTTTTAAACCTGGTCTGTTTTTTTAAAAATTACCCCCCGGGGGGACCAAATCGCCTGGGGCATAGTGATAAAGAAGTGTGGGGGGTCTACAATCCCCCCATACTTCCCTGAGGACCACCACCCCAGGGCAAAGCAACACAGCCCCTTGGTGCATACTGGAGGCTCCTGGTGGGCTAGTTGGCCCCCAGGGACCCCCAATATGCAAGGGGAATTAGTTCCTACTCTGCAAACACGCCAGGGGTTGCGCTGCAGAGAGGTCTAAAAAAGGGTGTGGCCTCATTACACCTCTCCGCAATGCAGCCCCCTGGCTTATACTGGAGGCTCCTTGTGGGCTAGTTGCCCCTCAGGGACCCCCAGTATACAAGGGGAATTAGTTCCTCCTCTGCAAACGCGCCAGGGGTTGCTCTGCAGAGTGTTGTAAAAAGGGGGCGTGCCCTCTGAACACCTGCCTGCAAAAATGTATTAAATCAGTATAAAAAAAACAAATTAATACATTTAAAAATTGTCATTTAAAAAAACGTCGAAATTCAATGAAAAACCATAGGTTTCAGGCCTTATATAGTTAGGAATTAGCATTTAAAAAACCTTGCAAATTCAATAAAAAAAACATAGGTTTCAGGCCTTATATAGTTAGGAATTAGCATTTAATAAACCCTGCAAATTCACTGAAAAAAACATAGGTTTCAGGCCTTATATAGTTAGGTATCAGCATTTAAAAAAGCTTGCAAATTCACTGAAAAAAACATAGGTTTCAGGCCTTATATAGTTAGGAATTAGCTTTTAAAAAACCTTTGAAATTCACTCAAAAACGATACGCTTTAGGGGTGTTCTAGTTATCTGGACATTTCCCTCATACAAAACCATTGAAACTGCTCTTATATAGTCAGTTGTACTAACTATATTTCGCGCACCCGCAATCTACTGCTGATGATGTCACATATTACATCATTCATGACATGGTCAGTGGCATCACTGATGACATCTCAAATGACATCAATGATGACATTACTGATGACATCATCCACGTGACAATCACATACACCTTTTCATACACTAGTAAAATCATTCATCACTCTTTGTAAAATACAGAGTATCAAATTTGAATCCATTGACACAGCAATACAAGTATTTAAAAACCCACTCATTGATTCCTAGATGTATGCAAACATCTAATCACTTACCTGTAGATTCACTCATACATGCTGTTAATGAACAATAGAACACTATCAAAAATACTTATACACCTATATCGACATTACACACCAGCACACAACCTATTCACATATGAAGTTATCCTACTCACTTATGGAAACAATGGATCATACTTACATACTTACTTAGCTACACACTTACACAAACACCACTTCATCTATTCATTTAGATAGTAAGTCATATTTAGTATATTATAAAATCATTATTACAAGTATACAGTTATCCATACAGTCACTCACACAATCATTGAGTCTTATGTATGCTACTGAATGGAGACTGCAGAGAGCCACGCCTCTGCGTAGTCTCCCGTGACCCAGAACCTGGACTCCACCCTCGTAATGGCGATTACGAGACGCTAGCTGCTCTGGACCGGAGCTCCCTGCCTGGAGGCCAATTAGAGTAATTTTGCGGAAAAGGCATCGGACATTGGGCGGAGGCTGAAAATAAATGCAGAGAAGGCTGCTGCTGCAGTTTCTGTCATCACGTTTGACTGGATGGATTGTGGAGTGGGGTGTTTTACAGGAGGTGCCTCGCAATACCAGTTACCAAATGCGTTGTTTGGCGATCAGTTCGAGGGTATTTCTTCTACCTTCTGCCTTCAAAGGTGAGCGGCTGTTTGGGCTGGCAGCTACTTGTGGACTGCAGACTGTGGGTTTATGATGGATATTAGCCGCCCCCTGAACCTGCTATAGCAACAGATTTCAGGATCAGTACCAGGGTGCACCACCCGGAACTTATCAAAACCCGGTGCCGATTCCTTTTTTTTTTTTTTTTTTTCCAAAGCTGAAATAACCTTGGAATCTGGGGGTAAAGGAGAGAAGGGGGAGAAAGAGTAAAAAAAAGGAGAGGCCACAATGAGTAAGCCCATGAAGGAGGGAGAAGACGTAGTAAAATTAAGCAAAGTTGAAATGGCCGCTCGCTCAAAGGCAAGGACTCGACTTGCTCAAGCCAGAAAAGCTGCATGCAAGGCAGCCAAAGAAGAGAAAAGTAAAGACAGGATTAGAGAGGAGAACTCAGCTGAAGACATTATGCCGGCATCCTCGGATGATGAATTATCCCCCCCTCTCCCTCCCTGCAAGACGAAGGGCTCAGGAAAGTAGCCATAGAAGGGTGTAGAAGTTGGGATGCTGTGGATCAACACGAGGCAGGGGCTCAAGCGCAGAATCCCACTCCTACCCCTACCCAGGTCTCGGTCTTAACTCCATCTCAAGCAGCAGAGGAAAAGAGGAAGAGTGGTGGCGGAGGAAAGGAACTAAGGGACTTCCCTCTATTTGCTAAAAAACCCACCCCGAAATCTCTCCCACCACCTCCTTCACAGTCTTCTATTGCCTCTATCAACATTGTTGACCTCAGAGACTCTGCTCTAATGGAGGGTGATGATCAAAGATCTGAGGCTGTATTGATATCCGCACCGCAAACCCCCCACATAGCAACAAAGGAGATAACTATGGAAGGGGAAATTCGACAAAATGAAGTATCTGGAGCGGAAGAGACAGAAGACTTTAGTCTACCCAGTTCGAAAGCAAGATATCAGTTAGATATTCGCGAGATGTTAAACCTGATCCTGGACGAAATCCGGGAAATAAAGAACAACCAACAAATCGAGATAGCTGCTCTCCATGCCAGGATGGATAAATTGGAAGAGTTATCCACGGTGCTCCCTATCAAAGTTCAAGAGGCAGAGGAGAGGATCTCTGTCCTCGAGGATCATATGAATCTAGCTATGGGGGAGGCTAAGGAGGCAGCAAAGAAGAGGATCTTTATGGAGAACAAGCTGGAGGAGCTCGAAAACCACTCACGAAGATCGAACTTAAGGATTGTGGGGGTTCCGGAAGGAACAGAAGTCTCTGATACCGCCCTGTGGGTTAATTCTTTCATCCAGAAAGCAGTTCTACCTGAGTTTGAGGGAGACCTGACTATAACTAGGGCCCACCGAGTCCCGGCACAGAGGTTCGCAAATTCAACATTCGCGAGAACTATTTTACTGAACTTTGCAGACTACAGGATTAAGGAGAGGATTCTTTCAAAAGCTTATCAACAACGCCAATTTGCTGTGACCGAAACTATAAAATGTAGGTTTTTTTCCGATATGACAGCGGCAGCAGCAAAAAGAAGGAAAGAATTTGTAAAACTTCTGCAGTTATTCAAAGCAAACGGTGCCCAAGCTTCGATTGCTCAGCAGTCGAAGCTGAAAGTTCTGATCAAGGGAAAGTTTTTTTTATTTTCGGATCTAGATGAGGCGCAACCTCTTTTGAAGGAGATTTCCTCAGGGGGTAGGGAGTGAAAAGGTGGGGAAGGAATTTATCTATTTATTCTTTTTTCATTTTGTTGTGTCTTTGCCCTTTTTCCCTTTCTTTGTGAAATGTTTTTATGTATTCTCATGGTATCTTGTGGAAAGGGAAGGAAGGGGGGAAAAAAAGGAGA
Source organism: Lissotriton vulgaris (assembly GCF_964263255.1). NCBI lineage: Eukaryota > Metazoa > Chordata > Amphibia > Caudata > Salamandridae > Lissotriton > Lissotriton vulgaris. Next base: position 669,564,558 of record NC_141691.1, on the reverse strand, counting down.
AAGAAAAGGAAGAAGGGGAAGGGGAAAAAAAGTGAGCAAAGGCATAGGGTGAACTAGCGCTTTATAAGAAATATTATGATAAACGGGGTGGGTCCAGTTAGACGGGTCACTAAGGGTGTAGGAAGAAGACACCCAGTTGAGAAGGAGGGGAGGGAGGAATGTGGTTTGCGTGGAAGTACAGGGGGATTCCACATTCCTGGGTTGGGGGGGCCAAGGGGGAGGGAAATGCAGTAAAAAGGAACATAGGTAATGGATGTAACAGTTGTTTTTTTAGTATTAGGTACTTGACAAAGACAAGAAACTTCTCTCAAGATGAATCTTGATGTATGTAATATCCTGTCAATTAATGCTAATGGTATGTTGAATAGACAAAAGTATGGGGCTCTTTTGAAGTGGGTAATCCCATTGAATCCTCAAATGGTCTACTTTCAAGAGACACACCTGAAAACGAATGACCCTAATTTGTTTATTCCGAGATATGTTAGCCAAGGTGTTTTTTCTTCTGCAGGGGTTTCCCAGAGAGGGGTCGCAATTTATTTCTCTAGGAATCTACCCTGGGAGTTTATCCAGATCAAAAGGGACTCCAAAGGGAGGTGGCTCTGGGTTTCAGTTAAACTTCATGGGAAAGCTCTAAATTTTGTGAACTATTACGGCCCTATTCTTGATGATGTTTCTGCTCTGAAAGAAATTATTGAGGCTTTAAGAGGTGTCCCAGGACAGATTATTTGTGGAGGGGATTTTAATTTTATCCAAGATCTGAAAAGGGACACTTCAAATAAAAATAAAAAACAGCTGAAGTCCAGAACTAAAGGCTCTCTCGAAGCATTCGTATGTGAATACCAACTACGGGATCCTTGGCGCTCCAGGAATGTAGAGAGGGAGCTGTTTACATGTTATTCTCATCGATTCAAGACTGCATCCAGAATAGATTTTTTCCTGATATGGAGATCTTTACAGATCTCAAAAAATCAGATTGGATGCAATCTTTTTTCCGATCATGGCAGAATCGAATTAGATCTTGTTTTGGGAGGGGTCGATAGGGAGCGCCCAAGATGGCAGCTGGATCGTACTTTGCTTCAAGACCAAACCTGGGTATCAGGATTTAGATCATGGATTGTAGAATATTTTGAAATAAATGAAGATTCAGCTGAACCCTTCTCTGTCTGGGGCGGGTTTGAAGCAGCAGCACGGGGTAAGATAATTGCTTTCACAAGCGCCCAGGCAAAGGAGAGGAAGCTAAAAATAGCTAAATTACAATCTGCTATTGAGGAGCAGTATGTATTACAGCTCCAGCTTCAGCCAAATCAATTGGAACAAGCAAAAGCATGTTTAAGGGACTTTTTTATTCTCGAAGAAATAAATAGCTCAAAAGCCTTCCAGCAGAAAATTTGCGAAGACAGTCAGCTGGTTGGGAAATTACTAGCCAACTCTGCAAGAAAAAAAAAAGAATCTTCACATATAGTGAAAATTTAGGACCCTCTGAGTGGGATTGAAGAGGTAGAAAGTGAGAAGATCTCAGGGATTTTCCTGGACCACTTTAAGAGAATTTATTCCACAAACTATCAGGTAGAAGAAGAAAGGATTCACGAGTATTTAGCGAATATAGAGATTCATAAAATCTCAGAACTTCGGAAGACTCAAATAGGTAGTGAATTAACTGTTTCGGAAATTCGTAAAAGTGTCAAGGCAACTGCTGGGGCCAAGGCTTGTGGCCAGGACAGGTACCCTATTGAATTTTACAAGTTATTTCTCTCAGAACTAGAACAACCCCTAAAAAAATTATTTAACCATATCAAATTAGGTGGTCATGTTCCTGGGGTTTTTAAAGAATCCACAATTATATGCTTTGTAAAAAAAGATAAAAATAATGATGATGTAAATTCATACAGGCCAATCAGCCTTTTGAACTCAGATTACAAAATTTTCATGAAGATATGGGCAGAAAGATTTGTTCTGGCAGCCCAGGAAGTAATCCATCATGAACAGACTGGGTTTATTGCAGGACCCTATATGGCCACAAATACGGAATATCTAATTCAGGCATTGGGCTATCTGAATGCCAATTCGGTGCCAGCTTGCATTTTAATGGTCGATGCCGAAAAGGCATTCGACTTGGTGAATTGGGAAGCCCTATTTTATTCTCTCGCCCAATTTGGATTCCCAGCGCAAATAGTTAAGATGCTACATAATATATATACTGGAGCATCTGCTCAAGTAATAATTAATGGAAAACAGGCCGGGAGGATTATTGTAACCAGGGGCACTAGGCAGGGCTGTCCCTTATCTCCCTTGCTTTTTACCTTTTTTATTGAGCCCTTGGTGGCAAGGATTAGGGATAATGCGGCTATTCTGCCCCCTATCATCGGCATGTCTAAACTAAAATTATTTGCCGACGACATTATCCTTTATCTAGCTCCTGAAAAGAAGGTAGTTGAGAACTTATTGAAAGAGTTTAAAGCTTACGAAAAGATCGGGGGATATAAGATAAATGCTAAAAAAAACTGAAGTCCTTGCTTTAAATACAGATATAGGGTTTCTTCCTAGTTTCTTGTAGGTCCAAGCAGCAAGAAGAGACCCAATAAGATATCTGGGTATTTTTGTAACTGCAGAGTATGATAAGCTTTTTGGCCTGAATTACATCAGAATGAAAAATAAAAGTAAGCACCTGTTAGATAAATGGCTTTTGCTTCCATTGTCAGTGATTGGCAGGGTGTCAATGGTTAAAATGTCAGTCCTGCCTTTACTTATATTTTTGTTTACTAATGTACTGCTAAAAATTAGTTATTTTTTTTAAAGAGTTAGAAACAATGTTAAGAGGATTTATCTGGGGCAATAAAACTCTGAGAATTAAGCTCTCTGCAGTACAACTCTCAATAGATCAGGGAGGATTAGCGTTACCCCACCTAAAGACATATTATGAAGCTGCTTTTTTTTACATAGTGACAGGTCTCTTGAGGGTGTATCAGACAAGAGATAATTTTTTTCCTGGAGAAAATGGTACAAGAAGCAGGCTCCCAAATCCCAATTTTTTTAAAGCCCGCAAAACTTCCTAAAAATCGAGGTATAAGACGTTGAAAGAATATACAACGCGCTTGCTGCTGCTTTTTAAAAAACATGGTTCTGATGGTTCCCAATATCTAAGTTTGTCTGAATGTAGTAAAATAGGCCTTCCATTAAGTTTGTCTAAGATTAAAAAATGGGAAGTGTGTGGGTTTCTGGAGTTGAGAGACTTGCTAGTCCAAAATAGGGTTATTAGCTGGCAAGAGGTGGTAACTAGAATGAACAATCTAAGGCAATCGTCTTTTTTGGAATATCTTCAGGTTATTTATTTTATTAAAAAGGATGTAAGTGGCCTGTTGAATGCCCCCAATAACTTACTAAACACCCTTTATGGAAGGAAGAGCAGTGGGATAGGGCAATGGTATAAATTTCTCCATTGCTCGGGTCAATCCCCATTGATTGATAAACATTTGAATAAAGTAAGTCTCTCGACCCAGTGTATTTTCTCTTTGAAAGATTGGGAGGCTCTCTGTTTACTGGGAAACAAACCTTTGCGCGCTGCTAACTATAAAAGGATGGCCCTTTTGTCCAGTTGGCTAGCTTATTATATGCCTGAGGCTGTGGAAAGAATGTTTCCTGGAACAGAAAATAAGGGGGTCATTAGGATATCGGGCGGATTGCCTGCGCCAAGCTGGCGGTAGCCACCGCCGGCCTGGCGGAGGCAATCCGCCTGACATCCACTGCCCAATTCCCCCCACCATATTAGGATGGCGGGGGGGGACCGTGGCGGTGTAAAACACCGCCCGCCTTTTTTCCGCCCCGGTCGACTTGCGGCCGGGGCGGAAAATATTTAATATGGTGGCGGTGTCTGTCAGACACCGCCAGCCATATTACAATGGGCAAATTGGCATGCCTTTCCGTGGCGGCAATGCAGCCACGAAAAGGCAGGCGGTCTTCACTCTGGGGGCCCCCTGCGGGCCCCCAGAGTGAACGAGAATGGGGGGGTGCACACGGGGGGTACCTGTGGTACCCCCCCACATTTACATAATCAAAGCAGCAGGCACTGCGCGGTGCCTGCCGCTTTGGTTATGCAAATGCTGCATATCATTTTCAGTATTATGGCGGGCGGTGCAGAGATCACCGCCTGCCACAATACTGAAAATACAGGATGTGCCCTCCACTGTGGCGGGCACATCCTAATTCCCCCTACGGGACCCTCGCACTTCTGGCGGGCGGTCCCTTTCTCCGTTAGGGTGCTGCCATCCTAATGAGCCCCTAAGTGTTTTAGATGCTTAGCTCATGGTTAGGGAGGATGGTATCACATATTTTTTGCCTGCCCGATGCTGGAGTGTTTCTGGAAAGAGATATTTGCGGGAATTGAATTGGCCATTGGAAAATGATTTTCACCTATGGTTGAAGCGGCCTTGTTCGGTATAAGCAAGGATAGAAGCAGGTTTAACAAATCTGAAGAGGTATTTATATTTATATCATGTGCGGTCGCTCGCTCTTTAATACTACAAAATTGGAAATCAAGGGAAATTCCATCACTGATAAAATGGTTCAATAAGATGAGGAGAACCTGCCTTTTTGAAAAAGCATACGTGGGCAGAGTAGGTTCTATTAGGAGGTTTGAAAGGAATTGGAAGTATTTTGGGGATTTGGAACAATTAAAGGAGGGATGAGATAAGGAAAGGGTTTATACATTCGACTGCACTAGCACTTTTCTAGATTTCACTTTATTATAGCTTTTTGCACTTCCAGTAGCACTTTATTGCAGGTTTTTGCACTTTTTTGCAGCGTCACTTTATAGATTGCGGATTTTGCACAGACCCTTCTTGATAAAATTGTTGATTGTATTCCCTTTCTGTGATTGATGAATTTCTTCGCCTCTTCCTAATTTTTGTGTCTCATGTCTGATATATATTTACATTTTTTTCTTTTTCCTCTAGCCTTTTAAATTAATGAAATGATTATTGGAAAATGAAAACGGAAAAGATGTTCTTTACCATTGATTATCCATTGCTATATTCAATAAAAAAAATTATATAAAAAAAAGAGTCTTATGTATACTTATTTATATACAACAACTGACACATACACTGCCTTGTATTTTTCTAGCTTGTTGGACATGTATCATTGAGAAATATATTTGCCCATCACCACACCCATAAAGATATTCACTCACCCAAACAACTGTTAGAACATGTAGCTTTAACTTCATATATCTACTAAATCAACTATTCACACATCTTTGGGCAGTCACACACCCTCCACCGAACCACACACACATTCACTCTCCCATACAAATACTCAATTAATTAATCAATACCTAATATAGACTTTCACATAGCAAGTAACCAACTGGAGAACCAGTTTACACAGCAACTGACAAAGTGATACAGATATTCACACAGTTTAGTCACTATCCACTATATTTAGTGAGACACTATACATTGTTAAAGTCCTCCATCAAAGTATTTATTTTTATATATCCACTCATACTTCAATGCAAATTGCTATATATATAATGCATATTTAAATAATGAATCAAACCAGATTCACTGGATGATGTCATCAGTGATGTCATCAAGGATGTCATTTGAGATGTCATCAGTGATGTCACTGACCATGTCATGAATGATGAAATATGTGGCATGATCAGCAGTGGATTGCGGGTGCGCGAAATATAGTTAGTACAACTAACTATATAGGAGCAATTTCAATGGTTTTGTATGAGTAAAATGTCCAGCTAACTATAACACCACTAAAACATATAGTTTTTTTTTTGTGAATATATATATATATATATACATATATATATATATTTTCAGCAAAAACGTCTCAAAAGAGAAACACGCCGCACACTGCTCCGTTTGTTGAATTATTGGTTTATTTTCTGTAGGTTCCCCACCTACGCGTTTCGGACATGAAGCTGTCCCTGATCACGGTACAAACAATAGTCCATCATTGTTGTTTACATTAAATACCTGTAGACTCCACCTGGCGATTATGATGCATTGTGGGCTCAGTAGTTCTATGGATCAGTATAATTCCAAACCATGCAATGTGAGTTACCGGTTCTCGGCATTAATGCGACACAACTTAAACTCTTTAAGTATTATTGAAGGTGAATACCAGTGCGCAAATTATTTGTCCAAAGGACTGTTAATAATAATGTGGCTGGTTTGGCTCACATTGTGTAGCGCAAATTATCACCACTGAGAGAGAGTGTGATGGACTAAGTGTCCATATTCATAGTGATGGCTGAGAATATATATATATATATATATATATATATATATATATATATATATATATATATATGTATGTATATATATATATATATATATATATATATATATATATATATATATATATATATATATATATATATATATTAAAAAAAAACCATATTTACTTGATGAAATCCTCTGTGTAGCTCCTCCTGGTTAGAATGATCTCATTAGTTACATAAGTAGTCTCTGATAGAATAGTTCAAATAAACTGGAATAGAGTTCTCTCAAATAAATAATAACACAGGTAATTCCTTACATTGTCTCTTACCCTGAATGCGATGAGGAACAGAAAAGAATAACGCTACATATATTCTCTAGCCTAAAAAACAGGACTTCTCTGGAACAAATGAGTAATAGTCCTTTAAAGAAATGAATATCTACTCTCACAAGCTAACAGGAAAATGAAGAATCCTCTGGAAAACTCATCTTCACAAAAACGCAGTAAATGGTCTGAAAAATGACTTACCACGAACCGCCGAAACCTATTCTGGTCCTTGTTACACAGCTGATAGCTTCTTACCCAACTGGAATCCGAAAATATTTCAAATTGCAGCCGCAGTATGAAATACGCGACCGCTCACAGCAATACTTCAGTTGAAGTGCGCAATGAGCAGTGCGAGCACGGCTCCGCTTGAAATGCTGCCAAACAACTAGTCTGACAACCGCAACCATAGCAGACGGCCATCTTGGAATACCGCAACGGGAAGGAGTGCAAGCGTCAGAATGAAAATGAAACAAGACTGCAGGGCATGACTCTACGGAGTCTGGGGTAGTAACACTTACGCCATCTCCCAACCACAGAACATAGATGACGGAATCTTGAGAATTTATTCGGAACAGACCTGACACCAGTGAGTGCAATAGTAGGGAAAGTGATGGATAGCGTAGGAGTTAAAATGACTATTCCCACTCTAAGGAGTGCAAAAGTAGAGAAAGTGTTGCATAGCGTAGGGGTAAAAATTACTATTCCCACTCCAGGGAGTGCAACAGTAGGAAAGTGTTGGATAGCGTAGGGGTAAAAATGAAACTTCCAACTCCAGTGAATGTAACAGTGTGTAAAATATAGGATAACATAGTGGTTAAATTGACATAATTCTTAATGAAATATTTTTTTTAAAAGAAATAACATATTACAAATTAATTAACTAAAAAATTAATAATAAATACAACTAAAATGACTTTAATATTTACTTAAATGACATTAAACTACTTCCCACCCTATTCACCTATAAACACACAACCCAATACACATAAAAAAACACCAATAATGTAATTGTGAATTGATAAAAATTAATTACCAATTAATAATAAATTAACAATAAATTAATGAATAACAATAACAAAAAAATATGATAAATTCATTATAAATATTATAATTATAAATTAAACAAGTAATACAAATTATTTACCAATTAATAATTAATTATAAATAAAATAATAATCAATCACAATGAATAAACAAAATATGAATTAAATATTTATAAGTAAATTACTTCCCACGCTTTTCCCCATAAATCCACAACCGCTCCGATACTAAAACACAAAATTTACTCTAAAAATTACTAATTTCTAAACATTTAATACATATATTTAAAAATATTAAAAAATACATTACACATTTTTTTAAACATACATACAAAATACCTACTAAAATACATAACACTAAAATAAATATCGATATTATTAACAACAATATTTTTGCCAATCATATTACTTACTTTGATATTACTAACTACGATATTACTTACTTCGATATGAAAAAAAACAATATTACATACCTTAAGGTCGATATTCTGGTCAACGGTATTCTTGACATCGATATTCTGTCCCTACGATCTTAAAAACTCGATATTAGCGTAGGTCGATATAAATAAAAGTTATGCCGTCATGTACCCATGTGCTCTCGTCCAGGTCTACAAGGTAGAGGTCTGGTTGAGACCTAGGTATGGGATGGCATGTGGGGCTCATTAGAAGGGTGCAAGGGAATGTGTGGTGGGAAGGTCCAGTCTGGGTATCGCGAGATTTAAGGCTTGAGACTTGGACATGTTGACTGAAAGTAGACCTGGAATCGTTTTGTGGAGTCCCACAAGCTCTGGTTTTTAGCACTGGGTGCTTTTCCCGCACTTGACAATCAGCACGGATGGCACCATGCTTCCTTCTGCTGCTCGAATAGATTTTCTACTCAAGCAGCAGCTTCCTTAACATGAATGGATGGTTTCTCAGCGCGAGCAATCGAACCCATCCGGAACTGCCCGCATTTTGAAATCTCGCTGGGAGGTGGTATAGCATTGGATTTTCCTCGCTCGTGCCTGCCAACTTAAGGTTGGCGAGCGAAGAAAAAACTCCTTCAGAACTCCATGGAGCGCGGAGTGCAGAACACTCCGCAAACTCCGCAAACGGAGCAGAGTTCACCACCCAGGCCTACCTTAAAGCTGAAGACCTGTTTGAAGTCAGTCAAAGCATGAACCACCATAGGGAGAGAGGTCACGGGCCAGTTGAGAGGGAGCAATAGGCCATGTGCAAACAGAGTTAGGGCCTGATTATGAGTTTGGTGGTGTGGGAGCGGGCCGCCATTCCACCACCCCACTCTCACACCGCCAAACCAGACCACTTGATTACGAGTAATCTAGTTGTCTGGCAGGCAGGCAACATAGTGGTCCCACGTCCATGCAGTTTAAAGGCTCATATTGAGTCTTATAACTGCACCACCGTGGGACTGCCATTGGACATACCTGCACACCAGGGACTGAGCCTTCAATGCCGTGCAAGAACAAGAATGTATTTATACCGGGGGCACGACGTGCTCCCCTGCAGGCACCCCCAGGCATAGGGGCAACAGGAGCAAAATGGGCCCCAATAGGGCCCCCTTTTTTCCCCACCACCAGCCTTTTTATGGCAGGCTCACCTCCATAAACATCTTCAAAGAAAAGGGACTGTATGGCTGACAGAGGTCCAGCACCTCGGTTTCAAAGTAAATCCAAAATTCAAGGTTTTAGTGCACACCCACGTCTCGAGCTTGCCACACCAAAGCTCCACTGTTAGGACAGATCCAGGAATTTCATCGAATTTGAGACGGTGCACTCAAAAATCAGTCCAGAGAACTCAAATATTCAAGAATAGTCCTTTTTATTATATTTCAAAAATTCTTAAAAGGCCTCAGCCGACACGTTTCGTTCCCAATAGGAACTTCTTCAGGGCTCAGAAGATGATAAATAAGAAAGTAGTCGGAGATGTAGAGGGAATCTCAATTTGTATATGGATCCACCCCTTATGTCATACAACGCGACATTTACATGAATGTTTTCAAAAAGAAAAGCCCCCTCCACAAAAACCAATATAAATTGCGGTAAGGTGTGAGATAGGGGAAAATCTGGGTTATCCAAGATGGAAGATCATCCAGCTTAGGCTTAGGCTTTTTACTTGGACGATTCCGGCACAGTTTTCCCGTCACACGAGGGAAGGAGGTGTCGTTGCTTACTTTTCGGGGGTTATACATGCCCGTATTTTTCCTAAACTGGATGATCTTCCATCTTGGATAACCCAGATTTTCCCCTATCTCACACCTTACCGCAATTTATATTGGTGTTTGTGGAGGCGGCTTGTCTTTTTTAATTGCTCCACATACTGATTTGAAGGGGGTCGCCAATATACTTTTCTGGGACTCTACATATTAACACCATCGACGCTTATGGTTTTCCCCCCCTGTGCTGAAAATCTGAAATTCCTACTAATCATGACGAGCTCAGCTCGGCATCAGTGTACAAGAGGTGTACCTCATGACGAGCTGAGCTCGTCATGAGCGTCGAAGGTGTTAAACATTTATTTTCTTAAAGACAGCGTAATGGAGATATGTTATATGTAATATGTAATATGTAATATGTTTGCCATAGTTCCAGGCTGTTGAATGAAAGCCCATGTGCATGTTGTGAGGGTTTACTCTCCTGGAATCTCTGTAGCATACTCAAAAGGCAGTGGGCATGCCAGCAAGGTGGACCATGCTGGACATTACTCAAGATGGGCAACAATAACACATAAGGCAAAGTCATAAGGAGCCCGTGTCCGAAGGAACTGGGGTAGTTCTCTTGTCCATGCTGAAGAGTTGTTGGATAATGTTTCTTTTTGTTTCCTGCGATACTGCGGCTTTATGATTTTTGTGGGTGCAGCAAGCTGGCGCTAGAGACCAAATAGTCCATAGACATTCTCTGGAGGGGGTACGAGGGGGTGATGAGGTGTCTTCATGTGGATCTGCTCGGAGTTTGAGAAGTTGTCTCATCACCTGCCCTCCCAAGTAAACACGATGGTGAATGGATTGCCCCAATAGTAACAGATGTTAAGATCCTCCAGTTTGTCTGTGACTGGCCAGAACTCCCTGCGGCGGCAGAGGGTTACAGGAGAGAGAACCTTAAATATATGAATAATGTGGCCACGGAAGATAAGATTGGCCTTGCTCCACAAAGCTTTCTGAATGGCCTCTTTCTCAACAAAAAATGGACTGGTTCAAGATATCTGGGACAGAGTCTGAACTTCTCTGGGGAGAGGCCACGCAATCGGCTCTATCCAGTGCTGGTGGAGAAGCATCATCGTCCCCTTGAATGATATGGAAGAGCTCAGCTGTGAATGCTGTAACGTCGCTACCCTCTGTCCCCTCTTGGCACTCCCTAATGCAGATGTTGTTCTTTCTGCTTCTATTTTCGAGGTCTTCCTGCTTCAGTTTTAGTTCAATCTGCTGTTCCTCCAGTGATATCACCTTCCGCCAAAGCATTTCTTGGTCCACAGAGTGAGCATCCATCATGTGTTCTAGGTCGTCCACTTGTCCTCCCATGTAATTGTCCTCATGCCGGATTTCATTTAGGCAGCATTGGAAGTTTTGAGGGAGCCAATTTCAGTACAGATTTCTTTCAAGAAATGGTCTATGGAGGCCTGGGTGATGGGTATCAATGCTGTGTCTCCACCAATAGCGGAGAGCGGGGTTGCCCTAGAGTCCATGTTGGTAAAAGGGCACTTTATCCCAAAGCAAGGAGACTGGATTGCCCCTTGCAGACACAGTCAACATCTTTCGTGGACTTGTCACAAGGGATGTTCTCCACCAGTGGAAAGTGCACTAGTCACTACAGTCTAGAGAAGCACTCACAGACTCTCTGGTGAGAACTATCATTAAAACCAGGGCAGGTTTTCGAGGCCAGAGTGGTTACTGCAAGCAGCCAATTGGAGGGAGTCATAGGCTGTGGCAGTGCCCCATCTTTGAAACTGCTTTGGGCACAGGAGGGAGGGCCCGCAAAGCAGAGGGCCCAAGTCAGCAGGTCAACACCAGTCTACAGGGCTAATCTCCAGGGCCCCACACAAGCCAGAGGTCCAGATGTGAGCCTCCGCCCATCTCCCCAAGCAAAGAAAAATGCCCAGAGGACCACAAACCCTGCATGCGAAGTCTGCAGCACCACAGGTCCGATGTGAGTCGGTGAGTTAACAGCAAGATCTAGTGAGGTAGTGTGATTAGGCCCACATCCGGTGAGGGGCCTGCCAGTGTTGCTGACAAGGTCGGGGGAGCTGCAGGGGGTGCATGCAGACCCTGTTATGTAAGGCTAGGCCACCAGTGATCAGAGTCCCAGAGCAAGGTAGCTAAAAGACACAGGGCTGAGAGGAGGTGGAGGGTGATAGTGCTGCTCGATTCCCACCCTCACCTACGCCTGGGACAGGCAGTCATGTCAACAGCCACCAAATAGGCCTCAGGGAGTCCCAACCAGAACGCCGGGGACAATAACTCAGCTTGTGCTCACCATCTGACAACTCATCAGAAGGAATGTAGAGGGTGTGGTTGCAGCAGAGCCGGGCCGATTCAGTAGGTCATCAGGACTCCTCCACTGCAGTGGATGGTCTGCAAGCAGAGTCCCTCCCTTCAGGGGTCACAGGGCAGCTGGGCTGCGCGAGGTGTGGATGGAGGTGCTCCCTAAGCAGCTGTGTGCTACTACACACCCAATGACATTGAGAGTCCTCCCAGAGCTAGGGAGAAAAGATGGTGTGTGCTCCAATGCGGCAGTAGGTCTTGTTGGTTGTAAAATGGCACATCCTCTCTGTCAGCTACCTCCGCAGGAAAAAAGTGCCACAAAGAAGCACCAGGCACAGGTTTTGGGTAGAGGCGCTGTTACGGGTTAATCACTGCTGTCCCAGTTTAGAGGGCCACAGCCAGCCTGGTCCAAGCAGTGTTACTTAGTGGGGTAGTCCACGCCCCGTGAAAGACAAGATAGTGTGGCCGGCTGTACAATGGAGGTTGCTGCTTTTGGCCTGGAGTTTAGTGAGCGGGGCTGTATTTTCCCTGTCCAATAGCCTCTCCTCACAGAATGCATGGAATGCAGGTGCCCCCGCTGTTTTGGTGCTGTCCAGTTGTGATCCCAATGCCTTTGTAAGCCCCAATGCCTTTGGAAGCTTTAGAAAGCTGTGGGAGTCGAGAGCTGGATTGAAGCACGTCTTACTCCATGAACTCCTACGCCACACACGTTTTTTTACTATAAAATTAAATAAAAATGTTTCTGAAAACATGCTAACCAAAACTACAAACCTATATCAACATTTAAATGTTTTAAAAAAATTAAGTTACAATAATAATTCCTTTTGTTTTTCAAAATATTCACTACCATTGATAAAGTTTAAACCATTAAATGACAAATAAAATCAGAATGTAAAATTACCAATCATAAATAATTATATGCATAAATATTATTTAAAAAAACTTAAACAAATATGCAAAAAATAAAATTATAATTTTCATACCCAAAAATGTAAAAAGGTTCTACAATTTACAAAAATTCATAACATTTAAAATATAAGCATTTTACATAAATATATTTCTAAATACTTAACTTTATTAAAAGTTTTGGTATATTTTAAATGAAATACAATGTAATGCTTATATTTGTATTTAATACTAATAATGTATTTTGGAATTAAAGTGTATTAAAAATATTTATACAACAAAATAAATTAAAAAGGTTGAATGTATTAATTGGCATTTCTTTAAAAAAAACTATTATTTATATACATTCATACAACTGAAAAACTAATTTCTACAATTTCATAACTAAACCAATGATACTACTGAAACACCAACAAATAAAATTAATAAACATTAACAATCAAACACACTGAAATAAATTGCATTCTAATTAACACTTACAAACGATATTACATCCAATATTTTCTATATCAATATTTATTACAAGAATATTAAACACAACACTAAAAACAATATTTTTTTACCTTTAATACACCTGTCAACAATATTTTTGATATCCCAATATTCTTGGCAAAATATTTTTGTATCACAATATTTTGTTCCTGATATTCTGTTCAAATACACCAAGACCACTCGATATTATGCTCCAAGTGAAAAATTTCTCCAGTCTATGAAGGCTACATTGAGAGCTAGAAGTTCCTTTTCCAAGACAGAATAAATAGCTCCTCTCAACTACAGAAAACCTTAGGAAAGATGGTGATGGGATGTTCTTCTCCATCATGACCCAGTTGAATAAAAAACTACTCCCAGTGGCATGCTCCAAGGCATTTATTTCAATGACAAATGGCCTGGTGGTCTCAGGCATTTGCTAGAAGGGAGCTCCAACTAACTAACTCAGATTTGAGTTTTTTAAAGGCAATGTTGGCATTCTTACGCCAGTGGAAGAGTATATTCTTCTTTAACAGATCTGAGATTCGTAATACAAGTTTAGAGAAACATTTGATAAAATTATGAGAATAGTTTACCAGACCAAGAAAACACTGTGTTTCTTTCACTTAGGAATGAATAGGCCACTCAAGAATACCTTGAACTAACCTCCTACCATTCTCATTCCCAGTATGTATTTTGCATAGACCTGGCCCTACTTACTCTTAAACCCACAAAAAGAAGCCCCTGGGGGCACCAATTTCCACACTTCACACTTTAACTGGTCTTCACTTACCTCCTCATGATCATTGGTTAGGATATTGGGTTTTTAGTCACCTGTAACAAGAATGTAAACATGGCTTCCGTTTATCATTGTTCAATTTTATCTCCACATTTGGACAATAGTGGTCCTTTTAAAAAAAATCTGTTTATTGCAAAATTGTTATGGTTTCAACTAACTAAAACAATCAAAATATTTGAATTTAATTGAATTGACAGAACATAACCTAGGTGGTCTACTGTTCCTTCTCAAATAGGAACTTTTCAGGTTTTGCCAGCAACTTGTTTTTTCATTTGTCGTTTCAGGACTTATTTGACAAGGTTAGGGTGTTCTGCAGAGTCCTTAGGAAATTCCAAGACATTGCCTAGGTTAACAATCATAGTCAGAAGAATCAGATCTGTTAAAATGGCATTCATCAAACGTTGAAAAACAGCTGGTGCATTGCAAAGATCATCCTACATTACATGCTACTCAAAATGCCCAAAGGGTGTTCTGGTTGCTGTTATCCATGTGTCTCCTAATTGGATATGAATCGGATGATATGCTCTTCTTAGATCTAGGGGGTTAGGAAAGTATTCAGGTAATTCTATGCAGACTTATATGACGAACAGCAAGGGAAGGATCTTGGCGCAATAGCAGCATACCTACGGAATATTCCTCTGGTGCCTTAGGAGAGCATGAACGACAGAGATTGGATACTCCTTTAGAACCAGAGGAGATAAAAGTGGCTATGATGAGCCTCCCATCTGGAAAGGCAGCGGGACCAGATCAAATACCATTAGAATTTTTTGGAATGCGCTGGGCAAGGATATGATAAACACAATACAACAAGCACAGATAGGGGCATCAGTACCAGGCTCATGGGCCGGGGCAGATATTATTATCATACTAAAGAAGGGGAAGCCACCTAATGAACCCGGCTCATACAGACCAATAACTCTAATGAATGCCGACACAAAGGTCTATTCTAAGGCACTTGCAATAAGATTTGCAAGTGTCAGAGGTACATTAGTCAGCAGCAACCAACACAGCTTCATACCAGGGCGGGGAACTACCCATCACACTCGGAAGTTGATTACTTTATTTGACACCATGGAAGTCACAGGGGGCCCGATGGCGGTAATGCTTTTAGATGCAGAGAAAGCGTTTGATAGGGTCTCCTTGGACTATCTATGGTGTGTTTTAATTAGGGCAGGGTTTGGAGAGGGTTTTGTTAAGGCAATAAGAGCACTGTATAGAACCCCGGTAGCCTCTATCAGGGTAAACGCAGGAATAACTTTGCCCATGCAAATTAAGAGGGGAACAAGGCAGGGGTGCCCGTGCTCCCCCTTGTTGTTTGCTATGTATTTGGATCTGTTGATTCGTAGAATGGCAATGAACGAGAACATTGCTCCATTAATCACATACAGGGGGGAGTGCAAGATACTCGCATATGCTGATGATGTGGCGGTCCTTACACCAAACCCCATGGAGGCTATATTATATGTGGAGTTGGAGGCACAGAACTTTGGCAGAGTGTCAGGCTACTCCTTAAACACCACCAAGACACAAATAATCAATAATAAAAATGCGGTGTGTCAGGATCGTCGGGTGGTGCAGTCAGGTACATACTTAGGGATCACAATCACTTCAGACTTAGATAATTTGGTAGAATTAAATATAACCCCTATAATCACTAAAGTAAGAAGGGACTTAGACAGGCTTCATAACCTGCTAATATCTATAGTAGGTCGAACTAATATTATAAAGATGTTGGTACTGCCAAAATTCTTGTATATATTTAGGGCAATCCCGCTGTTTTTTAAAAATAGTTGGTTCAAGAATCTAGAATCTATGATTAACAGATTCATCTGGTCTAAAGGAAAAACTAGAAGGGCACTACGATTTATGGCTCTTCCAAGAGATAGAGGAGGTTGGGCACTACCAGATTTAAAATTATACTACTGGGCAGCTGCCTTGCAGTACATGGTGGGCCTGATAGGTGGTGCGGAGACAGAAGGGGAGGACGACTTAGGAACCATAGCAGTATACGGTCTATTGCTGGGGGCGAGGCGGAAAATGTGCTGCTGAAACAATCTGATTCAAGTTGCTATAAGAGAACTCGTTTTAAGACGATTATGGCAGCACACAATATTTGGAAGGCGTTCAGCAAGAGATATGGGCTAGGGAAATATAACAGAAATACGAGGATGATTAATAATCCAGTATTTCCTCAAGATCTCTTTGCGGATGCGGTCTTCAAAGAGTGGAGTAGAAAGGGAATCACGAAGATTGGTGACGTCATGGGCATACAGGGACTGTTGCAATTCTCTGATATCCAGTTAAAATATGGAGTGGATACAAGACAGTTTTTTAAATACCTGCAAGTAAGAAGCTTCTTAGCAAATAATACAGGTGGGCCCGCGGGATTTGCTAAAAACTTAATAATGGTGGTGGCACAGGGAGGGGGAAATTGTACAATTAAGAGGTTTTATTACGAATTAATAGAAACTAATCAGGACGATTTGGAGAAATGGGGGGACATGTGGGCAAACAAGAAAAGACAAAGACTGCTTTAAAATGTCACTAGAGATGGGTCAGAATGCTTTGTGCTCTGCAGCCCTCCAGGCGCAATATTATGAAACATTATACCGGTTGTATTATACCCTGGCAAAAATAGCGCAATGGGGGGTTTAACAGGTGTTAATTGCCCAAGATGTGGAAGCTTGCAGGCTGATATTTTGCACATATTTGCAATGTCCCCACTTGGGCACAATATTGAAGGGGATAGAGACATTCATACAAAGGTCATTAGCAATACAGATCACTTCAACGCCTGCAATATTAATGCTGGGTGTGAATGCGGATGGCATTCAGAGGGAAGGCGGGTACTTTATTTTTGTGGCTATGGCAGTGTTAAGATTATGTATTGCTACAGCATGGCTTGACCCATTGGCACCGACATACCAACAGTGGTTAGCTAGGATACTCAGGATATATAATTTGGAAAAGGCAATATACGCAAGAAAAGGAAAGAATGGGAGGAATTTGGAATTGAAAATCTGGGAACGGATAACTAGATGGAAGGATGAGAATAATGATGTTTAGTTTTTTATGTCTAATTTAAGGTGAGATAATATGCATTGAACCACAGTTGCGGCAATATGAATGTACAATGAGATGCATCAAATATTGTTTTATATGTTTTTTAAGTTGAATTTATGGCGTGCTGTGCTTAAAAATCTTTAATAAACAAATAAAAAAAAATTAAAAAAGATCTAGTTTGCTAAAGACATTTGCTGCTTGCACAAATTCTAAAATATATGATATTAAAGGAAAGATGTGTAGGGGCCAGATGTAGGTAGCCTAATACCGGGCGGTAACGTCCGAAAATCAGTGTTTTCGGCCGTTACCAACCGGTATTAGGAAAAAGAGATGTAGGTCGCCGAAAACCGGTAAAACTACCGAATCGGTAGATTACCGGCTCAGTAAAGATACCGAATCGTTAACATTTCCGAATCGGTAAATTTGTCAAATCTGAACAAATACCGAGTCGGTGAAATCTCCAAATCGGTAAAATTACCGATTCGGAACAAATACTGAGTCGGAAAAAGTTCCGAATCGGTAAAAATACTGATTCGGAAATTACGAAATGAAAAATACCACGCCATCGAGATGTAGGTGAGCTTTAAATTACCGAATTCCTCCGAAATTCGGTAATTTCAAGTCGGTATTTACCATGGACTGCAAGCAGGTGGTAATCAGGTACAGCCTATAAAAAAGGGCCCCAAAATGCCACACTGGAAGTAGAATGGCTGCTTTTTACATCATAGCAAGACGGCTAAGGCTACAGGCAGCAGGTGAGAGGGTATGGAGAAGGGAGGAACAGGTATATAGGCAAAGGATTACACTCTTCCAATTGACAGAGGCAGAGATACTGCAGAGATACAGACTGCACCCTGAAACCATCATGGACCTGATCAGGGACCTGCATCCACTCCTGGACCACCCAAGACCAAGGGCCCATGCCATCCCACCCCATGTCCAGGTGCTCTGTAGCATACACCTCCTAGCATCTGGGAGCTACCAGAGTATAGTGGCAGCTGTAGGTGGGGTGTCCCAGAGCTGCCTGTCGCGTTTTTTCAGAAGGTTCCTGGACGCCATGATACAAAGAATGGATCACTACATCCACTTCCCAGACACAGATGCGGACTTGCTCAGGACCAAGACAGACTTTTACCTCATGGCTAACTTCCCACCCATGATTGGCTGCATTGATGGGACCCACATCCCCATTTGCCCCCCAGCTGCCACAGAGCACATATACAGGAACAGGAAGTCAACACACACAATCAATGTACAAGCAATCTGTGATGCCAAGTTCATCATCACCGATATAGTGGCCAGATACCCAGGAAGCACCCACGAGTCATATATCTTCCAAAACAGTGGCATCTATACCCGCCTGACAGCGGGCGAATTTGGGGAAGGATACATTTTAGGTAAAGAAATGGGTGACACTCCCTTGAGAGATGTAGCAGATGTATGTCAATGTGTGCATCTGAGTAATGTATAATTTTGTCTTCCACTTTAGGGGATAGTGCATATGCACTCCGTTCCTTTGTCCTGACACCCTACCTCAACCCCACAACCCCCAGCCAGAGACGTTACAATGTGGCACATAAATCCACCCGGAACATCATTAAGCGCACCTTTGGCCTCCTGAAGAGCCGGTTCCGCTGCCTCCACAAAAGTGGGGGGGCACGGCAGTGCGCACCTGTAACGTGCTGTAAGATCATTGCAACCTGTGCAATGTTGCACAACCTCGCAACTAAGAGGGGCACAGAGGTGAAATTGGAGGAGTATGAAGACCATGACGATGACCAGGCACTACCAGCAGCCAACACAGTTGGAGTACCAACTCCCACAGATGGAAGACAGAGACCGACAGAAATCACACACAACTACTTCTGAGTAAGTATGGAGACAAAGCATGTGTTGTACTTCAATGCACGTAGTTTATTTAGCACTACGTAGAAAATAAATGATCCAAAAATGTCACATACTAGTGTGCCTGGCACTACTGTGTGTACAGGGGTTACCTCACCCTCACATGTCCAACTGAACTTGCTGGACTCACTGCTTGCGCCCATGTACAGCCCCGCGTGCTGCAGGAGCTGGGCTGGGTTCAAAGTCTGCTGTGGCAGTGCCAGCACTCTGGCATCTGCTACTCCTCCTCACTTCAGGGACAGGGGTACTGGCCCTGCTACTAGTAGTGTCTGTGTCACCGACACCTTCTGCCCCTGTGGTGGCTGACTTCTTTGTCAGCAACACTTCCATCGCTGAAGTGACTCTCCCCATCCCCCGTGTGAGGTCAGTACAGCAGTGCACCAGCCCCTCCTGCATTGCAGCTGACCGGCGACACATAAGCGAAGTTGCATTTGCTAGTTGCCGTATGCCGCTTGTCTGCTGCTGCGTACGATGGCTCTCCCTGCGCCTTTGTGCACGGTCCTCCCGAAGTTCTTCACAGAGTGTCATGACAGACTGAGACATGTCCCTGACTCCCTCTGCCATGTCCCTCATGCTGTCTGCCATTGATCCTATTCCTTTGTTTATGTCTGTGAAGTTGGTGTTAAGAATTAGCATCTGCCTGTGTACTGCACTGATCCCTTTTGCTTGCAGACGCTGAACCTTCACCATTGTGGTCTCAAGGCCTTGGAAAACACTCTCATCATGGCCACTGCTGCCTGACTCCCAGGCCCTATGACGTCTTATACCTTCAGATGGCCTGTCAGGAGTGGATGTGTGAGCTGGTGCATTCCCTGACATAGACTGCCTTGACTCCTCACAATCCCCTTCCTCATCCGAGGATGTTTGCAGGATCCTATGCGGGGGACCCTCATGCCTCACTGGCCTAAGGATTTCGGACACCTCAGAGTATGCTGGTGTGTGTGTTTCTTCTGACGCAGGTAGTGGTGAGCCTATGAGCACAGGAGATGCTTCCAGTTGCATGGTGTCGTCTGCCTGTGGTATGTCTGTAGGTCTTGCACTGCTGGGCCCAGCATCCCTGCCTTCTTATTCACTGCTATCCCTTTGGGGATGTGTCTTCTCCCTCACCTGCTGTGACTTGCGTGATGTCTCTCCTGTGGACAGACATGGACAGTGTCTTAGTGGAGCTTTCACCGTGTACATCATGATTAAATAACATTTTGCCAACACTATTTTCTGCTCCTCCCATGTGTCTGATTGTATTGTGTGGCATGCCTGACGACTTTTCATGTTGACTGCTCATATGGGTATTCTTATGACTACCACTCCCATAATGCTTTGCTGGTGAGTACTAAAGTCTGAACTGGATTTCCTAAATACATAGCCACATTGGGGGAGGAACACAGGCAGGGGGCGTGGGATGATGTCCCTCACCTTTCTTAGCTGCAGCTCGGGCTGAGCTGTCTGCATCACCAATCCCCAGGACACAGTCTGGTTCCAGTGTGGACTCCACTAGCTCTTCCAGGTCTGTGAGTGGAGGTGCCTTGTTCTTCCCTCCACCTGTTAAATTTGACTCCTTGCTTCTTGCAGCCAGTTTCCTCTCAGTGGTGATCCTTAGATCATACCATCGTTTTTTCAGGTTTTCCACTTCACTGTTGGTAACTCCAATGGCATTGATTTTAGTCTGGATCCCCAGCCAGGTGCTTCTCTTGACAGCCTCTGGTACATGCAGGGACTGTTTTCCAAATATTTTTGGGTAGTGCTTGACTACCTCCTCCACCAAGACCTGCAGTTCTCCAGGGCTGAACTTCAGCTTCCTTTCCTCTCTGCACCTTCTTTTTGAGAGTCTTTGGGCTCCATGTCTTCCTGCAGGGCTCTGCTTCACAACTGCCTGTCTCTGTGTGTCTGCTCTCCTGTGTGATCAGTTACTCCTGCATGGGTGTGACCACTTCCTGGATGTGGGGTGGGGTCCATGCACAGGATTGGTCTATTGCTCTGTTGGTTGCCTGAGGGGTGGGATGGTGACACGTGATTGGTTGTATCTTAAACTGCCTGATATTTTGTATCCCCGACTCGGTATTTACCGATTCGGTAAATACCGAGTCGGTAGTTTCAATGCATTCCTATGGGCCTCCGGGCCCATAGGATTGCATGTGAGTTACCGATTCGGTATTTGCCGTTTCGGAATATACCGATTCGGTAAATACCGTGAAGGGGTTACAGATTTATACCGAATCGGTATATTTTACCGATTTTTGACCTACATCTCGTTTCACTTTTCGAAAATACCGATTCGGTAAAAATCGGTAATTTTCAGTCGGTAAAAATGTGTTACCTCCATCTGGCCCTTAGTCTTTTACAAGCACCAAGTGTAACACTCTGTAGTCAATACAGGGCTAAAGTTCTGATGTCCCTTTCTTTGGCACAAAAAAACAAGAAGCCCCAGCAGGGGACTTTGAAGGAGTTCTGAGACCATTTGCCAAATTTGTATAAAAATATTCCCTGGAAGCTTGTACACCCAGGATCAACAAGGAGACTGTTCACAGGTAAGGAACAATTGCTTCAGGCAGGATATTTATGGTACAAATGAAGTGTCAATTAGGAAGTAATTGCATAGTTAATGGTCCTTGAAATACATCAGGGATCTCAGAATAGTTGGCAGGAACCTCAGCGAGCTGAGTGATAGAGTGAATAGAATTCTCAGAGTAGAGTTCAAGCATCTCAAGAGACAAGTGGTCTGCAGTACAGTGGGAGACATAAAACTCCAAGCCCTTAAAGAGAGTCCTTGCAGACCAGTAGAGGTAAGGGTTGTATCTCACCAAACAGTTGATTCCTAAAATATTCGGATGGCGGGGAGAGGGAATCAAATCAAATGTGAGAGTCTTGTAATGGCGGGCTATTCTGAGAGGTAAAGATTGGATTTCCTCTACAACTAAGCCTAAAGCCACTAGAATCCCATTCACAGCTTCTACAGCCACTAGTACCACTTTGGTGGTGACTCAGACATGATGGTGTGAGGTCCAATAAATGTTCCTATGCAAATTAGAAGCTCAGTAGTCAATTAGAATGGGAGCCAGAAGATGTTTGGGTTGGATTAAACACTCTCCTTGCAGGAGAACAAAGCCAGAAAACTCTAGACTTGAAATCAGGGCTCATTTATTATAACTCCCCTCAATTCTCTGCTTTAAGGGCAAGCTCCTTAGTTTCCTGACATCTGTGAAGAGGAACAAGTCAAACAGGGCGGAACTCAACAGTTGACCTTCTTGAACACAATACATACATAACCCTAGTGTTTGTCTTTTTACCTCTCTTCCTTGGATAAGGAAAACAAAGTAAACCCCGATTGCATGGGTTCATCTTCAGGCTCAGGAGGCTTGGGGACAGCCTTGATTGGCGTTTTATAGGTGGACTTAGACGAGGATTGTTTCCTACATTCCAGACGACTTTCGTGAAGATGACTGGCTGGTAATCTGGAGGACTAACTGGATGAGACCTAGAGGGGTAGGTGGTCTGGCAACCCTTTCGAGAACACCCTTTCGAGTTCAGACCTTTTCAAAAAATGGTGAAGAGAATTGATTTTGTCCAATCTATTTCTCTGCCCAACCCTTTGAATTTTTATGAAGAAGTATAAAGATCCAATGAACTTTGAGAAAGCTCCAGGATCTCTTCTTGGTTGGAGAATTTGTGGTCTTGGTGTTCAAATACCATTTTAAAGTCACCAAGGAAAGCCGAGAAGTTGTCCTGGCATTTAAAACTAGGACAAGACATTCCCGAAGGTATTACTCACAATAAATTCAAACTTTGACCTATCAGAAGCATAGATGTGGGGGTTTAAAAGTGAAATATACCTGAGGTAATTAAAGGCCAGAAAGGCCTTTTATTACCTCAGATTTCCATTGAATTTTATCTCTGCCAGACTAGCCAGCTGAGGTTTCAGAGAGCCTCATTTTAAGAAGGCAAGAGCACAGAAAACACTGGACCCTGCTTCGAGGTAAGCTTTTCAAATATTTTTATTTCTAAACCTGCTGCCCCCTTGCTCTGTGCGACCCCCTGCAAGCACTCCATGACACCCCTGTGATCCTTGTGGCCCCCGCATCCACCCCACCCGCAAGCCATGCGGATGCCACTGTTGTAGTGTGGGATTATTTACAGCTACCTGTAGCTCTTGCACTTAGGCCATTTCTTGGGCTTGGTCAATGCCTAGAGTACATTGGCATTGCAACCTATAAAGAGCTGGTCTGGGCGATGCTTGCAGAGTCATCTTTGTTCATTCATTGTTCCTGAGACAGTACCTGGCACCAGATTGAACAGGAAGTCTAGGACTGCTCCATGAATAACCCAAGGAGAAGAAAATGGATCCCAGAAAACACCTAGTTGATCAGGTGAAGTGTTGTATATTGCTTTCTTGTTCTCTATGGTTTGTTCTCTATGCTCTTGTTTCACATTCTAGATTTTAGATGGCTCTGACTCGTGGGGTTCCATGTGAGTCAGTTCTGTGCCTGGCCAGCAAGCGTTAGGGAGACTGCTGTTCCTTGCTCCATTAAACTGCAATTATTACAACTACAGAAGCATCTGCTTATTTTTATATACAACAATTTTTGGCGATGTTTTACCTGCTGCTGGCCAGAAGATCATCGGAAGTGTTTGCAGTCAAGGAGTGGAGTCGGGCGTTTTTGAAAATCCCGTGGTTCATTAGTGTTTCCTTCTCTCAAGACCCACGACGTGTAGAGTATCTTCAGAAGGAATTTGTGTCTGAGTGAAATTTGCGATTTTTTTTTAAGGAGACTGAATTCGGCAAGTAATATAGATTCAACGGACTGTGAGTAGCCTGCGTGGTTTGAATCCAGAAAAAAATTATTCTGTTATTGAGAAGGAAGCTTTAGCTTCAGCTTGGGGTATGCATTAGTTTCGTAATTAATTGTGGGGTACAAAATTCAACTTAAAAACTGATCACAGGCCTCTTGGTCGCATTTTTTCACCTGGAGAATGTAGTTCTGGTCCTCCTAGACTTGCTAGACTTGCTGGGAAGTTACAGGAGTACCAATTTGAAATTTCTCATTTACAGGGTTGGAGAAATGTTCAAGCAGATTGCTTGTCAAGACTTTCTGTTCCTATTGCAACTGGTTGTGTGGATTTTAGTCTTCACAACACTGACTCTAATGTTGCATGGATTGATGATATTGTTCATCTTGGTGAGGGTTCATTTTCAAAAGAAGAATGGGTTGATGCCATGACAGGTGATATTGTTTTAAAAGAAGTTATCGAATTAATGAAAGTTGGGTCAAGAAGAGAGAGCTGTGTTACTGTTAGTGCCAGGCCATATTTGAAAATAAATGATGAATTATCTGGTATACACCCGTTACAACGCAACTTTTACTCCGCACTACCATTACAACGCAGGCATTACAACGCATGACATTACAACGCATTGCGCTGGGGGGCGCTCTAGGATAAGAGGTAAGTTTAATTTACTATCCAACACCTTCCCTAGGGTCCACGGGGACTGGAGTTAGAATAGTAAATTATACTTACCACTATCCAGCACCTCAAAGCGCTATGCGTTGTAATGGTATGCGTTGTAAAAACCGCGTTGTAATGGTATGCGGAGTAAAAGTATGCGTTGTAACGACATACATCCGAATTATCTTTGTGTAGTGATTTTGTCTTGTTTCGTGGGGAAAGATTTGTTCCACCTTCCTCCTTAAGACCTAGATTGATTGGCTTAGCACATGAGGGTCACCTTGGTCATACTTTGACTCAACAGCGCTTAAAAGCTAATTTCTGGTGGCCAGGGTTAGATTCTCAGGTCTCCTCTTGGGTTGAGTCTTGTTCTTTCTGTAAAGAAAGTGAAAAAAGGTTGAAGGTTGCTGAAGGCTCAAAACTTGGGAAATTATCCAATCCCAATCTACCTTGGCATACTTTGTGTATTGACTTTATTGGTCCAATGGGAGAGTTGCCACTGTCGCAGCGTTTTGCCATAGTTTCAATTGATCTTTTCAGCAAATGGCTTTCATAGAATTTTTAAAGGACATTACCACTGAGACTACCATTCAGCATTTGAGGTCTTTATTTCAACAGGAAGGGTTTCCTAGCGTTATTATTACAGACAATGGCACACAGTTTGTGTCTCATGCCATGTGTTCTTTTCTGAGAAGTTCTGGTATCACACATCATAGGACTTCTTTTAATAATCCGCAGGGCAATGGTTTGTGTGAGTGCTTAAACAGACTTGTTAAAGGTACTATCCGAATGGCTCTCACTCAGAGAACGAATGTTAATGATCTAGTTCAAGATATGGTGTATGCGTATCGTACCACTTGTCATGGTCTAAATGATAAATCACCTTTTGAAATCATGCATGGAAGGGTTCCAAGCACCAAGTTAACACCATCATGGCTAAAAAAGTTAATTTCTGATGATGATGATCAATTTGATGTCAATGATTCACAAATTTCTTCTCTGAAAATTTGTAAAGGTGATTTAGTTAAGGTAAAGCCTGGGAGAGTTACTAGTGGCTTATCTAAGTTTCGAGGGCCTTTTGTAGTAAAAAATGTTTTTCCCCAATATGTTACCCTTTCTAATGGTGGAAGATGGAATTTGAGGAGGGTGGCTGTGTATCAGATGGGTAAAGATGGTAACTTTGAGAAAAGTGTCAATAATGAAGGGAATAGTGGTTATATGTTCTCTTCTTTTGATGATTCTTCTAGTTCTTCCAATTCTCGTTCTTTACCTTTTCCCAGGCAGATTGATGGTGGTGGTGATGCTACAGAATCGCTCCACAGCAGTTGTACTTCTAACCCCTCTATTCCTAGCATTGCTTCCAACCCTGCTAGTGTCAGAAGTTCAAGGTACCGTAGGCCACCTTTGTATCTTAATGACTTTTATTGTGATTAATTTATTTACTTTCCTTTTCCTGTATTTATTCGTTTATTTGTTTTTGTTTTAAGAGGGAAGATGTGTTGTATATTGCTTTCTTGTTCTCTATGCTCTTGTTTCACATTCTAGATTTTAGATGGCTCTGACTCGTGGAGTTCCATGTGAGTCAGTTCTGTGCCGGCCAGCAAGCGTTAGGGAGACTGCTGTTCCTTGCTCCATTAAACTGCAATTATTACAACTACAGAAGCATCTGCTTATTTTTATATACAACATGAAGCAACAGAGTAACGAGCGAAGAAACTTACTACAGGAACTGGAGAGGCACAGTGTTCAAAGAATCCAGTGAGCTAGCAATAATTCAGAAACAATTGTGACGCAACTTGACTTCACAATTGAGCTCCTTTTATAGCAGAGAAACAGGCTGTGGCTTTTTTTTTTTAAAAGGTTCAGTCATCATGGATTACAGAAAAAAGTGATAAGTAGCATAAACATATATTTACTAAATAGTATGGCAGCTATCAGGGAGTAAACAAAGCATGGTGTTAAGATCCTTAAACAAAATTCTTAATCTTTTGCTCCATGCGGCATATGCCAGAAGCTGCCATGCAGTACGTCGCCTCATAGTCCTTTGCACAGTCAGGAAGCCTGACACGAACAGGAGAAAGAAAAGTTGCAATGAATGAGGACGCTGTTAAGTAACCACACAGCTGGATTACTTAAGTATCTTTATTGAGTTAATTGATGAAAGAACAGGTAGTGCCAGGAACACAACTGGAAGGATCCGCAGTCAGTCTATAACTGCTCGTCTACCTGGAACACACTTACACAGTACTGTTCTAAGCTCCAACACCACGAGCCTTAAAGTAACACATACAATATTAACAAGAGCAACATAACACATCCCCCCTTACAAAATAAAACAAAATTTAAAAAAAACAATAGAACAATAAAGAAAACATAATAACATACTAGACACCCATCCAATAAAAACTCACATGACATACTCCGCCACTACGTTATCCCTACCTGGCATGTAACTCAACTTGTAAATATACTCTTTCATACGCATTGAAATTCTTGCAAGTCTGGCTGATGCCGTAGCGGTCCCTTCTGTGGACAAAATATGGGCCAACGGTTTGTGGTCCGTTCGAATATGTACCATCTTGCCCCATACAAAAGCACGAAAATGCTCTATAGCCCATGCACAAGCCAGAGCTTCTCTTTCTATGATGGGATATCTACCTTCAGCTGGTGACAAAGCCCTGGATGCAATCAAAATATTCCTTTCTTTCCCATCACCACCAACCTGCGAAAGTACTGCATCCAAACCCTTATCACTTGCGTCCGTAGTCAGCAAACAATCCAAATTAGGGTCAAAACAAGAAAGTGAACTCACTTTCTGTAAATCCATCTTAATCTCTACAAACTCCCTTTCACACTGCTTGGTCCATTCAAATCTCGCATTCTTCTTAAGCAATGATCTGATGTTATAAACTTTCGAAGCAAAATTATTAATGAATTTTGCGCAATATTCCGCCATCCCTAAGAATGATTTAATCTCTTCTTTAGATCTTGGGGCTGGCGAAGCCACGATATTTTCAACCAAAGACACCTTAGGTCTGACACCATCCTCACTAATCACATGACCAAGGTAAGAAATACTCCTCTCTCCAAATTTACATTTTGTTAATTCCACTGTCAAACCAGCTGTACTCAAAATTTCAAACACTCTCATCAACTTAGCATCATGGTCCTCTTTGTTAGTTCCAGTAATAAGAACATCATCCTGGAAAAAACATACACCTTCCATTTCACCAAATAACTTGTGCATTAATCGCTGAAAACAGCTCAAGCTGATGCCAAGCCAAATGGCATTCTCCTAAACTGATAACATCCGAATGGCGTGATGAACGCCATCAGATGTCTCGATTCCGGTTCCAAAACCACCTGGTGATAGGCAGCAGAGAGGTCAAACGTTGAGAACCATGTTGCCCCTCTTAAAGATGAAACCATCTCATTTATTTTTGGTAAAGGGAACCTTTCTATGACAATGTTTTTATTTAGATGGCGTAAATCAATGCATAAACAAATCTTTCCGTTGGGCTTCCTCGCGACAACAATCGGAGAAATCCATTCCGATGTGTCCACATCCTCAATGACCCCCTTAGACAAAAGAACTTGAATTTCTTTCTTCACTTCCTCCCTTATTAACATTGGAATGGGTCTGACATTGTGCACTTTTGGCTGAGCGTCCCCTTTAAGCATAATCCTGTGCTCAAACCCTTTCAATTTCCCCAACTTTTGACTCACAACACTGGCAAATTTATCTTTCAAAACATCCTCTATTTTGCTGCACTCATCTAGTACCAGCACTTTCTCTTTACTATTTGGATCTAGGATGATATGAAGGTTTTTCTGATCATGCCATCCTAGCACAGATGGCCCCTTTTTTGCTATATATAATTTTCCTCTTGTCATTCTTCCTTTAAAAAGAAAAGAGAGCCATCTAAATTCTAACAAATGTATCCTCTCACCCGTGTAACCCACTTGTTTCACATCAGATGCATTCAGATGATCCCCTATTTTGTGTACGAATTTCTTTTTCCACACTTCTTCGTTTACAATGGTATATGGGGATCCAGAATCTGCATACACCTTAACCATTATACCACCCAGAGACAAATCACACATTGGTTTCCCTTCCATTGCCTCATCGCTGATATTAAGCATATAGGCCTAGATGTATCAAGCCTTTTGCGATTCGTTAAGGCCAAAATTCGCAGAATTTCGGCCTTAAGGAATCGCAAACGGACATTTAGCATCTTTTGGGATGGATCACACATTAGCAAAATAAGGAATCGCATAAAATTGCGATTCCTTATTTTGCTTATGCATTTAAGGAATCGCAATTTTGCGATTCCTTAAATGGCATGTATGAAACTTTTTTAACTTGCGAATTCGGGTTAAGGAATCGCAAATTAACACCAACTTGAGGTTCGTGTTAATTTGCGAAATCCTTTTAAAAAACAAAATATGACTATTTTGAAGGTGGCATGTGACACACATACATGCCCATAGGGCATGTATGTGTGCCATATGCACACACATGTAAGTTTCAGGGGTGCAGCAGGGTGTCCATGAGACACCCCTGCACCCTTGAAATAATTCTCAAATTGCGATTAGCAAATTGCGAATTCGCAATTTGAGAATTACTGCACAATCATTCCTATGGGCCTCCTGACCCATAGAAATGACTGGGAAAATTATTCCTTAATTGCGATTAGCAATTTGCTAATCGCAATTATGGAATTTTAAGGAATCGCTAAAAAACAGCGAAATTCTACATACATACCATTTTGCACTTCTCAAATAGCGATTCCTTACCAATCGCTATTTGAGAAGTGCAAAATGGTTTCTTGATACATCTGCCCCATAGTTCCCTCTTACATTCTTTATGCATACTTCATCATCATCATCACTCTCTCCTGTATTCAATTCCTCACTTCAAATACATTTAACGTTACTACGTCTGCTACACATCTTGCTAAAATGTCCAACTAATCCACATATGCCACACTTCTTCTTCAAAGCAGGACACATCTTGCTGAAAGCCAAATGTTTCCGGCTGTCGCAACGATAACACCTCCTTTCCTCTGCATTCCTATCTCTTCCTTGACTCTTAAACGGTAGGCTAGTTCCTTTCCCTTGAAATTGTCTGTTCGTATTTTTTGAAACACTCTGGATTTTAAATACTGCTGATGCTGTTTTTTCAGAATCCTTTTCCGTATCTTAAACCACATTGGCACATCTACCCGACATTTCCGATTTCCTCATAATGGCAAGTACATCATCTAAAGGTGCGTCTCCATTCACCCATAACCGATCTTGTATAGGTGAATTGTCATTGTGCATGACCAGTTGGTCCCGGATAAGATCATCATGTAGGTTACCAAATTTGCAGTCAATTGCCAACTTCTTCAAATCATCCAGCCACTCATATACTAATTCCTCCGTCTTTTGCTTCCTCTGGACGAATTTATGTCTTACTACACCAATACACACCTTAGGTGCAAAATATCTGTCCATATCATTCAAGGCATTTTCAAAGTCACTCAAATCTGCATTCACAACCTTTTGCATACGTGAAAATGTTTTTAAACCTTTGGGACCTAGTGAATGCAATAATATTTTCTTCTTCTGTTCAGCCTTCATTTTCCTTGCTTTGTCGATAGCACAAATGTAATTAGTAAAATATTCCTTCCATTCTACCCATTTGATCTCCGGTTGCGATCCTGTGGACCAGAAGGGCTGTGGAGAACTTATGGTAATATTCTGTTGAGCCATATCCTCTTCAACTTCAGCCCTATGCTGATCACCTCCGTCCATAAAATGTGCTTCCAACACAAACAAGTCTTTGGACCTTCTTATTAAATTCACCACACAAAAAAAATATATATATATGCTTTTAATATTATGTTTTTTTAAAGTGTCCCGACTTCCTCACCTGTTCTTTCCGTTTATCATGTATATTCTATTTAATAAATACTTTTCGCCGAATATCGTGTTTTCTTTATAATCGATGTTCCAGTTCACCAAAGATCGTGTTTTCTTTTTTTTTTTAAATCTCCGATGTTTCTAGTACTGATTTCTCCCCGCAAAATGGCCGCCACGCAAAGGTCAAGCTACATGACCCTGCGCAATGACATCATCACGCACGTCGACGTCTTTGTGTTTACGATGCGATGGCTGGCAACACTCGCGCTGAATGCTGCTAACACTTGCGCTAACGGCAGACTTTCAAATGATGCATGTCAGTTTCAATTGACCCAATAAGTTAATAAATGTGACAAGGATTTGTTTTTTCCTACCTTGTGAGTGCTATGAACAGCACGCCAATGGAGATTGTAGTAAAATTAGTACGATGAATATTTCCAAAAGTTTCGTTTTTTTTTTCTTTCCGTTTCAGAGTTCCGTCAAATAGTCAAAATCCATATGTTAACTTCATCATCCGCGTTTTCCCTCGTCGCCACTTGTTAAGTAACCACACAGCTGGATTACTTAAGTATCTTTATTGAGTTAATTGATGAAACAACAGGTAGTGCCAGGAACACAACTGGAAGTATCCGCAGTCAGTCTATAACTGCTCGTCTACCTGGAACACACTTACACAGTACTGTTCTAAGCTCTAACACCACGAGCCTTAAAGTAACACATACAATATTAACAAGAGCAAAATAACAGACGCGGCCACATCCTCGCTGAAAAGAATCTACTCTGAGGCGTGGAGACATTAGAAGAAACTGTTGCAGCATAGTACGCGTGGTATACAGGTAAGGAGTATTGCCTTACAACACTTGTAACAGGATTCATATGTACTTATGATCTTAAATTGCCAACTTGGCTCCTGTTTGGAGTTAGTAATAGTGACAGCTGTGTAGAGGGAAAACAATGTAATGGTGTACAAATTATTTTTAAAATGGGATTTAAGAGAAATCATAAATCTGGAGATGCGTCTGAATGCTACGCCACCCTAGAGGTGGTGTAGTGAGGCGCAACGAGGAGAAATGTTTTCATTTCTCCTCTTTCTCTTTCAATGCGTGCTGCATTCTACAGCACGCATTGAAAGAGGAAAATGCCTGTAGTTATTGTTTTTGTGCAGGAAGGTGCCCCTTCCTGTACAAAAACAATCTCCCTACGACGCTGGCATCCTTGCACCATGGTGCAATGGTGCCTGCGCCAGCGCATGGCTACAGTTTGTGCGTCACCGCAGGGGGAAGCACAGAGATGCAACATATTCTTGTAAATATGTTGCATCCCTGTGCTTCGGAAGTGCCGCAGCGTGACGAAGCCAAAGGGCTTGCGGTTGAATGATGCGGCAACTCCTTGTAGATCTGCCCCATAGTTTGAAAAGAATATGTTTCCTTAATAAAAGTACATAA
Organism: Lissotriton vulgaris; assembly: GCF_964263255.1. Taxonomy (NCBI): domain Eukaryota; kingdom Metazoa; phylum Chordata; class Amphibia; order Caudata; family Salamandridae; genus Lissotriton; species Lissotriton vulgaris. The sequence continues at coordinate 669,532,545 of NC_141691.1, read as the reverse complement.
AAACATTGAAATTGTTGTCAGTTCTAACATGCTTCAAATTATATTTTAAAATATCTCATAATTAAGAAAATATTCTATAATTACAGATATTAGAAATGAGAAATCTAAAATACTAAATTTGACGAAGGTTGAAAAAAACTAGTAATATCATTGAAAGGAGGGAAGAGAAGCCGAATTACAGATACGTGAAAGGAGATGTTATTCACTGAACCCAAGAATGAGCAGGAAGCACATTCCTCCGACGAGACTATCAGTCAAGCTATCTCAGGAATACACAGGACAATGCTGCAGCGGTGCACAGGTGTGCAGCGTCTCCTAGACCGGAGTGGTGCGCAGCTTTCATCCCACGATCGTGACGTGTCATGTCAAACAAGATGGCAGCGCATACTTCAGCGTGATTGGTTATGTTAGCGACCTCAGAGCAGCGGAGGCCAGACAGAATAGACATTTCACCACATTTGATTATCAGGAGGGTCAGAGCATCTCCTTCAGCAGGAACACATAATGATGCTGTTCTCTGTTTAACTCTTAATTAACCTGACGAATGAAAAGTCTTCTTCATTCTGGAACCACGTCACCTGTGCATGCCGTTTATCTGATATCGTTAGGGCACTTATTTGATTGCCACTTGGTGAACTCTTTTCTCTTGTTTTTTTAATTTTCGTGCTCTGAAAAAATTTAATAACCTCCTATTTCGATGCCAGTGGAGCTGGGATGTCCAACTTTCACACAGTGCTCATTTGTACACTTGCAACGACATATTTTATAAAGAATCAATGCAGAACAGATTACATTTTGACCCTAGATTTGCAACAATTTAGTCCTGCATTCCAAGAGGCCTGGTTTCGGCGGAAGTAATTATACACTCCTGAAAGGAAGGACACCATGATTATAGTTTACTTCTGTGGTACGGAATTACTGAGGAGTACAAATGGAACCCTGAACTCCAACTGGAAATGGGGAACTACCGAGGGAATCAATAATTACTGGGTCGAGTCCAATGATTCTACTTAGGAGCTTTTTTTATAAAACAAAAACTTTAGTAATGTTTAGTGGATGGCCAGTAAATTGATGGAGACTATACTCCAAATATTTAGGGGCTGATCACAATGGCGAGGAGACCATCACCGACAGGCTGTCGGTGGCAGTCTCCCCACCTTTTTAATCAACTTTACCTTCCGCCACATTTTGGTGATGGGCGTTGTGTGACGATTGGAAAGACCTATCGCCACGGATCTGGCGGGTCCATCAGAGGAGCTCATAGTCCCTACATTGCTGGTGGCGCCAACCAGGCACTGCCATAGGGATCACAATGTCTCTTACCCGCCAGCCTTTCCATGGCGGTTAACCCGCAATGTAAAATCTGGGGGTAAGGGACAACGGGGCCCGTAGCGGGCCCCTCTCTCCCCATTCCCAACAGACATGTGACCTGGGGGGCACCTATGATGCCCCAATACATATCCCTACAACACGTGGCAGGCAACGCATGGTGCCTGCCACGTAGTGCAGGGATATGTGTGGGGTCTCTGTTTTGTCTTGCGGGACAGCACAGCACCCTCTGCAATACAAAACACGGTCAATGCCACCTCCACAGTGGCGGTCACATTATAATTAGTCCTGTGGGACCCGCGCCTTGTAGGTGGCCGGTCCCAATCCTCAATACCATGGCGGACGGACTAAAGTCAGTCCGCCATCGTAATCAGCTCCCTAATACCTTGACACGAACCACCATGACAGCAGTTCCTGTCAAGGTACAGAAATCACCACTAAGCCAGTAATGATCAATAAATATGGCGATGGTAGTCTGTGAATGTGGCGGACTCAATGTCCTCCATCAGCCTGACATACTGCACTCCATCTCTCAAACTTTCTATCTGGCCTTATTTGTTAACATTTATGAAGTGAGCATTGTTCAAGCTAGGCTCATTAATTCTCCACATGTTCAGACATACGCTGTAAAAGAAGCTTTTTATCTCTGGAAAGCAAGTGCCAAAAAACCTATATAAATATTGATGATCTAAACCCTTCTTTTTACTTAGCACTCTGATCTTTCCATTAAAAAATGTCTTTAAAGTCAGGAATATTAAAAGGAAATTTAACACTAGCAGTAAGTGGTTTAGTATACATATAGGTCAACGGAAACAAAACATCAGTCTTGTTGTGTCACATATCTTCCAATCAATTTGACACAACTTTTATTTAATTTTCTTTAATCTGAAACAGACCTAACTGAGGCATTCTGGTTTGCTCATTGTTCAAAAGTACATACTCTTATATAGCTAGAATAACTCCATCATGATAGAAGGGAAGGGAGTACCGTGCCACTGATTAACATTGCACGCCCCAGGGCATTTCTTTTGAAGACTGCATGGTTTAGAAAATACATTAGTCTAGCAAAGCCCAAATATGAAAATGGTCCAACTGACTTGTACACAACAGGGAACAATGGATGGGGTCATGTTGTACTTAAAGCATCCAATGTCATTCACAAATTTAGGGCCTGATTTGGATGTCAGACGGAGAGCCTTTGACCAGCGGTCAGAGGCTCTCCGCCCGATATCCTGTGGTTTCCATCTGACCACCGTATTTTGATTTCGGCGGTCGGAAAGAAACCAGCGAGCCCGTCAAAAAAGGAGTAGAATAGTAATCCCTTCAATGACGGCGGAGCCAGTCTCTGCAGTCGGGATTACAATGTCAATTTCTGACAGTCAATCCATGTCGGCCTTTCTGACATGGATTGACTGTCGGAAACTGACTTTGGGGGCCCCTAGCAGGGTCCTCTTCCCCCATGGCCCTCTGTATTTGGACCTAGGGAGTAGTCTCACTGCCCCCCTTGACATCCCTGTATCGTGTGACAGGCACTGCATGGTGCCTGCCACACAGTGCAGAGATGTTTTTAAACTTCCATTTCTCAATGTAAACTTGTGCTGCTGGCCTTTTCCGCCCACTGAACAGGCTTCCATTGAGCAGTTGGATCATAATAGAGCGGTTGAAACTGCTGATCTAAGGTCGGACAGTTTTTTTCTGCAACGTTGTCCACCTGACATCGTAATCAGTCCCTAAATTGTTTTGGAAAATAGACTGACAAATGGGAAATTTTAAAACATACACGATCTTGAGTCATCCAGTTACCCGGGCCTACTAAAAGGAATTCCAAAGGTTGTTTCCTTTAATATGCCTCGAATGGATGGTGTTATGCTACACCTACTTTTTGTTGATATCAATACGAATATTGAAACTTCGCTAACTACCTTCTGCTGTGCCAAAATATTTGAATGGCACACATCAGAATACACTATAACAGTAAATGGTTCTGGAAAATTTCAAAGACAGAATTATAAATTTAAAAGCTCTTCATTAGAGAAAGAAGATTGAAATTGACTTGTACTAACTCAAGATGAGTTCAAGTAGAAAATAAGCAATGTTGGAAATGTTCATCTTTTGCGTGGTATTCTCCCAGAATTTTGCCTTACCTGTTTTGGTTGATTATAGAACTATGCACCCTTTATTTATAAATTTATAAAGCGCCTGGTGACCCGTAGGCATCCCCGCGCTATAGAGTTGTAAGAACCAGGAGGAGGAAGGGCCGGAGAACTATTTGGGGAATAAAAAGGTTTTTACTTTTTTTCGGAATAGGGCGTGACAGGGTTCCAGACGCAGATTGCGGGGGAGTGCGTTCCAACCTGCAGAGGCTTTGACCGAGAAGCGACGTCCACCGGTCCGAGCCTTCTTAAATTTAGGGACGATGGCCAGATGTTCATCGTCAGAACGCAGTGTTCTTGGGGCTTTGTATGGGGCGACTAGGTCTTTCAGGGCGGCTGGGCCGGAACCATTGATGAGTTTATGGCTGGTGCACATGGCTTTAAACTCCACTCGCTGGCGAACCGGAAGCCAGTGCAGAGCCCTGAGGGCCGGTTTGGCAGAGGCTCTGGGAGGAAGGTTCATGATGAGCCTTGCCGCAGCATTTTGTGCACGTTGGAGTTTGGCCAAGGTGAAATCCGGGGCGCCGAGGTAGACGGCGTTGCTGTAGTCAATCCGGGCTAAGATGAGCCCTTGAACCAGGAGTTTCCTGGAAAGGGGGGGAAGGAGGGGGAGAATTTTGCGGATTGACCGCAGAAGGCCAAAACATGTTCCAGCGGTCTTGGTTGCCTGGGTCTTCATGGTGAGGGTCGGTTCCAGCCAGACACCTAGCGTTTTGATTTCTGTCTTTGGTGTGGGTATCTCACCAAAGGCGTCCGGCCAAACCGAGGGAGGGATGGAGGACCATTTGTTGCCCAGAAGCATAACCTCGGTTTTTGCACCGTTTAGCTTCAGGGAGGATTCGCACATCCAGGTGTAAATGTCCTGGAGACAGTTCAGCAGGTTGTCTGGGTGTTTATCTATCTGGGAGAGAGAGACGACAAGTTGGGTGTCGTCAGCGTAGTTTACTATTTTTATCCCGTAGGGGGTCACGACGTCTTCCAGGGGGGCCATATAGACATTAAACAGGGTGGGACTAAGCGAAGACCCCTGGGGAACTCCACAAGTGAGTGGTAGGGGGTCTGAGCGAGAGTTGCCGTCCCACACCTGAAATGAACGGCCAGATAGAAAGGAGTCAATCCAAGCATGTGCAGTTCCCACAATTCCTGCCCTGGCCAGGCGATGTAAAAGGACGCGGTGATCAACCGTATCAAAGGCGGCACTGAGGTCCAGGAGGATCACTGCCACTGATCCTCCTGAATCCAGAATGCACCTTGACTCCTCGATGACGGAGAGGAGGGCTGTATCCGTGCCCTGGCCGGGCCGAAAGCCTGTTTGGGATGGGCGCAGGATTTTGTTGGTCTCAAGGAATTGGGAGAGTTGCGAATTAACAAGTTTCTCAGCCAACTTGCTGATACAGGGAAGGAGAGATATAGGTCTGTAGTTGGTCATGTCGCCCGGGTTCAAGTGGGGCTTTTTAAGCAAGGCCTTGACGACCGCGTTTTTCCAGTTGGGAGGCACTGCGCCTTGGAGGAGGGAGATGTTAATGAGATCCCTGATGGTAGGGGATATGCTGGGAGACACATTTTTTAAAAGTCTGGTCGGGGCCGGATCAAGGGGTGAGCCACTTTTCATTTTGGCTAACGTGGAGATGACCTCACTGAGGGAGACTGCTCTAAAGGAGGACAGCCGTGGGCTGTAAGTGCAGACCTCTGTATCATCATAATTATGGGAGGTGATGGTGGGGAGAGAGTCCAGTATCCGCGAAATTTTTGAGTCGAAAAAGGAGGCAAGGTCGTTGCTTCTGTCCGGAGGGGCGTGGGAATCAGCGGGTGCCGAGGGAATATTGAGGAGTTCCTTGACAATCAAGTAGGATTCTTTCGCCGAATTAGTGGCATTTTGTATTCTTTTGTCATAGTATCCTGCCTTGGCTAGTTTGATAGCCGATTTATAGTGTCTTACCGTACTGTTGTAAATATCTTTGTTACTGTGGAGCCAGTCCTTTCTCCACTGTCTCTCAGCCTTTTTGCATTTTTTGCGGAGGTCACGGAGGTCAGAGGTGTACCAGGGGGCCTGGCCCTTTATCCTGTTTTTAATCTCCCGATTTTTTATGGGGATGATACTGTCGAGAGAGGAAGAAATCCAATCTCTGACTTGTGAGTCGGCAGTGGAGGAGTCCTCCGTGAGGATAGGGGTCGAAGCGTCCAGGGCTATGGACCAGTCCTCCACCGAGAGTCTGGCCCACGCTCGGTCTCTGGTGAAAGTAGGGGTTTTTTGAGGCTTCTTGAATGCTCCAGGGAGGTGGGTCGTGACCAGAAAATGGTCCGTCCATGGGAGAGGTTGAGAATTAATAAAAAGGAGGGAGGGGATGTTGGAAAACACCGGGTCGAGAAGATGCCCTTTCGTGTGTGTTGGGCCAGAGTTGGCAAGGAGCAGACCAAAGGCCGCTAGTTCGCCGATTAGGTCGGCTGCTCCTGCGCAAAGAGGATCCTCGAAATGGATGTTTAAGTCGCCTGTTATAAGGAAGTTGGATGTCAGGTGTGCCGAGGAGGAAACAGTTTCCAAAAGGGCGGCCGTGAAGGGGCCAGAGTGGCCAGGCGGCCGATATACCAGGAGGCCTGACAGGGAGTTAGTCGAGGAAAGGTGAATCGTGAAGAGACAGCTCTCTGAGTCCTGAATCGCACAGTCTTTGATTCGACAGGTGAAATGGTCTCTGTGGATTATAGCTAATCCAACTCCTCTACCTAGAGGGCGTGGTTGAGACATGATAAGGAAGCCCGGGGGTAGGGCAAGAACTATATCTGCGTTGGAATGCTCTGTAATCCACGTTTCTGTGAGGAGAAGTATGTCCAGATTGAGGTCGGCAATGAGATGATTAATGAGCAAGGCGTGTTTAGGAAGCGATCTGCAGTTGAGGGTAGAAATTTTAAGTACTGGGGGTGAAACCGGGGATTTCGGTAGTAATAAATTTCCTGGTTTGCATTTATTGCAGCTGGAGAAAGGGACTGTAGGGTCATGAAGTGCAAGACAGGTATTGTTTTTAGTGGGTCTTAGGCTGAGTAGCTCTTTACGCGAGTAGCTTACCTTTGTGGCGGTGGGGACAGGCATAGCGTTTGGCCCTAGGCCCGGCAGGTCGCGGACGGGCGCAGACGGGCTTGCCTTAGGCGCGCCTTCGGCGCGCAAACGGCGCTCCCGCTGCGCTCGTCCGCTGCGCTTGTGTGGCCGACACATTTATGGCAATGTTAGGGACGTGGCCTCGCAGGGGGCGTGGCTCGCCTTCGAACCGCGATGGCGGTGTGTTTGTCGATCCTGTCTCAGCGCTGGTTGCCGCTGTCTCAGGAGTGCCTCAGAGGGTCTGCTTGGCGCGTGAGGGCAGCGCTTTTCAGTGCAGGTGAGGTTAAAAAGTGGCCAGAACACAAGCATACAAGTGATTTTTAAAAAAGAACAAGAGTGCCGTCCTCCGGCTTTCCGCCTCAGAGGAAATTACAAAGTGATGTTTGTTGCGCTGCTATCAGCGTTTATATACGAATCCTGGGTGGGCGTGGCCTCGCAGGGGGCGTGGCTCGCCTTCGAACCGCGATGGCGGTGTGTTTGTCGATCCTGTCTCAGCGCTGGTTGCCGCTGTCTCAGGAGTGCCTCAGAGGGTCTGCTTGGCGCGTGAGGGCAGCGCTTTTCAATGCAGGTGAGGTTAAAAAGTGGCCAGAACACAAGCATACAAGTGATTTTTAAAAAAGAACAAGAGTGCCGTCCTCCGGCTTTCCGCCTCAGAGGAAATTACAAAGTGATGTTTGTTGCGCTGCTATCAGCGTTTATATACGAATCCTGGGTGGGCGTGGCCTCGCAGGGGGCGTGGCTCGCCTTCGAACCGCGATGGCGGTGTGTTTGTCGATCCTGTCTCAGCGCTGGTTGCCGCTGTCTCAGGAGTGCCTCAGAGGGTCTGCTTGGCGCGTGAGGGCAGCGCTTTTCAGTGCAGGTGAGGTTAAAAAGTGGCCAGAACACAAGCATACAAGTGATTTTTAAAAAAGAACAAGAGTGCCGTCCTCCGGCTTTCCGCCTCAGAGGAAATTACAAAGTGATGTTTGTTGCGCTGCTATCAGCGTTTATATACGAATCCTGGGTGGGCGTGGCCTCGCAGGGGGCGTGGCTCGCCTTCGAACCGCGATGGCGGTGTGTTTGTCGATCCTGTCTCAGCGCTGGTTGCCGCTGTCTCAGGAGTGCCTCAGAGGGTCTGCTTGGCGCGTGAGGGCAGCGCTTTTCAATGCAGGTGAGGTTAAAAAGTGGCCAGAACACAAGCATACAAGTGATTTTTAAAAAAGAACAAGAGTGCCGTCCTCCGGCTTTCCGCCTCAGAGGAAATGACAAAGTGATGTTTGTTGCGCTGCTATCAGCGTTTATATACGAATCCTGGGTGGGCGTGGCCTCGCAGGGGGCGTGGCTCGCCTTCGAACCGCGATGACGGTGTGTTTGTCGATCCTGTCTCAGCGCTGGTTGCCGCTGTCTCAGGAGTGCCTCAGAGGGTCTGCTTGGCGCGTGAGGGCAGCGCTTTTCAGTGCAGGTGAGGTTAAAAAGTGGCCAGAACACAAGCATACAAGTGATTTTTAAAAAAGAACAAGAGTGCCGTCCTCCGGCTTTCCGCCTCAGAGGAAATTACTCCTGCTAACCAGCAGTACACTGCTTGTGTTCCCCTGTAAACCTGATGAGATTCTTATACTCCTGATTGGCACACTTAATTTACTTATAGGTTTCTAGTATACAGCATCAAGTGTGCACGGGGCCTCCAATGGACTAAAGCATTAATTGTTCCACCACTGCAGTAACGCTGTAAAACCTGTCTCCAGGCCTACCACTGCTGAACAGTTTTGAAACTGGAAATTCGACCTGCCAAAATAATTTCTTTTGACAGGCTTAATCATTCCCTTAAAATATTAATACGTTTTTGGATTGCCCATAAAGCAGGGAGCATGGTATTTAAAAGAAGGGCAAATACATGTTTAATGTTAAAAATGTCCTCACAGTGGAAATACCCTACCAGTTATTTTTACAGTAGCATGGTTGGCTGTTCTGTAGGAATCATTGGGTTACATTATTAAGTTGTATCATTGTTATCTCTATCTAGAAAACAGCTACAAATTTCATGTTTGGGACTTTTACAAATATTTATTAAAAGCCCAGTTCACTGGTGAAGTCAGAATTATATAAACATTTTGGAAAGAGGACCTTTAGAAGGTTATCTTTGCCTTGTTTTAGGTCCATTGAAGCTAAATCTGCATTTTGCTCTACCACTTCTGCTAGCCACTAATTAGCATTTGAGTAGGCCATAAATGAGGTGTGACTTTGCCCGAGAAGCAAACAATAGTCTGCCCTAAGTGGGCAGAAAGTACACATATGAACAAGAGAGAATATGCAGGGTGGGGATGTGAGGATGCTTTCTGACGTTAAAATGTCAAATCCTGCTGAATGTCACATCTGATTTGACGGGTCTGCTGGGGCGTTTCATATGACACTTGGGCATACTTCAAAGAGGCCTTCCTGTCACAAAAAATGTTAACTTACAATTGGGCAGGGCCCATCTTTTGTCTCCCAAGCCAGAAAGGACCCAATCATAGTGGGCCTCTTTTTTTACATTACAGTGTCAAAGCCTGTTTGACAGATCTGCTGGGTTCACATATAACATTTAGGGCTCACTTCCAAGGAGTGAAGTAGTTGCCAACACAATTTGTATGTACCCACTGTCTGGTTGCTGAACACATAGCTTTTGTTCCACCAGAGTTCTGTCTTTAAAGTTGTTTTGGGTAGAGGAACTGCCCCAAACTGGATTTTAGTGCTAGATGCCAGTGACCTTGAGTTCCTGCTTGTTTTAGCCTGATTCAGCTGCTGCTTTTTGACCAAGTGACACCGCTGGTGCTTGGGCTTTCCTGTCTCCCTGTTTTTCCTGCTCACTGTCATTCCCGCAAACAGAAGCCCTGTCCACACCAGGACCTACTTAATGCAGACTGAAGGCATGCTGAAGAAGCGTCAGAGTCAAGCCTGATTATGCTTGTCTGTGCCTGGACTGTGCCCCATGACCATCCAATGCAAGACCGCAACCACAGCTGCCACCTGAGCCAACAAATGCCACCACTATTGCTCCGCCATCCTCCCCAACCGAAGCAACCCAAACTGGCAAACATGCCACTGCCATATGTCCCCAGCACCACAGTAGGACCTTTCTCCTGCACCCACTGCAATTTCACCTCCGATACCTTAGACACTGCCACCAACAACTACAAACAACCAATGCACTCCACCACTGCACTAACTGTCCGTCCTGCTTATCAACAGCAACACACCCAACTTTCTCTTATTGACTGAACATGCCTCAAACCCAGCCTTCAACCCATACATCCGTGCAGCCACCCCACACACCTACAAAATCATACACCAGGACCAAACCCACAGACCATGGGGAGGACTTGCGATCATCTACAAAAACACGATCAACTACACAGGCACCAGCCTCATGGAACACCTCTACTTCAAAATGTGAAAAGACTACAACACCAGCCTTAAGAGAACCCTTGTCTTCCATCCCCATGCCCTCAAGTGGAATTTTGCAACCACACCACAGTCTTCTTCGCTTCCCTCTCCATAAGATCAACCAACTGCATCCTCCTTGGGGACCTCAATTTTCAGCTGGATGACACCACAGAACCTAACTCCACCACCCTCCTTGACAGCCTCAACAACCTCAGACTCATCCAGCTCCTCCCAAGACCAGCCCACAAAGCAGGCCACACCCTTGACACTATTTTCTTCTCCAAGAACAGGATTACCACTACCCACATGACCCGGCTCATATGGTCTGACCACTACATCACACATGGCAAGGTATCCGCCCACCAAGCCACTCCACCAGAAAAACCCAAAGCACTATCAAGACACTGAGGCAAGAAATCTGAAGAAAACTGGACAAGGGCCCTTCAGGAATGCCCACCCAACCACACTGACCTCAGGGAGACCAAATGTCACTGCAAACAGCTTGAGAGAAAATGGAGAGTCGACAAAACCATCACCAGAAAATCCACATACAAAGCCACCCTCAACCTCTACAACCAACAACAATGATAAAGAACTCTTCACAATTATCAAGGAGTTCTCCATTCCCACAGCTGCAAACTGCAACATCCTCCCATCTCAGGCACTCTACAACAACCTCTCAAACTTGTTTGAACAGAAGATTGCCAAGATCTACAACACATTTCACCTTTATCATATCGGGACGAACTCCCCATACCAGATATACTTCTGCTTCATCACCAAACAGAGCTAGGCAACTAGAAGCCCCTCTCGAATGACGAAGCTACTACCCTGACGAATACCAGTCACCCAAGAGCCCCCTCAGATCCATGGCCAACTTTATATAAAAACTTTGGAAGAACCATCATCTCCCCCGCCCTCACTGCTGTCATCAGCATCTCCATAACCACTGCCACCTTCCCACCTTGCTAGAAAAATTCAGAAGTCAATGCACTATTGAAGAAACCAACAGCTGACTCCAACACCCTAAGTAACTACAAACCCAACTTGCTCCTGCCTTTTCCTGCTAAAGTCTTTGAGAAAGCAATCAATACCCCACTCGCAGACCATCAAAAACTCTATTGACTCCTAGACAGCTCTCAACCAGGCTTTGGCACCAACCAAAGCATAGAGATAGCTCTTATTGCAGCCACCGATAAAATCAGAAGCTTTCTCGACCGAGGGGAAATGGCCGCACTCATTCTCCACGAACTCTCCACAGCTTTCAATACCGTCTCCCACAAGTCACTCATCGGAAAGCTTCAGCATATGAGTATCTGCAGACTGGTTTCCAAGTGTATATCCTCCTTCCTCAAAGAAAGCACTCAAAGAGTTAGACTTCCCCTCTATATCTCAGAAGCCAAGAAACTCATCTGCAAAGTCACTCAAGGATCATCGCTCAGCCCAACACTTTTCAACGTCTACATGATGCCCCTCGCAGACAACGTCAGAGCCCATGGCATCAACATAGTATCCTATACTGACCCCACACAGCTCATCCTCTCCCTTACTGACTCAACCAGCACCACCAAAGCAACATTCACAAACTGCATGAGCAACATGGCTGCTTGGATGAAAAACAACTGCCTACACTTAACAAAGACAAAACCGAAGTCTTAATCTTCTGCAACAACCACTACCCATGGGCGCCTCTTGGTGACCCTCCGAACTTGACACACCTCTGCGGCTTTCTACATTCTGTGAATGCTACGCAAGATTTTCAAGTGGATCCCACTGAACACCAGACGAATGGCCACACATGCTGTCATCACAAGTAGACTTGATTACAGAAACACCTTCTATGTCAGTATCCCATTCCAGGTCCTACTCCGACTCCAAGCCACCCAGAACACCACCGCCAAACTCATCCTGAACATCCTGTGAAATTATTACCTATCTCCACACCTCAACAATCTCTACTGACTCCCATTCCAGGAGAGATGAAATTTAAAGATACTGACCCACGCCTACAAAGCTAGGCACAACACAGTTCCAGCTTACCTCAACCACCGCCTCAACTTCTACTAACCCACCAGACACCTTCAATATGTGTTCCAAGCAAGAGCACACCTCCATCGCATCAAGAAGACCAGTAGTGAAGGATGCTTTTTCCCATACCTCACAGCCAAGACCTGGAACAACCTCCCGACACACCTCAGAATCTCCCTCTCCCTAATGGACTTGAAAAGAAGCCTCAAGACATGGGTCTTCCAAATCAAACAAGCATGATATTCTCCTCCCTCCTCAGGTCTGCTCTATCTAGCGTCTGGATACCCTCACAGTGAGTTAGGCATGCTCTACAAATTCACATGACATAACATAACAGATGTGGAAGAACACATGGCGACCACTGACTATCATTAGCACTTTGTGCTTCTTAGCGCAATTTCTACTTAAAACTTTAAAAATTAATATCCCCGGTTCCCCGAATTCGTATATGAAATTGTACTCTATTTTTCCAATTTGTTTGGGGATTTTTGTTGTTTTTACATTTCAGCTTAATTACTCTTTTGGTACTGCATAAATACTTTAGACATTACCCTCGGTTAATGTCTGCTCTGTCTCATAGCTACCAACGAGCAGAGCTCAGGTTAATTTAGTGACTTTGAGTGTTTACCCTGTCAAGGAATGTGATTATTACATGAGGTGGGTACTTACACCCTTCAACTAATATTCCAATTGATTCCAGAAGAATTATAGGGTAATACAACTACGATTGAACTAAAATTAATCATTTATCTATCACAAACTTTCACCACTTCTGAGTTGGGAGTAATTTTGAGATGGGGCCACTTTGTCTTTTTTGGTGCTAGTTAGAACAGTTTCACAATGACAGTGCTACTCTTAGACCACTAATTAGCACACCTGACAAACCCACCATTGCAGGCCAATTCTTGATGCAAACATTTACCAACAAATCCTCCCCAGTGTGTGGAAATAAACATTGTACATGCAGAACCTTGTCAACAAAAAGTAACAATGTTCCACATTGCATTTTATTTACTTTCGTTAACTATGTGTTGTTAAAACTGCTCTAGAAGTGTCAATGTAAGGCAAAAGAAAAGCTCACTTTAGTTTGCATACATTTCATTTCCTTACTATGTGCTTTGCATGGAAAATTTGATTTATAATCATTCACATTGTAACATAAACCACATTTTAAATATTAGCACATTATCTCCAATAAAAACATACCTTTCTCAAAATGACTGACAAATCTTCAGTCTTATACTAAAGGACGGATGCTTAAATGGTCTAAATCTTTCTAAAGAGTAATAAAATCAAGTAATAAATAATATAATATAAAATCCAAATAGCAAGTGATATGTGTAATATGGTCCAATATTGTCATCGCAGGATTTGGGTAGCATATATGAAACACTCTACCTTGTGGTTTGTAAATGTCACCAGACCACGTTGATGCCAATAAAGGCATATGTGTGTGTGTGCGTGTGTGTGTTTGCATGTGTGTGGGGGGAAAGGGGGTAGGAAAAAATCTGATGTTCTGTGCTATCTAATGAATTATTTGTTGAATTACAGTGATTCAAAGAGTTCAGATGTAGAGCAATCAGCTTGTGCCAACTTGAGGGCTCCAGGTTGAAAAATTAGAGAAATGAAAGTTGTGCCCAGGCTAAGAAGGGGGTGAAAAAGGCCCCCAAAATCAGTTGGTGTTCTGACCGACTTTTTCGGCCCTCCTTTGGGGGAAGATGATTGGAGGTGACTTCAGTCCACTATCATTCTAGTGCAAGGATTAGAACCATAGACAGGGCCTATTCACAAGGCGTAGTAATACAGTTCCGTACCCTTTTCTTTAGATCAGGGCTTATAAACTTATGTTAGGGGATAGATTCATTAGTATTAATGATTATCCGTCCTTTTGCAAGAGTGTTAGTATACCTTCTATGGAGTTATGCTTATTTCGGGCCTTGTAGGCCTCAAACGGGAGAGACTCCATCTTTCTTTCTGCCCCGGCAGCTTGAGATGCTTTTAGGTCAAATGTAATGTTTTAGTTACGAGGTGTTGTTCGCTTGGGGAGAACCGGCTCAGGCTGGCCCTTATCGAAAGACTGTATTTTTCTCCACTCCGAAGACACAACATCAGGCCGGCCGTCTGGGAACGTGTCCTTGGTACGGGGAGGTACAAGAATTTGGTGGGCGGTAGGTTACTGGCCGTAACTTTCCATGAAGGAACGAGCTTCCATATTAGTGAAAGCATTAAGCAGTTAGTCAGTCAGTCCGTAGGCAGTAGCTAGCCGTTAGCATCAATGCCATTAATTATTTCCAGGCAGACAGTCGCCATTTTGAAGTCCGAGAAAAACCAAGAAGCTGATATTCTCTTAGAAAGATTGAAGTTATTTTAGCTGGAGCAGCTGGCGAGCTTTGACCTTTAAGATCAGAGCATTCCGAGTGAAGCAGTTAGTCAAGAGAACGAATACCAGAGTGGCTGAAACTGAGTTATAGATCGAAGCCGAGAAGTGGAGATGGTCCGTGATTGAGAGGAGAGAGGAGTAGTGCAGAACAGCCAGAGAGAAATCAACTAATGAGAGGAAGGTTCCAGTGACTTGGAGGGAAGCAGAGAAGACAGAGCATAGCGGTGCAGACGTGTATCCGTGACTGCAGAAGTGTGACCTTAAGACGAGCCAAGGCACAGACGAGAAGGGAACCTAGATGACTGCTGAACCCAGACTTCAAATTAATTAGGTGACGTCAACCTTTTTCCCCTAGTGTGCACATTCTAACCTTTCATTTTCCTTTGCAGGCTATATGTTATAGTATGGTATTATGTTGTTATGAGTATTGTAATAAAGTACCCCAGTTCTTAGTGAACCAGCATGTGCCTTTTATTCTTGTGCAATCAGGGTAACCTGTTCTCCTAGTCAGACATTGTTTTCGTGAACGGACGTGATTCCCGATCAGGTAAGGAGTGACTGAGCAATGAGGGAGAGAGGGGCCCCTGAAGTGAAGAATGGGTTGTACATCATCTAATTCTGTAAACCGTTGTGTGATCTATAATATTGTAGTATCATATCCCTAGTAGATAATAAAAGATTCCTTCTAATGGTATTCATAGGAAAGTGATCGTCGTTGGTAAGCGGCGTTAATGAGAACACCAGGGGGGATACTGGTGTATATACCCGCAAGATTGCAGCTTGGGATGTAAGTAAGAGAACACCAGGGAGGACACTGGTGCATATACCCGCAAGATTGCGGCTTGGGATGTAAGTAAGAGAACACCAGGGAGGATACTGGTGTATATACCTGCAAGATTGCAGCTTGCTATACCCACAGGATCGTGGCTTGGGTGGGCACTGATTGTGGTCAGTGTGTAATGGTAGCTAATCAGAACTGCCCTAGGGTAGATTAGTCTGGGCCCGGGCTGCCGCGAGACTAACTGGCGTGAGTGTGATATTGTAGAAAACTTATGCATGTACATTGCTAATTCCCCCATCCTTAGGTAGGAGACATAGATACCTGTTGTAAATAGGTCCTGAGGAGGGAGGTGATTACGTTCCGGCTGGGTTGGTGATGCTCTGAGGAGCGGATTCTATCTGGTCCGAGAATCCGGTCGTTACATCTGGCGTCACAAACTGTTTACGAAGCCTGTGTGCGCTGCATTATTTTTATCTTGTTGGTTTGTGCTCGGCTCGTACGTGGTTTATTTTGTATATTATTTGTTAATAGTTGTATATATCTTTTTGATGTGTCAAAATGTTTTCGCAGAAGTCTAAATCTACTTCCAAATTGCCTGTTGAAATTCCCGGCTGGGAATCAACGCCTTACGAGGTCTTGGCCCGTGAGTGGGCCGATTCTACTGGTTTGAGTGAGAATTGGATTTCTTGTTTGGAGCTGGCGGAGCCGGCTGATGTGGTTTCTTGCTTACAGAAGGCACCAGTAGTGAAGGGTGAGGAGCTTCCTATTTTAGGACGCAGAGGTTGGATTATTTTGACTGCGTACAGGATTGTACATGAGAAATTTTTTAAAGCTACAGCAACGATTTGTGGATATGGAAGACAAGTTTGTTGAAGTGCAGAATGTGCATACTCTTTTGCGATGTCGAAATAAATTGCTTGCCAACAAACTTGAAACTTATCAGACAATTGCCGAAAGGGCTGCTGTTTGAATTGCAAAATACAAATATAAGAATCGTCGCAGTCTTGTTTGTAAACGGAAAGTGCGACTGGTCATGGCGAAAGCCGGACTGGATTGGAACCCCAATGAATGGGATGGTAATATCTGGGACTCAAATGATTCTGGTTCCTCTGCTGAGTAGTCTGACAGGCGCGAGTCTTCTCGCTCTGGACGTGACTGTAAATCTACTTCTTGTGTCAAACATGATGATTCTGGCGACGGTGGTCGCTCTTCCCGTTCTAATGTCGTTTCTCATTCTGATTGTTCCTCTAAATCTATGGATCGGGCTTCTTCGGATGCTCGTCCAGAGGTTTCTGCGCATCCGGTTTTTCGACGCAAATTATAACAAGCTCCTGGTAATCCTAATGGTATTGCATTAGATAGTCTGGAAGACTTTACTCAACAGGAAGTTAGTGACATTTTGCAACGGTTTCGACAACGGCCTGGTGAGGCTTTGCTTACGTGGATGTTGTGCCTTTATGAATTGGGTGCTGCGGGTATCATGTTAGATGCAGGAGATGCCTTGAAATTTTGCTCTTTGAGTTCCGATTCTACTGTACAAGATCATTTTCGAAATTGTAATGGTGCTAGCCAGATTAGTCTACTCCAGTTGGCGACTGATGGCTGTAACCATAAATATCCTACTGAATCTGACTGGCCAGTAAATGACAAGCCGTGGTACACTTTGCGCGATGTGGTGCAGCGGCTGAAAGAGGAGGTGATGAAAACTGCAATTTTTCTCAGTACTGCTGGCAGGTTGTTGGATGGTTTGTTGACCTCTTCTGTGCAGAATCGCATTATCCGTTCTTCCCCTGTTGCTTATAAGCAGGTTATGATGACTTTGTTAATCAATCAAACTGGCAATGCTTTGTCTATGGTGCTTGAATCTGTCCGTCAGCTTGGTGAGTTGGGTGACTGGTTTAAACCTGAGAGGCAGTCTAGACCCGAGGGTCGTACTGCTGGAGATTATAAGTTCTCTAGACGTGATATGTTTCTTGCACTGTTGGATGACGGTGTGAAAAAGGAAGACATTGATGGTGAACCTAATAATCGCTTGTGGGAGATGTTTCGCAAGCGTGGTTTGGATCGAAAAGAGGGTGCCCGACGTGTGCGAAAGAATGATTGTGATCGTGGATGTTCTGATGACAGTGGAGACGACAGACGTCCTGTGGATTCTGATCGTCGTGGTGAACGGCGATATGAGCGTGATGTGTCCCCTCGTCGTGAGAAGGAGAGGGGGCGAGAGGGGGAAAGAGAAAGGGGGAGAGATGATCGTGTCCAAAACAGATATAGAGATGAAAGAGATCAGTCCCCTGAGTTGAGGAGAAGGGAGGATCGACACAGACTTTCCGATCGAAACTCACAGTACCATACAGATGACAGGAATCCATTTCGTAATGGAGATGGATATGAACATGATGTTTTGATACCCAAGAAATATGAGAGCATTTACCCTGATTTGTCCTGGTTGACAGAACGTAGTAAAAATGACTAGGAAATAGGTCAAGCTCCAGTACGCAGGTGGGCTCACAAAGACAATAGACCCTATGTAGATATTGAAATGTTTTGGAAACATCGTAATATCCAAAGGGCCCGAGCATTGGTAGATACAAGAGCGGAGGCCACTCTTATTCATGGAAAATTAAAGAAATTTAAAGGCCAATTTTTCACAATTACTGGTTTAGGTGGAAAGGAAACCCCTGCAGTGCAAATTGCACTTGAAATGAGAATAGGCAGAATTCCCCGAAAAGAATATTCTGTATTAGTTGTGCCACTCTTGGAATACATGATTGGAATTGACATTTTAAAAGGAATGACTTTGCATTTAGATGACGGCTGTTATCAATTTGGAACTAAACATTATATATCGTCCAGACCCGTACGGGTTGGTCGTTTAAGAATGCCCCCCATAAAAATCCCTCAGGCTACAAAAGTTGTTTCTCAGAAGCAATATTGTATCCCAGGTGGCCATGAAGAGATTAGTGCTACTATTCAGGATTTGGTTGATGCAGGAGTTATAACTCCGGTTACTTCTGCTTGGAATAATCCCGTTTGGCCCGTGCGTAAGAGTGATAATTCTTGGCGCATGACTGTTGATTATCGCGAACTGAACAAACATACACCCCCTTTGACTGTTGCAGTACCAGACATTATTACTTTAATTGAAAGATTCCAAAAGCATCCAGGTACATGGTATGCCTCCATTGATATTGCTAATGCTTTCTTTTCAATTCCGATTGCCCCCGAGTACCAGGAACAATTCAGTTTTACATGGAATGGACATCAAATGACTTTTAGAAGTCTTCCCCAAGGCTATGTACACAGTCCTACGATCTGTCACCGGCTGGTGGCGGAACATTTATCTGAAGTACCCGTACACCCGCAAATCCAGATATGTCATTATATTGACGACATTTTGATTCAAGGTGAGACACAAGATCAAGTTCAGACCCAATTAGATCAAACCCTTGAGTGCTTACGTGAGAAAGGTTGGGAAATCAATCCTGATAAGTTACAAGGTCCATCTCAAAGTGTAAAATTTTTAGGCATCAATTGGCATGAAGGTCACAGAGAGGTGATTCCACAGGTGAAACAGAAAGTTCTGGATTTTGCAATCCCCAGAAATAGGAAAGAAGCCCAGAGCTTCATTGGTTTGTTTGGCTTTTGGCGCCAACATATTCCACACTTGAGTCAGATATTGGCCCCTTTATATCGAGTCACTCGCAAAAAGAATGTGTTTGAATGGGGTAAACCACAGCAAGATGCGTTCAATTTGGCAAAAGAAGCGATTCAGTATGCTTTGGATTTGTGGCCTGTGTGCGATGGTGCTGTGGATTTGAATGTGTCCGTGCAAGGTCTTTATGCAAATTGGAGTTTGTGGCAAAAACAAGGCAGACAAAAAGTACCATTAGGTTTCTGGACCAAAAAGTTACCTGAGGCTGGTGAGCGTTATACACCTTTTGAGAAACAGTTGCTTGCATGTTATTGGGCTCTGGTGGATACCGAGCAATTGACTCTGGGACATGATGTGATTTTGAGACCTGAAATTCCTATCATGCAGTGGGTTTTGAGTTCGCCGAAAACTCATCGAATTGGACATGCTCAAGAGGCGAGTGTGATTAAGTGGAAGTGGTACATTCAAGACAGGGCACGTGTGGGACCGAAAGGTGTAGCATGTTTACATGAGCAAGTGGCGCAGGCGCCATCGATTGAGACTGAAAGTGATTGCTCTGTACCTGTAGTACAGAAATCTCCTGTTAAGTGGGGTAAGCCATTTGATGATTTGTCCGTGGAGGACAGAAAACATGTGTGGTTTACGGATGGTTCAGCAAGGTTCATAGGAGAGAAACGGCATTGGAAGGCAGTGTCCTATAATCCGATCACACAAAAATTGCTGAGTACAACTGGTGAGGGAAAGAGTAGTCAATTTGCTGAATTATATGCAGTTTACCAAGTTTTGAAACAGGAATTACCTGGCACATGTCATATTTTTACTGATTCCTGGTCCACTGCTAATGGACTGGCGGTCTGGTTACCAACTTGGCATTCTCATAATTGGGAATTGCATACAAAAGAACTGTGGGGAAAAGAATTATGGCAAGAAATTTGGAAAATGCTCCCACTGAGTACTGTGACAATCTTTCATGTGGATGCTCATACCCCGATAGACTCTCTTGACAAATTCTTTCATAACATTGCAGATGAGAAATCTAAAATTGCTGAGGCAGTGGTGGACATACAAGATTCTGATTTGGCGGGATTGGCAAAATGGGCCCACCAGAAAGCAGGACATTTTGGAGAGAGAGCCACTAGCAGGTGGGCCGCCGATCGAGGAATTTATATTACTTTAAATTTTATTAAAGATACCATTTTGCATTGTCCCATTTGTCAACATTCCAGACAACGAAAAGTACCACAAATTGTTAGAGGTCATTTACATCGAGGAAATTTGCTGCCAATACGTTTGTACAATTGTCGATACATACAGTGGCCTTTTAGTGGCCTTTCCCTGTAAACAAGCTACCCAAGTGAATACCATTAAAACATTGGAATTGATTATGCTCTATTATGGTGTTCCATTTCAAATTCAATCTGACAATGCATCCCATTTTCGTGGAAGATTGGTACAGGCATTTTGTGTGGAAAATAACATTGAATGGGTGTTTCATATACCATATTATCCACAGGCATCAGGCCTTATTGAGAGAATGAATGGTTTGTTAAAAGAACAATTACGAAAATTAACTGACAATAAATATAAGAATTGGAGAGATTATTTGTTTCAAGCACTGTTAATATTAAACAATCGTCCCTTTTTGAATGCTGAATCTCCATTAATGCGTTTGTTTCCTCCAGCTGTTGATGCAAAGCCCAATTCCATTGGCAATACTGTAATGTACTGGGAAATTTCCCCCGGAGCACTGGCTCCATGCAGAGTGACCCCAGGTTCTGCAGGCTTGGACTTGCATGCAATGAATGACACTGTGATTAAGAGTAGAGATCGAGCTATCATTGAAACTGGTGTTGGTGTCTGTATACCAACTGGAAATTTTGGACTGATTGCCCCTAGATCGGGCCTGGCCTTAAAAGGCATTCAAGTACTTGGAGGAGTCATTGACAGTGATTATCAGGGAGAGATTAAGGTTCTCCTGCTGAACAGCAGTGAGGTTGATTTATCGATTCAAAAGACTGACCGAATTGCTCAATTGCTAATTATGCCTGTTTTCAGTGGTGAGATTCAGAAAGACACTGCTCCAACGTTGCTAACTGTACGAGGACAGAAAGGATTTGGCTCTACGGATAATCCGGGAGCGAGAATATGGGTGCAATCGCCTAAAAATCCCCCTGAACAAGCTGAAATTATTGCAACCGGTCATGACAACACCATTCTAGTAATGAGACCAGGGAAAGATAGCTGGGAAGCTGTCCCGGCTGACAAATGTTACCTACGAGAATAAATAATCCCTGTATTTGATTTTCTTTCAGATCATTCTCTGGACTGTTGCTGCAGGATGTGCCGGCGTTGGACTCCTTTTGGTCTGCTACGTCGGGAGAGAAGGGAACCCACAGACTTTGGTTGATTCGAGAACCCGAGTACCGCGTTCCTTTGCTGCGTGGGATTCATCATCTAACTTTTGGACTACTTTAGCTAAACGAGTTACCAATTCTCCACATTTTTGCCTGACACCGATGCGCTCGGTGACTGACATTCTAGCGACCTGTCTGGCTGCTGTCCCCGCTTCGTTGGAAACTCTAACGCATATTTTTAATATATCAAATGCCCGTCCCAATATAATTCTTGGTGACTTTGCCGCACATGAATATTGTCCTTTATGTACTATACTTTCAGATTCAACGCCCCCGATTCATTCCCAAATCACTACATATAATATCACCCAAGGAGACTTGTGTTTTTTCCTTACTTGTGATCCCAATGCAATTACCGAATGTGTACGCTTAAAGTTGAAAGCAGCAACTTCCTTTTCCGCTCATGAACGAACTTTCTGCTCCCGAAGACCTCCGAAGTCATGTACTTCTGTCAAAAATAATATGACCTGTAAAAGTTTAGTAGTTGCCCCTAGCCATTATCGCACAATGTTGTTACCTTCTGGATGGCTTTTCTCTTGTGGTAATACTTCCTGGCCCTATATTCCTGCAAATATTTCCGGAGGCCCTTGTGCCATCACTAGATTAAGTTTATTGATGTTTTCTTCACATCCAAATACCTATTCCCGTGTAGTTTGTGATGCTATGATGTTACATGAAGATTGTGATTCTTCCTTACATCTCTATTCCAAGTCTGAATACCTTAGTTTAGCTATTTTGATTATTGGTGTTCCAGCATTAGCTGTCTATAATGCTAAATTGATAGGGAAGATGGCCTGCTGGATGGTTAAATCGATCAATCACACTTCTACAATTCTATTTGACATGTTATTAGACGCCCAGGGTGAACGCAGAGCTATCCTGCAAAATCGTGCTGCTATTGATTATCTTTTACTTAAACATGGACATGACTGTTCTGATTTTGATGGTCTTTGTTGTTTCAACCTATCAGACCATACTAAATCCATTCAGGCTCATATTGACAAACTTCATGACTTGACTGAAGAGGTTAGAAAACACATTGACCATGGCTGGTTTGACTGGCTCTTCAATTGGTTACCTGACTTACATTCTTTACGACAGATATTAGGGGGTATTATGATTGCTATTAGTATTTTAGTAGCTATTTGCTGCTTTATTCAGTGCATTCCTTCCCTACTCCAATACTGTAGATTTGGCATGAAAAATAGATCAGTTAGTTTTGTTTCATATTATTCTTCCACTGATGTGAGTTCCATTTAATGAATGATTAATAGACTGAAGTCAAGGGTGAAGTGTTCTGACCGACTTTTTCGTCCCTCCTTTGGGGGAAGATGATTGGAGGTGACTTCAGTCCGCTATCATTCTAGTGCAAGGATTAGAACCATAGACAGGGCCTATTCACAAGGCGTAGTAATACAGTTCCGTACCATTTTCTTTAGATCAGGGCTTATAAACTTATGTTAGGGGATAGATTCATTAGTATTAGTGATTATCCGTCCTTTTGCAAGAGTGTTAGTATACCTTCTATGGAGTTATGCTTATTTCGGGCCTTGTAGGCCTCAAACGGGAGAGACTCCATCTTTCTTTCTGCCCCGGCAGCTTGAGATGCTTTTAGGTCAAATGTAATGTTTTAGTTACGAGGTGTTGTTCGCTTGGAGAGAACCGGCTCAGGCTGGCCCTTATCGCAAGACTGTATTTTTCTCCACTCCGAAGACACAACATCAGGCCGGCCGGCTGGGAACGTGTCCTTGGTACGGGGAGGTACAAGAATTTGGTGGGCGGCAGGTTACTGGCCGTAACTTTTCATGAAGGAACGAGCTTTCATATTAGTGAAAGCATTAAGCAGTTAGTCAGTCAGTCCGTAGTCGGCAGCTAGCCGTTGGCATCAATGCCATTAATTATTTCCAGGCAGACAGTCGCCATTTTGAAGTCCGAGAAAAACCAAGAAGCTGATACTCTCTTAGAAAGATTGAAGTTATTTTAGCTAGAGCAGCTGGCGAGCTTTGACCTTTAAAATCAGAGCATACCGAGTGAAGCAGTTAGTCAAGAGAACGAGAACCAGAGTGGCTGAAACTGAGTTATAGATCGAAGCCGAGAAGTGAAGATGGTCCGTGATTGAGAGGAGAGAGAAGTAGTGCAGAACAGCCAGAGATTAAGCAGCTAATGAGAGGAAGGTTCCAGTGACTTGGAGGGAAGCAGAGAAGACAGAGCATAGCGGTGCAGACGTGTATCTGTGACTGCAGAAGTGTGACCTTAAGACGAGCTAAGGCACAGACGAGAAGGGAACCTAGATGACTGCTGAACCCAGACTTCACATTAATCAGGTGACGTCAACCTTTTTTCCCTAGTGTGCACATTCTAACCTTTCATTTTCCTTTGCAGGCTTTATGTTATAGTATGGTATTATGTTGTTATGATTATTGTAATAAAGTACCCCAGTTCTTAGTGAACCAGCATGTGCCTTTTATTCTTGTGCAATCAGGGTAACCTGTTCTCCTAGTCAGACATTGTTTTCGTGAACGGACGTGATTCCCGATCAGGTAAGGAGTGATTGAGCAATGAGGGAGAGAGGGGCCCCTGAAGTGAAGAATAGGTTGTACATCATCTAATTCGGTAAACGGTTGTGTGATCTATAATATTGTAGTATCATATCCCTAGTAGATAATAAAAGATTCCTTCTAATGGTATTCAAAGGAAAGTGATCGTCGTTGGTAAGCGGCATTAATGAGAACACCAGGGGGGATACTGGTGTATATACCCGCAAGATTGCGGCTTGGGATGTAAGTAAGAGAACACCAGGGAGGACACTGGTGCATATACCCGCAAGATATGCGGCTTGGGATGTGAGTAAGAGAACACCAGGGAGGATACTGGTGTATATACCCGCAAGATTGCGGCTTGCTATACCCACAGGATCGTGGCTTGGGTGGGCACTGATTGTGGTCAGTGTGTAATGGTAGCTAATCAGAACTGCCCTAGGGTAGACTAGTCTGGGCCCGGGCTTCTGCGAGACTAACTGGCGTGAGTGTGATATTGTAGAAAACTTATGCATGTACATTGCTAATTCCCCCATCCTTAGGTAGGAGACATAGATACCTGTTGTAAATAGGTCCTGAGGAGGGAGGTGATTACGTTCCGGCTGGGTTGGTGGTGCTCTGAGGAGCCGATTCTATCTGGTCCGAGAATCCGGTCGTTACAGTTGGGCATCTGCATCTTGCTTCAGGATACACTGCTGTCTACCACTGGGTCACTGACCTTTGTGCCTACTACAAGCAGGTGGAATCGGAGTGGAGGGGGCAGATGAAAAGTTCAATATTGTTTTATAAAATGGTGCTACCTTTTGTTGTCCTCTGAACTCGCACCATGATGCAGAAGTCACAAAGATGTCTCAGGTTCACTTTATCTGGACTTCAGGCCCTCAAAACTCCTAAGTAGTCCTTTTCTTAGAGAGGTCATTCACACCAGTGTCAACCATCTGTGTCATGGTTGGGTACTTTAAGTCAGAGGATGCTCCTGTATACACCATGCAGTGCAAGTTCTCCTCTTTGGACCATGCCATAACAGTGTAGTTTTCTTCTTTGAATCTGAGGTTTTTCCTGAGTTTGGATTACCAGGAACATGAAGTCTTGGTACAACTTGTGGTGGCCAAGCAGACTCAAAGGACCTTTTCACGGTGACATACTACAAAACATAAGTATTCTAAAAGAGAATCTATGCTTATGCCATTACCTAAAACTGTTCTGGAGCACTAACTAACAAGAGAAATAGAGGATTCCACACACCTCCTCTCAGTCGATGCCAAAGCACTTCTCTTGAAGTCACGATGAATACAACATATAAGCTCTGAAGGGACACTATATTTCCAGAATTCGGTTAATGGGCAGGTAGCCAGAAATGTGTGTTGTCTTTCAATTCAAAAACCCCAGCTCATCCATGGAGAATCTTAAACACATTTTCAAAGGCTCCTTACACTGAAGAGAGTAGGCTGCAACAGATTGTATAAAGGATGTGGATTTTGAAGTCGTGGACTACACATCACAAGTGGGATTGAGCTGTTGCTGGGCAGAAAAGATAACAGGCTGCCTAGACAGCCCAACTGGTTTCAAACAATGCGCTATTCGAGAGAGATCCCAAGGCTGAATTCGGATTGAAACCGAGATAATGAGCAAAAGTGAAACAAGAACGAGGTCTCTAGGACTGAAATGATAGACTGACTGAACAGAAGCAAGCAGGACCTCTATCTTAATGCAAAGAAGAATCCTGGTTGACAAGCCTCTATTCTTATGAAGGCCACCATATATTTAAAATATCGTCTACATTCACACCTCATGTGAAAATAGATACATATATGCCCATTTAGTTCTGATTGAAATCTACTGCCTACAATTTGGAGTAATAATCAAAAGAATTACACAATCTCTATTCAGACTGGAATTGGGCATCACTTCAATATAAACAAACAATATGCATTGAGATGGAAACAAAGCACTCTAGGTATACGGAACCAAACATATTTTTCTTGTGGGAGTATTTGTCAAACCATCCCTTCATAGTTGATTTTTTGGTACCAGCTATCAGTCCCTTCATAGCCTGTGTGAGGGGGAGATTAGCCAGCATCTACTTTAAGTACGAATGCAACTTGGGTTACATCAATGTATACACCCTTAGAACATCTCCAAACTTTTGGAAGAATTTTCTGAAAAGTTGGAAGACTTACTTTATCAGTCCTGTACATATCTCGTAATTACTGAACGCAAAACTACCGTTCATGTGTCACCTATGTAAGGTGTTTAGTCTGTTGGCAAAATTGCGAAACAAAGAAAAATCATCTGCCTCAAATATGATGTGCATGTATAGAAAAAAAAGATTAAGCAAGAGTATGTTATTCAAAACAAAAGGACCTGACTTCCGGGACTTTTCTTCTGGCCAACGGGTGTCATTTCTTTGGTTTCCTGTTCAGGATTTTTCGGCTTTCTATTGTGGCCTCAATAGGAAAAACATGTTATACAGAACAACTACTCTTTAAATATGGCTTGCTTTGTTTACTTTAATCAATATTATTTACTGATCATGCCTTTCTTTGTTTACCAACTGAAATGCAGATGACAGATGTTTCATAAGCAAAGATTGTTATGCATGTTTTCCATCAGCTTTCTTCATATTTAACGTTTTCCTAAATGTTTGCATGATATTTGTTAAAGCAAATTCTGTTTGTCCCATTCCCTCCTAGTGCAGAAGCAGCATGAAAGATAGGAAGGTGAATTTGCTGCATTGTTGCTTCAGCGCAGTGTTCATGTGATCCGTCCCACAATTCTGAGCCAGCAATGGCAATTTTAGCACTGTTAGTTGACATAATAAATCGTTTTTAAAAAAACTAAAGTTGGCGTAGTAACCACAAACACATTTTGTGACCTTCTGTCTGGAGAAAAAAGAGAATAGAAGCATGTCGTAAGTTTATATGGCTACCTAAATGTCAGCATTGAACTTTTTCCAGAGGCCTAACTAGTGATTTCCTACTTCCAAGGTTTGTTTGAACTGATATGGTTTCTGAGTGCCTGCGGTTTTTCTATGGTGCCTCAGGTACTGTGTTTCCCGAATACACAAGAAGTCCATAAAGGCATCGATAGAGATGCTGTATGATGCCATCCAAAGAGTGAGTCTAATCTAAAGTACTGGGTCCAACTCTGATACTTTAACTTTTAAATGTCAGTTATTTACCATGCGCTCATGTTTGATGGAAGGGGACACAAGGGAATGGCGAAAGGATTTTCAATGTGTGCCCTCTATTAAAATAGCGAGACCTTTAAAGATGACTCAAACCGGGGTCAGCCAAAAATCATTGTCTCAAAAAAGGTCTGGTTTATGAGCGCCTGTGGTGTAATGTAGGTAAAAACAGATAAACTGACATTTAGAATGTAGCAGCTGCAATAAAATAGCACCTATTGCAAGTTAGACAGAAATGAGGCATAACATTCAGATTTGGGCAGTTTTTGTACTAAAATATGCATGTCATGGTATATGCTGTGCTTTTTCTCTAATGACAGGCTGTGATAAATACATGTTATCACACAATGGGAGAGATACAAGGCATTAGTGGGTTCACACCAGCCCTTAATAACTGATCAGATCACAAAATTACAGTGACACCCCAGTGTTTAACTCAGTACGCCATTTAGCTGAACATGAGAAAGAGATGTGTTGATCTCCCAGCTACCGCTTATTACTTTACTCCCAGTTTTTGGGCAATTCCAAGAATTGGATGAGGATGGCTCAGTCATGCAATGTGACATGCTTCATCATTTGCCAGCTCTTCCCACCCTGGTCAGGTGGTATACTACCAGGGCCGACTTGACCTCAGGTTGGGGCTTACAGGCACATGCATCAAAGGATTTTGCGTTCGCAAACGGCGCGAATCGCATAAATCGACCGTTTGCGATCACAAAATCTGCTTTTGGAATGCATGAAGGGTGAAGGCCCTCGCAATTTGAGAATTCGCAAATATTCGCGAATTCTCAAATTGCAATTGCATTTAAGGAATCGCATTTTGCAATTCCTTAAATGCAATGCATGAAACTTAAGAAAATTGCGATTTCGCTATTAGGGGGAGCAAATTACCATGAGGTTGAACCTCATGGTAATTTGCAAAAACTTTGAAAAATGCACTTTTGTGCATTTTTCAAAGTTTCATGTTGTGCACACACATGCCCTAATGGCATGTGTGTGTGCACAACATATGTGCACAGATTGATTTCAGGGGTGCAACAGGGTGTCCTTTGGACACCCCTGCACCCTTGAAATCGCATTCTCAATTTGCGATTCGCTAATTGCTAATCGCAAATTGAGAATGTCTTCCCATTCATTCCTATGGGCCTAGAGGCCCATAGGAATGAATGGGGAGGTATTCCTTAATTGCGACTCTCAAATTGCGATTCGCAATTAAGGACTATTAAGAAATCACACTTTTTTTAGCAATCTCTTGACGCATTGCATTTTGCAATTCCTTAATTGCGATTCCTTATTTTTCGCAATTAAGGAATCGCAACATGCAATATTGATGCATGTGCCTGTAAGTTTTTAGATATTACGTATCCTATCTGGATAATACAATGATCCAGCTGACTGGTTAAAACAACACCTTAGGGTAGACCACAAAAGTGTCTTTTTATTCAGGTGGTATCCTAGGTATATTAAAAAGTTACTAAAGGAGTAACTACAGAAGGTATATGTGGGTGTAATGACCAATATGCATCATTACACCCATATATAGCCGGCAGTTTGAAGAGGCACGGTAGGATACGCAGGGGTTCTCATCCTTGATGAAATTTGACTACAGGAGGGACCCACCCCAAACAGACCATGCTGCAAATAGTGCAAAAACACTAGGTTATTCCTAAAAGGAAAAAAACATATGTGAGAGGTAGGTCCTCTCCAAACACATCGTTTTATATGGGTTCTATGAATTGACTTCTTGTAGTACTGGGACTCACAGTGACAACCCTGATGAATGCCATAAGTTAATAGGCCAACTGAAGACAGAAACATGTTGGCATGAATACTTACTCATATGTAGAGGCATAAATATTTACTCATATACAGAGACGTATATTGGTCATTACACCTGAACCCGAATGATCAAACCATGCCACGACCACCCGCTTCTGAGAAATCTCACGAGAGGCGTTTTATCGCCCGAAAATCATTCTAGGGGGATGAAAATTCTTGTTTGCCAACTTAACTTCTGTGAGCTGCACGTGAGAAAAGTTAATAAAGTAGTTGGCGAAGTTTTGCTGGAACTCCGCATTGCAAGTGGAATTCGGAGTGGGCACAACTACATGAACTCCACTGGTGGAGCGGAATTTATCGTCCGCGCCTAATTTGCACTATGGAAATTGCATGAATTGAATTGAATTGAATTGAGACTTGTAACGTGCGACTTAGCCCAAGGGCGTCAAGGCGCATGAAGAAAAAGCACTTTGGGAACCTTGCCCCTTTTTCTCGGCACGTGCATGACAGATCCCTCTGAAACTTACCAGAAAGGAGCTGGGTTGTATAAAATCTTTTTAAAAATGTTTTGTGAAGATTTGATTTGTCAAATCAAAACATAAAGCCACAGGTATTGGCAAAAAAAAGACACACTTCCTAAGGAAATTCTCACCTACCTATCGCTTTACAGTGGCGATATATATCATCATATCATTAGAGAATGTTGATTTACTGATGTTGCACTCAGTGGCGGCTCCCCATTGGGGCATGGGGGTTTTGCCCCACTGCTTTCTCGCAGTGCGAGAAGGCAGAAACATAAATGGTAATAACTACCATTTTATGTTTCTGCTTCTCACAATGTGAGAAAGCAGAAGTGCCTGGTTGGGGCTGGGCGGTCCTGCTCGAGGGCAGGGGGGAGTGTTGTGGGTACTGACTGTTTGGTCTGGCCCACTCGCCCTTTTTAGGTTTTGCCTCGCCAAAAAGATGCGCTCTGCGCATCTTTTTCGCGCAGGCGAAAACCTGATGAGAACTGTAGTGTGGCTTTGGGTCGGCCCTCGTCATTCATTGGCTGGCTCCATAAATGGAGCCTAGCCATTGGACGAGGGGCCTGTCCGTCAATGCCGGACCAGACACGGGGGCGTTCCCGCCATTCTTTGGCTTTTGCCGACGTCACGCGACGTCAGGCGAAAGCCGGGAACGCCCCCGAATCTGTTCCGGCATTGCCGGCACTTCTGCGTCTCTCCTCCCCCGTTTCCCGCCCCGTGACTGGCCGGCCGGCCAATCGTAGCGCGGCCGGCCGGAAGTGCCCGCCCCCGGCAGCCCGGGGGAAGAAGGAAGACGGCAAAAAGTATGGCGGCGCCCGCGGGGCTCCCGTGGCCTGGAGGGAACCCCGGGAGATGCGGAGGACGTTGCCGGTCTCCCATGCCGAAGAGGGAGACCGGAGAAGTGCCAGAGAGATTGCCGCCGTCGACGTTGCCGGTCTCCCATGCCGAAGAGGGAGACCGGAGAAGTGCCGCCGTCGCAAGGTGCAGGTGAGTCGATTTGGTTTTTTTTTCCGTGGACATATTTTATTTCCTGCTGGTTGGTGTGTGTCGGTGGCTCGCGCTTTCAAATAGCCGAAACCGCCTAAGTGTCTCCGTGTGTACGTAGCCAGACATCTCCAAAACCAAGTCTGAACTTTACTTACTTGACTTGAGTCTGAAAAAAGGGCAAACAATGAATGCGTGTGCCTGCTTTAGAAGCCTGTTTATCGCGCTTTCACTTCTTCTTCCCTGGAAACCGGTAACGTTTCCGTAAAGTGTACGGCGTTCAAGTTTAGATCACATGCTGTAGTGTAAACAAACTCCTTGCCTGAAACACCAGGCAGCAGTAACAGGGTTACAGCTAATTTGCCTTGTGCTGTTGTCTGTTTTCTTCGTGTCAACCGTGGTCCCGGAGCGAGTTTTTTCTGAGCAACAGGCATTGCAAGTACTTTTGATTACAATCCAGCTCTTGTCTATTAATGTTGTGGGGATGGGGGTTGGTGTTCAGTCGGACCCTCGTGTTGCTGTTTTGATTGTGGCTCGAGGATATAGACACACATAGCTCTATCAGTTAACGAGAGACCTCCTCTTTGCGTGATGTTGAATTGCCCTTCACTCTGAAAGAAATTATTTCTTTTTAATGAAAATTGAAGCTGCTGTTTCTTGTACAGGGCTAAAGGTTCATGGTCCTGGGAAAGAATGGCGTGTTCCAGGAAATCTGGTCTGTAGCGCACGCACCGCTGCTATCACCAGTAAGTGTGTATCAGTTGTGAGTCAGCACTCGAAGATCGCAAGTTGCCAGGCGTCAGAAGCTCATGCAGTCGTTTCTATGTCAGTTATAGTTGTTGTTGGAAAACTACATTTTTTTGCCAGGAAAAGCCAAACGTCTTGTTGTACACGTGCATTTCGCCATGGCAATAAATACACAACCACACGTTCCAGAATTCCCAGGTAAACAGTCCCTGGAAACGAATCCACACCTGACGTGACCACTTGAGATCTGTCATCAGGCGTTGCCTGCGTTTTTCACTGTTATTCTGGAAATGCTCCACTTTGAGTCACCGTGTTTATTAGTACATTTATCTGAATTTTGAAATGGATAAAAGGACACATTCAGCGTGGAGGGGCCACCGCCCCCCCCCCCCCGAAAATTACTTCACTGAATGGGAAACGTTATTTTAAGCAGAATAGGGAATAATTTTACCCGGGGCGTGGTAGTCGCGCTAGAAATGCAGCTTCAGGCACACAGATAAAAATAAACAAATCCGGCTTAAACAGTAATGTTGTTGTTGGCAGCTTTTTATTAAAGTGCGTTTTGCTTTGTGTCCTCGGCGAAGTGGTGTTCTTATCTCTGTTGGTGGCGTGGTATCTCCTGATCACATCCTGGAGGACGTCCCAATCTGTGACAGTCTTCCTGTGGTTTGCAGTCCAGTTTTGCCCACTGTGTATTGTTGTGCATTCACCTACTACGACAGTTTACTTTGTATGTTCAGTGCTTCAATTCTTTAGCTTCTATTGCTGGGTTTAAAAAAAAAATATTTTCATATTCTCGGTTATTGTACTTGTGTTTACCGCGGATATATCAGTGTGCCTCACTTAAGTGCCATTTCTTAGCTAAACTGCTCTTTAAAATTGGAGGCTAGCGCAGCGTACGAAGGGGGTGTTGAACGGCTCCTGTCAGGATTGGGAGGTGGGGGCTGCGTCATGCGCGCGCAGTTTATTTTTCCGGGTATCTCGCGCTCTCCAGTGACGCCGAGATTGATGGATCGAATACAGACTGCGCAGAATGATAACTAATGCACACCAGAAGGGTCTGGTATCCTCTGTGGATGAGATCTAAAGCCCTGTGACTCGCATTAAATGTAGCATACTTCTGCTCTGTGTGGGGGGGGCTCTGTGTGGGTGTATGTGTGGAGGGCGCTGTGTGGTTGTGTGGGGGGGCGCTGTGTGTGTGTGTGGGGGGGCTCTCTGTGGGTGTTTGTGTGTGGCATTTGCGAGAGATTAAGCTATTGGCATTGTAAATGACAATGCCATTTATTTATGTTAAAAAAAACATAAATAAAAATAATGTCAAGAGCAATGCCAATAGCTCTAACTTTAACAAAGGCAAAACCATTGCATTGTAAATGCTTGTTAGGTTTTGCCTCGCCAAAAAGATGCGCTCTGCGCATCTTTTTCGCGCAGGCGAAAACCTGATGAGAACTGTAGTGTGGCTTTGGGTCGGCCCTCGTCATTCATTGGCTGGCTCCATAAATGGAGCCTAGCCATTGGACGAGGGGCCTGTCCGTCAATGCCGGACCAGACACGGGGGCGTTCCAGACATTCTTTGGCTTTTGCCGACGTCACGCGACGTCAGGCGAAAGCCGGGAACGCCCCCGAATCTGTTCCGGCATTGCCGGCACTTCTGCGTCTCTCCTCCCCCGTTTCCCGCCCCGTGACTGGCCGGCCGGCCAATCCTAGCGCGGCCGGCCGGAAGTGCCCGCCCCCGGCAGCCCGGGGGAAGAAGGAAGACGGCAAAAAGTATGGCGGCGCCCGCGGGGCTCCCGTGGCCTGGAGGGAACCCCGGGAGATGCGGAGGACGTTGCCGGTCTCCCATGCCGAAGAGGGAGACCGGAGAAGTGCCAGAGAGATTGCCGCCGTCGACGTTGCCGGTCTCCCATGCCGAAGAGGGAGACCGGAGAAGTGCCGCCGTCGCAAGGTGCAGGTGAGTCGATTTTTTTTATTTTTTTTATTTGGTAGCCTGCTGCGAGACGAGTTTTTGTAAAACGGCACTGGAGAGGAGGAACGCCACGGTGCTCTGGGGTCATAGCTGAGGTGAGCCGTGTACTGATGACACTCGCGGTACACTGATGCCCATCATACACTCGTGCAGGGGCGATCCACACTGAAAAATGGGAGGCATCGACCACTCCTCTTTATGGTCCATTTAGGACTGTGTACTTGTACTCAATCACTCGTGTATTGAGAAAATCGCAGCCCAATTAGGGAAACTTGAGGGGCATCGGGTCTCAATTCAGCTCCATCAGACTATCTGCCAAGCAGAGGCACTCCAGACGGGTGTCCAAGCAGCTTGGGCGGTTCTGTAAGGTAATCTACCTGAGGAGGTGCAATAGAAGCGTCAAGTAACACCAGAAAGGCACAACATTCCAATAAAGCATTGCTTCAGATCAGGGCACCACGACTTCGATTCAATGCTTGCAAAGTTTAACTTTGGCGCACCTGTGCAAATGTAGCCGTCGCTTGGAGAAATTGCCCCTTTCCAAAGGCGTGGTCAAATGTTAGCAATTTTATAAAAGACATAAGTAC
Organism: Lissotriton vulgaris; assembly: GCF_964263255.1. Lineage (NCBI taxonomy): Eukaryota > Metazoa > Chordata > Amphibia > Caudata > Salamandridae > Lissotriton > Lissotriton vulgaris. Next base: position 669,499,004 of record NC_141691.1, on the reverse strand, counting down.
TTGAAGACATAAGTACTTGTTCAAAGTTGAAAAAAGAAGCCGTCTCCCATGTTGAGGGTTCAGTATCATACTTGAAGACTGCAATATAGCTCTAACATGACCTGCCGCGCACAGGCAAGACTGAAACAACACGTGCAGACTACAGCCATCTCATTATTCAAAGCTGCTGACTGTCCACATAGCATAACATGTCTCCTATGAGCGGACACCCACAGCTACGGCCTCACAGAGGTACAGACATCTAAAATACGAGCGGTCATCTACAGCCATTGACCAGCACCGTCTAAGAACGGGATGACGCCGTCTAAGAACGAGACGGCGCCAATGAGCTATTCACCATACCAGGACCCTTCACCACATTTACCGACGACAAGACATCTGGAGCATGGACTGTTCCATTCAGTGATGGCCCAACACAAGGAACTGTAAAACAGCGAAAATATAACCCAGCACCCTCTGTTAAGCGAACACATCTACAGAATACTAGATATCTCTACTACCTGCTGCTGTCCACGGCAAAGACCCAACACTATATCCACAAACTACAAGTCATCTCTGGTACGAGCGTTTGTCCACTGCCAGGTCGAACAATCACATTTCCAGGGTGTACAAAGGCCAAGAAGCCTGGTGCGGGCGTTCCCAAAACATGCTATTGTTACGGTCTAATACTTTAGTATCCCTGATATGCACTAGTTATGGTTAGCTACTGTTCACACTAATGTCATCAGAAATTACATCAATGTCATCAGTGCTGAGGCACGGATGTCGAATTGCTGTGTACAAAGGAGAGCTCAACTTAGTGCCTTACAACTCCTGAAAGGAAGATGAATTCTAACTACAGGTAGAGGTTGGTGTTTGAAAGGGGTCCTATTCTTGTCACCAGGTCGTGAGTCTAATGAAGGACAGGCAGTAGTTGAGAATCATGAAACCTCTTGAAAATGTGTTACTTGGTATGTACAGGGTCAGTTGTCATCAAGGGGACGGGACGGTGCTTCAATTGCGCTGTCAGTTGGTTGTGTCCGCGTACATGGTATCAGTTGGTTGGTGGGGCCAACTATTTGGGGCTGGTATGCACTGATATATATTTAATCAAATAATGGGCAGATTTGAGACATGGAGTCCTGTGTTCATAGAACAGGGTAGGCAGGTTATTTTTTTCCAGCTATGTTGAAGCTTTTATTCTACTATGTCTTAAGTTTAGATTTTATACTTTATAAATTACCAGCTGTAACCATTTTGGTGCCGTTATGTGACTTTGAGGTAATGTTTTGCATAGATATTACTACCAGTGATGGTGTTAAGGTCACTTAATGTACACAGGCCTGCAGCAGGGTGCCAAGCGGCATTAGGTCGATAGGATTTTAAACGAAAGCTCCCTGGTGGTTTAGGGTTGTGCACATGAGTGTTTGCTGGGGTGTCCTTAGTGCTTGTGCTTAATAGAATGTAGCTAATATGTTCACACGCGTGCGTCCCGGCGTGGGGGTACAGAGCTTGCCTGCTTGTGCCTCCGTGTGCCCCTGTTGCCTGCCTGTGCTTCCGTTTTCGTGCCCCTGTTGCCTGCTTGTGCCTCCGTTTTCGTGCCCCTGTTGCCTGCTTGTGCCTCCGTTTTCGTGCCCCTGTTGCCTGCTTGTGCCTCCGTTTTCGTGCCCCTGTTGCCCGCTTGTGCCTCCGTTTTTGTGTCCCTGTTGCGTGTGCCCCTGTTGTCTGCTTGTGCCTCTGTGTGCCCCTGTTGTCTGCTTGTGCCTCTGTGTGCCCCTGTTGCCTGCTTGTGCCTCTGTGTGCCCCTGTTGCCTGCTTGTGCCTCTGTGTGCCCCTGTTGCCTGCTTGTGCCTCTGTGTGCCCCTGTTGCCTGCTTCTGCCTCTGTGTGCCCCTGTTGCCTGCTTCTGCCTCTGTGTGCCCCTGTTGCCTGCTTCTGCCTCCGTGTGCCCCTGTTGCCTGCTTGTGCCTCCGTGTGCCCCTGTTGCCTGCTTGTGCTGTGTTGGTGTGTGTGGAGGGCTCTGTGTGGCTGTGTGTGTAGGAAGCTTTGTGTGGCTGTGTGTGTGGGGGGCTCTGTGTGGCTGTGTGTGGGGGGCTCTGTGTGTGTTTGTGTGTGTCATTTGCGATAGATAAAGCTAGTGGCATTGTAAATGACAATGCCATTTATTTATGTTAAAAAAAACATAAATAAAAATAATGTCAAGAGCAATGCCAATAGCTCTAACTTTAACAAAGGCAAAACCATTGCATTGTAAATGCTTGTTCTCTATCTAGGCTGCTGCATGCACATTTATTTTCCAAGGGGTGGGGACAGGACAGTTTGTATGCTCAATGAAAGCCGCAGTCTTATGTACATGCTGCTCTTAGCCTGTCAGGATGAGGCACCCTCTGGGCTCTCATTGTGGCTCCGTGGACAATGGGTAGAGCACATTCACATCCCTTCACAGACCAGCATCAAAAGATTGTAAACTCCAAATCTTCCTAAAAGAAAAGGTTTCCTAACTTTGTGCTAAGTCTTTCCTCTCTTTCCGGCCTGTATCCTTCTCGAGTCTCCAGGCTGAGATTATCTGAGAGTGACCACCATTCCTTAAGTACCCCCCTCAAAGCTCAGGTTGGGCACGAGGCAACTTCATTAAAAACCTAATGTTTTTCTGTTGTGCTGTCATTAATTTAGTTAAGGGCTCACAGTTGGAAATGTCTCGGTGTGCCTACATTAAGCAGTCTGTCCTTCCGAGTGCCAGAAATTGTTGGTCTCATCTGTAAAATACAGTGGAGAAATTGCTAATCAATTTCAACAGTGCAGGGCTGTTACATTTTGCTCTGCGCTTGCCCAGGTCAGCCTGGCCTGTTTGGGCACCGATCCTTTCTCATCACACCCCGAGTTCACTGTGCGCTCTTTTTGCTGAATATGTGAGGTTATTTTGGGTATGTTTGATGTCTGTCCTCAGGCATCAGAAGAAGGGTCATGCGAAGAAATGTGAGGTGCATACCAGCCAGCAGGGGTCACGTGACATCGTGAGAGTATGTATTAGTAAAGTGTCCAAATATATTTCTGGCTTACGCTTGTCACTCTCTGAAGCACAACAGTGTACGTCAGTTGTGTTAAGTGCACCAATGGTACTGGTTGACTGGAGTATGTTGGGAGATCACCACAGGCTGTCGGGAGTAGCAGGCTGTTTGTTATCTGTGGGCTGAGAATGAGTGGTGCACACAACCATGGGAAACCGGAACGGAGGGGTGGGTGGTGTTACTGGCAGGGCCTCACTGGCGCCTTGGAGCAGTCTTTTTGCCCCCGTGTGCTGGTCCGACGGCAGTGGAAGGTACTCTGCTGGTCCCAGAGAATGTGCCGTTGCAGGCGACCTGCCGGCAGATGCACATCTCAACACTCTATGTTCCTTTCAGCATGGCTCCCAACATGGAAAAAAAAAATGACAAAAATCTATTGCAATTACAAACAGAGCATCATTTGAAATAAATTACCTATCAAGTATCTCTAAAAACTAATTGAAGAGGGGGCGTGGCCTAGATGGTGGGGAGCTGAGATGTGTTTTGTCTTCGCTCCTCCACCCACCAACTTTCAGTACCAGCCATCGGCCTTGATCAGCATAGGAAATAGCTGTAGTGCCTCCTGCCGCACCCAGGAACAACCGACGACCTACTGGGTGATTCCCGGGTACCCACGATCGTGTTTGTGGCTGCCACCCTGGGCCCGTCCTAGACCCGGGAGCGGCATCTATGGAGGCCAGTGCGTCTCAGGTGACAAGACCACGGCCCTGTGCTTCAGTTGGAGGAGTGCCCTACTTCAGCCCAGGCCACCCGCAGAAGCAGTGACCCGCAGGAGTGGGTGCTAGATGGCGGGACTCCATGTGCCGCCCAGAGACACACGGAGGCCCTTCAGCGAGCCTTGGTGATATTGGCAACCCCCCACAGGAGCTCCGGTGCTGCTGGTGTGCGGAGCAGTGCATTGGGAGGCACTTGGGCTTTGGTCCTACAGGAAGTCCCTTCGGAGCCTGGGCGGTGGGTCTGGGCGATATCCCCAGATTCTGCCGTGCCCTACCCCCTCGGGGCCTGACGTACTAAATGGCACAAAGAGCCTCCTTGAACCCTGGGTTTTCGGCCCTCACTCAGCGTCCATAACCAAGCCCAGCCCCTGCTACCGGCTGGCCTTCACCACAACGTGGCAAGCAACAGTGAATTTCATTGCCCACTGGATGCCATCTTAGATGACAACTCGCGCCACTTACATGACTGTGACAAAAGGCATCCCCCGCACCGAGATGGAGACGGCGCAGCATGTCACGGCCGATCGGGAGCACTTCGGCCTGCAGCCCTGTAATTCTCGTCAGCAGCCTAGCCTGGTGAGCTGCGCTGCCTCCTTGCAGCTCCCAGGTTGGACTAGGCCACAATGCCGATAAATACGTGACTCTGTGACCCCAGCTGGAAATTGGCCTGGCACCTCCCAGGAACACAGCTGAGGCCAGCCCTGGGGCCACTAAAGGTGGGATTTCTTCATGGTGGGCTCCCTTGCAGGTACCAGCTTTCCCGGCCGTAACAGCGCAGCTTCAAGGCCCTTTGGTGCAAGACCGCTAACTGTTTCTTACCGATCGGACATTGTCCATTTCCTTGCGCTACCTAGGCCTCGATCTCACAACGAGACAGTGGCGCATCTCCTCCCAGCCATAACAGCACACGCACTTTGGCGGAACCCTCGAGAGCTCCTTCTGGTTGCCCGTAGACACCCCAACACAATCAGGCAAAGGCCCCTGCCAGCCCTAATGGCCCTCGCATCTGGGGTTCAGGTCTAATCTAGTGGCCCGCTTGACACAACGCTGAAGGGCCCTGTTCCACCCCACTTGCGGCCGTCACAGCTAGAGCAGCAGAGATTCTGACTATGTCATCGGCCAGGGGCAGGAAGGAGGTTATGTTATTAATTACTTGTAGAGCGCACGTTCACCTGGAGGTTTCATGGCACTAGCTCTAGCGTGTACCGGGACCTTGGAGGAGTTACACATGGGCCTGTGTAAAGAGCCATGTTTTGAGTATTTTCCTAAAGCTCAGGAGGTTGTTACAAGATCTGATCTCTAGCGGGAGGGAGTTCCAAAGTCTGCAAACCTGCAGCCACCCTGATGTTGTAGCTTAAAAGGCGAGGTGGTCAGAAGTTGGAGGTTGGTGGAGCGAAGATTACGAGAAGGGGTGTATCTAGGTACGAGGTATTTGATAAATTTGGCACTCCGGCCATGAAGACACTTGAAGAGGATGCAGGCCATCTTGAATGCTGTGGTTTGGGGGATGGGGGATGGGGAGCCAGTGAAGTTTTATTAACAGGGGTCTGGCAGATTGCCATATAGGTTGCTGATGGATCAATCTAGCCACCTGGTTCGGGACTTGCTGGAGGCGTTTGCTGAGGAAGAGTGGTAGGCCCAGGTATATAGAGTTAGCATAATCCAGGTGTGATGGTACTAAGGCAATCACAACCTGAATCAGAGCTGAGTGGGTGAACATGCGACTGATCTTCCTAATCCTGCGTAGCTGGAAGAAGCAGGTGGAGACCACTGTGCCTACTTGGGTTTTTAAAGAGAGGTCATTGTTAATGATTACCCCTAGACTTTTGACCGAGGTGAGGTGGATGGGCTTGGGGAAGAACCAAGTTCTGTTAGCCAATAATGTGGGCCCTAGAGGGTTTTGCTGTTTCCGTTCAGGACTAGCTCGGTCTTGCTGGCATTCAGTTTCAGATGGTTTTGGTCCATTCACTGGCGGATGTGAAGCATGGTACCCTGGAATTCCAGGATTGATTCAGGGGAGTTGTCTATCGTGAAGATCAACTGAAGATCATCCGCATAGGTAAAGGTGGTAGTTTTTCGTTCCTTCAAGGACTGAATCAGGGGTAGCAGATACAAGTTAAACAGCAAGGGAGAAAGTGAGGATCCCTGAGGTACCCCACATGTAGTAGATAGCTTAGGTGCAGTGAAAGGGGCTAAGCCTACCGCTTGAGTGTGGCCGCTAAGGAAATACCTGATCCAGCAGAGAGCTGAGTCGCGGATGCCGGCCTGTCCGATACGGTCCATTAAGATGACATGATTGAACGCGGCCAAGAGGTCTAGAAGGACCACAGCCTGAGGGATTCCTTTATCAGCATTTCCTCGAAGGGCGTCCAATACTGCCAAAATTACTGTCTCTGTAAAGTGAGCAGGGCGGAACCCTACTTGGTGAGGGTCTAAGTAGTCAGACTGCTCGATAAAATTAGACAGGCATTTTGTTACATGTGCTTCAAGAACCTTCTCAAGTAGGGGAGCAGGGAGATGGGCCTGTAGTTGGAAAGATTCTAGGGGTACGCTCCTGGTTTCTTTAGGAGGGGGACCACTACTGCGTCCTTGAAAACTTTGAGGACCCTGCCCGGAGATGGGGATTTGTTTGGGAAGGTCAGGATAGGAAGAGAAAGGACAGAGAGAGCGTTCTTTAGGATATGCGGGGGACAGCAGTCCTTTGGCGAACCAGATTTCATTCTGGACAGTAAAGTCTGCAGGGACTGGGCATCAATGAGGGGAAAATGATCTAGAGTGTAGGGGGTTGATATCATGACAGGGGAGGTCTCCTTGGGACAGGAGATAGGGATACTGGTTTTGATGTTGACAATCTTTTCCAAAAAATCATTATTCAGGGAATCACACAAGTCGTAGGTCGCAATGGGCTTGGGTAGAATTCTCTCTGCAGTTGATAGCTCATTCACTATGGCGAAGATATCCTTCGATTTATTGTTAGACTTTGTGATTCTTGCTCAGAAGTAGGTGGCTTTGGCTGAGATAATAGCTTTTTTATAATCCTTGCGGGCATTCAAGTAGTGATGTTTTCCTTCCGGGATGTAGGTCGGTCTCCATTTCCTCTCTTTTTGGAGTAGATCTAGTTTTTGAACTCTTTGCTCAGAAGAGAAACATTTCTGAGCTTCATAGCGGCGGGCAAGTTTGAGTTTTTTTAGCGGGGCATGTTTGTCGCTGGCTGCTAATAGCCAGGCAGAAACATTGGCTTCAAAAAGATCCACATCTGGATTGGGTGCAGAAGTGGAGCTTGTTAGACTCTTCAAGGAATCCTGCCTATTACAGGTGCTCCATTTCCTGATCAAGCCCCCCTCGATCGTGGGGGTCTTATTGCAAATGGGAATTGAGACTGTGAATATTATTAAATGGTGGTCGGACCAGATACACAGTGAGATTGTGGGTGTAGAAACCGTGAGATTAGTTGTTTACACCTGGTCCAGAATATGACCTTTGATATGTGCAGCTGAGAAGATGTGGTGATTGAAGTTAGGGTTAGAAAGTGGTTCCATAAGTTCAGTGGAATGAATCCAGCCAAGTTCATCGTTGCACCAGTATTTTAAGTCATCTATTAAGAGTATTTTTGCATAGTTCGTAACAAGATTGGCCAACTGCTCGCTAAGAGAGAGGGGGAATGATGACATATGTTGCGGGGGTCTGTATATCAGGATGCAGATCAATGGCCCCGCACTGGAGTCATGCTTAATAATCATGTTATCTACTGCTGGAAGGTTTAGGGAGGACATGGACGTAAATATATGGTCTTTGTGGATGATGGCAGCTACTCCACCACCCACTTTCCCTGGTTGCCGGTTTGCATGTAAGATATAATAGTTTTGGGGAAGGGCAGCCAATATATCAGGAGTGGAGTCAAGATTTAACCATGTCTTCCTAATAAAGAAGATGCCAGGTTTGTCCAACAGTAGGAGTAGGAAAATTTCTAACTGGTGCTTAACGAGAGAGCAAGTGTTGGGGTAGAGTATACATAGGGGGAACATCCATAACAACGCGGTCAAAACAACGCGCTGCCATTATCACGCGTCTTTTACAATGCACGCCGTTACCACGACTTGCGCTGGAGGGCCCTGTAGACTAAGGAATAGTAGATCTACTATTCCAATACCTTCCCTACTGTATGTAGGCTGGAGTTGGAATAGTAAATCTTACTATTCCTAAGTCCAGCACCCTACAGCGCAAGTCGTGGTAACGACTTGCATTGTAAAAGATGCATTGTGATGTACCGCTATCTAAAAGATCGCATTGTAACATCATACAACCATACATAGTGCAGTATTTTCGAGAAGGGAGGGGGTCGGTACCTGAACCTGGAGAGCAATAATGTACGGGAGCTCTTGGGGTATGTTCCAGAGTTGGAGGATTCCTGTGTATTTAAGACATGCGTGGATGGCTGGGCAGAGCATGAAGTCCACCTGATGGAAATTTCTTAGTTCCTCAGAGGAGTAAGTGAGGATTTGGGCAGGGAGACGGCACGTCTGCTCTGCTCTCATGGTCCATGTGGCATTTGTAGCCGTTCCCTGCCCCAGCCTCCTCCCCCGTTCAGCGTGATTGGCTACAGCCTAGGGGTGTTATCAGGAGAGCGCAAGGGAACCGGCTTTCCAGTTTTAAAATATTTTTTTAAAGGAACAGAGTGCGTAACAAACAGTCTGCAGGGTAGCGGCACGAAAGCTAAAGTGCCCACTCCTGCGCTGCGTGTGGCATTTGTAGCCGTTCCCTGCCTCAGCCTCCTCCCCGTTCGGTGTGATTGGCTACATCCTAGGGGTGTGATCAGGAGAACGCAAGGGAAGCAGCTTCACTAGTACGCAAGCAAGGTATTTTTAAGTAGTAATCACCCAAAATGCAAACAAATTCAATTCAGTGACTGTTTTAAAATAATTATTTTTAAAAGAACAGAGCGCGTAACAAACAGTCTGCTACTAGAGACATTTTTTTTGCTCAAAGACCTGTTTGCCAAAGCACAAATTGGGGGGCTTGGTGATTCGGATCAACTGAGCCCATCATCGCAGATGGCAGCCTCAGCGGAGGCACCAGTGACGCGGGCATTCTTGTAATCTCTTTTTGCCACACTGCACAAAGACCTCAAAACTGTAAAGCGCGATCTCAGAGCAGAACTCAAAGATGCTCACAAGGATGTGGACGTCATAGGGGAAAGAGTGGCGATCCTGGAAGACAAGAGTGAATCCCGAGACACCGAATTGGCGGCACTACAACAGGAGGTTGTCCGCATTCACGAACAACAGGTGGATATGCAATCTCACCTAAAAGATCTAGAGAACCACTCCTGCTGCCGTAATATCAGGATCCCAGGAGTGGGCACTAACAAGGAAGCGGGGGACATTTTTGCCTATGTGCGAGATCTCTTCAATCACATCCTGGGTAATCCTTTGGACACCCCATTGAAGTTAGACAGCGCGCACAGGGTGAGTCCACCCAGAGCGGTGACAGCACCCCCGCGGACATATTGGTTTGTGTCCAGGACTTCCACACTAAGGAAGAGATTTTTGTGCAAAGCTTGCTCCCTATAACAAATAACCTTTTGCAACCAGACGCCCACCCTGTATCAAGATCTTGCAGCAATCACTCTCCAGAAACACAAAACTTTCCAGCCATCACAGAGGTCCTCCGCCAACGTAACATTCCCTACTCTTGGGGACACCCGTTCCGCCTGGTGTTCTGACATGATGGCAAATTGTTTCATCTCCGCTCTTTGTCTGAAGCCAGCAAACTCCTGAGGATCACTCTCCTGGAGGACACGGATGATGGGGGCCGCTCAGATCAAGGGTCCAATGATGCCAGACTGCAGTGGAGACAGCAGAGAAGATGGCGTCATGTCCGTTGTCCGGACCCTACAGTGGTCAAGATGGAGCAACAAACTGCTCTGGAGGCCTTACCTGACTGATCCTGGGTATTTTGATGTATTCTTTCTTTATCACAATAGGTGCGGAGGAGGTAGGAAGACAAGCTGATGATGGCTACATGACAGCCCAATCGATTTCTCCTCTGTTCATCCCCGAATGACGAAAAATGTTGGAACACTGGACTGTTTTTGGTGCCCTATGGGGTTTCTTTTTTCTTTTTAGTTTTTTATGTTTGGGATCTTCTTCTATTATTTGCACTCTTCACCCTCTCTCCTCTCTGTCTAGTATGGAGTTGCCTCTGCCTCACAGGGCGCTGCCGCCTCTTAGTTGCCAGGCGGCTACTGGGTGTAACTACTTCTCAGCTCGCCCGGGGTCTTGGCAATGCAGGGACTCCTAAGTGGGGCCCTTACCATTCCCAGCTCTGAATGCCACCTCTCCTAGTTAAACTCCTCACTCTTAACGTGAGAGGCCTTAATAACCCTGTCAAGCAGAGAGCACTCCTCTCTTATCTAAAGAGGAAATACATCTAGTCTCTAAGGACTGTTATAGTCTCCGGTCTCGCTCCTTCCCAACCCAATTCTACTTCTCAGGACCCACGAAGAAAGCTGGGGTGGCCATATTAGTTTTGAAGAGTTTCCAGCGGAGGGTGGAGCAAAAAGGGCCTGAAATACGGGGTAGGCTCCTCACATTTCAATTCACTGCAGAGGGAGTCACTTTCACGGTAGGGTCCATTTACGCACCCAATGAAGGTCTTAGATGAGGCACTGGTAGAGGTAATGGCCACTCAGGACCGCCATATTTTGATTGGGGGTGACGTTAATTTGGTGTTCGATAACGACATGGACCACTCTGCGCAGCGCACTAGTCAGGTTGGTTTCCTTTCCCCGCTTGTACGCACCAAGTTACATGACCTAAGCCTTACGGACTTGTGGCGACACTAACACCCTGACACTAGAGAATTTCCATTTTACTGCAACGCACATAAAATGTACGCTAGATTAGATTACCTCCTGGGTACCAAGCCTATCCTGTACAACAAGCTCTCATCTGACATACTGGTGGCTACCCTGTCCGAACATTTCCCTGTGGTGATCACCTTAGCCTTCCCGCAGGTGCAGCCCTTGACCAGACACTGGCGATTGAGAGATGCCCTTTTACACCGGCTGGACATGGTCACGCGGCTACAGCGAGCGTTAGACGATTACCTGCAACACAATGATAACTCAGATACAGTCCTCCCCACCAGGTGGGAGGCCCTCAAGGTGATACTCAGGGGTGAAGTAATAGCTATAGCCACCGCTGACAATATAGAGGGAGAAGCTGACCCTTAAAGTGCGAGAACTGGAGCAGATGCACCAATGCACCTGGGCCCCACGGGCTTGGAGGCAATCAACCGCAGCCAGGGCACAGTTGGTCGCCCTGGACCATAACAGGGTAGAATACGCTGCAATTTACTTATTTATTTATTTATTTATGCGCTCGCAACATTTCTTTTATGTTGAGGGGATAAGTGTGGGCGGCTGCTTGCGCACAGGTTGAGGGAGTTCGTCAGCGAGAAGGGGACCAGGAGATCAGCGATCACTCAGGAATACTACGTGCGGACAACACAACTATTGCTGAGACATTCCGTGTGTTTTACGTGCAGCTATATGATGAACAGCCCTTAGAGACAGCGGACATTGATATGTACCTAGCCCAAGCTCCCCTTCCCAGCTTAACGCCAGACCAGGCGGCCCATATAGAGAGAGAGTACAGGGTTGAAGAGGTCATAGCTGCCATAGCCTTCTTGAAACTGGGCAAATCGCCTGGCCCCGACGGATGCACTGCGGCCTTCTATAAGCAATTCTGCACAACGCTGGCCCCCCTACTAGCCCGACTTTTTAACTCCTGTGCGGAGTGGTGTGGCTCACTGGTTAGAGGCGGCAGACCCAGAAGCAGAGAATGGCCCGGGTCTAGGGTTCAATTCCCGACGCGGCAGGGTCGTGGACCAGGGTCAGCGGACGCGATAATTCTCTCCTCGGTGCCTACTCTAACCAGGGATCACACTCGGCAACTCTGGGCATTAGCTTGCCTCATCTCTACAATGGCCCCCCACATTCGCCGGGGATGCCTGGTTTCACCTTCGAGATACCCAGTAGGGACCATCTCAAAGGGATAGCCAGAACGCGTTCCCCAGCGGTCTACAGCGCCACGACGCCTCAGGGCAGCAGTGCGCTTTACAAGAGACGTACATTTACATTTTGCCGAGTCGGGGCGGTCCCCGCACCCATGCTGGAGGGAGCAGTGGCCGTTATCCCGAAGCCTGTGAAAGATAAAACATCCTGTGGATCTTACCGGCCTATTTTGCTTCTAAATATTGGCCTAAAGTTATATACCGAGATCCTGGCTACTCTGCCGGGCTCTTATATGCAGGGGCTAGTAGACCCTGACCAGGCACGATTCATACCGCAAACGAGAGATAACACCAAACGAGTCACGCATCTGATAGAAAAGGCTTCCCGCATTCCTGGAGAATGCATGCTCTTAACAGTGGATGCGGAGAAAGACTTTGACCGCGTCCACTGACCATATATCGAAAAGGCTCTGACACGCGCTGGTGTCGGGGACAAAATGCGGACGCACATCTTTAATTGTTACCGCTTTCCCACCGCCACTGTCCATTTTAATGGCCATACATCTGCTGCATTCCCTATCTGCAGAGGCACTAGACAGGGGTGCCCTGTGTTGCCCCTGCTCTTTGCACTCTACATGGAGCCCTTGGCTCAGAGAGTCCAGGACCACCCCCTGCTTAGCGGTATCCGCTTCGAAGGGGACACGCATACAATAAGCTTCTATGCGGATGGCGTGCTGGCCACCCTCACAAACCTCACAATTGCCTTAGGGAGTGAGGAGCTAGAGGCTTTTGGGAGAGCCTCCGGTTTCAAAGTCAACCTGTAAAATCCATGGCACTAAACTTGTCTCTGCTGCCGGCGGTGCTGGCGGACCTTCAGGCCCACCACCCCCTGCAATTGTCTGACGAGACTGTCCACTATGTGGGCATACAGTTGGTCCCAACCCTGCAAGCTATGAGGAAAGTTAATTACTCCCTCTTGCAGGCACACATCCGCTCTGCGTTGCAGAAATGGAAACACTACCCAATATCTTGGCTGGGGCGAATTGCAACTATTAAAATGACAATCCTTCCCAAGATTCTGTACCTCTTCCAGACTCTTCCCCTTCCACCCCCTACTTGGATGGCTACAAAAGGTCCAGTCTGACCTCTCTTCCTTCATCTGGCAGGGATGTAAATCGAGAATAAAGTGATTGGTGAGCTTCCTTCCGCCTCACAAAGGAGGCCTCGGTGTACCAGACCTCAAGCTCTATTATAACGCCACGCAGCTCTGGTACCTTGTCGAATGGAGCAGAGCAGAATCTGAAAAGCACTGGCTCTTTCAAGATCGAGGAGTTGCTGTTATATCTCTTAAGAAAATTCCCTTCCTGTCAAAACCCCATTGCCCACCAAACTTGTATGCCTCTCAGGTGAAGCACTCCATCCTTAAGGTATGGGTTCGGACTAACATACGGCATGCCCTCACCACCTTCCTCTCCCCGCTCACCTCCCTTTTTGATAACCCAGATTTTTAACCTGACGTAGGTTCACAGGCCTTCCCGCTGTGGAGAGAAGTGGGCTGCCGTGCTCTAGGACAACTATTCCAAAAAAGCAAGATTGTTCCCTTTTCGCAATTCCGAGCTGACCATGGCCTCCCTGAATCGCAACGCATGTGCTACCTTCAGGTACGACACTGGGCCAGGCACCACGACAACCGGGCGCAGAAGTCGTAGCTCCTCACCCATTATGAGAGATGGCTCGTCGCGCGGCCCTCGGATAAGAAACTGCCCTCGGACTTATACAAATTGCTCCTATCCAGATACACCCACACTTATCACGCCGAGGGCACGATGGGAGACTTAGGGCGAGACCTCAGTTCCCAGGAATGGGAGGGTGCATGGATTAGGGCAAGCCACGCAGTAACACACATAGGCCTGACCGAGACCTTCACCAAACTCACATACCACTGGTACTACACCCCAGAGAGGCTTCACTCGGCCGACATCACACATAGTCCCAACTGTTGGAGGGGGTGCGGACAGAGGGGTACGTTGGTCCACCTCCTATGGGATTGTCCACATATCCATCCCTCCTGGTCACATGTTCTTGGCGAGATTGATAAATATTTGAATACGGAACTCCCAAGGTTTCCCGCATATGTACTGCTGGGAGTGCCAGGCCCTAGGCACAGCCACCCAGAACATACTCATACATTGGAAGACTCACCAGGTTCCCACACACACAGGATGGTACCAGCATTTGTGGCACGTGCTGGGCAAAGAAAAGGCTCTTACTTCAGTGATCTCTGCCTACCCTTCTTAGCCCTGCTAGCTCGGGAATTGTACTGTGCCAAGTATCTACGCCTTCTGCACCTTACTACTCCGGACCCCCCATACATGAGTCATTTCAACTTTATTTAGGATGAGCCGTTCTATGTTCTATGTTGTGCCATTCAGAGGCAATGAACCTAGGGAGAGTGGTGGGCAGCTTTCTTTTTCTGTATTTTCTACCTTTAGCTTCCTTTCTCTTTCTCTATTTGGGTGGGTGGGGGGAACGTATTTGTAAAATGAAGCTTTCGTAGTTTAATGCCTTCATCATTGGATCTGCCGGGCCCTTTTAAACCAAAAAACTCATTGAAAACTACATTGAGAGACTTTATCTGCCGACAAAGTTGTTGGCCAAATAAATTGTAAAGGGTGTATTCAAAACTCACTCGCCTTTTTTCACCCAAAAGATTAAGGGCCTGACTTCGAACAGGCTGCCACACCAGCACCCAACTCCAAGGCGCCACACCCATAGTCAGTCTGCCTGCCGGATTACGAGCTGTAATCCTGATGTGTGGTCCTGTGGCAGTGGTTCCCACAACGGTGCCTCTCTAAGGCTCATAAGAGAGCCATAGACATGCGCTGCCATAGGAGCACCGCAGCCCATTCCCGCAGAGACAGAAATGCTCAATGTTGTTCATTTCTGTCCGTGCAGGAACAGGAGGTGCAAAAATACAGGGAGGCACACCATGTGCCCCACTGCATGCACCCCCCTGGAAAGCCCACTTAGTTTTAGCACCGCCACCCTTTCAATGGCGGGCTCACCGCCATGAAAAGGGACACAGTGAGAAAACTTGCATTATGGTTGACAGTGCTGCAGCAGCACTGGTAGCATATCACTGCCTCACACATCTGAGGGATCAGAGATCCCCGGCTGTTGCAGTGGTCCTTTGGTGGTCCTACCACCGTAGTTGTAATATGGGGGGTGGACCACCAGTCTAGCAGTCCAGAGACCGCTCCACGGGTTTGGCGATCCCAGGAACCTCCAAACTCATAATTAGGCCCTAAGACTTGTACCACCAGTCTGACTAACCTCTTCACAGTAATTGTTAACAACCACACATGTATATGAACTCAGAATCCTGTTCTTTAATATGACCAATCCAATCAGGCAGCCCATTAGTATTCACTACACACAGAATGCAGATGATACATCACTTTCTTCTAGGGCTTGTTATGTGTTCCTACCCAGGACATCATTCTAGATGACAATTTATGCCTATTACAATTACTAAACACTCCTCCACTATAGCCATCACTATCATTGTATACTATACCAAATGCTACCGGCTGCCTACTTTGTTGTATTGTACTTCTAGAAGAACCTTTACTAACTTTTCAAGCCACAATTGATAGTACGAGCACAGTAGTGATTTTTCATACTGGAGACAATATACCCATTTATAGTTTGATTATGGAGCAAAGTGACAAAATACACAGCCTATCTCAATTGGTAAGTATATTAACTATATTAACTCATTTCACCTGATGCTGTCCTTCAACTCAGTGTCTTATAAAATCCTCAAAAGACTTGTCCTTCACTGGGAAGCCTATTTACCTTATATTGGCACACCAGAGCATCCAGAACCTTGAAACCTTTCCATTGCACATAAAGCAACTAAAACTCTAGAAAGTAAATTTGGCAGAATCATCAACTTTTGTCTCCAAAAACCTCATTAGGATTTACCTCAAAGACTGATATTTTTAAGCTTCCTCTCTTAGGCAGGTCGGTGGCCTTTTCTTTCTGATTCCCAGTCAAGGATAGAGCCCATTACTAATAACCTGCTGGAGAGGAGCACTCCTTCGCCTGTCCGTCATTCTAAGGGGTGAAAACTACTATTCCCACTCCAGTTTAAACAACAGTAAAGACACTTTAGAAAGCTCAGTCTTAGTTATTCTTTTCCTAAGTTAACATGAAATAAATTACATATATATAGTATAAACAAACATGTGATATATATTTTCATAAATAAATGTATACTTTTTTTGCATAGTTTATATAAATTATTTAAAACAAAAAACCTGAAATAAAAATACAAACATTATACATAAAATCATATTAAAAATGATATTTATTTACAAAAATGTTAAAAATAGATTTACATACTTCCCACTTTACTAATAACAACAGAAAAAACACTATAAAATTAAGTATTAAGCAAATGGTAAATGGAAAATGTATTAACATTCAAATTATTATTAACTATTATAAAAATGTAAACATAAATAATTAACACAATTACTTAATTAACTGATGAACAAATAAAAATGATAACCATATTGTTAAAACTATCTATTAAATAACTGCAAACATATTTACATAAGTAATCATCTAATACATGAATTAAAATATATAGACCATGTTATAATCAATTAAAATAACAATATTTAAAAGACGTCTCAGTCTATTCCCTTGCAAATCCAGCAAACCACCAAAAATAAATTGACATCAACTATCAACTAAAAAAATTAATATTTATTGCCAAATCAAAAATACAAAACCACACTAAAAACAATTTAACATACTTAACATTAAAGTAATAACAACTAATATGCAAAAATCTAATAAAACTCAATTAAATAATTAAAAAACAATATTGGGTGCAACTATACTGCTAAAAATCAATTTAAAAAAACACAAAAAACAACATACCTACCTTCAATATTCAATCTCACTATATTGTTGACTTCATGATATTTTTGACACGATATTTGTGTCTCACAATATTTTGTAAACAATATTTTGGTGGAATACTGCACTAATACCTGTAATTCTGACCGAAACCTTACCCAAAAATAGGTTCAGGTAGATGAATGTCTTTCATCTCAACCACATCTGAAACTCTTGGAAGAACAATTTCATCCACTAAACGTCATAGATTGTCGCTTTACCCCAAACCACAGAATTTGAATGAGTCTGTCAATTTCCTGTTCCAATATCTTTAATGCCTAATTAACCAGATTCCTGTTCGACATATTGTAAGGCTTATCTGAAAACTGTGAAAAACAATGACAATTATCGTTCCATGGCCAACCTACCATTTCTTGCAAAACGTATTGAGTAATGCTTACCTAAACAATTAAAGCATTAAATTAAAGAAAATGGACTGTTGAATACCTTTCAGTCTGGTTTCAAGGGGGCATATTATCAAGAACGTCGATAAAATTATCGGCGCTTTAGCCGGGACCGTCTGCCATACATGCAGCAGTCCTGCACCATGAATTAGGACGCGACCACCATGGTGGTCGCATTTTGGATTTTAACATTGCGGCGGATGCTGCTCATGGCAGCACCCGATACGACGCCAAAAAGCCATGTTGTGCATTTCTCTGCACTACGTGGCAAGCACCACATGATGCCTGCCACTTGGTGCAGTGAAATGTAGGGGGGTACCAAGGGTACCCCACCAGTGCACAAACACCACCCCCAACACAAGGGGGGCCCGCAAAGGGCCCCCAGAGGCATTATCCACCAGCCTCCATGGAACGGACGGTGTCAGCTTTCATCCTAATATGGTGTATGGTGCCTACTAGGCACGCCACCATTTTTGTCCCTATCGTCTGTCTGCCAGGCAATCTAAACGATTGCCTGTCTGTGTTTCCGTCCACCGTGGATGGAATTGGATTCCCACCGCCATCCTAATTCGGCAGTGGGAAAATTGAGGTCCGATGGTGAAAGTACCGCCTCCGCATGCCTGGAGGTGGCTGTCCTTCCACCATCATAATGAGGCCCTAAGTATTTCTACAACTATCCCAATTAGGTGAATATTGGGCCCATGGGCAATGTGAAAACCATATCCCCAAATATTAGAAACAATGCCATCCCTGCCAATGTTTGTAGGGAAATCTCACCCCACCCCGCTCCAATGCCACAGAGGAACTAGTCAGGACTTACAGTGATTAGTGCACAGTCCCAACATTGATGCAAACTCGCCAAGACTCTCCAGCAACTGAGGTAGCGATCTAAGTGAGTCTTTCAGGCCTACCAATCAGTGGCGTAACAATAGCCCCACTACCCCCGTAGTGTGGGTGGTTCCGAGCTACAGAGGGTTTGCTCTGACACTGAGCACAGAAGGGCCAGAGAGCTCCTGACTG
This sequence comes from Lissotriton vulgaris, assembly GCF_964263255.1. Taxonomy (NCBI): domain Eukaryota; kingdom Metazoa; phylum Chordata; class Amphibia; order Caudata; family Salamandridae; genus Lissotriton; species Lissotriton vulgaris. The sequence goes on along the minus strand of NC_141691.1, from coordinate 669,480,834 downwards.
TGTCCAAAGCATGGGACCCCCTTGCATGTACTGTGTAGTAAATTGCTTCAAATGTTGTGTGAAGACTTTGTCCGACAGGACCTCAGGCTTAATTGACCACAATGGTATACACAGGTGAGTGTGTCTGGTTTTAAGTGTTAAAATCAGAGGTGCATGGTCATAGAAAACTGGGTCACATATCCCGGCTCATTAAATATTTCCATGTCTCCTCTGAACCCAAGTACATAATCCAGTCTGCTATAAACCTCATGTACACTTGAGTAGTATGTATTTCTTTTTACCATTGGGTGTTTGAGTCATCAGACTTCTACCAAGTCAAAAGTCTGATTTCAAGGTTGACAGGTCAGTGCTCAATATTATAGAGGACATTTGTATAAGATGTTGGAAAAGGGTAAAGCATGCTTTCTGATCCTAGCCCACCTACACACAATGGGATAATATTTTTGTAAAGAACATTTAGGATGCTATATTTATTTCAGCTGATATTTCTGCATACATCATTCTGATATACAACCTTCCCTAGACCTCTTTATCTCTTTTTCGTAGATGTTTGAAGCAGCAAAAGGTTCAAAAGAGGACTTGAAATACAGTTCACCTTAGGTGGATCATTTTGAGAGTTCTGAGATGCCAGCACCATTTTGTTAAGGTTGTGAAGGAATTAAAATAGATTTTTGGGTGTTTAACTGTATAACTATTGGTAGAGACATCCAAATCAACCATGGCAAAATATAGGATATTGCTGATTCTTTGCCTTAAATTAAGACTTGTCGAAGCTAAGTGTGTTCTCCTCTACCCAATGATATGCAATGCCCCACCTAATGTCATTAACGACTATTTATGAAAAAAAAAAAAAACCGATGAACGCTTAGTCATGCACTAATCACCTTGAATAGAAAATGCCATATCCTTTGCCATTGATCTGTCAAATTGGTGTATTTGTTCCACATGCTTACAGAATTTCTAACATATATGTTTTGCAATCCGAAGTTCCACAGAGGAGTCTTATAACATTATAACATCTTGGGGTCGATTCCGATTCGGGAGAAAAAAACACCGTACGATTCGTATTCGTATCCATCTCCGTACGAACGAAAAAAGACCGTCCGAACTGCCTAGTACGATTCGTATCCCGAAAATACGTCCGAATATCAGCAAACCGTACGAACCATAATCGAAGACCCGTGCAAAATGGCGTTGGAACTCAAACCGTACGATTTGTAAACATGCAGTACGACCAAACAAGTACGATCCAGACCGGGGACCGAGTACGTGATTTGTACGGGCAAACGTAGTCACGCTTGAAGCATGATTTAACGGAAAACATCGCGTATCAGCAAGCCACACTAACAAATACGAACCGCATACCCCTCAATAAAGCGTACGCGAACACCCCCCCAAACGGCCCGTATCAGCCAGCCGCACCAACAAATACGAACCACACACCACTCAATGAAGCGTACGCGAACCCCCCCGAAAACGGCCCTTATCTGCCAGCCGCACCAACAAATACGAACCGCACACCACTCAATAAAACTTACGCGAACCCCCACCCTGAAAACGGCCCATATCAGCCAGCCGCACCAACAAATACGAACCGCACACCACTCAACAAAGCGTACGCGAGCACCCCAAAAACATCCCGTATGAGCCCGCCACACCAACAAATACGAACCGCACACCACTCAATAAAGCGTACGCAAACACCCCAAAAACGTCCCGTATGAGCCAGCAGCACCAACAAATATGAACCGCACACCCCCCCTAATATAGCGCACGCGAACCCCGAAACAAGCACAAGGAGGGTGCAAACGAGTCACACAACCCAACAAAACATGTATCCTGTGTACACACCATTGGAAAACAATGTCCTGGCCACATCCAAACAGGCAAACGGAGGGCCCAAGTCACACCCACCCCTTATAACACAACAACCAAAAATTCAAAATAAGCCACACCCACAAATGGACCAATAAAAGGGCCCACACATGCAACCCATCATCCTTTGCAACATACCTATTTGCGCAGACACTGACACCACACCAACAACTGCATCCATACACCTTCACACATACACCCTATCTCATTCACACCCACACCACCCCCTTCACAATCAGACCCACACACCCTCATCCATACACACCATCACCCCCCCAATCACATACACCCCACAGCATGACCACACCAAAGAATCTAAAGTTTACTAACCTGGAGATAGAGATCCTTACAGATGAAGTCATCAGAGTTGAGCCACAGCTGTTTGGTGCATTGGTCAGACAGACCAAAATTGCAGAGAAAACACGCTTGTAGGAGAGGATCATCGATAAGGTCAATGCTGTTGCACCCATCAGGCGCACCTGGAGGGATTGCCAGGCCAGGTGGTACGATCTGCGTGGATAGTCAAGAGGATGATGGACGAAGACCATGCCCATGCACACCACACTGGAGGTGGTGGTCCCCGCAGACCTGCACAATACCATCCCTGGGATGAGAAAGTCATGGCCCTGCTACCACCGTGGGAGTTCAGGGAATTGAAGGAGCCGTGGAGCCTGGTGAGTATACAAACAACTCATGTAACATGGGGGACGACCAGCAGTGCCTAATAGTATGGGGGTGGGTGGCTATGACTCCCAGCAGTGCCTAACAGTATGGGGGTGAGTGGCTATGACTCCCAGCAGTGCCTAACAGTATGGGGGAGGGTGGCTATGACTCCCAGCAGTGCCTAACAGTATTGGGTGGTATGTGGGTGGGTGCAGAGGACTCCCAGCAGTGCCTAACAGTATGGGGGTGGTATGTGGGTGGGTGGCCGTCACTCCCAGCAGTGCCTAACAATATGGGGTGGGTGGCTATGACTCCCATCAGTGCCTAACAGTATGGGGTGGTATTGTAGTGTAGTTCCTATATTCCTAATAGGCTCTGCACATTGGAATAACTTAAACGATAGTTTAGACGTAGGACTGAAGTCGACTAGGTCTCTATTGAGTATGTTAGACTTAATTGTGAATTCCAGCTAGCTCAGAGGTCACTAGAAACTTTCTCTAATACACAAGAAGGGATTAGTTTCTGACAACCATATAACATGACAACTTTGTTCCCCAAGAATAAGAAATATATCTTCAGAGTCATGGAAACAATAGATGGCTATTTCACTCAGTCAATCGTGCATGCTTCGTTTCACCAGGGTTTTTGCAGAGAAATAAGGAGACAGGCGTTTTCAATAAAAAGGTTATTTATTGAGCAGTCTTCTTTCTCATGCAAGGGAAGTTAATTGCTACAATCGTAATACTTGCTATGAAGTAAAGTGCGTACAGTAAAAAGAGTATTATGAAATAATACTGTAAAAGCATTATATGGTTTCTAAGTCATGATACATAAAATAGATAAAATACATACAATGATAAATAATGACTAAAAGTACTCAACTGGTGCATCTAAAGTACCCCTACCCCGGTGTACCGTCCTAACCTAAGTCTAGTACCAGGGAAGAAGTAAGTGAGGTGTAGCTTGAGTTAAATAGTTTCTGCCAAGAATCTATCCAAGAATTCTCTAGGGGTCTAATCAGCTCCGTACCTTGGTTATATAATGAAGAAGGTCTTGTATCTCTTTCTCAGGACTCGATCTCCCAGTAAACCGCAAGGGTAGCAGGGAAACACTGGAGCTGGATTTCTCGGCAGGAGAAAAGACAGCGTCTCTCTTAGTGCGTCAGCTGGAGGGTCGGCTTCCTTCGGCACTCGCTACAGCAGGGCGTTGGGCAAGTACTTAGTCAATCTGCTCCAAACCACCGTGTGTTTGCTAGGCCAGATGTGGGTATATTTATACCTGGAAGGTGCCGAGTTTGACGTAAGGGTGGACATAATTACGTGACTAAGAACTCGAAGTTCTTTACACGCTCCAGGAGTTCTGGGACAAATCAATACTGAAGCAGGGGGAAGTCCCGTACTGCTGAAGGCTAGTTGTCTTTAAGAACTTGTTGTACTCTAGAAGCTTAGTGGAAGTAGCCATGCCGTATTTGGACTGCATTAACTGTGCCTAAATATGGCAATGATTCTTATGCCTATATAAGGATATGATAGGTTATACCTATATAAGGGCATGAATCGGGAAAATTAGACTAGAGCCCTAAATACGTTTACAACAGTATGAGGGTGGGTGCAGAGGACTCCCAGCAGTGCCTAACAGTATGGGGGTGGGTGCAAGGAGAGTGCCAGAAGGCTGGAAGGGGGAGGGTGAAAGGGTGCAAGGTGTAAGGTAGGAGGCTGCACTCATCCCATATGGCCCAGGTACACACCCATGCGCCATGCTCAATGCACAGGGAGTGTGAAAGTACTGACAAGATAGCTGACATTAGGCCCTAGTGTAGGCAGCACAAGGCCCTCCCGTGACCAGTGCAAACACTAACACGAGGACAAGGTCAGATAACCTGCACAGGAACTCACAACCACCATCATGGCAGCATGCATCATGGGGGAGACAGACACACCACGAGGGACGGCCACTTGCAAATCTCACTCAAACTACTAGCATAGCCTGTCACAAACACCCCTTACAGAAACAGAGCCTCCGGGACACATACAATGGAGCGCACCACTGTCACAATCGTCATGTAACACAACAAAACAAATACTGATCTGATGACGCATCCAAGCAAAAATGCACAGTGCTGATTCACAAGTCCATTGTGCCTCTCACACAATGCTGTTGCCACAGCATTTGGACGCTGTGGATGCACTTAAGTGGACCTGGGTATTAACAAGGTGATGCATCTTGGAGAAGTGCCACGTTCTAAAGCCCTGTGCCAGAAGTAGGTGTACTCGTCGCGTTGGCAGTGGGTGGCCGTCACGGCACAGCAACACCTCTCAAAAGTTGCTGACTGAAATCAGAAAAATTCCACTCAGTCTCTATCATAAACATGCTGCATTTAAACCCTGTGCATGCTTGAACCAGGTATAAGGATTGACGCAGCATTGTGCAGATTGGGCCACACAGAGCACAGATGGATCTGTGTCGTGCTGGCGACACAAGCCACAGCAATGGCTGGGCCAGTCATCGTAAACAGTACCGAACATGTTAATGACCCCTGAACACATGTCAATCTAATCCCACAACATACCCATACACAAGTGAACAATGACAACAATCCAAAGCAGGTGGAACAGTGCTAACGACAATGGATATCAAAATTGGATGTTGCATGTTAGTGCATTAACAGTGTCTGTCTCTCACACCTACAAGGCAACTGTGGAAACTACCCCCAACCAGGGGGGAGATGGATCCCTGTCCCAGGCTCATCAGGACCCTGACCCCAACGACAGCCACGTCTCTCAACACACCGTGGATGACCCCAACCAATCTGGCCCCTCTAGATCCCAAACCCGTGCAGCAGCTGGATCAGATACATCTGTGCCAACCACCACACCCATTCCTACCACATCCCAGCAGACAGCTCAGAGACCTGCCCATAATCCACAACAGAGCCAGTCTGACAATGAGGGACAAGGTTCGCCTGGTACCCAGGAGGTGGCAGACGACACCACCACTGCCATCACTCATGGGTCCCGTCGATCCGATGTGCCCACAAACGCAGGCCAGGCTCGTGTGGGCAGAGGTGGTGGGAGTGGTGCAAGGCAGAGGCGAGAACCTGACCAGCAAGCTGCAGGGCCCGGTATGTCTGAACTACAAATCATCATGGAGGCATACCGGCGGGACCCCAGGGAGTTTAGCCAGGTAGTGAAGGTCCTCAACGAAATTAAAAATCATCAGGCCGAGCAACATGCCATCAACAATGACACCAGGGACGGATGGAGGCAAGACTGGATGAGCTCTTGACGGTTCATAGGGAAATAACCAATCACTCCATCAGATTGCTGTCAACATGCAGCACCCTCCCTGTGTCACCAGGCCAGAAACATCAAGGCAAAGACCAACACCAGCCACAGGGAGGGAGGAGGAGGAGGAATTGTCTGACGGAGCATTCCAGGCATAGTCAAGGCCTGCACGTGAGGATCCCACAAGGAAGGTGGGTCGTCCACGGCTAAGACGTTGAGAGGCAGTGGGCTATGCACAACTCCCAGGTCACCTGGTCTGGCATCTTGCCTTTGTGTGCAACAGCATCACCTTATTGACTCTCCCACATGGACTTGCTTGTCGCAGTGTGCCCAATGATGCCAAGCCTTGTGGCCTGGACTCTGTTGACTCAAACTGTAAGGCATCACATCTCCAGCTGTAAACTTTGGATTCCCCCCTTTATGTACAGCACCTACTCACGTTTCCCGCACAAGATCAGAAAATAAATCAAATAACATAATACGCTTTGGTGGAGAAGTTTTGTACCCAGAGTCAAAAACATATGTGTGGTGATATGTATAAAATGCCAGAGTGTTGAACAAACTGCAGCCATCCACACACTGGAACCTGAGTCCGGTTGAGGACAGACATAGGTCACAATATTCCAACAACTACATACATGGATGGCAATACACACCGGTGTGGGTTACAAAATGCTGAAGGGGGGTTGGCTTGCAATACTGCAATTACAGACAGGTACAGATGAGTCACTTGGAGGTGGACAGATCATGGGTAATATGTAGGTGTCCACGGAGTACCAGGGTCTGTTTTCTGAGGTATGAGAACTATCAGCTGCATGCAGTTGTACTGTGGATGTGATGAATGGTGCCCAGGCCAAGGGTGGCAGGATGGACTGTGGGCAACGGGGTGTTGGATGGTAGACCTCCGTATTAGTTTATAGGCCTGGGCCTGTGGAGTGCCTACTGAGTGTGGCTGAGGAGTATGAAGGTGAACCTGCAGTTGACTGTGGGACTATTGTAGGTATCTCAGGTGGACGGTCATGTGGCAGTACAGGGGATGTTGAGGATGAGGTGTGTGCATGCACCCTGGATTTGCACAAGTACTCCTGGAGTCTGGTTCTTGTACCTGTGTAGAGGTTGTTGCTGTAGTTGGGCTGGCTGGTGTCGTTCACGGCGACCAGTCTGAACACCACCTTTTCAACAGACATCACCATAGCCATCCCAGAAGGCTATGAGATCTCCCGCAGACAACGCACCAACAGAGTGGGAGGAGGAATCGCCATCATCCACATGAACACTCCCAGAGTCACTAGCAACACCAACACCCTCCCCACCGCCTAGCACATACACTTACAGATCCACATTGACGCCAACAACACCCTCAGAGGAACACTCATCAACAGACCACCCGGACCTCGACCACAATCCATCAACTCCATCGCTGACCTCATCAGCACGCACGCCCTCGGCTACACGGATTACATCGTCCTTGGGGACATGAACTTTCAGCTTGAGAACAACAACGACGGACCTCGTCAACCTCGGATTTAAACTACTCGTGACGACACCCACCCACACCGCTGAACACACACAGGACCCCATCTTCTCCACAACTCCACACGTCTCCTTCAACCACACCACCGAACACCACTGGACAGACCACAAATGCCTCCACTTCATCTTCAGTAAACCCACCACACCACCCTGCACACAGCACATGCCACGCCGCTGCTGGTGCAAGGCCACCGTGGACTAACTGACCGCCACCCTCGCCCTGGGACCACCCGCCGACCCCACCTACCCCGACAACGCTGCCATCAACCTCAAACAGTGGATCAACGACTGCGCCAACACCCTCGCCACACTCAAGACCTCCGCCACCTATCACAACAACAAGATAGCCGCACGGTTCACCAAAGACCTCAGGATCTCCAAGTCCACCTGTCGGGAGCTGTAGAGGAGCTGGCTCCGCAACCAAACACCAGACAGCTACACCGCACACAAGAGCGCCACACGCAGACACCACCAACTCATCAGGACCGCCAACAAGACATCCTAGACAGGAACGCACACAACAGCAAACAGCACATCAACATTGTGATTGAACTCACAACTCCCACCTACAACACCAACGACATACCACCATCACAAGACCTGTGTGACTCACTGTCCACCTTCTTACACCGTAAGATCATCGACATCCACAACAGCTTCCACTCCGCTACCCCCATACCCACAAACGATTCCACCCCCCCCTTAGACCAACACCCATACAAATAACCTGACCACCTGGTACAACGTCAGCGACGAAGACACCATCAGGACCATGGACTCCATCCACTCCGGATCCCCATCTGACACATGGCTTCCACACTGTCAAACAAATCCAGCTAAGCCAGCGCACCCCTTCTCCAAAAAACAATCAACATCTCCTTGGAGACAGCTACCTTCACTGGGAGCTGGGAGAATGCTAAGATCAACGCCTTAGAGAATAAACAAAAGGCGGACCCCAAATACCTCAAGAACTTCAGGGACATCTCCCTGCTCCCCTTCACAGAAAAGGTCACGTAGAAGATCATCAACAGACTGCTGACCCGCTACCTCGAAGACAACATCATGGGACCATCCCAGTCTGGATTACGCAGCAACCATAGCATGGACACCGCCCTCATCACTGCCAAAGACGACATCAGCATCCTCATGGACAAAGGAGAAACAGCCACCCTCATCCTTCTGGACCTATCACCAGCCTTCCACGAGGTCTGCCAAGACACCCTAACTGCACGCATCCATGACGCTGGAATCCAAGAGATTGCCCTTGCCTGGGCCACATCCTTCCTCTCGGGCAGATCCCAGGGCGTCTGCCTCCCACACTCCCATTCCAAGTCCACTGAGACTATCCGCAGCGTCCAACAGGGATCATCCCTCAGCCCAGAGTTGATCAATATCAACATGGCACCACTAAGCCATGTTGCACAACAACATAGCCTCAACATCATCTCCTACGCCAATCACACCCAGCTGATCATATCCCTCACTGAAGAACCACACACTGCCAAAGGAAACCTCCACAGAGGAATGAAGGCGGTTGCCAAATGGAGGAAGGACAGCAGGCTGAAGTACAATTCTGACTAAACAAAGGTCCTCATCACCGGCACCACCACCTCAGCCTGTGACGACTCCTGGTGGGCAACATCGCTAGGAATATCCCCAGAACCCACCAACCACGCACGCAACCTGTGGGTCATCCTCAAATCCTCCCTCTCCATGACCAAGCAGGACAACACCATCTCAGTTTCCTGCTTCAACACCCTCTGAATGCCCCGCAGGATCATCAAATGGATCACCTTCAACACGTGAAAAACAGTAATCTGGGCACTCTCCACAAGCTCACTGGTTTACGGGAACGCCCCCTATGCAGCTACAACAACCAAACTCCTGAGACAGCTGCAAAGCATCCAGAACGCCTCGCCACGTGTGATTGTCGATTTCACCAACACGGCCACATCACACTACACCTGAGAGGCCTGCACTGGCTCCCTGTCAACAACAGGATCACCTTCAAACTCCTCACCCACGCACACAAAGCTCCTAACCACACCGGACCAGCATACCACAACGACCGACTCAGCTTCTACACACCCACCGGCAGCCTCCGCTCTACAAACCTCGCACTTGCCACAGTCCCTCACATCCGGAAAACCACCGGCAGTGACAGACCCTTCTCCTACCTCGCCTCAAAGACCTGGAACACCCTCCCAACAAGGCTATGACAGACCCTGTACCTGCTGGCCTTCAGAAGACTTCTCAAGACCTTGAATTTCGATCTGTAGCATCCCACCCTCCCCAGTGCATTGAGACCCTCACGGGTTGGTAGGGCGCTCAACAAATGAAATGATTGATTGATTGATAGATGGCTTAGCCAAATTGTGTATGTAGGATTGTAGAGCTGTAGATGATAGCTACAATGAGGTTGGTCAGGCTGTTGGTGTGATACCAGATGTGCAAATGTTTGACAATGCGGAGTGTGTCCTTGGTGTTGTATGTAACTCTGAGGGTGTACCTCGTTAAGTTAGATCAATCATAATCCTGGTTTTGGTGTGTGATCCCTGTGGGTTTTGGACTATCCTTCTATGATGGCAATGTAGAAGTGGTGTGCTGAGGTTGCGTACTACCACGTTACAGTAATGAAGGTGATGTGTGGTGCTGTTGTGTTGACGAGGTAACACAGTACAATGTGGTGCTGCTGAAGGTTGTGTGTGTGCTGTACGAGGCACATGACCTGGTTGTACATAGACACACTGTTATTTGGGGCTGGATCGTGTTGCCAGTATGAGTTGCACACACAGGCTGAGAAGCTGTCATGGGTGTGTTTGTGGTAGCGTGATACCAGATGGATGATTGTCTGGTCACTGTGTGGAGGGTGGCTGGAGCATGAGTCTGTTGTGTCACATGAGTCATTAAATTAGCTGAGTGTCTTGCAGTGTGCATGTTGCAGGTGCTGAGGGACATGCCTTTGTCATGGAGGTTGTGCAACAGTGGCACAGACAAGCTGCGGCATGCTTTAAGAATAGATGGACGGAGGAGTATCTTGTAGGTGTGTGTGGTGCAGGATCTGGCCACTCGGTGCTGCGTTGTGGCTGGGGATGCAGCAGCAGGAATGAGTGAACACATGACGGCAGAAGGGGTGAGACAACATGACAAACAAGCACACAAAAACAAGGATTCTTGCAAGGCAGAAAGTGACATGTGTATGTGAAGGCAGGAGTGTCTGGTTACCCATGACTCACCGCGAACAAAATGGGTGAACAATCACCAAAGATCATGGGCACAGGATTATGCACCCTAAGGCCAAGCGGGGCAGAGGACACACAGCGTCAGCAGGTATAGCCTGCACGTCGTGTGTAGCAAGCTAAACAACATATACACTACCATGTACGTCACGCACAATATGGTACATTTGCCATTACCAACAGCATGCATGTTGTCACTTTACACGTAACCACATACGAACAATCATCATAAACAATGACATATTGAACGCATGCAGACTGGCAAGAGATGTGCGTTGACAGCAATGAGGCACAATGTACTGTGGAAAACACACTTCCTACACAATAGGATAAAGTTGTTTGTGAGGCCATGCTGCATTAGCCAATGTACATGCCCAGCAGTCATGCAATGATGTTACCTGTAATGCTGGTGAAAGATTCTCCACACGACTGCCAGGGACTGTCCGTACCTTTGATCAGCAGAGTGGTGCGATGCTGAAAAGGTTCCATCTCCAAATAGCCTCTAGGTCTGAGTACAAATGACAGACACAAAAGGGAGATCAGGCGAGGGAAGGAGAGTATGGGAACTGCAGGGAGGGAGATCTGAAACAAAGGAAAACAAGCATAAGGAATCTATACTTTTGTCACAGAATCATAGAACAACTCCGGACCTACACTGTACCAGTCACACCTGTGAAGTGTAACCACTGCCACTGTACCCTATGTGTGATTACAGATTTTGCAATGAGACAAGATCAGATGCTTGACCACGGACACATAAAAGGTAGCACAGTTTGTGACCTAAATGAAGCATGTGTAACGCTCACAAGGCTGCTACTATGCAATTAGATCCATGCGGCCATCAAGTAAGTCACAGTGTATGATTAAGGGTCCTAATCTCAGAAAATGTAATGTATAGCAGTGCTACTGAAACAAAGCCAACAATCCATAGTTAGCACTGTGAATCTGTAAGGGCCATGAAGGGAAAGTGGACATCACCCGTAAGAGCCGTAAGCAGCTCCTCCAATGAGGAAGGGAGTGACCTAAACACAAGGAAGCCCCACTGGAGCCAGTCATTGGCTCTTGCAACTGTGCCTCACTATGCTAAACATAACAAGCAGGTGGAACCAAACTCAACAGTGAGTAATGACAAACAAAGCCACAAATAAAACCCTACCGTGACCATGAGATGCTGCACAAGATAATCCTGTGAATAACCTCACTCGACTGGTGCCATGGAGATTTAACATTTGCTACAGCCCAACGTTGTGATGTCATCAGCACAACATACCTGGCATCATGGGAATGGAAAGTTAACATCAACTCACAGAGAAAGCTAGTGAAGCAGTGTTCTCCACCAGCACTGAGGTAACGACATGACAGTGACATGACATACTGGCACAAGGGGCAATGCATCCATGCTAACAGACTCACAGGACAGTTGACTGAACATGTGGGACATACACTGGCCCACACCTACCCAATATGGTTTTTGGGAAATCAAACTGTACTGGCCCACAAGGTTGAGGGGTGATCCAGACACATCCTGCTGCACACAGTGAGGCTGCAATTCCCCACAGAGGTCGTGGTTGTGATGTCCCACACAATGTCCAACCGTGGTATCTGCAATGTGTCAGGGTCAAGGTTTACACACATTGATGCATTCACCAGAGTCAAAACTCAACTACAGATGACTGTCAAGAAGGGTGACTGTCCTGTCATGGGAGTGGGGCAACATGAATATTCAGACATGTAATGTGACATGTATGTATGGTCCTACAACATGCGCATGAACATATACCACACAATTGAAACCATACTAACACAAAACAGCCTGTTTGGAATCCTTACCCAAATTGACATTTCAACATGTCTGTGCATGTACCCCTGATTCGGCTGAGGTTGCTATCATCATCAGGAATAGAAGGAGGACTAAGATGACACAAACGGACAACAGGCAGGGCGACCTGGGAATGACAGGCACACAAGGGGTCACGTTCAGAATAATTTCATTCAGACATGCTCATGTATAATACAGTAAGAATGTAGTACACCTGTACATTCCAAGTTCACACACTGCACGTATTTGTGTGGCATTACATCAGCACTTGTGTGACACTGCACAACAAACATCAAAGTGACATTGCATACAGTCAGCTGAACACACAGTATGCTACACATGCCACTCTATGGTACAAGCTTGCACAATATGTTCCTAGGACTCACCATTATGAGAAGAAGTTACGTATGAGCTGACTTCGGATATCATCCTTCTCCTCCTCATCGCTTGCATCCTGGCCAAGGCCTTCATCCTCAGTGGGTGGATGTTCCAGCTCATCAGGATCCAGGATGAGTGGCACGGTCTTCTCAACTGCCATCTTGTGCAACATGCAGCACACAATGAAGATGTTACACACCTTGAGCGGGGCGTATGGGAGGGATCTGCCAGTCTTGTTGAGGCACCTGAACCGGCTCTTCAGGAGTCCAAACGTTCGCTCTATCACTCGCCTGGTCTGTCAGTGTGCATTGTTGTACCGCTGGTCTGCAGCTGTTCTGGGGTTGCAGAGCGGAGCCATGAGCCACGGCATGTTGGGATATCCTGCGTCTCCTACAAATTGACATCATGGCAATGAGTGTGTAATGTGATGCCGTCAGAGAAATAAATAAAATTGAGACATACATGAGAAACAGAGTTTACCCACCAACAAGACATGGCCGATGGTTGCGCAGCTGCAGCATCATCTGTGGTACCCTGCTACACCTCATGATGAATGCATCATGGCACAATCCTGGAAAACGTGCACAAACATGTGAAATCAGCATGTTAGCAAGACACACCACCAGGGCATTTATAGAGTGGTAATGTTTCCTGTTGCGGTAGGCCTGCTCCTGAGCTTGTGGTGGCACCAAAGAAACATGTGTTCCATCAATGGGCCCAATTACATGTGGCATGTGTCCCAGGGCATAGAAATGACCCTTGACATCTGTCAACTCGTCTGGAATAGGGAATTTGATTAATTCATCAATGTGCCTCAACATATCAGCTAATACATCATGTAAGACACGGCTGAACATGGTCTGTGACATCCCCCCACACCAGTTATGGTAAATTAGAAAGTACCTGTGGCAAAGAAATATAGGGCTGCCATTACCTTCACCTTGGGTGTCAGCGCAGTTGGATACCTGTGTCGTGGTTGGAGATGTGGTTCCAGCCTATCCGTCAAGTCCTGAATCCACTGTTGAGTGAATCTGTAAAGGCAGATGCAATCACGTTCCCTCATGGCATCCAAGTCTGGCAACAACTTTGGCAGAGGGGGTGCACTGCACAACATATTTGGGGAAAAGGTGTACAACTGTCAGCCAACGACAATTACAATGTACATAGCGCAAGCAACACTGCTTCGACACATGAAATCACTATGGAGTCTGGCGTGGGATATACATCAAGGACTCATTTGCCAGCTAGCTGGCACTCCTCCATAAGAACTGATACACCTGTTGTCTGTGAAATGGACATGACATGCACAAAAATGATCTGCTGGGCTGGTCTGAGTGAGCAGAACAATGTATCACGTCAGTGAAACACGTCACGTGACCTGCATGAGAAGGTTGTCAACATATCCAGACAGCTGACTGCAAGGCACACACCCACGTATCTGTAATATTGTGAATGAGGTGTGCATTTGCCAAAACTACACCACAGCCATTCTCAGAATGCAGACCTGTATGTTTGGGGAAAAATTATCTATGATGCCATCACAAACATGAGCTATTGAAATGCCCCTGTGGCATGGTGTGCGTACATGTGAAGCCCTTGCAATCATGGCACAGACCCATCATAGATGCACCTACAGCAGATTAAGTTTACGGGATACAAACAGCATGCCTAATCTTTCCCATGGCACACATATGACATTGTCACACAGGGTCATGCTGGGCGTCAATTTGACAAGTGAGGCAGTGCCCCTGTCCCTGGTATCATGTGACAGATGCCCGTAATGAATAGTGTGCCATCCCAGTGTTGATGTGCATCACAACATGTTTATGATGTTACTTATGTGACAAGTGTAAAGGTTATGTGATCCACATTGTGCACCATCACAAATGACATGTCTCAACAGCTCATTACACATCAACTGTGCCACTTGATAACATGCCCTGTGCTATATCACTGTCTGCCACACGTAGGGCCTACTGATGTAAGGATGCCATGCCAATATATACATTGACATCCTCATTATGACCCTACATCTACATCCCTGCCATGTGTTTTCCTGGTACCACTATTGTAATGGTGCCATGCGTGAGCTTCTAAAAGGCCCCGTACACATGCATTCACTAGAGCGTGTCAAACGCCCAGTACCCCTATAGTACGTGCGTGTGTACGGGTCGTTTCACTATTACAATCCAGCCATACGCGAGCGGACCGTACCCTAATAGTACGTGCGTGTGTACGGGTCGTTTCACTATTACAATCCAGCCATACGCGAGCGGACCGTACCCCGCCATTGCTATTGAAAAAGTTGCATTCGCGATGGAAAATGCACCGTACTTGTGTGGGGATCCCAGGAAATACATAGGGAACATCTAGGGGACGAGTAGAATGCCCAGAATGCAGGCTAGTTGTCAAGGAAACAGAGATTTGAGTGTGTTCTACCGGCGTTCTGCAAAATTCAGTTGGCCAAAAATATACAATGTTGCAAAATTTGTTTTGAAGCTCAAGCTCAATTTTTAAACCATGCAAATGTGTAATGGGATTGGATGAAACATAAGATGCAAAGTAATCTGGCCTATCATACTGTACTCCTTGGACTAACAGCCCCTCAGTAGCACTGATTTAAGGCTGCATGTGACTGTGAGAGGGCTACTTGCCTGCACAACATTGGAGTGGACAACACTGCTGCTGTCTCTGCATTCCCTGGAGCTGTATGGCGCATACCATGGAGAGGGCACCTGCATTCAGTGAGGAGGAGAACCAGGCCCTGCCGGATGCCATCCTACCAAACTTCAGCTGTATGGGAAACCAGGGGATCAGGTGAGTGATGAATATGTGAGTGTCACTACAGCCAATGTGTATTTATGGAACAGAAATGCAATGTTGTTTGGAGTGAGTGCCGGGTGTGTACATTGTGGTATCTCCCATGCAGTGAATGATGTAGTTAAGTAGTGTATACTGCTTACCTGCATTGTGCTAACTGTGACATTCAATGCAATGTGAATCACAGTTTCTGCGGTGCCACACCTTGCATGTTTTTTTGTCATGATTTACTGAGGTGTAACAGTGTTTCCCCCAGAGTGACAGATGAATGTACTCACTGTTGTTAATTGTTTTTCCTGACCTGTGTGGATGTTGGACAAATGCTTGCTTTGAAGTCATGGACATTGAAGAGTGTGAATGTTCTTTGTCACCTGGCTATTTGTGTATGTGATGTTTGGCAACATTGATGCATGGCGTATGCCACAGCTGTACCCATCTGATGTGACAAGTATGCAGTGCCGTGTGCATGACTTGGACAGTTAGCATGACGCCTGTGTCACATCTTTGTAAAGTGTGACATGTGCAAAGTGAGGTTGTATACACTGTCGACAATGACAAGCAAAAGATCTGTGCCAGGGTGTGCATGTGTGGTCTGCTGAGGGTTCTTAGGTGTAGTGTGATATGTGACAGCATGTTACGTGTTGTCCACCACCCTGAAGTTGCATATCTTGTTCAGTGTGTGTCAGGCTCAGTGAGTGGTTTGCACCCCTTATGGCATCTGTTGCCTTTCAAAGGCCTGTAGTGCATTGGTGTTTGCTTACAGGCCACATTCACATGGACAATTATGCAAGTCCTGTCAGTATCCTATGCCCTGTTGTCATCGTCAATGTGGTGCAAGTGTGTGTCTTTGGGACATGGAGCAGGTGTACTGATGTTGTTTCACTTTGTCTTCCTCACAGGTAACTGCCTATGAGAAGGGGGAGATCTGGCTGGACATAGCCAGGGCTGTCAGGTCTGTGTGGGGCCCTCGCCGGAGGATCCGGAGCATCTGAAAGAGGTGACAGGACATCTGGTGCTGGACCCACCGTATCGCCCGGGTGCAGCTGAAGCTTGAGGCTCCACGCCGGCATGGCGGCACCCGTCACCTCACCCCCCCACATGCTCCGGGTCCTGGAAGGGGGTTTTCCTGACCTCCATAGGCAGTTGCAGGAGGGACAGCAGCAAGGAGGGAGTAGGTACATGTCTGTTTGTTGTCATGTGTGGCACATGCTACCTGCAGTGCTCAGAAGCCTGGTAACACTCCCACAGTTGGGGTGGTCTGGTCAGACAGGCAATTTATACATTGTCAATTCAATGCCCCATATTCAGCTGATGCTCTTTGACATCCCTTCCCCTCCTCCACATGTGTCCCCTCCTTTGGGTATTTCATTTTTGCGCATTTACTCCTAGGGTGCAATGTATTAGTATGCATATTGCTTCGCACATCATCATGTTGGAGGGAGGTCTGTGACACATGTTGGTACCTTACCTGTTCCACGACCTGTGCACTGTGTTTGCCCGCAAAGATTTTTTGGCACTGATCATGAGTCTCAACATGGAGTTCAGCACAGGTCTGCCTCAGTGGCCCTTGTCCCTGGTATACTTTGTTTTTCTCATGTGTTAGCTACATGTGCAGACTGGCCATGTATACAATGTTTGGCTTGTGCATACTCACACTGGGCAATTTATACATTGTCATTTCAATGCCCCATATTCAGCTGATGCTCTTTGACAACCCTTCCCCTCCTCCACATGTGTCCCCTGCTTTGGGTATTTCATTTTTGCGCATTTACTCCTAGGGTGCAATGTATTAGTATGCATATTGCATAGCACATCATGACGTTGGAGGGAGGTCTGTGACACGTGTTGGTACCTTACCTGTTCCACGGCCTGTGCACTGTGTTTGCCCGCAAAGATTTTTTGGCACTGATCATGAGTTTCAACATGGTGTTCAGCAGGGGTCTGCCTCAATTGCCTTTGTCCATGGTATACTTTGTATTTCTCATGTGTTAGCTACATGTGCACACTGGCCATGTATACAATGTTTGGCGTGTGCATACTCACACTGGGCAGTGCATGTGTGCATATTCACAAGAATATGTTGCTGGTTGTTTGTGACTATTATGGATGGGCAGCCGCATGAGGTGACCTTGGGATAATGTAAATCGCTGCAGTTATTGATACCCTGATACTGAGCTTTCACTACTTGAGCTGTATCACTCACATTGACGGGGTGATGGGGGTATTGTGCAGGGGAGGTGTGATGGGCCTGCCTGTTTAGCCTTGTCAGTGGTGAGCAGTGTATGTAATTTCTGATGTGATCTCATCACTAGGCACTTACCCTGTGATGCTGAACAATGCTGTCAATGTTGGATTTAGAAGCTATGTTGTTGGTTCACAGAGATGATTGTTCCACATAGATTTGTGCAACATGTATGTATTGGTGGTGCAATGCAGTTTTGTCTTGGTGTGCGCACTACTGTATCCACATTTCCCATGTGGTTGAGGGTGTGTCAACAATGCAGCAATGTTTTTAATATTCACAATTCCAGGCACATTAGCTTAGGCATTTTCTGGATTTTGGACATATGGGCCACTTCACTTGACAGCCAGTGTGTGTTATGTGCTAGCAACTGTATGATCTGGTGATAGATGCCCCTGTGAGGAGTGTCACAATAGTGTGTGGTGATGGAGGGAGCCTCTGTAACAATCATATACTCACACCCAGTCAACAGGTCAGGGTTTTATCCATCACCTTTCTGATGCACACTCTGCCCCGCAAGTTCAAACATTGTCATGTGCCAATTTGTCTGTCCATGTGCCTCATGGGAACAGTCCAGCCAAATATGCCAAGCCATGCCTTCCCTGGACTGGAAACAACGTTCCTGGGACCACTTTCTGGCATTACAGCCGTCTTCAGCCATGCTTGTTTATATACACATCTGTGTTTCACGCAAGCCTGGCTGTAGATGGATGTGATGCCAGTGAGAGGTGATAGGAAGCTTGTTTCAGGTCTAGGGATGGCATTACATGGCAGTTCGGGCAACACTGTTCCCATGTGGCACAGGGTCAGACAGATTTGAACATGACCATGTCTGGACTGGGGTGGCAGAGTGGGCAACAGAAGGGTGATCAACACCTGGCCTGTTGACATACAGTGGCTCATCATTGTGACTCGCATTCAAGTTGTGGCCTGGTCTGTTACTTGTATCTTTGTATACAAGGAGCGTTGTGTCTGTTACAATTGCACAGTACTAGACTTAAATATGTGCTGAGTTATGTGGCATGTGACTCATGATGCATGCCATGATTAGAAATGTCCCCAAATGATTTGTTGCTCATATGTCTGATGTGTACAGGTGACTGATATATATTTTTACTTTCTCCTTGCCAACAGCATCATCACCCGAAAGTGGAGGAGACACAAGCACGGACCAGGCAGAGGGACCCAGCCACAGTGCCATCAGCTTTGAGGTGTCGGAGGGAGGCAGTGTCACAGGTGGTGAGGGAGTCAGGCGGCCAGACCTCATGAGCAAGACACATCATATCATGTGGACGGCTCAGCTTCGGACTCCCAGGAGGAGGGGGAATACGCAGCAAAGGCATCTGCATCCACTATGTCTGTCCCCTCTTCCTCCACACCCATATTCACCCTCCCAGTTGCTAGGGCCCCTTCGGTCCGTGCTGCCCCCATGTCTCCTTCGTCCCCGGCACCGCAGCCCCTGCCCCTGTCTCCCCTGCTGCCCTCAGTGCTGAGTCCACAGACCTCTAACTCTACAATGTGCAGGCAAGTTTGGGGGTGACAACCTCCACAAAGTCACCACTGTTATGGGCAGTATTTTGGACTGGCCATTGGCCTTCTGTGAGCCAGGACTCATTTATTTATTCATTTAATTTATGTCGCTGAATAAAGCATTTTATTTTTCATCTTGAAGTATTGCATTTAAGGGAATTGCTTTAGGTGCTGTGTGCCTACGAGTTGGTGTAATGTTAATGTTTGGGTATTGTGACAGATGTCTATTTTTCCGATGGGAATGAGGTGGACCATGGTATCTCTGTGCTATCCCAATGTTGCAGCAAATTATGTAGATTGGTGTGTGTGCAGTTTGCATAGAGACATTATCCGAAAGAGTGTCCCTTCCTCAGTGACACATGAGATCTTCACTACAGACAGTTACACAATTGTTGAGGTGACTTTTGTAGGGATTTCCCATAGATTTGTACATTCACTTAGGCAATGGCCATGCCTGCTCACAAATGACATCAGATAATTGGTCAGTGCCATCCATGCTACTCATTGTGCTTGGGTTTGTAGTGTGTAGTAATGCCTTCAGGGAGTCCATCATAATCTTTCACACTATGCATGACAATGTTATCCGCCTTGACCTTATGATTCAGAATGTAAAATTTGAAATTTGTGCACACAAAATACATTTGGGTGCTATGTATCTAGGGGTTTTCTACCCTGTTCCTTCCATGAGGGGGTACATGTTTCACCACCTGGACATTCACATCATGTCCGGGATGTACATGACACTTTATTAGTCCATTTGTGCTTCATTTGGTTGGTGGTCTGTTACATGACTACACACTATTGAGTCATGATGGAGGCAGGGGGTGTGTGCCAGCAAACTAAATGGGTGGATATGAATGTGGGATCTGACAAAACAACCACATGTGGTGTGTCACCCAGTGTGTGACAGGATACCATTCTACGTGGAGTAGGTCACTGCTGTGAGTGATGTGTTGATATGCAAATATCATGAGTGTTACAGGTTAGGGATGTACACATACAGGCATGTAGTTGTTGTATGATGTTGGAAATGCACTCCCCTATGACTGAGCACTGCTGGGAGTCCTCTGCACCCACCCCTCCTATGTCTGGGCACTGCTGGGAGTCCTCTGCACCCACCCCTCCTATGTCTGGGCACTGCTGGGAGTCCTGTGCACCCACCCCCTATACTGTTGGGCACTGCTGGGAGTCCTGTGCACCCACCCCCATACTGTCTGGGCACTGGGGGAGTCCTCTGCATCCACCCCTCCTATGTCTGGGCACTGCTGGGAGTCCTCTGCATCCACCCCTCCTATGTCCGGGCACTGCTGGGAGTCTTGTGCACCCACCCCCATACTGTCTGGGCACTGCTGGTAGTCCTGTGCACCCACCCCTCCTATGTCTGGGCACTGCTGGGAGTCCTGTGCACCCACCCCCATACTGGCTGGGCACTGCTGGGAGTACTCTGGACCCACCCCTATACTGTCGGGCACTGCTGGGAGTCCTGTGCACCCACCCCCATACTGTCTGGGCACTGCTGGGAGTCCTCTGCACCCACCCCTCCTATGTCTGGGCACTGCTGGGAGTCTTGTGCACCCACCCCTATACTGTTGGGCACTGCTGGGAGTCCTGTGCACCGACCCCTCCTATGTCTGGGCACTGCTGGGAGTCCTGTGCACCCACCCCCATACTGTCTGGCCACTGTTGGGAGTCCTGTGCACCCACCCCCATACTGTCTGGGCTCTGCTGGGAGTCCTGTGCACCCACCCCCTATACTGTTGGGCACTGCTGGGAGTCCTCTGCACCCACCCCTAATACTGTTAGGCACTGCTGGGAGTCTTTAACTTTAACACCCACCACTCAGATGTGACGCACCGTACACATACATTACAGACATGTGTGCGGCACGTATCACTATTGCAATGATGATATGCGCTAGCGTGTGGCTCACCGTACCCAGACATTACAGACGTGTGTGCGGCACGTATCACTATTGCAATGGTGATATGCGCGTGCGTGTGGCGCACCGTACCCCGACATTAATTGAGTATATGCGGCACGTTTCACTATTGCAATGGTGATGTGTGCGTGTGGCGCACCGTACAGGTATACTTCCGTTGTTGCGGTATGTTGCACTCACCGTCTGCGCCGTCGTCGGTTTCTATGTACGAGTTCATAGGCATACTGGGCTGGGATGACACGGACGATGGGGTTCATGTCGTGTATGTCGCGTAACAAGGTGCGGTTCGGGCCGGACTCTGCTTTTACGGCTGTTTTCAGCTCCTGTAGCAAAAGGGCTGTAAGGAGTGTCGTCAACACAGATCGTACTTCCTGGTCCGGAAAGAGCGGCCTATTTACGTTCGGACGTAGCGTACCGCGTCAACCGGGTACAATCCGTATGTACTTTCTAGTTGTTCAGTGTTTTGGTTCGAGTCGTACGGAGTGGCGCTTTGGGTTAGGATCGTACTTGCTCGTACGTAGGGGGATGTTGTAGGTGTACGATTTGTATGGGAAAAACGCTTCGTACAGCTAATCGGAGCGCTTTTTCCCGAATCGGAATCGACCCCCTTGTGTGATAAGAAGCCAATACTGCCATGATTAGTTATGTATGCCAGAACATGGCTTACAGTTTTGGGAATCAAAATAAAAAAGAAAACTCCTGTAAATTTTGAGAACTGTAGCAAATTTAAGCTCCCACTCCATGGATTCTGGATATTCTTATGAAGCACACTAGTTGTACACAAACAATAACATTTACAAGACATGTAAATGAATGAACACTGTGCTAGCGTCCTAGTTGCAACAGGTACATATCATCCACTGAAAAAATATGACACTTATAAAAGGAGACTCAAATAATGTTCATTCAAAACATATATTTCTTTGAATATATGTAAAAACCATGTAAATACCCACAAGAGAAGCGAGCTTCTATGACCAGAATCAGTTATTTTACGTTGTCTTGATGTTAGACAAGGAATAGCAAATAAAAGTAAAAAAAATTTACGTTGTATGGATGTTAGACAAGACATAGCAAATACAAGTAAAAAGAGTGCAGTGTGGTCCTTGTAAGCACACACAAAAATGGTTAAACTAAGTCGTTCTTATCATTTGTCAAAAACAACTCTTTATTTTTCTCTCCACAGATTCTCTCTTTCTAGCCAATAAAATAAACACCAAATCAATCAACCAACAAATAGGGTCAATATAGCTATACCACTTCAAGCAAGAAAGTAGCAAGTATGTATTTGAAACACTATTCGTCCGAAATAAAAAAAATGAGGACAGGATACGCATCAACATCCAAGATGAGGCTCTGTTCCAGGTAAGGACAACGCCTTTATATAGGTTCTGATGGTGAACCTTTGGAATATCAATGAGGATAATTTAATGTGCTTTTAACATTCAAAGTTTACTGAATATGAAACTGTTGAGGGTTTCTCTGAAGCCGGTAAAGAAGGTTCTGATTTATATGATTTTGTATCATTTTAGGACAGTTTTAACACTGTATTTACTGAACTAATACATTGTTAAAACTTTTTTTGCAAAGGAGTTCCATGATGTACGACAGTTATAAAGGTGTCTTACAAGAACTAAGTCAGTCTGAAGACTTTTGTAATCCTATCACATATGCTTATGCTATTATTTAAGACCACTGTAAATTGGAAAATTATATTGGGACCTCAGTTCTTATTTTTTCCCACATCAATCAATATCTATATGAGACCCATCATCTTTTATAGTAGAATCCTTTATCTAATTGCACTTTGTTTACACAGAGCACGTAAAGTGCTAGATGGGGGTGGGCAGACTTTTTTTCTGCACACTGTGGGCCTTTTACAGTGTGAGGGGAGGCCTGCAAGCCTGCCAGGCCAGCATTGGAAGACCCTCCTTCAGACTTAAAGACCTCAAGAGTTTGGGATCTCTGTCCCTTCATAGACACCACTGCTGGATTGGCCCTATAAAATGCAATGATCATTTGCCATGCAGATGCCATGTTTGATGCCCTGCAGCAGCGTTTATTTTTCTGAAGCACACTTCAAAAGTCTGAGTTTTTTCGGGAAACAAAAAACAATGCACTGATGATTACGGATGATTAGAGAGACTTCTGTCTTCATATGGGTACATTGTGCATTTTCCCTATCTGGGATCACCATGCATCATAAGGCAGTACAGAAAAAAATGACTGTGATCTGATGACCCAGTTACAGATGGGCTGCCAGGTCATGAGCTTGCACCAGCTGATCCAGTTGAAGCTTTGCAGTGGTAAAAAAGGAGCTTCCCCAAATCCAAGCAAAGCGCAGGAGCCACAGTCTTAGTAGATCAGGAACACTTCCACTTTACAGCAGTGCTCCTGCTTTGCAAATCTCTTAATGATGCCCTCTGTCTTTGTACTCATCCTAAAATAAAAGAGGTGGAATATTGCAAACTACGCACTGATCTCATTAATCAATACAGACTGTAAAGTAAATAGAAACTTGCAACCAATCAAACTGTGTTAATGGTCAGTGATTGAACCAGACCAATCAGGATTCTTTGAAAAGTGACGACAAAACGAGAATATTTCGTTATTTGAAAAACACATATTTACAAACTTAAGCATAAAAATCACAACTTTGCCTTTGGCTAAGGGATTTGGCAAGGGTTTAATATTTTTATTTTAACTGTGGACTTTTGTAGAGTACTACAAAACACAAGTAGTTGTCTCATTGTGCTATGGGGGGAGGGAAAACAATGGGTCATATAGGGCCAGATGATGGACACCAAATACCGGTTGGTATCGGCCGATTTCGGCCGTTACCGACCGGTATTTGGTTTTTGATATGTAGGGGGCCTAAAATGTACTGAATCAGTAAATGTACCGATTCGGTAAAATACCGAATCGGTAAAGTTACCGAATCGGTAAATCTAGATGTAGGTGGCACTGAAAACAGTGCCACAGGCCCTTAAGAATTTGTTATTTACCACCAAATAATATTTGGTGGTAAATAACGAATTCCTGTGTACATGCACATATGTGCATGTACACCTGTGCCATGTGACACACATACATGCTCTTGTTAGCCACATGGCACACAAGCCAGAATCAGGGGTGCAACAGGGTGCCAAAGTGACACCCTGTCCCCCTTGACAATTTGGTAATTTTACTGAGTCGGTATTTAACGATTCTGTAATTGACAATGATTCCTATGGGCTTCAAGGCCTATAGGAATCAATGGCAATTACAGAATCGGTAAATACTGATTTGGTAATTACCCTATCATACCGATTAGGTAAAAATTACCGAATTATTTCCTACATCTCATTTACCGAATCTAGAATACCGAATCAGTAAAATTCGGTATTCTAGAGTCGGTAAATGAGATTTACCTACATCGGGCCCATAGAGGAAAAAGAGGGAGCAACAGTTCACACTGACCAAAACATTGCAAGCAAGAGAAAGAAGTCATTTGAACCAGTCTTAGGCATGTGAATAGCGAGGTGGATGAAGTATGTGAAATAAAATAGGAGGAAGTCTGAAGGTTTCTTTGAAAAGTGACTTCAAAACGAGAATATTTCCTTATTTGCCCCACCAGGCCGCAAGTATTACGAATGTTTTGCCCTTGTTTTGTATACAAAATGCACTAGTGGAAGAGGTGCATCTTTAGACCTTGTCTGGAGTTTAAGGACTTTCCTCTTTAAAATCGTAAAGCATTCTGTTCCAAAACAGTAATATACATATCTAAATCATGCAACCTAGCTACAACTAGAGTCAATGTTATTCTCTTAATCCAAAAAGTCAAGAGTGTGCTATCAGTAGAGCACAGGGCACAAGCCAAAGGTAGTCTATGTCTTCTATTCGTTATGCTCCCACTTCTCAAAACAATTAGGGATACAAACATAACTCTAAGGTGAACATTAGTGAACATTAGCAAGACATTAATGAAATATTCCTATTGTATGCTACCACGGGAGTGGGGGGGATTAGAACAACAATCACATGGCAAATCAGAATAGGATGAACACAGTGAAGTAGCACCACTGAAGCGAGAGAGCATACCTGAAGGGTTCTTAGGTTACCCATAGACAAGAAAAAATAGTATTTTGCTAGGTACTTCCTGAATATAGGTAGAGCAGGATGGGTTTTGACGGTGAGAGGAAGAGAGTTCTCGCCTGAAGTTGCTGTTCCAGGGTAGGAATGGATAAGGTTTTATGCCTAGCTCTCTCAATCCTCAGAGAATTACTCTTGAACAAATATCTCAGTCCTCCAGAGATAGGCAGGAAAGAAGAGAAATAGAGAGGGCTGTCCAAATGAATCGTTCTTTTGGATCAGCAGCAAATTTGGCATTTGATTGTCACATTGTACAATAGTCTGTGAAAATCTTGCAGAATAATGGAAATATGATCTAATGTATTCAATAATCTCACCAATCTGGGTGGCGAATGGAGGATGGCTTTCAATTGTGTGAGGCGTAATTGGGGTCTTGGGCCAGAATGTAGCTGCCTAAATTCAGTATGTGGATCATTAAATCCTGAAATACCATTTTCATGGGTGCTTTGGGAATGAGGTATTTTACTATTTTGAGAGAGCAGAGGAAAAGGTTAGCAGCTATATTCTTATTGCTTATGTGAGGTAATAATGGTAAATAGGGTGAATGTGAGTATTTTATTGAAGTGAAACCATCCAGTTTTATGGGATTACGGAGACTGAGGTGTCTCTTGATTGTGAGAGATAGGAAGCTGAGGAGGAACTCTATCATACCTTTGTTAAGCAGAGGAAGATTTTTTTTGTCATCCAATTATGTACTCTGCTTAGACACAATTGTAGAAGAGGCATGTCCACAATTGTTCATGTTTTGAGATATTGTGTGTCATCTATATGTTGATGAAAAATAATGTAATTCTGCTCAAGAATCAGACCTCATAACTCAAGGTTAAAGTATTACAGAACTGTCACAAGGAGTGCTGAGGTACACGGTAGGGCACCCTGTCCTCCCAGAGGGCTAGTTGCCAGCCTCACCAGTTGCTACTGCCTGACGAGGAAGGAAAAGAAGCACCTGGAAACGACCTAAGATGCTGATGTGGTATATCAGGGTGTAAAGAAGTCTGACATAATCAACTACATCAAATGATTGTCCTAAGCCAAGAAAACCCAATAGACAGGAATATGCTGCAACGAAGAATTGAGGACAAGCACCCAGGACCTTTAGAGTGCTGTGTTGATGCAGTGGCCTGGGCAAAAAGCCAGGCTGCAGGATGGATAGCGGTTGTTTGTAGTCGATGTGGTTACTCAGATGGATTCAAACAAACTGTTCTATCTCTTCTCTGAACCATGGCTGGATGTACATGGAATGGTAGTTGGTAATAATCTTGTGGTTGGGGAAAGCTTTTCCCTTATTTTATGGATACTGGTTGGAGAACTTTTATTGCGCTGTTCAATACTGATTTATTTAAACAGGATGGGGAGGATGTGGCATAACGTCCAGAGCTGCTGACTTTGGCGCTGGTGAACCAGTTTGAGTCTCAGTGTCAGCTCAACGTTTTGTGATTCTGGGCAAATCACTTAGGGCCATATGTATGAAGCCAAAAATCAGTCGCAAACGCTGCGATTTGTTAAAAATAGCGTTTGCGACTAAAAAATCGCTAATACCAATGTATCAAGCAAAAAACGCATGCTAAATAAGGAATTGCAAATTAGCGATTCCCAAACGTTGCGAAAGTGGTAAATAGCGATTACAATAGCGATTTCCAAATTTGCTATGAAACCTGTTAGCGAAAATCGCAAATCTGGAAATCGCAATTTAGAAATCGCAATGGAATGTATCAACCAATCGCAAATAGCGAATTAAGCAAAATCGCAAAATAAGGAATCGCAATTACCATCAAGTGGGAGCAGGTGGTAACCAGGTGCAAAGTATAAATTGAAGCCCAGAATGCAACACACTCCCTACCACAATGTCCGGGCTGTACATGATAGTGAGGAGGCGAAGAGGGAGAGCTCTGGCGCAGAGGAGGAGACGGCAGGAGAGGATATTCCGGTTGCGCACCACCATCTTCCAACGCACCGAAGGGGGTTATTTACACCCAATACAGACTGGAGGAAGAGAGCATACTTGATTTGATTGAGGAACTCAGGCCCCACCTAAAACACCCCGCCCGCAGGACACAAGCCATACCCACACACATCCAGGTCCTCTGTTCACTACACCTGCTGGCCTCAGGTAGTTTCCAGGGGGTCATAGCCTCTGCAGGAGGGATGTCACAAAGTGCCCTGTCGCGCTTTTTCCATGCGTTCCTCGACGCCATGACACATAGGATGCAACATCACATACACTTACCCAGCACCCCACAGGAACTAGCACAGACCAAGCAGGAATTTTACAACATAGCCCAATTCCCCCACGTCATAGGATGTATAGATGGAACACATGTTGCCATTTCACCCCCCTCAAACATAGAGTATGTATTCCGGAACAGGAAATGCTACCACTCACTGAACATACAGATGGTGTGTGATGCCAAAAACGTAATCACCGATATAGTGGCAAAGTACCCAGGAAGCACACATGACGCCTTCATATTCCGTCACAGTGGGCTATACCGTAGACTCTCATGAGGGGAATTTGGAGAGGGATAACTACTAGGTAACAGCACACACTGTCAGCCCACATTTCTCATGGCCAGCATGTGCATCACAGTGACTGACCTTTAATCATTTCCACCCACAGGGAACAGTGCCTATGCAGTCGGGGATTTCATCCTGACACTAACCTGAATGCTGCCACTGCTGGGGAGCGGCGCTACAACCGGGCACACATTTCAACAAGAGGCACCTTCGAGAGAACATTTGGCATTTTGAAGAGCAGATTCAGATGCATTCACGAAAGTGGAGGAGCCCTCCAATACAGCCCTGAGACGTGCTGCAAAATTGTTGTAGCTTGTGCCATGCTCCACAAC
Source organism: Lissotriton vulgaris (assembly GCF_964263255.1). Taxonomy (NCBI): domain Eukaryota; kingdom Metazoa; phylum Chordata; class Amphibia; order Caudata; family Salamandridae; genus Lissotriton; species Lissotriton vulgaris. Next base: position 669,452,535 of record NC_141691.1, on the reverse strand, counting down.
ATTGCAACCAGGAAAGGGACACCTATGGAGTTGAGTGACTCAGAATCCTCTGACGTGGAGGGACCTGGACCCATACACATGGAAACTGGCATAGCTGCTGCTGCAGCTGGGCGATAGAGGGTGATTAGATAATGCAGAACTACTTCTAGGTGAGTGAAAATTATACAATGACAACTTCTTGTTTTGCAAACGTGTTTAATTCCCAATAGCAACAATGTCACACATCCAAAAAAACATGGATGAACTCTCCTAAACCAAAGCACATGTTTCAATCACAGTGCAACAAAATCAGTCATTAGTACAGCAAGTGCTACACTGTTGCTGGCCCCATATCTCCCCTGTGTGGAATAGTCATTTTGCTGCAGTCCCTATTGTTGTGTGGCAGGCATGGTGCTCCGGCCACTACTGCGCCTCTCAACAGTGGGTGGTGGTGTATTGGAGCTCCGCACCGACTGTGAGTCCTCCTCACTGGGGGTAAGCACCCCGGGCCCAGTAGTACGCAGCGCACGCAGCTCATCCAGGGTGGCAGTTGACTGCACTACCACAGTGGCTATGTCCTGGATACCATGCGAGAACTCACACTGGGTCTCTATGGCACGCCTTGCCAGCATATTGGTGGAGGAGGCCAGGCGGTTAATAGCACGCGTTTAGTGGTCCATGCGGGCCATTTCTTTGCGCCTGGCTGCGCGTTCAGCTCTCAACTCTGCAGTCAGCTCCTGCACAGCCCCCTTGATTTCCTCGTGTATTCCTCTGTTCCCTGCCCTGATCTCTCTCTGAATGGCCTTCATGTGTTTCGCTTGCAGGCGGTGAACCTGAAGCATGTGCATTTCTAGGCCGGCAAAAACAGATTCTTCTTGCTGCACACTGGAGCTGATGGCCGAGCGGGGTCTACGCCTGCCTCTGGACTGTGGTCAGGACTCCTGCTGCTGGGGTACTGGTGCATCAGACTGCACATTTTCATTGTCCTCATCCTCATCATCCATAATTCTGAATGGCCTCACGTTCCTCCTACTGTGTCCCTGTGGTCGGATGAAAGGACTGTCCTCCCCATCTGTATCATGGCCATGGCTGCCTTCTCCTGAGGCTTGGGGTCCTGTCTCAGTTGCACTGGCTGTAGCCTTTCCACTTGCAGGTGCTGTGGATAGAACATGTTATGTTATGTTATGTTATGTTATGTTATAACAATTTATTATGCGCACAGCGACTCCAGCGAAGGAGCATCCCGGCGCAGAACAGCACACATTACTTATTTTTTCATTGCATGTGATGTTCTAATAAATTTTTTCACAGTGTTCCCTGACTTTACTTGTGTCATTCAACTTTCCTGACCTGCACATGTGTAAATTGTGAAATTCTGATGCTACATTCAACATCACAGACTATTGTGACTACATCTCCCATAATGCATTGCTGTGACTGCCTGTGTACTTGCTCTAGCCTGACATGTGGTTCCCCTAATCCCTAGGTCGCTGCAGGGGGTTGCTGGGGGTGGTTTAGGGTGGGGAGGCATGCTTCTTACCTGGTCTTGCAGCTGGTTGTGCTGAGCTGTCGAGCACGGACACGCCCGCAACACTCTGTGGAGGCAGTGTGCCCTCTACCAGCTCCTCCAGTGGTGTAGAGTCAGGGACGTTGGAGGTTCCCCCACCGGTGAGCAGGGACTGCTCCAGCCTGGCAGCCAACTTCTCCTTGGAGCGCTGGCGCAGGTCGTACCAGCGCTTCCGCAACACTTCTACTGTCCTGTGGGTCACTCCTAGGGCATTCACTTTGGCTTGGGTGCCCTCCCAAATCCATCTCTTGCTGGCTTCTGGCACCTTGTGGGAACTCCTCCCAAATAATGCCTCATGGTGTGGCACCATTTCGGTAATGAGGGTCTCTAGTTCAGCCTCAGAGAACTTGATCTTCCTCTTCCTGCCTTCTTCCCCTTCTTGCTGCTCCTGCTGGCTTGGAACATCCTGGTTTCCACCTTCTGACATGGCTCCTGAGTACCAAACAACACTCTCACACTCTCTGTCTCAATCCTGAAGCACCACGGGAAATCACTCACTTCCTGGATGGTGATGTCATCATAAAGCATCAGGATTGCGATTGGATGTTTCCAGAAATTCGCTAAATTGCGATTTTTCGCGTGGGAACATCGCAATTTAGCGATTTTTGGGCTGCAGTCGCGCTATTTTGCGATTTTCTGAATGCGAACTCGCTAATTTGCGATTTTTGACGTTTAAGGAATCGCTAATATCCATTGCGCTAATATTTAGCGATTTTGGGCGAATCGCTAAATATTTGCGATTGCGTTGTTACATCCCGATTTGCGATTCTGATTTTGCGATTCGGTAATAATCGCAATTTCAGAATCGCAAATCGTTTTCTTGATACATATGGCCCTTAATCTTCCTGTGCCTATCAAAACAGAATGTGTACTTATGCAATGTAACTGGTGCTCATATAAAGCACTCCAATACCTTCGGTTCAGTTTCATAAAATGCACCTCTTAGAAAAATGAACTGTACTGATGAACACGAAAAGTAATTATCTGATGGAATGTGAAGACATTCCTCAGTTGCAGCCCCAAGTGCCATATTTGCTTAAATCCAGAACCATTGCTATGTCAGGGTCTCATCAACTAGGTCTGATATTGACTGTTTAAACTTTCATCTATTTTTTTACTGCATTCAAAGAGCCATCTTACACTTTCCAAGAAAAATACTGTAGGCCACCCTTTTCACCACTCCCACTATTTAGTCAATTGTCCTGCTTTAAGTCCCCCAATACCCTAGCTAGATTCTGAACGCAATACAACATGTCCAATTCTTTACAGTGGTGCCCGTGTCATTTATTCTTAAAAATGCTGAGCTTGTCCGAGCACATACATATTTAACCAGAAGCAGGTTAGATACAGGATTAGACAGTCAATTTAGACAGTACCAATCATTCAGGGCCGCCGCTGGGCATGGGCAGTGTGGGCTGCTGCCCAGTCAACACACCAATGAGACACAGTCAGGGCACTGCATGAAAGGTGCCACCTTAAGTGGCCCCCTTTCCTGGCCTCACTGCTATGGTGTAGCTAGCAAAAAAAAGGGGGGAGGGGGCAGTCCAATTTGCAAGAAGGCACATTCCTCAGTTTTGTCCTGCAATTAGGCCTCCTCGCCCGCCCCACACAGAGGCACAGCAGGAGTACTACTGCCCGGCTGCTTAGCATCCTGGCAGTCTTAACCCTCTCTGGAGATAAGCAACCCTCACCCCTTCATCCCTTTGTGAGCTGTTAAGAGGTGCTTGTAGGTAGCTGAGTGGGAGGGGCTGCAGCTTAGGAGCAGGGGCATCTATTCAGAGGCAGATAGCCCTGAACGGGTCAAGTCTATGCCAATTAGAGGGGCCTCGCACATTCCCCTTCTTCCCAGGGCCCCAAAAATCCTAGAACTGGCCCTGCAATCATTCTTGTGCTGGTAAGAAGACAGATTTGTGAATTTTGCCATTGATACCTTTTTGTAGCTTCTGTTGCCTTTATGCTATTTCAGCTTTCTCTAGAAAATCAATGAATCAGTGATATGATAACAAGCATTGGAAATGCAATAGGTCTCGCATTAGGAAAGTTTGAGCTATTGGTATTGTAAATGACACTTTTTTTATTTATGTGTTGGTTTTGAAAGTAGCAAAATGAATAGCTTTGTCAGTTACAATGTCAATAGTTTTAATTTTTGCAAATGTGACACCTATAGCATTTGTAATGCAATGTGTGTTGTATTTACGTGACTTAGATGTATTGATATTACAAATAACAATGGCTTTTAATTTTGTAAATAATTAATACTTAAATAAAAGTTATTGTAATTTATAATGGCAATAGCTTAAACGTTTGTAAATAACTTTTGTGAAGATTATGTTCAGTGTATTTTATTGTGACGACAATCCAAGAACATTGCATTTGCACCTACACACACAGAGCCACACACATGTAGATGTGGTGGTGGTGGATCTGGGGGATATGGTGGTGGTGGATGTGGTGGTGGATGTGGTGGTGGTGGTGGATGTGGTGGTGGATGTGGTGGTGGTGGTGGAGGTGGTGGTGGTGGTGCATGTGGTGTTGATGTGGTGGTGGTGGATGTGGTGGTTGTGGATGTGGTGAAAGTGGTGGTGGATGTGGTGGTGGAAGTGATGGTGGTGGGTGTGGTGGATGCGGTGGTGGATGCGGTGGTGGATGTGGTGGTGGTGGATGCTGTGGTGGATGAGGTGGTGGATGAGGTGTTGGTGGATGCGGTGATGGATGTGGTGGTGGTGGTGGATGTGGTGGTGGTGGATGTGGTGGTGGTGGTGGATGTGGTGGTGGTGGTGGATGTGGTGGTGGTGGTGGATGTGGTGGTGGTGGTGGATGCGGTGGTGGTGGATGCGGTGGAAGTGGTGTATGTGGTGGTGGATGTGGTGGTGGATGTCATGGTGGATGTGAAGGTGATGGATGTGATGGTGGATGTGGTGGATGTGGTGGTGGATGTGGTGGTGGATGTGGTGGTGGATGCGGTGGATGTGGTGGTGGTGGTGGATGTGGTGGTGGTGGTGGATGCGGTGGTGAAGTGGTGGTGGATGTGGTGGTGGTGGATGTGGTGGTGGTGGATGTGGTGGTGGTGGATGTGGTGGTGGATGTGGTGGTGGTGGTGGATGTGGTGGTGGATGTGGTGGTGGTGGTGGAGGTGGTGGTGGTGGTGCATGTGGTGTTGATGTGGTGGTGGTGGATGTGGTGGTTGTGGATGTGGTGAAAGTGGTGGTGGATGTGGTGGTGGAAGTGATGGTGGTGGGTGTGGTGGATGCGGTGGTGGATGCGGTGGTGGATGTGGTGGTGGTGGATGCTGTGGTGGATGAGGTGGTGGATGAGGTGTTGGTGGATGCGGTGATGGATGTGGTGGTGGTGGTGGATGTGGTGGTGGTGGATGTGGTGGTGGTGGTGGATGTGGTGGTGGTGGTGGATGTGGTGGTGGTGGTGGATGTGGTGGTGGTGGTGGATGCGGTGGTGGTGGATGCGGTGGAAGTGGTGTATGTGGTGGTGGATGTGGTGGTGGATGTCATGGTGGATGTGAAGGTGATGGATGTGATGGTGGATGTGGTGGATGTGGTGGTGGATGTGGTGGTGGATGTGGTGGTGGATGCGGTGGATGTGGTGGTGGTGGTGGATGTGGTGGTGGTGGTGGATGCGGTGGTGAAGTGGTGGTGGATGTGGTGGTGGTGGATGTGGTGGTGGTGGATGTGGTGGTGGTGGATGTGGCGGTGGATGTGATGGTGGATGTGGTGGTGGTGGTGGATTTGATGGTGGATGTGATGGTGGATGTGGTGGTGGTGGTGGTGGATGTGGTGGTGGATGTGGTGGATGTGGTGGATGCGGCGGTGGTTGTAGTGGATGTGGTGGTGGGTGTGGTGGTGGTGGGTGTGGTGGTGGGTGTGGTGGTGGTGGGTGTGGTGGTGGTGGTGGTGGATGCGGTGGTGGTGGATGCGGTGGTGGTGGATGTGTTGGTGGTGGATGTGGTGGTGGCTGTGGCGGTGGATGTCATGGTGGATGTGGAGGTGATGGTGGATGTGGTGGTGGTGGTGGTGGTGGATGTGGTGTTGATGGTGGATGTGGTGGTGGATGTGGTGGTGGTGGATGTGGTGGATGGGGTGGTGGTTGTAGTGGATGTGGTGGTGGATGTAGTGTTATCAGAACTGCTAATTAAACCATACTCTTTTTGTGCACCAAAGTTAAAAGTAGATTCACAAAATGGCAGTCATTATATAAGTTTGGTGTCTAATTAAGATATTTAACAATATCTTGATCCCATGCTATCAACAGTTGTGCACCTCGGTCTTCGTGCATTCTTATGCCTAAACATATCTGATGCACCAGGATGGGGAACAATATTTCACTGGGAGGCTGATAGTTTCCTAACCTCAACAGGGCCTTTGGCCACGTGCTTCTAATTAAAAGAGGGCTGGCTTATTTACCTTTATTGGAAACATATTTCACTCTTTTTCATTTACTGAAGTCCCTCAGCAATGAAATCCACAGCCCCTGGCTTTATTTGAGGAACTACCTCCCTCTGTCAGTCCCTTGCAGCAGCGTCATACAGGCGGCCGGAGACAATGACAGCAATAATTCTCAGTTCCAGACCCAGCTCACTCGTGACGGGATTGAGCCACAAGGCTGTCCTGGCAATAACGTGTGAATTACGACACATTGAAGCCTGGCCCGTCCTATCCTGGCGGCTGTGCGTTTAATGGCCTTCCACAAATACCTAGAGGGTGGAGGGCGCTCCATCATTCCATGGCAACCTAATGAGGGGAAAGAAGGATGGAAATGGCTGCCAGGGATCACGTGCAGACTCCTCAAAGGCAGCACTGGGAGGGAGCTTTACAGAGGCATTGCATTGTCAGGCAACGGGGCCTTCCAGCAAGCAGCAGCAAACACAGCCATATTAATGGAGCATAACGAAAAGCAAATATTTGCATGCCACTTTTGAACAAATTAAGTATGCAAAAGGGTAAAAGATGTCATTGGAATTGTTAGCAGGACCTCTGCATGGGGCCAAAAGGAAGGATTCTGGTATTTACTAGGAAATCGACGGCCCGTCTAAGATTTGAAGGTATTTACAGTTTGCCTCTTCGAAGGAAATGAAGAATATTTCAATAGTCTTTACAGGCCTTCGGATTGGTCCGCTGTACTAGAAAAATGGCAATACCTGGAAAACATTCCGACTACTTACATATACGAATGGGAATATAAAATGGGTAGGTATATTAACAAGCAAAAGAAGTAAAATAGGGAGACACGGCCGGCCGAGCGGCCGTGAAACTGAAAGCACGGCCGCTCGGCGTGAAAGCCTTTGATCCGGCAGGGGGTGGAGCGGCACCAATCTGGGCAACAGATGGCTGGCGATTTGATGCTTTGCACGCGCATTTTAGGTCAATGCGCTTGCGCATTGACCTAAAAGCCACGGGCACAGCACCAAATCGCCCAGTTAGTTTAACTCTGGTTAAAGCCCTATATCCTCGCAAGCTCGATGCGCATGCGCATCGAATAGCGAGACCTAAAAACCAACAAATAGGAAAGGGTGGTGTCTGCTAGGTATGGCCAGTGGCATTGGCTGCCTAAGAATGAAGCAAGGATTTACAGTAATGCCTAATGGAGCACTTTCCACACACTGAAAGAAGCCTTTTTGTGTCATTTTTCACCACCACTTGGTTAACGGTAGCTACCTTACCACGCATTGTAGCAGTGATAATCCTCTCACTAGCCCACAATGCCCAATTTAAATGACAGACCAAAGTAAAGTTGAACAGGCACTAGCAAGCCAATAGGTCTATGTTTAATATGGTAATGCATGCAGCAAGGCACACAGAAGGGAGCCAGCAGGTGTAGAAGAGGGAGCTTTAGTTGTAAGAGTAAAATGTATGACGATACAATGCAAACATTTACAACACATGTCTTTACAACGCAGTATTTACATCGCAACATCCATTACAACGCATGATTTTACATTGCATGCCATTACAACGCATTATTAGAAACTACATTTACAACCCATTCCATTACAACGCATACCATTACAATGCATACCATTACAACGCATATTACTTTTAGGGCAACAATAGGGTAAGTGTTGATAGTGTAGTGTAGGGGTAAAAATTACTATTCCCACTCCAGTGAGTGCAACAGTAGGGTAAGTGTTGAATAGGGGAGGGGTAAAAATTACTATTCCCTATTACTTACCTTATACTGCGGAGTAATGGCATGCGTTGTAGTGACATGCGTTTTAATGACATGCGTTGTAGTGACATGCGATGTAATGGATGTCGCGTTGTAATGACTGTGTTGTAAAGGTAGTGCGATGTAATGACTGCGTTGTAAAGGTTGTTTTCGGTAAGAGTAGTCTCTCACACTGTTCAATGCAAACACTCAAGTGGAGGCAGAAGGATGCACCCAAAAAGGCAACAGCTGAAAGTGAGAGAATAATACTCCATTGGCAGAGGCTGGGAGAAGTGAGCCAATGGTTCAATAGGGCGGACTCTAGGGCCAATCTCTGTATATTGCAAATAACTGGTCTCTTTGACAGCTGTGCTGCCAAAATGCAGACCTAATATGATAATACATAGATTATCATGGTACAAAGATGGCTGACGGGCATCAGGCCAGATTATGTAAACTGCCCAGGTAGCCCTTTCTTGTTTTTGACTGTGGTAACGCGCACCAAGTTAACATTTAGCATCAAATAACATACTAGCATGCTGTGCGATTTTTGTTCTGTCTCTTTTGTGTAAGGCAGTGGTGTAATGATGCAATAAAATGTTTGTATATTATTTACAGAAGATCCTACTTGTCTTTGTAATCCAACCGCTCATCTTTCCGCCTTTGCTCTATAATGTTTTGTTTCCCAGAACTGCTTCACTCACGTACAAATTTATATTGGCACAAAAGCAACTTTTCCCACACACTGCACAGTTAAACATTCTTACACCATGTTACTTATTAACCTATGCAGTTCAAGAAACCACTGTTATTTTTGTTTCACATTCTTTCTGGTCATAAAAATCTTTGACCCTTTGCTTTGGAGTATCACCGCACACTGTTTCCTTTTTTTTTCTCCTTGGTTCTCACTGTTCCAGATATGTAGCATTCTTTAATAAATAATAACTTGTCTATAATTTTATTGAAAACTGTTTTTTGACTTGCTGCCTTGATTATCATTTATGGAATTATGGGGCATATTACCAAGCAATAGCGATAATTATCGCTATTGCTTGGTTAGAGACAAAAATTTACCGCAGCGCTGCGGCGATATTTACCGCAAATAAACCTTGGTATTACCAAGGTTTAACGCAAATGCGGTAAAAATCGCCGCAAAGCATGAATATCGCTGAAAAGTCAGCGATATTCATGCATTACCGAGTCAATGCTCTTAGCCATGTTATCCACCTCCCATTGGATAACATGGCTAAGAACTGCTCAGGGCAAGTGTTAGCTTTTGAAGATATTCGCGCTTAGCGCGAATATCTCCAAAAGTTGGTAATAGGAGATAGCGATGTTAGCGACTGTTTTCAGTCGCTAACATCTTGGCACGCCCACTTTGCATGTCATTAGTGATAAATATCACTGACATGCAAAGTGGGGCCCAAGATGGTCGCTATCTCCTACTAGCTGTCGCTAACTGGTGTTAGCGGCAGCTAGGTAATAGGGAGATAATTTTATCTCCGCTTTCTTGGCTTTTAAAGCCAAAAAAGCGGAGATAAACCCCCTTGATAATATGCCCCTATGTATTTCGGATTTTAACACAATAAAAAATCACCACTAAGGATAAACTGAATTTAATTTCACACTATAAAGAGTCCACAGTCCCCCTGAAACCTTCTTCATTCAATCCATGGTCACACATAGAAGTGGCGTAATAGCTCAGAAAGAACTCGTATCACCTCGGGGGTGTTTTTTTTCACTGCAGAGTATGGCGAAACATGTCATCCCAATGCTTTACTTTCGCTGTCATTACGGTTGTTTGGTCTTCCACCAGAAACAGAACATGACGTCATGTCCAGTAGGACGACAGGCTCTTATTTTGGAGCCTGTGGTCCGAAAAATTGTTTTCTGGTGGAAGAAAGATAGTTTGTTTCACAATATTTCGAAGAAATGGCAAACAAGCTGACCTGTATTTTTTAGAAAAGAGCAGATAAAGTTTACCGTGGTTTGAGAAAATTGCGCGAGTGCTTGATATGCACTTGCCTTTAGCAAAATAAGGGCCCTCAAGTAAAGCTAGATTTTTTATAATAAGGAACCAAGAAACATAAAAGGTGTTTCTTTCTGAGGACGACGTACACATAAGGGACTGGATCAGATGTTAAAATCGTTAGGAGAAAGGTGACAGTGAAGCAGAGACGTTTTAAGGTGAGGGCTAAGTGGTCATGTGCCCAGGGCACCCAGCCAGGGCCTCCTGGTAAAGCAAGAGGTGCAGTCCAAATTCCTGCCATAATATAATCTATTTTACTAACTTGACAGCTGAGCCTGCTTAACTGACAAATGGGGGCACATTTGTTATGATTTTATACAACACAGCATTAAAGGTTCCTGAACTGCGTTATTTGAAAGAGAGAGAGCACGACTAAGGTATGATACTGCTGCTCTCTTCCCTAGCACTGTCACGCAATGCGGGTACCTTGTGCCACATACACACCTCTGCAACAAAGTGCAAAGTGTGCGTGAGTCTAGGTTGTGCTATGAAAGATTGACTTTCCAGTACAAAACACCATGCTTAGACTAACTTTAAAACGTTCACAATTTGTATGAATGTTCTACTGTTCAGTAAAACACTTTTCTCTTACTTTATTCCTGCGTCAAGGGGGCAATTAATTTTGGTGCAAAGCCCTGTCTACTAATGTTAATCTTATCCCTCTGTCTTAACCACTCTAAATATTTCTCTACAACTCTATTTGTCTACACCCTTTTTTTGTGCTCAGCTTCCTTTAGCTCACCTTTGTTTACCACACCCCTCTCTCAATGTACCCTCTATACCTCACTTAAATTCATCTCTATCTGCAGTTCTTTCATTATTGTGCCTGTCAGTCTCTGTACCTACATCTACATATATCACTCTCAAGCCCCTCGCTATCCCTCCAATCTCTCTGTACCTCATCTCTTCTTCCGTTCCTTACTACTTATTTTGCATCTGACCACCTTGTATGGCTTCTTCATCTACTTCACTTCTGATACAACCTATCTCTATGTTTACCTGCACTTTATATTTCTCTCCCTATATCTCTACTACCTTACCTCTCTCTACCTCTCCTCAGCCTCTTCTCCACCTCACCGCCCTCTCATCTCTTTACCTAATTTCTCTCTACACCGTACATCTTCCTTACACACCATTTTGTCTGACTACCTAACATCTCAGTTTACCCTACGATTAGTTCACTAACTCATCTCTCCATCCCCCCTTTCTAGCATTTTACCTCTTTTCCCTTTCCTTCACCTCTTACTGGCTACCTTTCTACACCTCTTCCCACTTTGTCTGTCATCAACTTCTCTCTATCTCGCACACAAACATATTCTCCTCTCTGGGCCTTCTTCTCCATTTCAGCTTAGCACTCCATGTCAACTGTCTTTCTCTACCTCCTTCTTTAAAGATCTTTACCTCACCATCTCTTCATCCTTCTCATAACTCTACCTCTATATCAACTCAGATCTACTTCTATATTTCACATACATCTCTCAAATTGCAGTTTCTGTTCCACATCATTTTTCTTTTTCAATCTTTCACCTCCTCTCTGCCTTTTTCTCTTTTCCAGTGTTCTCTTTGCCTGGCCTGCTTTTTCTAAATTTCTTTTCAAATTGCGCTGTCTCTCTGCATTGCATATATTTGGTTTTCTTCACATTCTCTATCTAACTCTAGCTAGTGCTACCTTTACCTCTGTCTAATTCACTTTTTTCTACATTACATCTATCTTTAACTCTGTACTCCTCTGACCCACTCAACTTGTCTTTTTCAGGTTTACTGACACAACATCGATGTAAAAAATATCGATCTTAAAAACAACAAACATATCAACTCCTATACTTAAATAGGTAAGTACAAAAATATAAATGAAATAATATTGATGTATTAAATATAGATGTATAAAATATGCACTTTTATATAAATATAAAATAAACAAATATATTAATTATTAAATATAATTTCAACTGAATAAAATACATTTAATATACATTTTAATAAAAAATAACACATGAAATATTATAAAAATAAACACATAAACATAATATATACATATATAATTACTTTAAAACAATTAATAAACTATTATTTTTAATTCATGTTAAACATTTAAAATAATATAAGAAATATATATTATTGATTTAAAATATATAAAAACTAAAATCTTTAACAAATTAAAAGTAGAAAAAGTGTTGGATAGCCAAGGGGTACAAATTACTATTCCCACTACACTGAATGCAACAGTAGGATATGTGTTGGACAGTGGAGTGGTAAACTTTTTTATTCCCACTCCGGTGAGTGTAACAGTAGGGAAAGTGTTGGATAGCGAAGGGTTTAAATTTACTATTCCCACTCCAATGAGTGCAACAGAATGGAAAAGTGTTGGATAGTGGAGGGGTAAAATTAACTATTCCCACTCCATTGAGTGCAAGAGTAGGGAAATTGTTGGATAGCGGAGGGATAAAAATTACTATTCCCACTCCATTGAGTGCAGGAGAAACAAAAATTCCTAGTCCCGCTCAGTTAAAAATATATATATATATATATTAAAAAGAAAAAGAAATCATAAAAATAAATAAACAATATTTATAAAGTGAAATATATTAAATATATAAAATGAAAGCCTAATATATTATTAATTGCATATAATAAAAACCTATATATAGTATATAAAATAAAGTAAAAAATAAATAAATAAATAAACTAGATAATATTTAGAAACAACAAAATTAATTAATACATACATGTATTTATTTTATTTCCTACCATATAACACCACACCAAAAACAAAACACTGCAACATTTTAAATTAAATGTACTTCCATAATTAACATAATTAACATAATTATTAATAAATTAAAAACATATTTGTGATAAACAATTGACTACACACACTTTAACACTATAATATCCACAGCACACACCTAAATTAAACTACAAAATAATAAAACACAACTAAAACTTATTTTTTAAATACAAACTATTACTATTAACAACAAATAATAAAGTAATTAAAATGTATTTAGTATCCACCCTTTACCTCTTTAAAAGTAAAAACAACACAAAAATATTACCCAAAATGAATATCAAATAATTAACAGTAATTAACAACTATACATTAATTAATTAAACACAAATTACTTCCCATCCTTTACTCCTATAAACACCACAACACCCACCTAAATTTAATTACACAATACCATAATAACATTTGAATTAATTCAATTAATATCAATTCACAAACAAATAATAATAAAAAATAAATAAACTACTAAACACTCGTTATCCCTATAAACCCCAAAACACACGCCTAAAAATTATTCTGAAATTACCATAATTACTTACTAATTAATTAATTATAATTAATTAACAACCAAATATTAATTCATAAATTAAAAATAAAGTACTTCCTACCCTTTACACCTATAAACACCACACCACACACCTAACATTAATTACACAATTACCATAATTAATTTACAATTAATTAATTAAAATTACTTGACAACCAATTATTAATTAATTAATAATAAATTACTTTACACATTCAAAACTATAAAATCTCAATTCAACAACTATGCATAAATAAAAAATAATCAATGAATTTAATATAATTACATTACTTTCCACTCTATTCCCCTATAAACCCACAACCCGCTAAGGTGCTACAAACACAAATTTAAAATAAAAAAAAATTAAAAACGACTGAAAATGTTACACATATATCAATAAATACAAACAATTCTTATACAAAAAACATACATCACGTAAATATACTCCTTCTTTTTCCCATTTGTCATGGCCTTACCAGCATATTGTAGGGAGAGTAGGGATTTTCTTACTAAAATACACAATTCCTTCCTTATGATCACCATGGATGCCATGTCCTTGTACACGTTCATTGACCATCAATTCAGGGTGCAAGCATGCAAACATTATTTAAAGACTAGGTTCATATGTTTCTTTGAACATATTAAAATGCTTCTGAGGATGATTCTATATTATCTGAAGGAAAACATTTTCTTATGTGAGGGGTCTATTATCGCCAGAAGATGGGGACCACTATGGGTACTTGCTTCACCCCCAACTTCACGAATATTGTAATAGGCTGTTGGGGGGAGTAAGTGGCCTGGGCAGAAGACAACCAAGAGTACATGCAGCATATTTTGATTTGGACCCGTTAACTTAATGATTTGTTTTACTTGGAATGGCCCGGGTAAAAAGCATACATTTTCCTGGATAAACATAATAATAATCTCTTTAACTTAAGATTTACTTCACAAATAGGCTCTAAGCTGTGCAATCAAGATCCAGGGTGTGCTGTTCCAATGAAAAAGGAATGTTATGTCGCTTATAAATATGTGGTCTGTTTTTTGCCAGTAGATACAGTGAGATAGTATGAGCAGAGACACTCATATTGCATGCAGAGACAGACATGGTAGATTACATGTAACATCCTGGTCATGTGCCTAAGATCACACTGTGAGTCAAGCTTGATTTTAAATGGATCTGGGTGAATAATTTGCTTAGTTGATGTGTTTAAAAGTATGGCAATACATGTATTCTTGAAGTCAGTTAGGCTTTAGGATATGTACTAGTAGGGAATCTTAGGCAGCATGTCTGTTCGGCCTCTTACTTCACAAGTAGGGTCTAAGCTGTGCAATCAAGATCCAGGGTGTGCCGTGGAAATGAAAAAGGAATGTTATGTCTTGCTTATATATATGTGGTCTGTTTTTTGCCAGTAGATACAGTGAGATAGTATGAGCAGAGACACACATATTGCATGCTGAGATAGACATGGTAGATTACATGTAACATTCTGGCCATGTGCCTAAGATCACACTGTGAGTCAAGCTCGATTTTAAAGGGATCTGGGTGAATAATTTGCTTAGTTGATGTGTTTAAAAGTATGGCAATACAGCTATTCTTGATGTCGGTTAGGCTTTAGGATATGTACTAGTAGGGAATCTTAGGCAGCATGTCTGTTAGGCCTCTTACTTCACAAATAGGCTCTAAGCTGTGCAATCAAGATCCAGGGTGTACCGTTGAAATGAAAAACAAATGTTATGTCTTGCTTATATATATGTGGTCTGTTTTTTGCCAGTAGACACAGTGAAATAGTATGAGCAGAGACACACATATTGCATGCAGAGATAGACATGGTAGATTACATGTAACATCCTGGTCATGTGCCTAAGATCACACTGTGATCTTGATTGCACAGCTTAGACCCTACTTGTGAAGTAAGAGGCCTAACAGACATGCTGCCTAGGATTCCCTACTAGAACATATCCTAAAGCCTAACTGACTTCAATAATACATGTATTGCCATACTTTTAAACACATCAACTAAGCAAATTATTCACCCAGATCCATTTAAAATCAAGCTTGACTCACAGTGTGATCTTAGGCACATGACATGAAATAGTCACACAGGCTCAGAGTGAGGTGAGACACAGGCACAGAGTACCCTTTAAGCTTAGAGATGCAAACTGTGAGGAGACTCAGGTGACATTATTGAAAAATGTGAAAATATAATTCCTTATTTCATACAGACACTCAGTGTGATCCTTGTCAAAAATGTTAAAGCTATACTTTTTACCATGAAACATTTACCAGAGTGAGATGAGACACACGCAAACAGACAAATGACACACAGAAAGAGATAGAGATGGGGCTGGCACAGAGTGAGATGACACACAGGCACAGAGTGAGGTGAGATACAGGCAGAGAGTACCCTTTAAGCTCAGAGATGCAAACTGTCAGCAGACACAAGTGCCATTATTGAAAAATGTGAAAATATAATTCCTTATTTCATACAGAGACTCAGTGTGATCCTTGTCAAAAATGTTAAAGCCAGACATTTTACCATAAAACATTTATCAGAGTGAGATGAGACATACGGAAACAGATAAATGACACACACAAAGAGAGAGAGATGCGGCAGGTGGGAAACATCCTTAACAACGAAGTATAAAGTACGACTTACCTGAACAACGAAGTCCCAACCACGAGAAATCCTGAACAACGACGTTCTAAACCACGAAGTCCTAAACCACGACTTTTCCCGGACTGCAATGTTAAACTATGCTATCACGTCACTCATCTCCGCCCCACCCCTTAAACCTGAAAACGGAAGAGAGGCAAACTGGATGACTGCCAATCTCGACTGAAGAGCCAAAATGCCAGGCGCATGAGAGAAATGCCCGGATTCTGCGAGCTGAAATGCATGTTTCTTCTCTTGTTTTGTTCCTGGGTACGTGCTGTGTGCCCAGCTGTGGTCTCACTATGGTGCGTGAATAAAAATGCCACAAATTTTGAAGAGATAGCGCTCTATTCTTCTTGAATTAGGTAATGCATCTCCCCAACCCCCAACATGACACTTGAATGGAAGTATCAGGCTGACGGGCTCGGAGAAAAGTAGGGAAGCAGCCAGCTTAAATAATGGCAGCATGCAAACACCACAAGTCTGTCCTCCTCCCCATCCATACTTTTCTAGCGACTTTCAAGTAAGAACAGCCTTGCAATACATGTTCAAAATTATTTCTGTAGAATACTTTTCACACTCTACAGAAAAGTCAAGTCTGCAGCTGTTATCTGAATTGCTCTCCTTCGACCAGGGTGCACGCAATACGTCATCACTCTGCTCCAATGCTAAGCCAGGCGCACTTATAGCTGAGTCCCTTTTTTTATTAACACATACGAGCACTTGATGAACAATATTCACCAAGCTAATATTATTGTTTCCTGGTGCCTTTAAAGTTGCCAAATGCTGGTTTGACCGCTTTTTTGGAGTTTAATGTGAAAACATTACGAAGAAGTATTTTTATTAGAATAGTGCCATCTAATGGCCAGTCACGAAATGTTTTTTTACGTGGTTTAGGAAGTCGTTGAAAAAAACAGTAGTGCTTTAGAATAGCTCGTTGTTCAGCTTTCGTGGTTAAGAAAGTCATGGTTTAGGAAGTAGTTATTTAGTCATACATTCGCGGCAGGCACAGAGCGAGATGACACACAGGCATAGAATGAGGTCAGACGCAGGCACAAAGTACACTTTAACCTTAGAAATGCAAACTGTGAGCAGACACAGGTGACATTTTTGACAAATGTGAAAATATAATTCCTTATTTCATACAGACACTCAGTGTGATCCTTGTCAAAAATGTTAAAGCCATGCTTTTTACCATAAAACATTTCCCAGAATGAGATGAGACAGACGCAAACAGACAAATGACACACACAAAGAGAGAGAGATGGGGCAGGCACAGAGTGAGATGATGTACAGGCACAAAGTTAGGTGAGACACAGGCTCGGAGTGAGATGAGACACAGACACAGAGTGAGATGAGGCACAGGCATAGAGTGAGATGAGACACGCAAAGAGAGAAATGACACACACAAAGAGAGAGATGAGGCAGGCACAGACTGAGATGAGACACAGGCACATAGTGAGATGAGACACAAGCACAGAGTGAGATGAGACACAGGCACAGAGTGACATAAGACACAAGCACAGAGTGCGATGGTGCAGGCTGAGAGTAAGATTAATAATTAAACTGTACTGCACTGTTGCTGTGACACAGTTGTTGTGGTATAAACTAACTTATGTTGTAAACTAGTGTTTATATTGTTTACTTATTGTAATTGCTACGTAGTATGTGAGTAGTGGTCTATAATACGTTATTTTTTCTTTACCACAGATTGTATTCATCTATAGAAAGATAAAAGAATATGCCGACGAAGAAAAGACGACAAAAACATATAAACAAGATTTATGGTCCAATAAAACACAAATACAAGACTCATCCAAAACACAATCTTCAGTGAAAAAAAATAATGCTCCTGGTGAGCAAATTAAGGACTTTTTAAGAAAGTTAATGAAATGTAAAACAAAAAAGATGTTCTTTCAAAGAAAAATAACCCATCTGTAAATAGAAAGAAAAAACTGTGCCCCTCAAAAAATGTTAGACCTGTAGAAGGAGATGATATTGTCTATAGCAATAGAAGGAGAAATCAATTTATTGACATTCGTAGACGAATGTTTTATAACAGAATAGTTTCAAATTTATTAAAAAATGTAAAGATGTATCAAAAGAAGACTGCTTTTTACAAGAAAAAAAAGCATAGTGAAGATTGTGGATCAGGCATTTAAGGTAAAAAATAAATTGTATGGTTTAGTAATCAATACAATTTATACACTAAATAAGGTAATCAATGTGTTCAAATCAAAATGTAAGTGGAAGAGAGTAATTAATCGGAGTAATTTTTGTGATGTTTTTTCTGGAGAATGGAAGCATAGTTCAAGTTGTGAGCCATTTTTTAATGAAGAAAGTTACTTTCAGGATAATGAATTGGTGCATGCAGTTGACACCAGTGGTCGAGCATATGAGGTGAAGGACGGTTGTCCGGTTGAAAAAGAAAAAATTGTGCTTAGAAATACAGAAGAGGTGTTAGCTGATAAAGTTTTAGGGAGATGTCCTAAGGCTCCAGTGTATACTTGGAATTGTAGTAGTATTTGTAGTGTGCAACAGGATTCAATTGATTTGTTTCTCAGTTTCTTACGGACATATACTAAGAAAAGTCTAAAACAAAAAATGAAGATTTTGCAAGAGTTAGATCCTTGTAGAGTGAGAGAAAAAACAGGTTTGCATGGGCATTCACTGGCTTGTCTTTTAAGAAAAGTATGTCAGAGTGTCTTTATCCATTTTAGGATGTTCGCAGTGTGTCATAATAAAGTGAGGAAATTATTGAGAAGGTTGTATTATGCAAAAAGTCCAGCACTTAAACTAAAACAGTTAAACAGTGCTCTTTTGCATGGAAGTGAATTAGATGTAAAGAACATTTGTGAAGAAATTGAGTTTTGTTACTTTGGTGAAAAAGAGGACAGTGTAGAAACTGATACAGTAATAGAAGGTAATGTGGAAGAGAATGTAGAGATTTCAAGTACAGAAACATTTGAACATGAAATTACAAAGTTTAAGGTCAATTCAAGTGAAAGGCCTACTTTTTCTTGTGTGTGTTGTCGAAGAACTCATTATAAGAATCAGACTAGGTTAGTTGATTTATATGTAAAAAGTGAAATGGAAAATAATAATGTGTGGAAGGATTTTGCAACTTATTTGTTGGTAGAAAATTGTTTTGATTTGGGTTCTAATCAACGTATTTGTAAATATTGTTATCATAAATTAAATGAAAACAGAATGCCTGCTAGAGCTGTTCATAATAATCTGAAGATGGTAGACATACCTTCTGAATTGATGGATTTAAATACCTATGAGTCTATTCTGATTCAATGTGTGCATCCTTTTCAGGCTATTGTTCGCATGGAGCCTAAGACAGGGAAATTGCCTCCTTCAGATTTACAGAGAGGATTAAACGAAAGAGCTGTTTATTTGCCTCTAGATTTTAGGAAAAATATTGATACAATTGGTGTAGAGAAAGTAAAAGAGGAACCTCTGGTTATTCTAGTTATTGGTGTTCCGACAAAGAGTAAAAAAATATGGCAAGAATTAGTGGATGTTAGGAAAGTCAAAAAGGCAAAGTTGTATTTGGTAAAAAATAATCCCTACTACAAAAATGTATATGTAGGAGGAGAGGAAACAACTGTAGAAGAGGACAGTGATTTCTCAATTGGGCAAATTGAAAAAGTTGATGTCTCTAGAAGTGAAGAAATTAATGAACATTATAGTGTTCATCCATTGCATTCCAAAGAAGTAATGGGAAATGCTATTGACTTGTTTCAAATAAAAGAAGCAAAAGGAAGTCCCATTAGTGTATGGGAAGAAAGTTTGGAAGCTCGTTGCTTTCCACAGTTATTTCCAACAGGTGAAGGTGGACGACATGACGACCGACCTGTTCAAATTCCTGCATCTGAATACCAGACTTTAAGATTATATGCAGAAGATCCAAGGTTTCGTCAATGCATTCCATATTTGTGCCATCTACTGTTTGAGAGTGACTTGTCTGGACTTTCCTATGCAGTGAACCATATTTTGAAAAGTGGAGTACATCTACAAAATGTTTCAGCAAGGGACTTTATGGATAAAGTGAAACTGCAAGACAGTGTTTTGGAATCTCAGCTAATTAATCTCATGCCATGCCAGCGTGGTACTAACGAGTATTGGTACCGTCGTCATGGGGAATTGAAATGTATGCTAAGAAACTTAGGAACTCCTACATGGTTCCTTACTCTTAGCTGTGCTGAGTATGCTTGGGAAGACTTACTTACATTTCTACGAGAGGCAAATAAAAACATTGAAAATATTGAATACAAGAAACCTGGAGAACTGTGCTCTTTGGATCCAGTTAATGTATGCAGGTATTTCAATCATAGATTTGAAGCTATGATGTCTTTTATTACAAACAAAAAAAATCCTCCGGTTGGAGAGGTTTTGGATTTCTTTAGGAGAAAGGAGTATCAAGCAAGAGGTGCTCCTCACATACATATGCAGCTATGGATTAAAGATGCACCCAAATTTGGAACAGATTCAGATGAAAAAGTGATGAGTTTCATTGAACAATATTCTACATGTGCTGTTCCGAAAAGTACAGAAGAAAACAATTCAAGACATCAAGTTTTACGCTTTCAAACCCATCGTTGTGGAAAATACTGTCGTCGAAAATACAAATCCAAGGACAAGTTCTACACAAAATGTTGTTTTGCATTTCCACGTCCAGTAACATCCAAAGGAAGAGTTAACAATTTTATGTCTTCTCTGCGACATACTGTGACAAGAAAATCACAGAAAAATACATACAACCTAAGAAGAAATGAAGAGTCGAAATACATAAATGACTACAACCCAGTCATTTTGTCCATGTGGAATGCTAACATGGATATTCAATATGTTGCTGACAACTCTATTGCTGTGGCTCGATATGTGACGTCTTACATCACAAAATCAGAAAAGACAGAACTGAAGGAAATGTGGGAGGAAATTTCACATGAAAAGAGTCTAAGTAAGACATTATACAGTTACAGTCTGAAGATGTTGTCGCATCGAGAAATTGGTGCTTATGAATGTTCTGATCGGTTATCATCAGCAAGTCTATATGCCAAATCTAGAACTATCATTTGGGTGAGTCTAGGTCTTTCTGCAACACGAAACCGAGTTTTGAAATCTGTACAAGAAATAGAGTATTTGGCAGAGAAAGAACCAAACAGTACAGATATTTTGAAGACAAACATGTTGGATACAGACTATCCAAATAGAAGTAGACATCTTGAGAACGTTTGTCTCTATGAAGTTCTGCAAGCCTATACTTTTAAGAAGAACATCACAGAAGATATCAATAAAGGTGTATATGCTGTAATTAGATGTGAAGGCTGTCTGGTGAAACAAAGAAAAGGCCATTTGATTAATCATCGAAAATTGAGTTGTGAATCTCCAGACAAAAGGGAATTTTACTATTTAGCTCTTTTGCAACTCTTTAAGCCATGGCGTACAGAAGAGGAACTACTTGGAGATTTTCTTAGTTATGAAGATTCGTTCAATGCAACCAAGGATACCATGGAATGTCCTGTTTTTTCAAATTATCTGCAAATGTTGAAGGAGGAAATACAGCAAGTAGCTACAATTGCAGCAGAGATTGCTAGAGACAGTTCTCAAGACAGTGAGAGTTCTGCTTCATTGAGTCAGGATCCACTAGGAGGACCAATTATCCAAAATGAAGCTGCCACTGCCATGGATGGAGTGGAAAGAGCCATGGAACAAGCTCAGGAGGATGAAGTTAACTTAGAAGATTTTGAAAAAGAACTGAACGTTGAGCAGAAACAAATATATGACGAAGTCACAGAACAGATTGAGCATGGTTTATGTCATGAGAAAAAAGAGTGCTCATGTACGTCATTTATGCCTGCCCGACTGTACGTGAGTGGAGAAGCAGGAACTGGAAAAAGTTTTCTGATTAAAGCAATTGTAACTTATCTGCAAAAAAGAACTGAGTCATCGCTGTCTTGTGTTGTTACTGCTCTAACTGGGTTGGCATATTTACAGCAAGGGGTGGTGAGGGACAGAGTCTCTGAATTAAGCAGAAAGCTCTCACCCAGTCAAGAGATCAGGGCTAGATCCAACACCGTTTTTTAGCTCACTGCACCATCCCAGTTTCAGAACCTGGCTGTATGCAAATTAGTCTGTTCCTGTCCCAGTGCATGATGGGAACAGGGCAAACCAAACTACAAGAGCTAATTCTTACACTGGGAAGGAAACAAGCTCCCGGGGACCGGTTTCTGGCATTACAGCCGTCTTCGGCCCGGTTTGCTTGAATCCTGATGGTGCAATGAGCAAGGGTCTCACATCTGAGAATACCCTTCCACGCTTAGGGTGGACAAAAATATTTACAACAAGGGGTGGTGAGGGACAGAGTCTCTGAATTAAGCAGAAAGCTCTCACCCAGTCAAGAGATCAGGGCTAGATCCAACACCGTTTTTTAGCTCACTGCACCATCCCAGTTTCAGAACCTGGCTGTATGCAAATTAGTCTGTTCCTGTCCCAGTGCATGATGGGAACAGGGCAAACCAAACTACAAGAGCTAATTCTTACACTGGGAAGGAAACAAGCTCCCGGGGACCGGTTTCTGGCATTACAGCCGTCTTCGGCCCGGTTTGCTTGAATCCTGATGGTGCAATGAGCAAGGGTCTCACATCTGAGAATACCCTTCCACGCTTAGGGTGGACAAAAATATTTACAACAAGGGGTGGTGAGGGACAGAGTCTCTGAATTAAGCAGAAAGCTCTCACCCAGTCAAGAGATCAGGGCTAGATCCAACACCGTTTTTTAGCTCACTGCACCATCCCAGTTTCAGAACCTGGCTGTATGCAAATTAGTCTGTTCCTGTCCCAGTGCATGATGGGAACAGGGCAAACCAAACTACAAGAGCTAATTCTTACACTGGGAAGGAAACAAGCTCCCGGGGACCGGTTTCTGGCATTACAGCCGTCTTCGGCCCGGTTTGCTTGAATCCTGATGGTGCAATGAGCAAGGGTCTCACATCTGAGAATACCCTTCCACGCTTAGGGTGGACAAAAATATTTACAACAAGGGGTGGTGAGGGACAGAGTCTCTGAATTAAGCAGAAAGCTCTCACCCAGTCAAGAGATCAGGGCTAGATCCAACACCGTTTTTTAGCTCACTGCACCATCCCAGTTTCAGAACCTGGCTGTATGCAAATTAGTCTGTTCCTGTCCCAGTGCATGATGGGAACAGGGCAAACCAAACTACAAGACCTAATTCTTACACTGGGAAGGAAACAAGCTCCCGGGGACCGGTTTCTGTAATTACAGCCGTCTTCGGCCCGGTTTGCTTGAATCCTGATGGTGCAATGAGCAAGGGTCTCACATCTGAGAATACCCTTCCACGCTTAGGGTGGACAAAAATATTTACAACAAGGGGTGGTGAGGGACAGAGTCTCTGAATTAAGCAGAAAGCTCTCACCCAGTCAAGAGATCAGGGCTAGATCCAACACCAACACAGAGTGGTCTGTTTAACTCAGACACTCTGTTCATCACCACCCCCTTTTTGTAAATCGTTTTTGGCCACTATAGGTGTGGCAGGGTATACTCAGACATGAGTCCCTTTCTCACTGCTCCATCAGGATTCAAGCAAGCCGGGCCGAAGAAGGCTGAAATGCCAGAAACCGGTCCCCGGGAGCTTGTCTCCTTTCTGGTGAAGAATTGGCTTGGTAGTTTAGTCTGCCCTGTTCCCATGATGCACTGGGCCAGGGACAGACTGATTTGCATATAGCCAGGTTCTGAGCTGGGATGGGGCAGTGAGATAAATAACGGTGATGGATCAAGCCCTGATCTTTGGACTGGGTAAGAGTGGTCTGTTTAACTCAGACACTCTGTTCATCACCACCCCCTTTTTGTAAATCGTTTTTGGCCACTATAGGTGTGGCAGGGTATACTCAGACATGAGTCCCTTTCTCACTGCTCCATCAGGATTCAAGCAAGCCGGGCCGAAGAAGGCTGAAATGCCAGAAACCGGTCCCCGGGAGCTTGTCTCCTTTCTGGTGAAGAATTGGCTTGGTAGTTTAGTCTGCCCTGTTCCCATGATGCACTGGGCCAGGGACAGACTGATTTGCATATAGCCAGGTTCTGAGCTGGGATGGGGCAGTGAGATAAATAACGGTGATGGATCAAGCCCTGATCTTTGGACTGGGTAAGAGTGGTCTGTTTAACTCAGACACTCTGTTCATCACCACCCCCTTTTTGTAAATCGTTTTTGTCCACTATAGGTGTGGCAGGGTATACTCAGACATGAGTCCCTTTCTCACTGCTCCATCAGGATTCAAGCAAGCCGGGCCGAAGAAGGCTGAAATGCCAGAAACCGGTCCCCGGGAGCTTGTCTCCTTTCTGGTGAAGAATTGGCTTGGTAGTTTAGTCTGCCCTGTTCCCATGATGCACTGGGCCAGGGACAGACTGATTTGCATATAGCCAGGTTCTGAGCTGGGATGGGGCAGTGAGATAAATAACGGTGATGGATCAAGCCCTGATCTTTGGACTGGGTAAGAGTGGTCTGTTTAACTCAGACACTCTGTTCATCACCACCCCCTTTTTGTAAATCGTTTTTGTCCACTATAGGTGTGGCAGGGTATACTCAGACATGAGTCCCTTTCTCACTGCTCCATCAGGATTCAAGCAAGCCGGGCCGAAGAAGGCTGAAATGCCAGAAACCGGTCCCCGGGAGCTTGTCTCCTTTCTGGTGAAGAATTGGCTTGGTAGTTTAGTCTGCCCTGTTCCCATGATGCACTGGGCCAGGGACAGACTGATTTGCATATAGCCAGGTTCTGAGCTGGGATGGGGCAGTGAGATAAATAACGGTGATGGATCAAGCCCTGATCTTTGGACTGGGTAAGAGTGGTCTGTTTAACTCAGACACTCCGTTCATCACCACCCCCTTTTTGTAAATCGTTTTTGGCCACTATAGGTGTGGCAGGGTATACTCAGACATGAGTCCCTTTCTCACTGCTCCATCAGGATTCAAGCAAGCCGGGCCGAAGAAGGCTGAAATGCCAGAAACCGGTCCCCGGGAGCTTGTCTCCTTTCTGGTGAAGAATTGGCTTGGTAGTTTAGTCTGCCCTGTTCCCATGATGCACTGGGCCAGGGACAGACTGATTTGCATATAGCCAGGTTCTGAGCTGGGATGGGGCAGTGAGATAAATAACGGTGATGGATCAAGCCCTGATCTTTGGACTGGGTAAGAGTGGTCTGTTTAACTCAGACACTCTGTTCATCACCACCCCCTTTTTGTAAATCGTTTTTGGCCACTATAGGTGTGGCAGGGTATACTCAGACATGAGTCCCTTTCTCACTGCTCCATCAGGATTCAAGCAAGCCGGGCCGAAGAAGGCTGAAATACCAGAAACCGGTCCCCGGGAGCTTGTCTCCTTTCTGGTGAAGAATTGGCTTGGTAGTTTAGTCTGCCCTGTTCCCATGATGCACTGGGCCAGGGACAGACTGATTTGCATATAGCCAGGTTCTGAGCTGGGATGGGGCAGTGAGATAAATAACGGTGATGGATCAAGCCCTGATCTTTGGACTGGGTAAGAGTGGTCTGTTTAACTCAGACACTCTGTTCATCACCACCCCCTTTTTGTAAATCGTTTTTGGCCACTATAGGTGTGGCAGGGTATACTCAGACATGAGTCCCTTTCTCACTGCTCCATCAGGATTCAAGCAAGCCGGGCCGAAGAAGGCTGAAATGCCAGAAAACGGTCCCCGGGAGCTTGTCTCCTTTCTGGTGAAGAATTGGCTTGGTAGTTTAGTCTGCCCTGTTCCCATGATGCACTGGGCCAGGGACAGACTGATTTGCATATAGCCAGGTTCTGAGCTGGGATGGGGCAGTGAGATAAATAACGGTGATGGATCAAGCCCTGATCTTTGGACTGGGTAAGAGTGGTCTGTTTAACTCAGACACTCTGTTCATCACCACCCCCTTTTTGTAAATCGTTTTTGGCCACTATAGGTGTGGCAGGGTATACTCAGACATGAGTCCCTTTCTCACTGCTCCATCAGGATTCAAGCAAGCCGGGCCGAAGAAGGCTGAAATGCCAGAAAACGGTCCCCGGGAGCTTGTCTCCTTTCTGGTGAAGAATTGGCTTGGTAGTTTAGTCTGCCCTGTTCCCATGATACACTGGGCCAGGGACAGACTGATTTGCATATAGCCAGGTTCTGAGCTGGGATGGGGCAGTGAGATAAATAACGGTGATGGATCAAGCCCTGATCTTTGGACTGGGTAAGAGTGGTCTGTTTAACTCAGACACTCTGTTCATCACCACCCCCTTTTTGTAAATCGTTTTTGGCCACTATAGGTGTGGCAGGGTATACTCAGACATGAGTCCCTTTCTCACTGCTCCATCAGGATTCAAGCAAGCCGGGCCGAAGAAGGCTGAAATGCCAGAAACCGGTCCCCGGGAGCTTGTCTCCTTTCTGGTGAAGAATTGGCTTGGTAGTTTAGTCTGCCCTGTTCCCATGATGCACTGGGCCAGGGACAGACTGATTTGCATATAGCCAGGTTCTGAGCTGGGATGGGGCAGTGAGATAAATAACGGTGATGGATCAAGCCCTGATCTTTGGACTGGGTAAGAGTGGTCTGTTTAACTCAGACACTCTGTTCATCACCACCCCCTTTTTGTAAATCGTTTTTGGCCACTATAGGTGTGGCAGGGTATACTCAGACATGAGTCCCTTTCTCACTGCTCCATCAGGATTCAAGCAAGCCGGGCCAAAGAAGGCTGAAATGCCAGAAACCGGTCCCCGGGAGCTTGTCTCCTTTCTGGTGAAGAATTGGCTTGGTAGTTTAGTCTGCCCTGTTCCCATGATGCACTGGGCCAGGGACAGACTGATTTGCATATAGCCAGGTTCTGAGCTGGGATGGGGCAGTGAGATAAATAACGGTGATGGATCAAGCCCTGATCTTTGGACTGGGTAAGAGTGGTCTGTTTAACTCAGACACTCTGTTCATCACCACCCCCTTTTTGTAAATCGTTTTTGGCCACTATAGGTGTGGCAGGGTATACTCAGACATGAGTCCCTTTCTCACTGCTCCATCAGGATTCAAGCAAGCCGGGCCAAAGAAGGCTGAAATGCCAGAAACCGGTCCCCGGGAGCTTGTCTCCTTTCTGGTGAAGAATTGGCTTGGTAGTTTAGTCTGCCCTGTTCCCATGATGCACTGGGCCAGGGACAGACTGATTTGCATATAGCCAGGTTCTGAGCTGGGATGGGGCAGTGAGATAAATAACGGTGATGGATCAAGCCCTGATCTTTGGACTGGGTAAGAGTGGTCTGTTTAACTCAGACACTCTGTTCATCACCACCCCCTTTTTGTAAATCCTAACTGGGTTGGCAGCACATAACATTAAAGGAATTTCTTTACATCGTTTATTGATGCTGCCAGTAGAGCATGATAATAAATTACAATACTACAAGCTATCAGGAGAAGCTTGTTGTGAAGTTTCCAGAGTTCTGAAGAAAATGAAACTTCTTATCATTGACGAGGTAAGCATGGTATCAAATGTAATGCTTGCTTTTGTGCATTTAAGAATGCAGGAAATTCTTAAAACAGAGTATGATGTGTTATTTGGAGGCAAACACATCATTGTTTTTGGAGATCTACTGCAGCTAACTCCAGTGAAAGGACAACCAGTGTTTAAAATGCTTACACATGAAGATACAAGGAAGTGCCTAGGAAGCATTGGAAATGTTAACATATGGTTAAATTTCAAATATGCAGAACTGCTTCAAAATATGCGACAGGCAAAGGAGGAAGATTATAAAAATATTCCACAAAATGTAAGAATTGGAAAAGTAACTGAGCATGGCAAAGAAGCTTTACTTGCACAATTAATTTCAAATTTGTTTCCAAACGAAAACATTCTCCCAGAGAATATTTTTAAGAAAATTTCTGAAAACAAATCTGTCATATGCTTGATGCCATCTCTGCAAGAATGTTCAATCTTCAACAACAAAATGTTAAAGTTAGAAAATCAAGAGATTGTGAAAATGGAAGCTATTGATAAAATAGAGCATGAAGGAGCAACTATTATTTTGTCAGAAAAGTTGAAATCAAAATTGACTTCTTTAGAAAAGACAATATCTAAAACTGCTGGTTTGGAAAAGAGTCTGTATGCATCTTTAAATTGTCGTATACTTTTACGACTTAATTTACATGTGGAAAGAGGTTTAGTAAATGGAGCAATGGTTCATGTTGTTGATTTTGTGAATTACCGAAATAGAGATGGAAATGAATTTATAAAAATTAAATTTGATGGTATTGAAGAAGTACAACAATTCAGTCGTTGTTCTGCTCGATTTTTGCTTGTGAAAGATTTATATGTCCGCCGAAAACAGTTTTCTGTTTCTTTGGCATATGCGGTGACTATTCATAAATCGCAAGGTTTAAGTGTAGATAGTGCTTTGGTAAAAATTGGAAGTTCTGTGTTCAAGGAGGGTATGGCATATGTTGCTTTATCTCGAGTCAGAACTTTATCTGGATTGTACTTGATTGATTTTGATGAGACAAAGATTAATGCAGATCTAAATTGTGTAATAGAATATAGTAAGTTAAGAAGAGAGTATGCTCCAAATTTACCTCAAAATCCTCTATTGGAAAAGCGTGTGGTGAGCCGAAAAAGAAGAAATGAGACAAATTGTAGTGAAGTTGTAGCAAAAAGAAAAAAAGTGGATCAACCAGTAATTGTAAGCAGAAAGAAAAAGGATTCAGTAAAATATGTTGTTGGATTTCAGTTTATAAACAGTTCTGGTGTCAACTGCTATGCTAATGTAGTGGTTAATGTTGTTTTTTTTCTCCAAACTCTACAAGAACAGATTGTTGAAAATCGGGATCAAAGATTTTGTTGATTGTTGAATTCTGTGTTTGAGAAATGTAGCAGTGATAGAACAAAAATACAAAGTGTTTCTGAAATTCGAAATGTTTTAGACATATGTTCTGGTCTAAATCAATCTTCACAGAATATTCAGCAAGATTATCAGGAATTTCTAATGTATATGCTTGTTGTATTGCAAGATGAAGGTGTAGATGTAGAACATCTTTTTGGTCTTTCTTATAAATGGCAGCATAACTGCGACAATTGTTCCTTTTCAAGTACTACTACAATAAACACTGAAAGATTTATATATTTGACTTTACCAGACTGCAAATCAGTTTCTTTTAATAATCTAGTTAGAGAAGCAAATCAAAACATGGTCTGTACTCAATGTAAATCTGCAATGCTATTAACATTATTTATACAAAGATATGGACAGTATGTAATTTTAATGTTCCAACGATGTAGACCTGAGGGAACTAAATTGACAAATTTAATTAAAAAATGTGTGGCTTCTCAATTATCAATTTCAGGAAGAACCTTTGCAACTACTGCAATTATTTACCATGATGGTCCTTCTACAACATCAGGACATTACACAGTTTATTTAAAATGTCAAAAAGGTTGGAAAAATTGTAATGATACTCAATTGACTTTCAAACAACTTTTGCCTTCTGACTTACAAAATTCTTACCTAGTGTTCTTACAACCGAAATTTTAGGAAAGGTAATTGGCCTATGAAGATTGGAGCAGTTAATAAAACTTAGTTTGCTGTTCAAAATTAAAACCAATGCAATACAAAAGCAGAATATATAAAAACAAGAATATGAAATGACATGTATTTTAAAACCGACATAACATGGACATTTGCTGTTCTATTCGTGCTGGTAATAAGGTGTATTGTCCTTTCATTTTTCACGCAAAAGGTACTTTGGCAGTGGAAATAGTTTTTATTTTAAAAACGGTTTAAAAATCGGTTCTGGGCATTTTTTTTCCCACTGCCTTTAATAATTTTACCAGGCTGCTGCTCAGCTGGGGGTCCTGAGATGAAAAACAGGTGAGAACTGCACTCCTTCGTGTGCGTGTCCCGTATCGGATGAAATGGCACTTCAGCAGGAGTTTCCGCTCATCTAGCAGTTTCTCGCAGGAGCATAGCAAGTGTAGCATGTCCTCTTGCATAACGCCACATAGCCGGCATAGCGTGCCTGCTTTCTCTTTTAACCAGTGTGGAAAATGCTGAATGCAGGGTAGCAGACCTAACCGGTACCTTAGGAAGCACATTCTGGTAGTTTTGGCATAGCCCAGGCCAAGATAGTTCTGAGGAGCTTTTGCCGAATACAAGTTCAGAATCATCCAGGCGTGCGTTCTTTTTGAGAAGTCAGCTTTGTCTTGAACCCATGACAGTTGTTTGATTGACTTCTTGACCAAATTTTTGAGCGTTGTGTGATTTGTGGAGGTGGCCCAGAGCTGTTCCAACCCAGAGTTTACAAGACTGTTAGCCAGATACTTGGCTGCTGGTGAGATTAGGTGCTGCTCTAGCTCCTTCCATAGATAGTCGTTCAGTGTTCCATGTGCGGATTTCCTCACTTTGTCCCAGGTGCAAATGTAGGCCCCCTGTCTTTCCAGGAGCTGTTGTTGAATGCCAAACTCCAGCCTAATCTGCGATGGAGAAGTTTGCTTGGAAAAACTGAAGATGATTCTATTTACAGCTGTGAACGTGCTATCAAGTGTTGTTGCGTCTCTGCCTCGCTGCACCTCGCTCCCGTAGGTAATTGTTGCCAACAATTTGGCGCGGATAACTTGTACCAGAGGTTTTAGAGAAGGGACAGAAAGTTTGTTGTTCAGTGCTTTTAAAGAGATTGCCAGTGTGAGTCCTTTTCCTCTGATGCTTGATCTTTGCACACTGAATCGACCACCATCGTCAATCTTCACGCCTAGGTATTTGTATATCGACGTATCTTTGATACGAAAGTTGTTCCAGAACAACGAAAGGGATTTCTTTTTACTTTTACTAATCGTCATCGTTTGGGTTTTCTCAAGGTTTATTGTTAGGTCGTTTGACTTGGAGTAGCTCTGCGTCGTGTTCACAAGGTTTTGAAGCCCTACCTTGGTGTGACTTATTAGGACTATATTGTCTGCGTGTAAGAGACATGGTAGGTGCAGCCCTCCTAATTTGGGAGCATGAGAGTTACAGCTGTTCAAGATTGGTACCAGGTCACCTAGGGACAGGTTGAACAGAGTGGGGGCCAATACGCAGCCCTGCTTGAGGCCCTTGTTGGTCTGTATGCGCCTCGACAGCAGTGAGCCGTCCCCCACCTTTATCTGAACCCAAGTTTCCGTGTGAGGATTTATCAACAAGTCCAACAGTGGTTTTGAGACCCCCGAGCCGTTTAGTTTTGACCATAAGAAATTCCGGTTAATGTGGTCAAAAGCAGCTTTGTAATCTATGTAACAGAAGTGTAGGGGCATTCTGCCTTGTCTATTAGCACTTTGCCACTGGATTCAAGCAAGCCGCGCTGAAGAAGGCTGAAATGCCAGAAACCGGTCCTCGGTAGCTTGTTTCCGGTCCAGGGAAGGCATGGCTTGGCAGTTCGGGCTGGACTGTTCCCATGAGGTACAGGGTCAGACTGATTTGCATATGGCCATGTCTGAACTGGGGTGGCAGAGTGGGCTAAAGAACGATGATGGATTAAACCCAGATCAGTTGACTGGGGGAGAGTGCTTGTATTGTCAACGCTGCGTCCATCATTTCCTTTGGTTTTTCTTTGTCTATTAGCATGCCATCGTTAGGATGTTGGTCATTGTGCCCAATGATTTGACAAAGCCTGTCTGATTGACCGATATTAAAGATTTCTTTACGGCCCATGCCTGTAGCTCCTCCAGCAACATGCCTGCGAAGTACTTCGCCTCATTGTCAATTAGGGCCACTAGTCGGTAGGTTTTTTGGGTGGGCCCTGTCGCCTGCCTTATATATTGGGGCGATGATAGAGCCCTTCCAGGAGCCAGGCAAGATGTTGAAGTTCCTGATCTCCAGGAAAAGGGGTTCGAGTGCTGCTGCCCAGCTATCCACGTCTTGTTTATAAAGGATTGGCAGGATCCCGTTTGGTCCCGGGGCTCCTTCCCTTCTGCCTTTTTTGATTTGACGTTTGATATTATGTTGCAGTTTTGGGGGATTGATTAGTTCATGACTGTCCTTGATATTTTTGGGCAGTTGCATTAATTTTGCTTGTCGGCTTTGTAGTCTGTTGTCATATTAGTCTTTGATAGGTCCTGGTTATTGGGCAAGTCTTGATTGAAATGATTGCCAAGGTAGAATGCCCATGTTTCCTCTGTGATGTTAGATGAAACCCGAATATTTGCTGGTCGTGTAAGGGAATTAATGGTTTTCCAGAACCTTGCCCCGTCATTCTGATTGATGTCTGAGTTGAGTCTTGCCCACAAGTTGTCCTCCATTGTTTTGTTTGCTTCCCATTTCAGCTTTTTTAATGATATTTTCAGTATTCGTAGATGGTTTTGCTTTGCTTTTTCCTTGAGTTCCTGCTGTATTTCTCTCATTAAGCGATAGATCGATGTTTTTTTTTCCTTCATTTTTTCTCTGTACTCTCGAGACAGGTTATCCATATTGCTGAGCTTTGCATGTGCGTTAGGCTTCGAAGCATAGTTGAACAAGGTTTTTGTGAATTGTTCCCATTTCACAATTTCGTTTGGTCCAGTGCGCTCCGCAAAGTGCTGTATTGCCCTTTCTATTAAAGTTTCGCCCATCGCAGCCGAGTATTTAATTCTTTTGAAATTGACTGTATGAATCGTCTCTTTTAGTGCATTTGATCGCTCTAGTATGGGTCTCGCAATGTCCAGACCAATTTTTTGAGGGCAGTGGTCACTGTCTGTTTTTTTACCTATTCGGAATAAGGTTGTGTAGTGAAAGAGGGGTAATGAAATAAAGGTGTAGTCTAATATACTGCTTGCTCTTGTTGATTGAAAAGTTGGAGCTGGCGGGCTGTCACCTACAAGCCTGCCGCTTAGAGCTCTGATATTGAAATGTTCCAGTTCTTCAAGTGTCTGGGATCCTAATTTTGTTTGTTTAGATGTTTGTAGCTTCCCTTGCGCCGGTATGTCCCATGTTGCGTTTTGAGCGATGGTTGTCTCTTCTTGTGATGTGCCCATGAGGTTGAGATTAAAATCCCCTGTAAGTACAAGGTTTGTTGTTGATCTTCCCGTGATGCATTCCTCCAAAAAGTTGTATAGTTCCATTGCTGCTTTTTTTTCCTTTTGGGATGGATATAGGCGTTAATCAGGATGCAGTCAGTATCGGCTTTGCCTGAACCCGGCGCTGCTAGAAGCAGCTTAACTGCCAGGGCTGCTGCCGAAGAGGGCCCGATTTCTTCTACCATAACAAAACTTGTAGTTAATACGTATATTGCTAGTCCGCCTTTCAGGTGCCCATATTTAGCTATCCTGTAGGCGCTTGAGAAGAAGCATAGGTACCCCTGGAGATGTGGAGGTTCAGCGAGCCATGTTTCCTGTAGGGCCACTATGTCAAACGATCTTATATAATCTTTGAATTCTATATCTGAAATTTTAGTGGCTAGGCCATTAATGTTCCATGAGCAAATGCACAGTTGGTCATGCTTGTACTCCCGTGGGTTTCGGACGGTTTGTCAATTATTGTTTTATATGGTTCTCACGATCCATCTTTGATCT
This sequence comes from Lissotriton vulgaris, assembly GCF_964263255.1. Lineage (NCBI taxonomy): Eukaryota > Metazoa > Chordata > Amphibia > Caudata > Salamandridae > Lissotriton > Lissotriton vulgaris. Next base: position 669,419,300 of record NC_141691.1, on the reverse strand, counting down.
GGAAGCTCGGTTGGAGCTGCTCTGTCGGCTCCGTTCCAGCGAGTGATTTCGATATGGTCATCTTTGCCTGTTCCACAAGGCCCTACCGCACCTCTGAGAACCGAGGTTCTGAGGCTGCTTGCATTTTCCCTCGACTCCGGCTTAGCTCCTGGATTTAGTATGTCCGGGAATCCTGGCTTTATGTATGGTTTTATCGTGATATCCCAGATTTTAAATACCTCAGCTTCAGATAGAATTTTCTGGGATATTACTCCGGAGGCCCAGGTCGCCTTCGTTGCTTCCCTACCCGTGCCTTCTTCATCTATGAATTTGATCGAAACCAGGTCTGAGCTTGCCACGTCTGCCAGAGAAGGGATGTGGGATAGCAGCCGTAGTATGTTGCCTCTGTTAAGTATGTCATGTCTTCCTTTGGAGATGAAGTCTGGATTAAACCATATGGCATCGGGACCTTTCCCTTGATCATTTATAGCCCAGCTTCCATTGTAGGTTTTGGTTGATGATTTCAAGTCCGCACATTGTGTTGGTCTTGCTTTTGCCTGATATGTGTTGATATTGGTTGGCCCGCCCGGAGCTTGGTCGTGAGTGCGCTGATCAAAGGCAGGAAATTCAGCTTTTTTGCGGTTTTCCCCGTCCCACAGGGGGCGGTGCGTATTGTCTGACAGATTTACGGGTGCCGGATCTGGTGTTGTATGATCTGTCCGTGTATATATTGGCACGGTTGCTTGGGTGATGGCGAATAGTTGGCTATCCGTCAATCCTGTACCATAACTTTGGTTAGAGGGCCCAACTTGTTTTGAGCCCTTGTACCCCTTGTACCCAAGGTGTTTCCTTCTTTTATATTTTGCGTGGGTTTGGAACTGGGCTTCGTGTTCTTTTTTAGCGCCATTGACAGGTCAGAATTGGTAGGCGTTATGCTGTTCCCAGATGGTTGGGGACATAAGGATTTGAATTTGCTATGGTGAGTAGGGGTTTCTTGTTCTTCGTATTTGGTGATGACTGGTTTTTCCAAGCACACAGTTTTATGTCCCCTTTCATTGGAAGTTTGATTTGATGTTATTCCCTCCCCTGGGGTTTTAGATGTCCTTGTCTCTCCCCCAGGTTGGGGGGTGATTTGCTCTGCAGCAATAGATTGCCCAAAAAGTTGCGTAAATCCTTCGCGTTTTGAGCAAAGCTTATATTTCCTACCTTTGCGTGTTTTGCTCGCCTCTGTTTGGCATTCATTTTTAAATCAGTGTTGTCTTCGTCCATTGTATCCGTGAGTGAGGGGACCATTGGTCCAGTTTCGTTGGGCTCGATCCTATTGAGTTTTGGGATGTCCTTGTGTGCCTGTGCCCGGCTGTTCAGTATTTCTTACAGTTTCTAATTCTTCGCCAAGTGTTCCTTTTTCAATAACCTCTGTTTGTTTGGAGGGAACAATTTTGGTGTCTTTTGTTTTTAGATATCCTTGTTTGTCCATGCTCGGCGTGCAGCTTTGCTGAGCAGGTCTTTTGAACTATGTGCATAGGTCGGTCAGTAATGTTGGAAGAGTAGATAGTTTATCAATGATTGGGCCGCATCCGCACCCGCTGCTGATGATCCTATTCGCGTCTTGAAGATGATCAAATTTTCTTTGGAGAAGCGTGTTTAGCGTGCCCAGCTTCCCGTCTATGGCAATCAAAAACACGGCTAATGTATCTAATAACGTTAATTGAATGTCCATTTTCTCTGATTGGTAGTGGAGGGCTTCCACCAGGAGTTGTGCTGTATTTAGGAGGCTGGGTCAAGCGCTCTCCTGCCTGGTATGTTTTGGTGTTTCTTCTTGACTTTCTGGTGGACCCTTGCAGGTATGTGCCCCCTCTAGCGTGCCTGCTTCCGCTGGATATTTCTGGCGGCCATCAGTTGTCGTGGTCCGTATATCTGGGGCCGTCTGCTTCTGCTGTGGTCTTGGGAATATGCCGCGATGAGATCTTCCCATTCCTCCTTCCCCAGATAAGAGGATATTTCTATCACTTCTGAAGCAGGGCTCGCTTACCTGTCTGTTTTATTTTGTATCCTCACCGTCCACTTATCCCATGTCTCTTGTTCTTTGTGAGAAGTGCCAAGGGCTGCCAGGGATTGATCCTTCTCTTCATCACAGACAATTTTGTATCCCTCCTTGTTTTTGATTTCTCTGATGCGGTTTATAGCCTCAGGGCTTCTTTCTTTGATCGTGCTGTTGCTCTCGGTGTTGTCACAGATTTTAAGATTACTACTGTCTGGTGTTCCTGATGACATATCTTTTGCATTGTTTGGCCAATGTACTTGGATTAGATTGGCGTCTATGACCAATTTCCTTCCGGCTGTGATTCCCGCGGATGCGGTAATTTGCCCTGACAGGCAATTTTTACTCTGGGGAGTTGATGTTGTTTGAGGTGAGATTTTAGGTGTAAAGCTGGGGTTTACATTGCTGTTATCATTAGCCTTTAAAGGCTGTATGCCGCTAAACTGATAGGGCTGTGAGAGCTGAGATGGTTCAAGAGGTGATTGTAAACCGGATACTTCTTTGATCTTTGGAAATAAGGTATCCCCCTCGTTTTTTAGGAAACAGAACTTTGTGTAGATTTTAGGTTGAAACGAGGTTTGGCAGATATTTGTTTTGATGCTCCTTTCTGTTTTGGCCGTCTGGTATGAATTATTTGAAACAGATTTGTCCAATGATATGTCGATTAGGGAGCTCTGTCTCGTGGGCTTGAGTTTGGCTGGCGGGATCTCTTTAGTTTCCTGAAGCGACTTTGCTGTTTGTTTGCGTTTTTTCTTCAATCCTCCTTTGCTCGTTGGGCCTCCTCCGACCCGTCCTGACCTCATTTTGAGCCCGTCAGGCCCTAAGTTTGCAAGGTTTAGAGGATTGCCCAGAAGGTGGCAAGCGAAGTTGAGTTGACAACAGCCTTAATGCAATCTATTGGCGCTGTTAGCGCAGTTTTCCCAGCTGTGATCCCTGTGATCCCTGTGTGGCTGACAGTACAGGCAGGCACACAGGCACCCTGCCCTGTCCTTCCCAGCTCGCAGACGCCGGGGGAGCGCCAGGAGCCAGGAGCCAGGAACCAGAGCCCACCCGCCGCCAACACGGGGAGTGGCAGAAGAGTTGGAACAAGACAGCAAGGCGGACAACGAGCAGGCAAAGCGGGCAATTGGGTCAAAACAGCAGCAGCAGCCGTCGGGGTTAGCCGGTTAACAAGCAGAGTGATGGCGGAGACAAAGATCCAGGTAAATCAGCAGTAGATACAACAGTAGTTCGGGCTCACCTCTGGCTGGCTGGCTGGCTGGTTGACTTACTGGCTGGCTGACTGGCTGGCGATGAAGGCGCTGAGGGCGGTGAAAGCTGGAGACGGGAGACGGCTAGCTCTCGGCCCCTCTCAAGCCCCCCACTCTGCTGTTTCTCCGCGGATGATGTGCTGTGCGGCTCGCTCCATTGTGAAGCGAGAGTCAGAGGCGAGCCAGAGGCGAGATCAGGGGCAAGCCGCTTTCCACTTTCGGCCACTTTGCTCCCGGCTTTTTGGCCCAGCCTCTTGTTTCCCACTCCGCTCCGTGCCGACGACCAGTGTCCGCCGAACAGGAGGCGAGCGGGCCGGTTTCTGCGGTCTCTGCGGTCTCTGCGGTCTCTGTGCGGTCTCTGTGGGCGGCGGGCAGCTCGCGGCTCTCGGCTCGTGGATCAACTAACCAGCAGCAATTGCTCTCGGCGACAGGCAAAGCACGGACTGGAACCGTTGAGTCTGCAAGTGAGACTCATAATGTAAAAGATGTTGAGCTTTTCTTTCAGAAACTCGGGTAAATGGAAGATTAAGAATACTATTGAGTAATTTCCAAAGAAAAGGACTTTCCATATACTATTTGGCCTCGTGGAAAAGTACGTGGATCAAAAGTGAGTTAAGATATGTTTTTATGAAAGTTTTACATTATTTACTGAAATGTTCCATGGGATTTTTAAACACAATCTTTTTGATTGTGTTCTTTTTTTTGCCCGCTGTCATGTGATGAGTAGTATTGAAGTCACTGTTTTAAGTGAAATTCAATATATTCTGAGAACAGCAAAAATAAACCATATAACATGTTGTACAAATTATTTTGTATTTTGTATTGATATATATATATTAATCTCTCCTTCTCTCAAGCTCACTCACCATTTTCCATCCTCTATCACTCCTTTTAACTCATCCTCACTGACCTTCTTTCACCCTCCCTCACCCCTGTTCCCTTACTCCACTTCTCTCACTTATCCTCATTCCCCATCCTAAACTGCCCTTCCCCTCACTCTGCTCCCACAGTAACCTTTTCACACTCCCTCTGCTTCACTCCCTTTCCCCTTCTTTCCTTCCTTTACTCCCTCAGTCATTCTCCTTCAATTACTCAAATTACTCCACTTTACTCACTCCTTCTCTTCCTCCCTCTGTCCTGTCACATCCTCACTCCTCTTCCCTCATTCCCTCTCTGTTACCTTCACTCCAATTGTCTTCTCACTGTGTTACGCCCCTACATTCACCTTCACTCACCTTCCATCCTTCATTGTCATGAATCCACCCTCACTCACTCCTCCTTCCCTGTCACTCACTCCCCTTTCTCTAGTCCCTTTTCTTCCTTTAGTTTTCCTAATTCACATTCTTTTAGTATCTTACTCACCTTCACTTCATTTTTTCTCTCCTTCTCTCCCTCTCTGTCACTGAATGTATCCATCTGATTATCCTCTTAGTAATTTACTCTCCCTGTATTTCTTTTTTACTCTCTCTAACCTTGACCATTCCTTTGTTTTCCTTTCTGTGCCCTTCACTCCTACTTTATCTCTTACCACCCTTTTATGACTTTTAATCTCCTGCCTTGTCTCTTGTATTGTGAAATATATATTGTAAATATTATAACTTACTTTTTTTTCTCTTCCACAGATATTACATTTATTAAAAATTTGTAAATAAGTTTACATTACTTATAAGGTAAGTTTGACATACAAAATTTACTTTCTCATCACTCTTTTCCTTAACCTCTCTACTCTTCTCTCACCCACCCACACCCCTGTTCCATTACTGCGCTTCCCTCACTTATTCTCAATCCGCATGTTTACACCCCTTCCCCTCACTCCCCTCCTACACTCACCTTCTTTCAGACCTCCTGCTTTACTTCCCTTCCTCTCTCTTCCCTTCCTTCGCTACTTCACTCTTTTCTCTTCCCTTACTCTCCTTACTCCACTTCACTAACTCCTTCGCTCACTGCCTCTGTCCTCTTACTTCCTCACTCCCTTTCTCTTAGCCTTACTCTCTCCATCCTTTCAGTCTCTCACGCTCACTCCCTATAACTCACCCATAGTCTTTCACTTATCTTTCTTTGCTCCCTCACTCAGTTCCTTTCTGTCACTCTTTCCTTCACTACCTATTTCTTCTCACTTCCTCACTCCCCTTGTCTTACCCTCACTCACTTTTATCCACCCTCTTTCATGCCTCTTTACTCATACTCTCTGCCATTCTTTCACCCTCCTTCATCCCCGTTCCCTCACGACCCCCATTCCCTATCTTTCTCTCCCTTTCCCTTTACTTTCATCTCCCACTCACCTTCTCTCAGTACCTATGCTTCAGTCCTCTTCTTCTCTATTCTCCTCCTTCGCTCACTCACTCATTCCCCTTCCCTCACTCACCTTACTCCACATTACTCACTCTTTCTCTCACTCCCTCTGTCCTGTCACATCCTCATTCTCCTTCCCTCACTCCCTCTCTCTTAGCTTTACTACCACCGTCCCCTCACTCTCTCACTCCTCTTCCATCATGCTCACTCTCTATAACTTTGGAACACTCCCTCACTTAGCTTTCTATGGTCCCTCACTCAGTCTCCTTCTCTTACTCTTTCCTTCAGTCCCTCTGTCTCCTCACTCCCTCACTCCCCTTGTCTCATGCTCCCTTGCCTTTATCCACCCTCTATCACCCCTCTTTACTCACCCTCACTGGCCTTCTCTCATTCTCCTTCTCCCCCGTTTCCTTACTCCACTTCCCTCACTACCTCTTGTTCCCCATTCCTTTAATCCCTTTCCCCTCTCTCCCCTCCACAACTTACCAGCTCTCACTCACTTAACTTCAGTCCCCTTCCCCTTCTTTCTATCTTTTGCTCCCTCAGTAATTTCCCTTTCCTCAGTCACCTTACTCAACTTCATTCACTACTTCTCTCACTCCCTCTGTCCTCTCACATCCTCACTCCCCTTCCCTCACTGTCTCACTGTTACTCTCACTCCCTCCATCCCCTCACTTTGTCACTCCCCCTTCCTTCACACTCATTCCCTTTAATTCACGAACACTCCCTTATTTATCTTTCTATGCTCCCTTACTTAGTCTTCTTCTCTCACTCCTTCCTTTACTACCTCTATGTCCTCACTCCCTCAATCCCCTTGTCTTACGCTCACTCGCCTTTATCCACCCTCTATCACTCTTCTTTCTTCAACGTCACTGCTCTTCTCTCACCCTCCCTCCCCTCGTTGCCTTACTGCACTTCCCTCACTTATCGTCATTCCCCATGTTCACTCCTCTTTCCCCCCTCCCCTCCCACACTCACTTTCTTTCAGTCCCCCTTCTTTATTTCCTTTCCCCTCTCTTCCCTTCCTTCACTCATTCACTCATTCCCCTTCCCTTACTCACCTTACTCCACTTCACTCACTCCTTCTCACATTCCCTCTGTCCTCACACTTCTTCACTCATTCTCACTTCCCTTCAATCACCCTCACTCATCTTCAAACCCTCACTGTTATCAACTCACTCTCAATCACTCCACCTTCCTTCTTCCTCACTCCACTAGCCTTACTCGCACTCCCATTACTTTATCCTCCCTCACCCTCTTTCCCTCAATATCAATCCCCTTTTTTCACCTTGACTCATTTCTTTCCGTCACTCCCTGTCACTCTCCTTCATTCACTCCACTTCAACTCGCTCTTTTTTACAACTCACCTTCTCTCACTCCTCTTCTGACACTTGTTCGCTCTGTCACTTTCTCCCCTACATTCATTCATTTCATTCATTCATTTATTCAGTACACATTCTCAGAAAAAAAGAATTGCAAAATCTGTAAAGAATATAGCTCTTTTTGGAGAATTGGAGTTAGTTCTTAAAAGAACTTTTTTTTTCTTCTTTTCTTTTTATATTTTTTTTAACTTTTTCATAACGATTTTATTTTTTTTTGTATTTTTTTCAGGGGAAAAACAAAACCATGGATTCCAAAACTTCTCAACAGGAGCAAAAAAAAAGGTCAAAAATTAGGGATGGGGTTGGCAGTGGTGTTCCTCCCTCCTCCGAGCAATCAGTTCAATACTCTGCTCCCCATAACAGAGCAGTTCATTGCAGTCCATGCATAGAATTTTCATGCGTGCAAACTGCGGCTGCACGTTCGGGATCATTCTTCTATCTTCTCTTCCAGAAGCTTATGCACCACCAGTCGAGGTGCTGGCCCCATCTCTCGGTGCATTCCGTGCCAGGTCCCTGACACTCTCCTGGGCATAGTTCTGGGGGTGTCTTCTTTGCACATGTCTAATCATGGTGGAGTTCCCAAAACTGTATTTTTTTTTGGAGTCACCATGTGAAAGAATTGTATGACATATCTTGCATTACACCTTTGGTGCATTGACTTTCTTCTCACCTTCTGGAATGGTGAAAAACTTCCAGATGAAGTGCTCCTTAATTTTTGGCTGAGGAGGGTCCTCATGTAGAAACTCATCAGAGTCACTGCTGATTGGTGCTCTTCCAGCCATTCTTTTCAAAGAATTCAAGAGGAGAAACAGGGAACAGGTCTTGCTCTCTCCAAAGTAAAAGAGGTAGTGAAGGAAATGGGTGGGGTTTTCATTAGTTGTAAAAAAAACTGTTAACAACCAATGAAAAATGTTATTTTAAGGTTACATGACTTGACGCGCTTACGCTACGCGCTCCGGAGCGCTTCCGGGGGAGCTTACGTGGCACGTGCGTAGGCGCTTCTGGGGGCGCTTACGCGGCGCGTCTGAATGACGTTTTGCTAGATTTTTGGAAATGCGTTTAAAGTAAAAATACTGTTATTTAAAATCAAAAATACTACTTTTATAAGTATGCCACTAAATGTCTTGCATTATTATTTACTTTAAATAAATACTTATATATTTTTTCGCACGTGGAAATAGCACTCTCGCTACGTGTACGGGTGCGTTTACAGGTGCGCGAACCCTGAGTGCTCGGAGGTAAAATGATAAAAAAAAACATAGGAAAAGTACATTGAAAAACTAATTTTAGAAAAATATACATTATATAAAAAAAATATAAAAAATATAATAATTAATAGTTATAAAAAACTGCTTTTTAAAAAACGTAATAATTCATTTTAAAAATCGTAGGTTAAAAACTCATTATAGTAAGGAATTAGCTTTTAAAAAAACCTTTGAAATTCACTGAAAAAACCATAGGTTTCACACTTGTTATAGGGGGAATTAGCATTTAAAAAACCTTTGCATTTCACTGAAAAAACCATAGGTTTCACACCAGTTATAGTTAGCTGAACATTTTACTCATACAAAACCATTGAAATTCCCACGTTATAGTTAGTTGGACTCACTATAACTCGCGCTCCCGCAATCCACTGCTGATGATGTCACATATTACATCATTCATGACATGATCAGTGACATCACTGATGACATCACTGATGACATCTCAAATGACATCACTGATGACATCACTGGTGACATCTCAAATGACATCACTGATGACATCACTGATGATATCATCCATGTGATAATACGATGCACCTCCTCACACTCTAATCTAACATTTGATACACCTAGTGTTAAATACAAACTACTATTCTTGAAACCATTGACACACCAATACCAGTTACTACATACGCACTCACTGATTCCTAGGTCTGCACACACATCCACTCATTCACCCATAAAATCGCTCATACATACAGTCACTCATCAATACAACACTATCATATGCACTCATACACCTATACAGATGCTCACACACTTCCACTCATCCATGGAGGTACTCACACACCTAGTCAGTCATACAAAGAATCAATCACACTCCCGTCTATACAGTTATACACACACAACACCTTACTTATTAAAACAAATACTAACACATACTTACTCTCTTTTACAATCACTGATACAAGTACACATTGATCCATACAGCCACTTACGCAATCACAGGCTCCCATGTATAGTCATTTACATATGCCAACTCTCCCAAGCACTATGTTTTACATATGTACTTACTTGGACATGTAGCATTGAGATATCCATTCACTCACCAACACAACCATGCACACAGCAACCGCCCATACAGCTGTTTCCACATGCACTCTTGAACTTATACACCAAGTGAATCAACTGCTCACACATCCAAGCACAGAGTCACACACCTCCCAGGCACCCACACACACACTCAGCCTCACATACAAATACTTGGGCAACCAATCAATAACCCATATAGCCACTCATATAGCTACTAATCAACACATGCAGCAGCTTACACAACAACAGACATAATGATGCACACATTCAGACAGTTTAGTCACTAACCCATGCATTCAGTAAGACACATTTAATCACTCACTCATACAGTCAGTCACGCACCTTCTAAATCCTTCATCCAGATACTTATACATCCACTCATTCTTCAATATGTAAAACATATTTAAACTTTACAGAAACACACAGACACTGGATGATGTCATGAGTGATGTCATTTGAGATGTCATCAGTGATGTCATCAGTGATGTCACTGACCATGTCATGAATGATGTAATATGTGACATCATCAGCAGTGGATTGCGGGTGCGCGAGTTATAGTGAGTCCAACTAACTATAACGTGGGAATTTCAATGGTTTTCTATGAGTAAAATGTTCAGCTAACTATAACTGGTGTGAAACCTATGGTTTTTTCAGTGAATATATATATATATATATATATATATATATATATATATATATATTTATTTATTTTTTTCCACTGAAAAAACCATAGGTTTCAGCCACGTATGCTGATGACGTCACATATTACATCACTCATGACATGGTCAGTGACATCACTCATGACGTCACTGATGACATCTCAAATGACATCACTGATGACATCATCCAGTGAATGTGTGTCTTTCTGAAAAATAAATATTTTTTATATATGTATATCTAAAGGTCGATGGAAGAATAAATGGGTAAATAAGTGTCTAATTGGATGTTTTTTTTGTAAAATTGATTTTATAACTGACTTATTAAGTGTATCTTAGTGAATACATGTATTAGCGAGTAATGTTTAAATATTTTATTATCTGTATCAGTGTCTCACTTTGTGTATAAGTGGCTGCATGGGTTGGTGAGTAGCTACATGAGTGTCTATATGAGTTATTAGTTGTTTTTTGAGTATCAGTATGAGTGTCTGTATGGTTCAGTGGGGGATATTACTTAGCGCATAGATGAATGAATGAGTGACTCACTGTTTGTATGTGTTTTGAAGAGAGCATGTGTGCAGGACTGGTGGGCTACTTGGCCCACGGGGACCTCAGGATTGAAGAGGATTTAATTTCCCAACTTAAAACGCGCCACAGGGTGTGTTTGCACACATGTCACCTCAGGCCCCGCCCCCTTCCTTCACTGTTGAGAAAAATATTCCTCTAAAATCAGCCGAACTACAAATTCCGATTACCTCACCTGTAATCATGAGAGACCTCAGTGCTGCATCTTTGAGCGCAGTACGGATGCTGAAAAGTAAATCTAAGCGTACTTACTAGTAACTTGTATTTCCTTCCATAGGAATCTATTGTGTGGTTTTCACCAGAAAAGTTTCAAAGTGTCTATTTTTGAAACATACAAATATGCCTCTAAAATCAGCCGAACTACGAATTGCGATTTAATCACCTGTTAGCACAAGAGAACCCAGTGCTGCATCTTTTAGCCCAGCACTGATCCTCAAAAGTAATTCTAACCATACTTACCAGTAACTTGTATTTCCTTCAATAGGAATCCATTGTCTGGTTTTCACCAGAAAAGTTTCAAAATGTCTATTTTCACAAACTAAAAATATTCCAAAAAAATTACCTGTATGACTTAAACACATTCTTTCAACTGTTTACAGGAGATGCAACAGTGCTGGATCCAGGATCCACCACTGAGTAAGAAAAGGTGACGATAGCACTACTTACTTGGTAAGTGAATTTCCTTCCATAGGGTAACATTGACTGTTTTCACTTGGAAATTCATCTAAGTGTGGAGATTTGGAACTTTAAAATATTTCTATAAAATCAGCAGAACTACGAATTCCGATTTATTCACCTGTTATCAGGAGAGACCTCAGTGCTGCATCTTTGAGCCCAGTACTAATCATGAAAAGTAATTCTAACCATACTTACCAGTAACTTGAATGTCCTTCTATAGGCTAACATTGACTGGCTTCACTTGGAAATTCTTCTAAGTGTGGAGTTTTGGAACTTTAAAATATTCACCTAAAATCATCCGAACAACGAATTTTGATTTGCTCACCTGTTATCAGGAGAGAACACAGTGCTGCATCTTTTAGCCCAGCACTGACCCTGAAAGTAATTCTAACCATACTTACCAGTAATTTGTATTTCCTTCCATAGGAATCCATTGTCTGGTTTTCACCAGAAAAGTTTCTAAGTGTCTATTTTCACAATCTAAAAATATTCATAAAAAATCGCCTGTATGACTTAAACACATTCTTTCAACTGTTTACAGTAGATGCACCAGTGCTGGATCCAGGATCCACCTTTGAGTAAGAAAAAGTGACGATAGCACTACTTACCTGCTAAAGGAATTTCCTGCTATAGGACAACATTGGTGATTCTATTTGAAAAAATGTCTGTGTCAACTTTTAAAATACAATAATATACCTTAAAAATCACTACTGTAACTAAAACACTTGCACTCAACCGTTTACAGGAGATGTCCAAGGACTGAATCTAGGATCCAGTCCTGTGGTTAGAAAAGTAATCCATAAAGTAACTAATTGTATTTAACTAGAAATTTACATTAAGGTCAATGATGCATTGTGTTGGGAATTGTGTTGCCCATTGCAACAACTGTAATTCCTGTACTTAGAAGTCTATTGCCTATTTGGAAACTATTTAAACTAAAGTGGAGAAGTGTGGCTCAGGGGTTGGAGGCGGCAGACCCGGAAGCTGAGATCGGTCCTGGACCAGGGTTCAATTCCCCACCTCGGCGGGTCTTGGGATCAAAAATTCCACGGACTTGATAATTCTCGTTCCGGTGCCTACTCAACTCATGGGTTCACACTCTGCGACTCTGGGCAATAGCTTGCTTAATCTCCACTACGGCCCCTTGCGGCGGGATGCCTGGCTTTCACCTTGTGGATACCCTACTGGGGTTATCTCACAGGGGAATACCAGGATGGGTTCCCAAGGCAAGCGCCTTGATGCCTTCGGGTGATACGTGCGCTATATAAATCGCAATACATTTACATTTAAAGTAATTCATTCTGAGAAATTATATTTTGTAATTTAACGTATAATGTAATTAAAATGTAATTTAAAAAATAAAATATCCAATCCAATCCAATCCGAAAATTCTTTATTTCGGTCTTTTAGACCATAATAGATGCATGCATATTACATTAAAACAACCATATTAAAAGATATTGCAATTATAAAAACAGATTACATAAAATAATTGCCGGGTTGTTCCAGACATGATAAGGATTAGAAAAACAGTTCATAGTTAGGAAAAACATTTCATGACATAATTAAAAGCACAATCCCTAATTAGGAACAGATTCATATTTTTGGCATTTGTGCCTTTAACAGTTTTTTCCTAATCTGCCACTTAGCCATGATAAATTTTGCCACTGCAAAGACTATATGGGGCAGAGTACTAGTTCTCAGTACTCTGTATGCATACGTATGGCTCCTGAAACCCAAGTTCCTACATAAGGGGACCAACCAGTGTTTCCTTGGTCTATGGTATGCAGGACAGAAAAAGAAGAGATGGGTTTCATCCTCATCATGGGAGTTACAACCTGGACAGGTTTTATCGTCCCGCTGTAGCCATTTACAAGTGAAGGTTTTAATAGGCAACGTGCCGAGCCTCCACTGTATAAACAGTTTCCTGGCTAGAATGGGGAAGATAATGTCCATAAAACCTTCGAATTCATATGAGTTTTTGGATTGCAAGAAACGTTCAGTTAGGGTGCCGTTGTTAGTTGCGGTCAGGAGAAGATCTAGGCTTTTTTCCTTGTGAATTTGGACTAATCGTTTGCGCGAAAGCCTTTGGCATCCTAGTTCTGGAGCCTCCCAAAGCTCAGGCAGTTTTAAACGATGCAGTTCTTTCTTGACAAACGCCAGCCAGGGAATTCGATTTCGCTGGTTCAGGTCCATTACATGGGCAAGATCAATCCTATATTGAGCAAGCTCACTGGTGGACCAGAGCCTATGCCAGAATCTTAATGGCTTAGACCCCAGCTCAGCAGCGATGGAGGGTAAACCCATGTCCAGTCTTAGGGGAAACAAAGGTGTGCCACGGGAGAGGGCCAGGAGACGTCTGAGAAAGGTGTTTTCCACTCTCGCGAGGTCTGGACCTGCTCTATACCCCCATAGCTCTCTGCCATAAGATGCTGCCGCTTTGGCTTGTGTTTTGTACATTTCCAGTGCCGGACTTATGGGTTTGAAGGTTGAACTATTTACAACCTTTAAAATTGCACCAGATAGTTGGGACAACTTTAGCCGGGATCTTGCTATTTGGGGGTCCCAGGACAGATTCTCATGTAATGTTACCCCCAAATATTGAAAGGTTGTGACCCTTTCCAGGCTGGCTGAGCCCAGAGTGGGATTAGGTCTGGTTTTCGGGGATGGATTGAAGATCATGAACTTGGTCTTCTCTGTATTGATCTCTAGACCATGTTGTCTACAGAAAAGACCAAATCCATCTAAAATCCTTTGAATCCCTATTGGGGATTTGGAAAGCAGGAGGGTGTCGTCAGCAAACATAATAGCTGGCACCCTCCTGCCTGCCAAGAGAGGGGCGTCATTATCCTTAACATTGTCAAGGTGAGATATACCGCTGTTGACAAAGAGGCAAAACAGGGTTGGCTCCAAGACGCAACCCTGCCTTACCCCTCTGAGAACAGGAAACCTTGATGACAGCGCTCCATCCCTCCCACACCTGACCTGCGCATAGTTGCCATGATGGAGTCTAATTATGGCGTGCAACAGTTGGGTTGGAACCCCCAACTCCTTTAGGACCTCCCATAATTTTTTGCGTGGGACCAAGTCAAAGGCTGACCTCAGATCCACGAACACCATGTATAGCCTCCCCCCCTCAATCCTCACCGTTTTCCAGTACAGGAGGATGAGGCGGAAGATCTGGTCCATGGTGGACGTGTTTTTTCTGAAGCCAGCCTGGAGGGGACTCAAGATGTCATTTGCCTCCATCCAATCAAGGAGATGGTCCAGGAGGAGACGAGAGAAAAGTTTTTGGGGAACATGTATGAGGCTGATCGGCCTGTAGTTGGCTGGGAGAAGAGGAGAACCCTTTTTGTAAATTGGCACTATCTCAGCTCCCAGCCAAGTACAGGGGATCTCCATACCTCCCAAGATGGCATTAAAGAGAATAAGGAGGTACGGACCCCAAATCTCAGGATGTTGTCTGAAGAGGTCACCGGGTAATCTATCCAATCCCGGGGCCTTCCCCATTGCCAGTCTCTCTACTGCACTAACCACCTCACCAAGAGAAAATTCCAAACCAACTGCAGCGATGGATATATCATCAGCAGGGGCCACTTCATAGGCAGGCTGTTCAATATCCTGGTACAAATTGCCATAGTGGGCTTCCCAGGCAGATGGTGCAATATTAGGCTCCACTGCAGCTTTAGCTTCTCCTGTGCCATTATTTACCAGGGACCAAAATTTTTTCGAGTCCCTGGATTCTAATGCAGAGGAGAGATCCTGCCAATGATTCCAGTCCCACTCCGACTTTGCCAAAGCCATGGCTTCCTTATACTCACGCCTAAGTTTGGCGACCAAGCCCTTGTCTGTTCCTGCTTTAATTGTGGCAATTAACTCTGTCTTCACCTTTTTGCAGGAAGAATTGTACCACGTTGAGGTTCGGGTCTGTTTGCGCCGTGGAGCTGCCACAGGATAAAAAACCTCAGCTAGAGATCCCACTAGGTATTTGTGAATGTGTCCCAGTTTATCATTAAAATCTGGGGATCTGGGCTGGTTAATTAGTTCATCTATTTCTACGAACATCGGGAGTGCTATATCAAAGATTTTACTTATGTTTTCCTCTGAGCTAATTATTTTCCCCCATTTTACCCTTCGGCTGTTGGAACTTAGGACCAGGTTTCCTGGGTCATCATTGGGATTGGTGGGTGGTGACTCAGAAGCGGGTGCAGGGTGTTTCAGATCTAGCAAAAGTGCATGATGGTCGTTATCTGTTCTAGGAGATATTCTAAAATCCTGGACCTTGGACCATAAGCCAATGTCAACAAAGATGTAATCCAGCCTCGATTCATGGTCCTTCCTATTGAAGGTACACAATGAGGGGCTGTCTGACGGAGTGCGACCATTACAAGCCCTCAGTGCGTAGTTCAAGGTGAGGGACATGATTTGCACCGCAAGAGACGACCAGGACTTGGGATGAGGGGATGAGCAAGGTGGGACACCCCAAAGATCGTCTTCGGCGGTGAGGGCGCCCTCCTTTAGGCCTTCCAGGGGCTCAAAATGGCAATTAAAATCTCCGCCCATCACAATTTTGTGGTCACTTGGCAGTGAGCCCAGAAAAGACGAAAGATCTTCCATAGTGGGCGATTCCTTGGCTATACTGACTGGACGAGAGTATACATTTACAATCGCCAGTTTAACTGAATTGGGCCACCTAAGAAGTACACATTGGATGTCCTGCGAGAACGTGGAAACGTTTTCCGCAACACATCCAATGTGACTGGCTACCCAAATCGCCAGACCACCCGAAGGTCTCCCCTTTCCACTCCAGCTAGCCTGAATTTCAAAAACTGCGAAGCCCGCTCTACTCAATGGGTCCCTGGCCCACGTCTCCTGGAAGAGGCAGACATCACTATTGCCTATTAGAAGATCCCACTCTGCCACATTCCAGGAGAGGACCTTCAGGGTTTCGATGGTAATTTTGGGAGGGGGCCCCTCAGTTGGTCCAAGTGCAGTGCCCATAAGTGGAAGTGCGGACAACCGTTCTTGTGTTTCCTTAGTTGGTTCAGCAGTGGATGTTATGATTGGGACACAGGGGGCCTGGGGAATTAGAGTGCTGCCCGTTTGGCTCAAGGATGAGGTATCTTCAAAGACCCTAAGACTAGGAAATTTCAAACTACCACCTTGGAGTAAATCCAATTCTCTATTGGCGATGTCAGTCACTCCAATTCCCATCCCCTGTTTTACAGATTCAATTATGATGACTTGGCAGGATTGTGGTGAAGAACCCCTTCGAAGTCAATCTACTTAGTCAAGGCAATTGAATCTATTGGGATGTGCATAATTTACAGTGGCAGTGTGAGTGTTATACCTGGGCCTATACCTAGACCCGTCCACAGCAAAACCCACCCGTGTCCAGACATCGTCCCTCCTCATAGATGGCTTGCATGAATTTGGGTACAAATATGAGAGGGGGACCAATTGAATGGATGTGTTGCCTGCGTTACCAAGCCAGTTGCAAATATAAGAAACGACCTGGGGGCTCTCAAAAATTACAATTATACAATCCCCCACGCATTTCTTGGCAGTGTACCCAACCCACGAAACCCTTCTAACCATAAGAACATCTCCTTTTAGGTTAGATGGTAGAGGCCTATGGATGTTTAGCCAGCAGATTACCTTATTGCGTAAAGAATCATAAGACTCCATTGCGCCGCTGGCCAGCTCTGGGACCCCCATCAGTATAACAGTTTAGCTCGCCGCCTCAGGGGGCAGGTTAACTGCCTTACGCCTAGTATTGGGGCTATCCTGCTGCACATTTGGTAGTCTCCCCTGAATGGATGGGCTGGCCGGAGCTGGTTGCTTCGACCTCCTGGGGGGTGGAATCGGTGGCACTGACCTAGGAAGTGGGACAGGTGCGGTTTGAGGCACGGGAACTGTACTGATGTTACTATTTTCCCCAGTAGGGGTTGTAGAAAATAGTGGGGCATGGACCATAGTGACCGGAGGGCGGTGAGGAGCCCCAGCACCACCCCCATGTATTCCATCTGAACTTGCTCCTGTCCCAAGCTGGCCTCCATTGCCCACACCTAATCTCTCAATCGCTAACAATCTCGATTCTATTGAATCCAATTTAAGGATAAGGGGATTCAAAAGGCTTTTGAAAGCAGCGGAGAGTGCAGAAATGAGGAGATCTGTAGTGTTAGGGATAGCCCCACCAAAAATAAATGGCTGAGTAAGCACAGGTACGGATGCGATAGATGGGGCGCTTAGCATTACCCTGTCCTTTTCCATACTTAGAGTCTTAGATACACCCAGGTTTTCCTCCAGAGTGGGTATTACGGGGTCAGTTTTAGCCCTTTTAGCACCTTTGCCCGTTCTGGATCTTTTCCTTTTCATTACGGGATCCTCTCTATGACCCGTATGCGCCAGCAAGTTTTCAACCACACCCTGATCCCCGGACAGTGCAAACTCTGCAACAGGGGAGAGCTCTACATCACTAATAATGCACGACTTGTCTCTATCCCTTTGCGATGATGACGGTGTCCTTAACTGTTGTAAAACTGACTCGATTGTTTGGTCTATGCTGTCCATTAGGGATAGGTGAGTGGCATCAAGCAAAAGCGGTGTACTAGTGTTTATTAATACACTTGGCGAGGATGAACAGGATTTTTCTACACCCTCCGCAGTTAGATTGTCAAGCACTAAAATACCCTTGTTAGTTACAGAATTAGCTTTAAGGAGGAATTTGTCCAAAGTACCTGACACCACGGAAGCAGCCTTGCTTCTAGTTTCCCTGCTGGCCATAATATAGCGTCCTGCTTCAGGGCAACCAGCTAGACAATACACATAACCAGAGAGACGGGGCGTTAGGGGGGTTGCCCAGCCCGGTCTCTACCGTTCTCTAACAGCCTCAAATGGCCCGCCCTTTGCCCGGGCTTCGCCCCGGTCTTCGTCCCGCGCGCGTCCCGCAGTGCGCGTCCTGGGGCGTGGTGTTGTAGCCGTCGGCGTTTGGGGGTGCGGCCAACGGGAAGAGTCACCAGGTGCGGCTCGTCTGCGCCGCTTGTGACCCTGGGACTCGCAGTCCCGCCGCTACGCCGATGACTTTAAGCAGTTCCAGGGATCCTGTCAGGCCCTCTGGACGAGGTATGTCCCAGCAAACTCCCAACAATCTCCCCTCAACTCTGAGCGGCACCCGCAGAGCGGGGGCCGCGAGTCGTGGTGTTAAGCAGCCAGAGCAAGGGGCGCAGCCAACGGGAAGAGTCACCTGGTGCGGCTCGTCTCTGCACCGCTTGTGATCCTGGGACTCGCAGTCCCGCCGCTACGGCGATGTCTTTAAGCAGTTCCAGGGATCCTGTCAGCCCCTCCGGACGAGGTATGTCCCAGCAAACTCCCAACAAGCTCCTCTCAACTCCGAGCGGCACCCGCAGAGCGGGGGCCGCGAGTCGCGGTGTTAAGCAGCCAGAGCAAGGGGCTCGGCCAACGGGAAGAGTCACCAGGTGCGGCTCGTCTCTGCGCCGCTTGTGACCCTGGGACTCGCAGTCCCGCCGCTACGCCGATGTCTTTAAGCAGTTCCAGGGATCCTGTCAGCTCCTCTGGACGAGGTATGTCCCAGCAAACTCCCAACAAGCTCCTCTCAACTCCGAGCGGCTCCCGCAGAGCGGGGGCCGCGAGTTGCGGTGTTAAGCAGCCAGAGCAAGGGGCGCGGCCAACGGGAAGAGTCACCAGGTGCGGCTCGTCTCTGACCGCTTGTGACCCTGGGACTCGCAGTCCCGCCGCTACGCCGATGTCTTTAAGCAGTTCCAGGGATCCTGTCAGCCCCTCTGGACGAGGTATGTCCCAGCAAACTCCCAACAAGCTCCTCTCAACTCAGAGCGGCAATATCTGAAAATAAATAGTTTAAAAAATGTAGTAAATCAGTATTAAAAAAAAGAAAAATTAATACATTTAAAAACTGTCATTTACAAAACCTTCGAAATTCCCAGAAAAAAACATAGGTTACAGGTCTGATATAGTTAGGAATTAGCATTTAAAAAACCTTTGAAATTCACTGAAGAAACCATAGGTTTCAGGCCTGATATAGTTAGGAATTAACATTTAAAAAACCTTATAAATTCACTGAAAAAAACATAGGTTTTAGGGGTGTTATAGTTAGCTGGACATTCACTCGTACAAAACCATTGAAATTCTTCCAATATAGCTTGTAGTGTAGTTCCTTTTTTCCCTATAGGCCCTGCGCATTGGAATAACATAAACAGCAGTGTAGGCGTAGGACTGCGGTCTTCTAGGTCTC
Source organism: Lissotriton vulgaris (assembly GCF_964263255.1). Lineage (NCBI taxonomy): Eukaryota > Metazoa > Chordata > Amphibia > Caudata > Salamandridae > Lissotriton > Lissotriton vulgaris. Next base: position 669,399,868 of record NC_141691.1, on the reverse strand, counting down.
TACTGACTATGTTAGACTTAATTGGGTTTGTACCAGCTAGCTCAGAGGTCACTGGAAACTTTCTTGACTGAATAGGAAGTGATCAGCTTCCCTGGCTCAGACAAGAAGGGATTCAGTTTTCCAACAACCACATTAACATGACAACTTTGCTCCACAGAATAAGAGTCAATCTCTAGAGTTGTGTGAAACAATAGACAGCTATTTCACTCAATCAGTTGTGCAGAATTACTTTCACCAGTATGCAGAGAAAAGAGAGACGGGCGTTTTCAATGAAAGGTATTATTTATTGAACAGTCTTCCTTCTCATGCAAGAGAAATGAATTGCCACAATTGCAAGACTTGTTATTATAAAAAGTGCGTACAGTAAAAGGAGTATTAAGAAATAATACTGTAAAAGCATTGATATGGTTTCTTAGCCATACGATAGTTAAAATGAATAAAATATATACATTCATATATACATTTGGCTAACGTCCTCAACTGGTGCTTCTAACTACGCCTACCCCAATGTACCTGACCTAAGCCTAATACGTGGGAGGGAGTAAGTAAGTAGCAGTTTAAGTTTAAGTTGGTTTTGCCAAGGGCTTGCTTCAAGAATTCTCTCTAAGGGTTTATTCAGAACCGTACCTCTGGAATAGAATGTTGGAGGTCTGGTATCTCCTGTCAGGACTCGATATTCCAGTCACCCCCGCAAGGGTAGGCTGGAAACGCCGGAGCTGGATTTTCTCGGCAGGAGAAAAGACAGCGTCTTTCTCAGCGTGTCAAGGAGGAGGGGCAGCGTCCGTGGGCTTCTCGCATCTGCTGGGCTCTCTGCAAGGGACAGCTGTTCTGCTCCAGTATTCACCACCACCGTCGTGTTTGCTTAAGGCAACGTCGGTATTATTTATACCTGAAAGGTGCCGAGTTTGACGTAAGTTTTTGGACATAAGACGTCAATAAAGATGTCACTAAGAACTAGTTGTTCTTACAGTGCTCGCAGGAGTTCTATTAGTAATCAAAACAAAGCAAGCGGGGCTTTCCCAGGTTGCTGGGGGTTTGAGCTGTCGAAAGAACTCGGTGTGTTATCTAGGAATCTAAGGAAGTGGCTTCTGCTGTGTCATCATGTAGTGTAATGAGCTGCAGAGACGAGTTACTAAAATATGGCTCTGATCGTTTATGCCATTATAGGGATATGTATTGATTATAGCTGTATAGGGGCATAAGGTCACAATATTGATTGGGGTCCTAGATAGAACACAACAAGTTAGTTGTACTAACTATATCTCGCGCGCCCGCAATCCACTGCCGATGATGTCACATGTTACATCATTCATGACATGGTCAGTGACATCACTGATGACATCTCAAATGACATCACTGATGACATCACTGATGACATCATCCACGTGACAATCAGATACACCTCATCATACACTAGTATAACCTTTCATCACTCACTGTCAAATACCGAGTACAATATTTGAATCCATTGACACACCAATACAAGTTTCTAAAAACACACTCAGTGATTCCTAGATCCATGCACACATCTAAACACTTACCTACAGATTCACTCATACATGCAGTCAATGATCAATAGAACACTAATAAATATACTTATACACCTATATCGACATTACACACCAGCACACATCCTATTCACTTATGAAGTTATCCTATTCACTTATGCAAACAATGGATCATACTTACATTTACTTAGCTATACACTTATACAAACACCACTTTATCTATTCATTAACACATACACTGCCTTTTATTTTTCTACTTGGTTGGACATGTACCATTGAGAGAGATATTTGTCCATCACCACACCCATAAAGATATTCACTCACCCAAACAACTGTTATAACATGTAGTTTTAACTTTATATACCTACTGAATCAACTACTCACACATCTTTGGGCAGTCACACACCCCCCAACAAACCACACACACATTAACTCTCCCATACAAATACTCAGTTAACTAATCAATAACTAATATAGACTTTCAAATAACCAACTGGAGAAGCAGTTTACTCAAGAACTGACAAAGTGAACGAATTCCCGTTCTATAGCTCTATCTTCCGTAATAATATCACCAGTATCCGGGTTCTTCAGGTCAGTTATATTGTTTCTGGTTCTATCTACTTTGGCCTTCCAGGCCAAAAGTTTGCCACTGCCCTCCCCATATTCATAATTTGCCAGTTTGCTTGCCTCCCATCTCTTTTTTATTCTAAGTTCTAGAAAGTCAGTTAGATTTGCTTTGGCCTTAACAAGTTCTACTTCTAGAAAGGATTTTGTGTCTACCTCTGTGGTATGTGTTAGCTCCCCTTGAAATGCTTTTATCTGTTCTTTTAAAAGGGAGAGATCTCTTTTCCTTTTCTTATGTCCATGGCATTGAAGCTAATAAACATACCTCTAAGAAAGGCCTTATAAGTGTCCCCGACCATGTTTAGTGGTGCCGAATGTAGGTTAAGAAGAAAAAACTCTTTAGTTTGAACTATTATTTTCTCGATAACTGTCAGGTCAGAGAGGAGGGACCGATTTAGCGCCCACCGCCTCTCCAGGGGGTTATTTCTAAATTCTAGCTGTAACAGAATTGCTGAATGATCTGATAAGTGTTCTGGGAGGTGGGTGATTTTTCTAGCTAAATTAATTATATTCGTGGACATCAGAAAATAATCTATCCTGGAGCGGTGTCCATATATTTTATTATGGAGAGTGTTGTTCCCTGGGGAATTACTCAATACCACCCGATTCCGAATTGAGTATCCTTCATAAATCTACCAAGCCAAGGTCTTGGATCATGACTTTCTAGACTGATCTCATTTTAGGGGTTGCTTCGTTACGGAATTTAGAAGTGGTATCCTTATCTGGGTCGAGAACAACATTAAAGTTGCCGCCAATGATAATAGTATCATCATAGTCTAGTAGATGAAGCATTATTGAGCGGAGAGGAGAGGAGTCATCTATGTTAGGACCATGGTACGAGACAAAATTTTGCCACTTACTCTGCCTTCTTACTCTAACAATCACCCATCTACCTTGGCAGTCTACCTTTACTTCGGCTATCTTACAATGGGATGATTTCTTGAATAGTATTGCAACCTCCTTGACTATAGCAGTTTGGGAGGTACAAATGCAATGCTCAATCCAGTATTGAGTTTTAATAATATCCAGGCATTCCTCTTTTTATAGATGGGATTCTGGTATTAATATTACGTCTGCCTCACACAACTTCAAGTGTTCTAAAATGTTATTTCTCCTTGGAGACACTCTCAGGATGTTCACATTCCAGAATAAAAAAATAAAAAAAATATCCTTTGTCTATTCCTGCCATGTTGACACCTCCTACTTTCTCTTAAATACAACAAACAGTTTCTCTTGAAGGTTATGAACGATGCGTAGAGAGTAAAAAAAAACTAAAATCTCTTAAACGTTAGAGAATACTTTTTTTTCCCAAATACTCCCCCACCCAATGTGATTCAAATGATTCTCAAAATGTTTATCAGTGACCCCCCACCCACCCTGGGGAACCCTCCCTACTACCTTGAGGTATACTAACACCTCCTATGAGCTCTCTCTCTGGCCTGGTGGAACTACTACTCTCAGCTATACTGCAGTCTGTGCCCTTATCTGGTCAATAAATGATTTCACATCGTCAGGGGTTCTAAAGGAATGCATTTTGTTATTCATCATAACTTTTAATGTGGCAGGGAAGCGGACTTTGGCCGTGGCACCTAGGGCTCTTAGGTCCTGGATGTATTTCCCTAATTCCCACTGCCTGTCCAGTGTCTCACGAGAGATATCTTTTTTTTTTTTAAACTTTATTTTTGTTGCAGGTACACACACGTATATCCTCAGCCGGTGGGCTGCATTTCCAAACCATCAATTGTGAGCTGATCTAGGATATAGTTATAGACACGGCCCATCAGCCCACATCCCGGAGGCCGGGCGGCGCAGCTGTAATCAGTCAACCGGACATTATATAGTCAGCATCAGTGCGTGTCATTTATGTCGAGTCGGTACCCTGCATTTTATCATACAATAACCTCCCCCCCCTCCCTCAACTATGGTCGTTGTGACTGAATAACATACCCCAACAAGCTCGTTGCCACATCATTTCCTTTTGCCGCATAATCTTCGGTGCAACTACCCTATGGCCACAGTTTCACCCTCTAGGCATAAAGGGTACCTCTAGAAGGACCTATATTACTTTTACACAAGGAATATATCCTAGAAACATTCACATTAGAAGGATGCTAAAGATGGAAACCAAAACTTCAGAATATTATTAAAACATATTTTTATTTATCTTTTTATATATTTTAGTTTGAACTGTTAGTTTGTAGATATTTGTGCATCTGTACAATTCATTTCATCGCATAACATCACTAACAAAAGTTCATCAACATTCATTATACAGTTTATATAATTGAATAACGTGCAAATTAGAAAAAGGAAGTGCCCCTAACAATGTAATATATTACTAACATACATACACTCTCACATACCAGTCATACCTCTGCATTGATTTAAAAATACCTAACAACATAGAAACAAGACTAAACACAATAGGACATTAACCCGAAGGTGTAATTGGTGGTGTACAGTTGGAACATAGATTTAACAATTCTACCAATTGATCAGTGGTCTGTGTGTCGTTGACCAATCTTTATCCAGATTTTTGGGGATGTACGGCCTACGTACGTTTCGGTGATGGAATCACCTTCCTCAGGGCCAAAGAGAATTAAACAAAAAATAATAACAGACTAACATATATACATTTTTCAAAAAACTAGCATCCTATACATACAGTGGTACGCTTCTAGATTAGGCAGGGAAATCCCCCCACTGTACTGGTGCCGCTGGAGCGTCTGAAGTGCAATACGCGGTTGTTTCCCCAGCCACAGAAAGGAACGTAGGTCTGCGTGGACTTTGGGTAGCGTGGCGTCCGGGAGCGGGTAGTATTTGTTTTGGAGGGCATAGAGGAACTTGGGGAGGGTAATCATTTTGTACATTGCGGCCCTTCCTAACAGGGTGAGCGGCAGTTGTCTCCATCTATTCATGTCCTCTACCGCCTCAGTCATGACTCGCTCTACATTTCTGTGGAACGAGAGCGCCTTGTCTAATGTAACATATACCCCCAGGTATTGAAACCCCTCAGTAGTGGTGAGCAGTTGGTCAGGTAGGGTCCCTTACCTATCAGCTCCTTGTGGGTCATAGAGTGTAGATTTGTTCCAATTGATAGTATGACCCGCTCTTGCGCCAAAGCCCTCCTTTTCCCTGAATAACTACGGGACCGAAACCTCTGGTTCCGTTATGTATAGCAGCACGTCGTCTGCATACAACGATATTTTTTCCTGTGTTTCCCCGGATGTTTCCCCAAAGAAGCCGTGGATTTCGGGCTTTTGTCTAATCTTGGCGGCCAGGACCTCGATTGTGAGCGTGAATAGTAAGGGGGACAATGGGCATCCCTGTCTCGTGCCTCTGGACACCCGAAATTCTCTGGACAGTCTGCCATTGACTCGAACACGTGCTGTCGGAGCTGTATACATTAACTCTATCCACCCCTGAAATTTTGGGCCAAGGCCGAACCGTTGCAGTGTTGCCAAAAGGAATGGCCAATGTACAGCCTCGAACGCTTTTTCTGCGTCTAGGTATAGAAACCAGTGGGGTTCCTTTCTGTCTTTGACTTCCTGCAACCAATTGTGTGTGCGTCTCAAATTTAGTTTAGTTGCTCTGTCTGGCAGGAAACCTGACTGGTCTGTGTGGATGAGATCTGGGATCACCGACCTCAGGCGCGTCGCCAATATTGTAGCCAAGATCTTCACCTCAATGTTAAGGAGTGAAATGGGGCGATACGAAGCACAGTCGTCAGTGGGTTTGCCCTGTTTGTGAATCGGTACAATGGTGGCCAAAGAGAGGTCGGGTGGGAGTCGTCCCTCCTGATATGATTCAGTGTAGAGGGCTTTCAGGTGGCGCGTCAACAAATCTGCTGTACGTTTAAAAAATTCCATTAGGTCCCGGCGTTTTCCCTGTTTTGAGCTTATTGATGGCCTCGGAGATCTTGTCTAGCGAGATATCTGTCTCCAGAGCCGAGCTGGATTCAGTGGCTAGAGCCGGCAGATCTACTCCCTCCATATAGTGCAGTGCGTCCTCAACCGTCCCGAGGTCTCTCGCATCATAAAATCCTTCATAGTGTGACGCAAAGGTATCGGCTATCTCTTGTTCGGTGCACACCATGACGTCATCTGTCCTCCTAATCTGTTCCACCCATCTGGCTGCCCTCTCCTTCCTACTCAGCCACGCTAGGAGCTTGCCTGATTTGTCGCCCACGTCATAGAGCCGATGCAGGGTGGCTAGCGATTGCGTCCGCGCCTCGTTCGAGGCTATTTCTCTATATTCCCGTTGCTTGTCTAGCAAAAGCAGTAGAGTACCGTCCTCCTTGTGTGTCTGGTATTCTCCCTCTAAATGTAGTATTTCGGCCTCCAGTCCCACTATCACTGCCTGTTGTTTCCTACGGTGCTCCCGCAGCCTACTCTGTGCCCTGTCTCTCAGAACCGCTTTCATGGCCTCCCAAAAGGTCACTCCAGAAACAACCATGCCTTCATTTTCTGCTACGTATACTTTAACGTCCGCCCTGAGCCCTCTTATCATTTCTGGCTTCTGGAGATCCCAGGCTGCCAGTCGCCATTCTGAGCCTGTCCTACCTCTGTCTGCCCCCACCTTAGCGTATAATGGAGAGTGGTCCGAGATCCCCCGTGCCTTATACTCCGCCTCGTCCCCAGTGGTGAGATATTGCCTGGCCATGAAAATATAGTCCAGTCTCGAGAACACTCTATGTGCCCCGGAGTAAAAGGAGTAATCCTTATGCGTGGGGTGTCGCCATCTCCATACGTCTGTGAGACCCAGGTTGGCCACGTGTTGTGATAGTGTCGTCTCCGCCCCTCCCCTACGTGTTGGCCCCGTGCGGTCTTGCTCTTCCGACATAACGTCGTTAAAGTCGCCTCCCACTATTTGTAGTGTGTCTGCAGTGTTCATGAGGATCGTAGCTATTGCCTTATATGTGCGTGCCTGTAGTTTCGGTGGGGCGTATACTGAGAGTACTGTCTATCTTTGCCCCCTCCATATTCCCTGTACTCCTGCATATGTCCCTTGTGGGTCGCTCCAAGTACGTGTTGTTTTGAATGGGAATGCTTTGTTTACCAGTATAGCAGCTCCTCTTGAATCTTGGGTGTACCCCGCGTGGGCTAGGACCGCATGCCTCCCTCTAGCTATGAAGTTACATTTTTCGCCCCTGAGGTGTGTCTCCTGCAGGAGGGCAAAGTCCGGGGCCACTCTCTTAATATAGTTATTTACTAGTCCCCTCTTTATCCTTGAACCCAGGCCATTCACATTCCATGTGAGGATCGATACCCCCCTGCTGTCTTGTAGCGGTGTCGTCAGTGTACTTGCCATGGTGTGGTGCGGTGTTCATGTTCTATTCGAGTCTGTGCTGGACGCCAGCGGCTGTACTGCAATCCCTCTGATTGTCTTCCCCCCCCGCCTCCTCCCCCAACCCCAACTTGTGTAACTGTTCCCCCCCAGCGATCCCCCCCTCCCCACCTCCTTCTCCATCCAGACTCATCCCCTCTGAGGACCGAGCTTTCAGTAGGAGTCGGTCTGTCGCCCGCCCACACCCGCCCACTATTTAGTTATATTGAAACTTGAAGAGAATTTTAAACTGAGAACCACTTCCCAAAAAAGAATAGGAAGACAGTGGTAAAGGAAAACAAAAACAGGGGGTAGTGACAACTTGCGTGCTATCGTGTGCTCCGGCCGACGTCTGATCTAGCCCACTCCAGCAGCATTCAAGAGTGGGAGTCTTGTGGAGCCATTTCTGACCCACTATATTTGTCAGAGTTGTCTTGTTCCATGTCTCGTATCACAGTCAATAATGGGTGGATGGAGCTCTGATGAGTGTCTCTTACATCGTCCTCCGCTTCCGAGCCTCTAGTTTCGGCCTCATCCTCACCATCCCCTTCCGAACAGGCCTGTTTGTGTGCACCCTGTAGTAGCGGATCCGCCGTACCGGAGGCTCCTGGGGACTCCGACCTCCCCCTCCTACTTCCCGTCGCTGTGCGTGCTCGATAGGGGGTTCCTGAGGCATGAGAGCGCATCCTCCTAGATTTTTGCCTTTGTGGTTTCGGGAGATTCCATTGTGTCTTTTCTCGTACAGTTCTGTCCATTTCCTCTCGCCTCGCTGCTTCCCTGCCGTTGAGTATCGGTCTCTCTTCGAACCATTGCCATGCCTCCTCCGGGTGGTTGAAGAAAATAGCCTTCTCCTTGTATATAACTTTAAGTTTCGCCGGGAAGAGCAGCATGTAGGTAATGTTCATAGATCTGAGCTTGGTTTTCACTGAATCGAAGGACCGTCTCTGCTTCTGCACCTCCTGGCTATAGTCCGGGAATATCATGATGTGTGTGTTCTCTAGCCTTATGACTCCGAGTTTCCGTGCTTCGCGTAGAATCAAGTCCCTATCAGCGAAGTTGAGGAAACGTGCTATCACAGGCCTAGGTCTCGCACCCTCCGGGGGTTTTGCCAGCAGTGCTCGGTGAGCTCTTTCTATTACAAAGCATGCTGAGAAGTGTGCCTCCGGGAAAGTCTCTTTGAGCCACGTGTGCAGGAACGCCGCCATGTTATTCCCTTCAATTCCCTCCCGAAATCCTACGAATCGCAGGTTGTTGCGACGCGCCCTATTTTCTGCATCATCGACCTTCCACAGCAGCTGCCTGTGTGATGCTTGGAGTTCTGCCATGTCTTTCCGAATCGTTGTAATCGAGTCCTCTGCCTCCCCAATTCGCGATTCTGACTCCGTTACTCTGTCTGAGAGGTTCCTGAAATCCTGGCGCAGGAGGGTGACCTCAGATCCCACCTCTCCGATTTTCACTTCCAGTGCCGCCCGTGAATCTTGAATATCTGTTCTTGAAGCCTGGATTGCCGCGAGCAGTGCCCCCGTGTCTATGTGGCCATCCGCCGACGTGTCCTGGTTCCCCCTGGCCTGTCGTGGTGCTGCAAAATTGTCCATGGGGCCTTTTTGCAGCGGTTTGGGCGGCGGGTCCTTTTTCCCCATGGTGGTCGACGTGGGTCTATGTCCGACCTTGGCCGTGCATGTCCCTCCCTGGCAGAGCAGTCGTGGAGGTCCTCTGCCCGGTCTCACCGGTCACTGGGTATGTCCACCAGGTTCTAGCTCCAGCATTCACCCCTCACTCCTCTCTCAATATTGCGGTGTGTGATGCGGAGGGCTGGCGCCGTAGTGCCTCAGCTCCGTCTGCCACCGGTGTGCAACATCGAGTCTGGCCAGACTCCCCCTCCACGTGTCTCCGGTTGTCGATGGATTACTACCGCCGCTCGCTATGTGCGGTCTGTGTCCGGGGGGAGCACCACGTGCGTTTTATTTCAGGGACCTAGTTCATGCGGGCTCTGTTTCCTCGTATGGTGTCCATCCACTCTCCCCCGTCGTTGATATTCCGCTACCGGGTTCATTCACCCCGCCACAGTGGCAGTTGCCTGTATGTGAGCCCACCAGTAACTGCCTCGGTTCCTGCCTCCTGTGCCGCTAGGGGGGGAGGGGGCATCTATGCCCACTTACATTGCCGTGTCTGGGGCTCACCCGGGTGCCTCCCGCAGCTTGTTTGGCGTGCCGCACCTTCCTCCTTCAGCCGCGGGGTTCCCCCACTGTCTCTCCCCTTTAGTAGTACTGTCCGCTCCTCCACCGCAGCAGACACGTATGTGGATATCGCCAAGTCACTGCCTCTGTGTTTCGCCGTGTTCCGCCCAGCCGGCGGGCCGTTGTGATGGTCAATGGGGCATGGGCCGGCGGTGCGTCGCCTCCGCTCCGGCCTCGGCAGGTTACTGCTCCCTGGGGTGGGTTATGGGCCAGCTGGCCAGCCCTCCCTCGATGCGCGCCCTCTCAGCTGCGGAGCTCCGCTACCTCTATAGTGGTGCGGCGGGCGAGATCGGCGGGATTGCCCCACACCTGCCGTCGGGATTGCTGTATGGATCTGCTGACGATGGGGGCTAACGCCGACCTCTCCCCCCGTTGCGGAGTCTCCGTACCTTTCACGGGCTCACTGCAGAGTCTCACAGCCTGTTGTTTCCAGCCTGGGTCCCACCGCCATCTTGGTGAAGGTGTCCCCGATGCCGGTGTCTGCTGCAGGGGTCAGCGTGTCTCGGGTCTTGCACCATCGAGCGTAATTTACCCCCGGTGGGCCCCCACTCACTTCTCCTGCTGCAGTCTGTCTCCGCGACCCCCGCCGAACACCGCTAGTACCTTCGGGGTTGCCGGAGCTGGGTGCCTGGCTCGTCCGCCATGTTGGTGCAGTTGTCACCGGGCTCCGGCGCCTCACCCGACCGCGGGTCTCCGATCCTCTGAGCCGTCCCACGTTGCGCCGATCTCACTGTGGCGCCGACTGGTTCCTGGCCAGGTGCAAGGGTCAGTGCAGCAACCCGCTGGACATCGCTCCTCGGACACCCTTTTCAAAGCGTGGCCGCCATTTTGCCTCCTCGGGGTTCTCCACCGCTGCCGGCTAAACCCCCGTTTCTCTGGCCCTAAGGTCGTCGGGTCCGCCGTCTACCTCACCAGACAGCCTCCAGGTAGTCCTCCACACTTTCCTTGTGATTTAGTGCTTCGTGGATGAGTTTTGTGTCGGATTTGATATCGGCCGGCCGGGAGCTCACGAGCTACACGTCTATCTCGGCATGCTGTTGGCCACGCCCCCCTCTCACGAGAGATATCTGATCTGATGCGGAACGACCAGTCCTGCTTCTGATATGATCCGGCTTTTAAAGCAGCTGCGAGGATAACTTCTTTTAACCTGTAAATTTTAAAGTTCACTAAGATCCTCCTAGCAGCTTTTTTTCCGGGACGTGCCACAAACGAGACTCAGTGGACTCTCTGGATATCCTGTTCTAGGTCATCAAGGTCCAATTGGGGAATGAATTCTTTAAGAAGGGCACTCACCAAAGCTTTGATGTCACCTCCTTCCTTCCCTTCATCGACATTCAGAATTCTAATATTATTCCTCCTCGCATTGTTTTCTATCGACTTCAGCTTGTCCCTAAGCTCCCTTTCGCTCTTCTTAAGCTTTGTGATCTCTGCTTGATTGGCATCCACCTTAATTGAGATCTCCTTCTGTACTGTTTCCATTGTTCTTACTCTGTCTATTAGGCTGTTGATTTTCTCCTCCATATTTTCGCAATAGCTTTGTATTTTCATTTGATTGGATTCTGATGTTGAAAATCTCTCTCTTATTTCTGCAAGTAATGCCACCATTGGGTTATCTGGCCCTTCTAGGTACGGCCCCTTACTGGTTATTTGAGCCATGACTGGATGTAGTGAATGTTCTGAGTCAGACATAGTACTTTGAGTAGTGTTGGGGTCATCTAAGGGAGATATGTTATGCTCTTCAGTTCTTGACAGAGGATCAAATCTGTTCTTTAACTGTAATGATGTTAAAGAAGTTTGCTTAAAGGCGACAATAACAGCAACAGCTGAAGTAACACCTGAGGCCATTGCTTTTTTTATGTTTGAGCTATCTATCTGAGGATCACAGAGACGAGAGGGAAATTCTGTCTGGGCACCTTGTGTTTGCTCTTTTATTTTGAAAAATGAACGGAGAGACGGGGTAACTTTTATTTTGGTAGGTTGCTTACTTGACTGCTTCTTTCCACTTAACAGGGACTTAGAGACTTCTATCTGCTTCCTAGGTGTCTTTACTTTTGCCTCTATCTGTGATTCGGTGTAGAATTTAGCAGGTCTGGAGAAGCTAATGTTTCAACTTGGGTTTGAGGTGGTACTGTTTGCCCTTTTGTGTGGGTGGTAATATTACTAAATGAAGTGTGCCAATCACCTTTCCCCCCAAACCCTCCTACTCCGTTACGTGTATCTATTTACCTCCTCTTCTGTTGGTGAGGGGCCACACTGCTTCCCACTATACTCGCTTACTTCATTAGATTTTTGATTGGAGTTTAGCGAACCAGGGCTAGATTCTAACCTAGTGTCAGTTCTTTTTTTAATTTTGCCCCCTCTCCTCCTTACTGCATTCATGTAGGGCTCAGGTACGCCAGGCTCTAGTCTTGGTGTGCTAGGCTCCCCGCTGCCCCCCGTGGGAATCTGAGTCTTGCTGCGGCGCGACGGCTCCAGCAGAGCTGCACAGCCACCTCCCAGCTCTCCACTGCCAGATCAGATCGTGGTGGGGGGACAGAGGAACGCGGAGATTAAACAGGCCTGCGACGGCGGCAAAACAGCCAAAGTTAAAAGGGATCAGGGTCCGCCAACAGCCGTGGGAGTTCCCCAAGACGAAATTCGCAGAGCACAGAGGTAAGTTAGGTTATGCAAGCCACCATCAGTGAGAGCTCTCGACCCCGACTAACGCTTGGGCGCCTTGTTCCCCCTCGGGAATTTGTTCGCTTTTATCAGGACCTTTATACAGAGGACATTTCTCTTAATAAATATCAGCTAGATGTCTTTTTTAGTGACATAGATATTCTCGCGCTATCCGACAATAACAAAGAGGATTTAGCATCTCCCATATGTTTGGATGAAGTTCACAGTGTAATGAGAGGTTTGAAAAAGGGTAAGGCGGCTGGCCCGGATGCTATCCCCAACGAGATTCATATCCTACTAAGGGAATAATGTGCGACGCGGCAAAGGCCTTTGATAGGGTAAGCTGGCCCTTCCTTTATTAGGTAATCAAGCATTTCAACATGGGGGAAGTATTTGAATCAGCCATTAAGATCATGTATAAAAACCCCACGGCCCGGGTATTGGTAAATGGTGTTCTCTCTGAGATAGTGCAAATAGGTAGAGGATCCAGGCAGGGCTGCCCACTTTCCCCTATTCTTCTTAACCTATATATTGCACCACTTGCCATCAAACTAAGAGCATGTAAAGATATAAATCAATTTCTTTGTAATAAGTGGGAGAAAAAAAGAGGTCTTTAAGCAGATGACCTGATTATCTTTACAACTCACATGGATCTGGTAATTCCCATTATTTGGGAAAAGTTAGTCGAATTTGGTAAACTATCTGGATGCGTCGTAAATCCATCTAAAACTGAGGTCATGCAGTGGAACACCAGCTGTAATAGCGGCCTTATAAAGAACAAGATAAGACACCTGGGGATTAAATTGGTCCATAACTTAGATTTGGTTGCAAAAGTAAATTTTGACTCAGTAAACTTTCAAAGTCAAAAAACAGTTGTAGAAGTGGGACACCCGCTTTCTTTCATGGGGAAATCAAACCTATTGAAGATGTCCATTCTCCCCAAGTGCAATTTCATCTTCAACTCAATCTCGTTCGAATTTAAACCCGACTGGGTTAAGAAAGCTCAAGGCCTTTTTAATAGTTTTATGAGGGGAAATAAAAGGCCGAGAATTGCATGGAGGAAATGTAGGGAGAAAAAGGAAAACAGGGGTATAGCATGCCCAGATTTCCTATGCTATTTGAGAGCTTTTCATTTAAAAAGAAAATGTGGCAGTTACTGAGGAGTTCAAACAATATCACCCCTTTATTCCGTGCCTTGACATATGGCCCACCTGATATATCTAACCATTTCCTTTATAAGTTCGGAGACCCTTAATTCTTCAAGAAAATCAGATCAAAGACTCTAAAATGTGCTTGCATTATATGGTACCACATCAGGAAGACACTTCAGATCCCAAACTACAGCCATCACGCCCCAATATGGAACTCTTCAGGCACCCCGGAGTGCCTGCAAGACGTTCTCGCTATTCCGATAAGGGAAAGAGGGATTTCCGAATGGGGCCAGCTTCTGGAAGGCTCTCAACTAATTTCTTGGCAGGACTTTCAACAGATTTCAGATGGGGCAGTCTCCCGCTTTAAGTACTGCCAGCTATTAGGCTGGGCTAAAACCTTGAGTAAAACTTTAAGCAATGCTGGCAGTCAAAATAAACTGTTTGAGGCTAAAATAGCTCTACGACCGGGTCTCCAGAAAGAGGTTTCGGCATGTTATTGGTTAATGGTACACTCTTTAGAAGACCCCGCTACTTGGTACTCAGAGACGTGGAGGAGGGAACGACCGGAGATCGCCTTTGAGTCACTTTGGAAAGTATCTACATCGTTATTATGGTATTCTGTGAATTCCGCACCCTTAAAGAAAAATAATCTCTTTACGATCCACCAGGCTTGCTGGACGCCGCGAAGATTGGCAAAGGTGGGACAACAACTTGTGAGATACTATCAGAAGTGTGGTGAACCCAACGTGGATGAAGCACACATGTTCCGGTGGTGTCCCTCCATCCAGTCATTCTGGCAGAAAGTGGGTAAAGTTTTGTCAGAGTCGGTGTGCCATGAACTAAAGGTTAGTCTTTCATTGGTTATCTTTGGTGTCAATCTCTTTTTAGTGTCTCCAAATTATTAAAAGCTCTCATATTTGTCTTAATTTTACTAGCTCAAAGAGAACTTTGTATTAAGTGGATTCTTCATATTTCTCCCTTAGAGCATAAATGGTTAAATTCAATTCACAGATTTACAAAAAAGGACAGAGCAATTTGCTTTAATAAGAGAATGAAATTCTTGAGTATCTGGAATAACTGGGTTGAAAATTATTGTCCTCCTTAAATCTTCTTTTCTCTCTTTCCGTTGTTGCCATTAGCTGACACTTTCTCCTAATATGGATTTAGGAACCCCGATAGGCTTAGAATACATTTAACTTCAATGCATTTAATTATGTACAACCCCCTTGTTTCAATATTCTTTTTTTTTTGTTATTCTTTGGTTTTGCCAATCCAATGATTAAGCTTCAGTAAATTCAGGATATTCTTATATAACTAGCATCTTCGCCAAGAAGGATTGGCGATACTAGTATGAGAATCAAACAAGATCCTTTAATTAAAAAGGAAGAAAGAGTAAAAGCTATATGGAAGAGGATCCCGTGATGGCATTCATCCCCTCCCATGCGGAGAGTTCGGGTATCTTTTTGGCTGGAAAGTGAGGATATATATGGCTATCTCTTCTATCTCCATTCATATACTGATCAGACGTATGAGGATTTAAAAAAAAAAGAACTGACAAAGTGATACAGATGTTCACACAGTCGCCAGTTGGTAGTTATAGTTAGGACCTACTTTCTATAGGAAAAGCGTTTTTGCTTTGCTAATAGCTTTGGCGCTGTTTGATGAATCTTCACGACATTTTGTAAACTAATTTGCAGCTGATTTCTGCTGCTGTCTTGAAAGTTTTGGGGTGATTCACCAAGCGCGGGCCGAGAACAAGGGGATGATTAAAAGCTTGTTTTCCCCATGTTAATTCCCATAGAACCTTTAAACATGGCCACCAATTTGGAACATGCTTAAATAACTGTGCATCAATTATCTTTCCTTTCCTGGCAGAGAATACAGATCGTACAACAATTAACCTGTGACCCAGCTCCTTTTAAAATGCCAGATTTAAAGGGAATAATATGGTGACATTTAGCAGCACAATTTTTATCTGATGTCTTTAAGCACATATTTCTGAGCGATTGACGGCCCTGTGTGCATATATTCCAAATGTTCCCATTCATGCAGGTGAAATTGACATGGTTTCTCATGTACGTGCTTAAGTATACGACACGGAGAGAGGCAGGCTGCTTTGTAATAGATTCCCACTTGCAGATACTTAGTCATTTTTATGTATTGTGCAGATATTATAAATAGTGCAAATGTCGGATCTGTTTTAATGATACATACATACATATATATCCATAGAATAGAATACATGTATATTAACTACTGCCAGTCGCCAGTTGGTAGTTATAGTTAGGACCTAGTTTCTATAGGAAAAGCGTTTTTGCTTTGCTAATAACTTTGGCGCTGTTTGATAAATCTTCAAGACATTTTTTAAACTAATTTGCAGCTGATTTCTGCTGCTGTCTTGAAAGTTTTGGGGTGATCCACCAAGCGGGGGCCGAGAACAAGAGGATGATTAAAAGCTTGTTTTCCCCATGTTAATTCCCATAGAACCTTTAAACATGGCTACAGCGCGAACTGCTAACCGGAATTACATCAAATTGAACAGGAAAGTAGATGTTTGTCTAGGTAAGTGCCTTTTGTGTGGATTAGTGTAAATCCATTGAGTAGTTGTGGAGTAATTTAAAAAATTTCCAGTTTTTATATACGGATGCGGAGGATCTGCAACCCCTTTTGATCCCTGCTGAGATCTGACTGGCTGCCAACACTTCAAACTAGGAAGTGTTGGCAGCCATTTTGGGACTCGGTTAAACTGAGTCCCAAATAAAACATTTTAAAAAAGAAAAGGGGGAATGGTAGGAATGCACTAATCCAATTGACCTGCTTCATGTGTCCCCCTGGGACCCCACTGCAAAAAAATGCATTTAAAAAAAACAACATTCAGCAGGAGTAACGCAGGATCTGCGACTACCACCAAAGAAATAAAAAACGTGAAGTTTGCAATTCCCCCCCCGGGTGGGCTAGGTCCCGGGGGCAGTAGGGGAAAAGGAGGGGGCACATGGGCTCCCCCTCCTGGGCTTATAAATGCCCCGGAGACCCTCACCTCCCCAGGGCTTATTAATTAAAAAATGGGTGCCTGTTGGGCCACCCAGCCCCATGACTGCCACCCCCAAGGGCTTTATGTTTAAACAATGTGGGGAGTTGCTCACAACTCCCCCCACCCCCGCAGCCCTTGGACCACCACCTCCTCAGAGCAAAAACAAAGAAGGGAGCCAATAATGGCTCTGGGGACCGCCACCTCTCAAGGCTGGCTCCTGTAATGTCCCAGGGTGCCTACCCCTAGGACATTGCAGTTTGCTATGACTTGGCGGGAGCATTACCACTCCCGCCAAGCCATAGCATATGCTGCTCCGCTTCTAGCAAGCAAGAGCATAAACATGCCCTTGCTTACTAAAAGCAGAGCTGAATTGCTGTTGGATAGAGGGAGCTGCATGTTCAGCAGTTTCCTCTGTCCAAATAAAATGCCAGCTCCTGCAGGATGCAGGGAGTCGGTAGAGACTGCGGGGGCCTTGAGGCCTCCCTTGTGGTCCCAGAGTTTAAATGCCAGGGAGTTGTGGTCCCCCCACCCCCAAAAACAAATTACAAACTCCTGGGTCTTTGGGGCCAAAATTTCCTCTCCTCACTTTAATTAAAAAAATACAAACAAAGTCTCGGGGATAGGGTAATCCGGTGCAAGATTGGCCTGGGATGGGGACTGTTTGGTCCCCCCTCCCTTAACTAAAAATTATAAAATGAAAGGATAAAAGGCCGAGCCCTGAGGATGTGGTCCCTGGGACTGAAAACACCCTGGTAGGGTGGCCGCAAGCCCCTCTCTCCTATGCAAAAAAAGCCTGGCCCAGGGGGATGGGGCCCCAGATCCGAAATCTGTCCAGAAAAGGAGGTCCACACGGCCCCCATTCCCTAATAAATAAAAGAAAGGAAGCCCCAACAAGTAGCCAAAGGCCCGCAATGTTTCTTCACCACTCTGCAAACGCGCCTTCCTTCACACTACTGGTTGGGAAATGAAGTCCTTTTTACTCCTGAGTGCCTCAGGAGTAAAGCGGACTTTATGCGCATAAAGAGGGATTGCTTAGATGTCTTCAGAGGCCACATCCCCTTTCGCTACCACTCTGCAAACGCACCTCTTGCCACACTACTGGTTGGGGAATGAAGTCCTCTTGAATCCTGAGGGACCTTGGGCACCAAAAAGCTCCCCTAGTACCTCCTGTAAGTCTTATGCAGCAAGATTTCTGAACGCTGGTCAGAGGCCCGCTCTCTTTCTCTACCACTCTGCAAGAGCCATTACTACTTTAAAAACCATAGAAAACAAACATTACAGGGACATTATAATTAGGAAATGGAATTGAAATAACTTAGAAATTTACTGAAAAAAACAAAGGTTACAGGGAGGTTATAGTTAGGCTCAGGTTTCACTTGTAAAAAAAAGTGGAATTCAGCAGTTATAGTTAGCTGAGCAATACACTGCTTATGCCCTCATATTACATCACTCATGACATGGTCAGTTACATCACTCATGACATCACAAATGAATACTCTTACCCCCTAGCTCTGGTCCAGTGGGCCCCCTGGGACCCATCAATGCGAAAAAGCATTTTATTAAAAAAAAGTCCATGATCCCTGTCAGAGTTGCAAATCCTTGAAAAACATATTTTTTTTAAACGGCAGTCTCCCACACTTATTTAAACTATAGCCCTTGGGTAAACCAGGTCCCTGGGGCATTTTATTGCCCCAGGTCCCTGGGCAATGAAAAAGAAATTGAAGGGGAGCATGGGCCCCCCACCTAGGTTTCTGTTTAGACCCACGGACCACCACTTCCCCAGAGCTCTATCTATTATATTGAAGGGGGCAGAGCGGACCCCCATCACCTCATTTGGGCCCTGGGAACTGCCACCTCCCAAGGGCCTCTATTTCTATAAAGGAGGTAGGCTGAATGGAGCACCTCCTGGGGTTGTTTGAAGCCCGGGGGACCACCACCTTCCTGTTGCTTAATTTAAAATTTGAAAACAGTGCTGCATGGACCACAACCTCCCGGGTGCCAAATACGTATTTAAAACTGGAAGGGTGGTCTGGGCGGCCCCCCGCCGAAGCATTATATATGGCCTTAAGACCACCATCTCCATTGGGCCGGCCTGTCAAAAGTAAAGGAAGGGGGCCGTGCAGTGCCCCCTGCCGAACCTACAAATGGCCCTATGGACTGCCACCCTTAGGGTCTGCCATTTTTAAAGAGCCCTCCTTTGGAAGATAGCTGCTTGATTTTGCTTGGTGGGAGCTGTAACAGCACTTGCCAAACAAGAGCAAACATAAACTCCTTTCCCAACAAGCAGGAGCTTTCAAACTGCTCCTGCATGCTGGGAGTGGAGTTTTCATCTTTTTACCTGCCCTCTACCTAGCAGGCAGGGAAACTGATGAAAGATTGCTCCCGCGCACAGGGAGCTGCATATTTAGCAGGCAGGGACACCAGGAACATTCAGGTCCCCCTTCCGAAGTTCCCATCAAAGCACACTGGGTGTGTTGAGTAGGCCAGGACTCCCAGGTAGACATGCCCGGACCCCAGAGGATGGGGTGCCTGGGGCCATAGTTGCCCCAGGGAGGGGGACCACACAGCCCCCACCCACTTTTAAATATGTCTTTGGCCGAGGGGTCTGTGCAGCTCCCCTTTTAAAATGTTAATTTTAGTCATGGGGAGGTGGTATTCTTGTCAAATTCCCTGGGGAGTAGTGGTCCCTGGGGATTCCATGCTCCCCCTAAGGTTGTTAATTTAGCCATGGTGGTGGTCTCTGGGGCATGGTAAAACCCCAGGAGAGGGGGTCACGCACACTGCTCAGGGTGGGGCTTGATGCGCAGTCTGAGGAAATCTTCAAGTGGCTTCCTCTCTCTTCACGCATGCCCCTTGTCCAAGGCCTCATAATAAGTCGTATTGACTACGGGAATGCCCTCCTCACCTCAACTAATGAAAATCTTTTGTCTAAGCTGCAGGTGCTGCAGAACACCGCAGCCAGAATGGTATTGGACCTTCCCCCTCGTACCCCATCTGCTCCCTCTCTCAAAACCCTGCATTGGCTCCCTATCAAGAAACGGATCCAATTTAAAGTGTGCTGCCTAGTCCATAAGACAATTCATGGACAAGGACCAGCTTACTTAGAATGTAAACTTAAACCCTACCTACCTACGAGAGCTCTCAGGTCATCTGGCATGCAGCTCCTAAAGGTCCCTAAAGTACATACGGTCAGAAACGGTGACAGGTCCTTTAGTAAATCAGCTCCTCACCTTTGGAATTCTGTGCCCCTATCAATCAGGGTCCAACCCAATTACCTCAGATTCCGAAAAAATCTGAAGACCTGGCTGTTCTAGCCTCTGTCCCACTTCTCTGCTCTTTATTTCTGTCTGGCTTTATTTTTGTCTGGTTTTGGTGTCATTGCAAGCGCTCTGAAACCTGCGGGTGATTTATGCGCTATACAAAAGCAATTTACATTACATTACATTACAGGGCACCCAGGATGATGTGGCCGGGCCCCAGGGGATTGGGTCCCCAGGGCTGAAATTGACTAATGGAGGGGGGGCGCATTGCCCCGCTCTCAGTATTATTTTTGTAATAGGGCCTGGGGACTTGGTGGTCCCCAGGGGCCAGGGGGTCTAGGCAGCTCCCCAGCTTAGTTTGTAAATTTAGCCCTTGTTAGGTGGTGGTCCTCGGGGCATGGTAAAGCTGCAGGAGGGGGGTCAGTGTGGTCCCACTGTATTTATAACATAATGCTGTGAGGTTTGGTGGTTTCTGCGGCTCCAAAGAGTGCAAGGAGGGGGTCCCTCCTTTTTGAGCACATGCCCACTGACCCACTAATATACTCATGCACCTATTGACAGACCCAGTGATATACTCACACACCCACTCACACACTCATGACCTCTGACCTCCTGGTCAGAATCACTGATCTCCTGTACGCAGCTCCACTGTTAAGGCTCTGCCCTTAGCGCCCTTGAGCTCTTTTCCAGGTAGGTGTTCGAGGCCCTCTTTCACCTACAGGCTCCTGCCTGCACCTCATTCCTGGTGTTCTAATGAAAGAGCACACTGCTCTTCTGCTCTTTTCTTGGTCTTTGTCCATTGCCTTTCTATACTTTGTCTCTTATTTCCTACTATTTTGCCCCTTTCTCATTTCCTACTTTCTTCTATTTGCCTTTTTTTGCCGTTCTACTGCCTTCTTGCATCTCTCTTTCCTTGCCTCCCCGCTCCCTCTTCCCACACGCCCCGCTGCTGCTGCCCCCGTGCCCCTCTCCAGAGTGTCGCCTCCGCCTCCCGCCTCCAAGCTGATCGTTCTCCCCGACCCATACTTAATGATGGCCGCTGCATAGCAAGAAGAGCAAGACCTCTGACCTCCGCCCTTGCTGCTGCCACCGACGACCTCCGCTCCCTACTCGACCAATGCCACACAGCAGCCTCATCCTCCTGGACCTATCAGTTGCCTTCGACACAGTCTCTCCCCGCACACTAGCCACCAGGCTCCATGACGCTGGCATCCAAGGAAAGGTTTTAGACTGGATACGATCTTTCCTCTCAGATCAGATGTGGAGTACCCCACGTACCCATCAGTCTTTTAGTGCATCAGTATCTATATCTTATTGCTGGATGCCTATATAACTCTTGTTTCCTATTACTCTCTGTTTTTGGGTACCTAGTTGCTCTTTTTATCCACTCCAGCCATAACATCCCATTCGCTATCTTTCTCCCTAGTTCTCACCTTTTCTTGTTCCTCTCTAGCGCAACACATTGGTCTGGTCTCCCTCTTTTTCTTTCCAACCCACCCCTTTATCAGACATTAACCTTCTAATTCTCTCTCTCTCTCTCTCTCTCTTTCTCTCGATATCTTTTCTCCCTTCTTCTTTTTAACATTATCCTCTCTCTTCTTTCCTGATCAACCTTTTACTCTATCATTCAACTATTCAATTTTTCTGCACTTTTCTTTTTTTCTCTCCCTCAAGTGCCATATAGATGTTCCCACTCACGTCTCCTCTACTCCGATTTTTGTCTCTTTGAATTTCTTAATTGTTTCTGTTTTTTTATCTCCTTTTCACTCCATCCTGTGTTACTTTTGAGTACTTCCATTTCATGACCCATTACCTGTCCAGCTCCTTCTTCCAATGAGCTGCATGGCTGCACACAGTGGTTAATTTCAGCCAGGCCAGTGGTCAGTGTGAAAGACTGAGGAGTGGACAATACTGGATGTCTATGCTGATGCAGCCAGCTGCACACCTGCTATGTGCCTGTGCAGTTTATGAGAGAACTTGGTGGTGATAACACAATTTTAATTTATAGGTCTCTATTGACCTTCATTTATGCCCAAATTCAATTTACCCACATTTTACCTAAATACAAATGCAACTCCTTACTAAATATTCATTGAGCCAGGTCAATACATTTTTTAACTTTATTTTTTTTTATTTATCATGCTACTTTGCCCATTTCAGAATGCAGTATCAATTCGATATATTATATATAGTTAGCAAAAGTACGATAGGAAATGAAAAGTCTTAGGGCCTGATCTAGAGTTTGATGGATGGGTTTCTCTACCATCTTACAAGTTTCAAAGGATATAATGTTGTCTTAATAAAACGCACAGGATATCCATCAAGTTTGTGATGGAGATAGCCATTGACCAAACTTTAGATGAGGCCCTAAGTTTGCATCAAGGACTTATAGCCGAGTTATCAGCACTTTAACTAAGTCAAAGTGGTGATAAACGTATCGCCCTATTCACAAGCTGGTGCTAACAGCCGAGATCACCAGTTTTCGTGTGACAGCAGCCGCAAAAAACATTGCCACAGATGACACCGGCAACTAACGCTAATGAGATGCAGAGTAGGCGTTTCAGTTCAAAAAGCCACGACAACACCACTTCACAACATTCTCAATGACCAGCCAGATCGGCGATAAGATCACAAAACAGGAGATTACGCGCGTTAGCAACAGGGATTTAACACCTGCTCAGACCAGGTGTAAAGTACGACGACAACCTGCACCATAAAAGGGAGCCCAGCCCAGAGCCACACCTGAAGAACAACAAATGCCATGGAGCCAACAATCATGCAGCTCGGAGCCCCAAGAGGGCCACAACACTCACTGCCACCACCCCCAGGACCACCCCCTTCACCCCCGGGACCCTACCCAGTCCCCTCCCTCCCCCCGGACAAAGATATCAACTTCACAAAATCATGAACAAAATAATTTGCATGATGTTGCACAATTACAACAACTAACATTCATGTGTAGTCAGAAAAAGGAGAATCATTCATTTACCATTGAAAGTCCAAACAAAATGGGGAACATCCTTTACTAAGCGGATGTTACCCAGCGCTACCATTACGACGCGTCTCTTACATCGCAAGTCGTAACCACGACTTGCGCTGGAGGGCGCTCAAGGACAAGGAATAGTTCATTTACTATTCCAACACCTTCCCTACTATCCACGGGGACTGGTGTTGGAATAGTAAATTAAACTATTCCTAAGTCCGCACCCTACAGCGCAAGTCGTGGTAAAGACTTGCGTTGTAACGGTACGCGTGGTAATAGCCCGCGTCGTACCGTCATACATCCAAACAAAATATCACATTCAAATCTGATTCAAAACAACTATTTGGAAGAGTCATGGCAGATCATCCCTGGACAATCTGTAAGTCACAGCCTGTAAGACAAAATTAAAGATAAGAAGGTGTGTCATGCACTCATCAAAGGACAGAGAGAGAGAGAAAGAAAGAGAAGAGGGAGAGGGAGAGGGAGAGAGAGGGAGAGAGAGGGAGAGAGAGGGGGAGAGGGAGAGAGAGGGAGAGAGAGAAAGAGAGAGAAAGAAAGGAAGAGCGAGAAAGAGAGAGAGGGAGATAGAGGGAGGGAGAGAGAGGTAGAGAGAGGGAGAGAGTGGGAGGGAAAGAGAGGAAGAGAGAGAAAGAGAGAGAAAGACAGGGAGAGAGAGAAAGAGAGAGAGGGAGAGAGAGGGAGGGAGAGAGAGGGAGAAACGGGGAAAGAGAGGGAGAGAGAGAAAGAGAGAGAGAGAAAGAGAGGGAGAGAGAAAAAAGAGAGGGAGGGAAAGAGGGAGAGAGAAAGAGAGAGAGAGAGAGAGATAGAGAAAGAGAGAGATCGTACAAAGAGTGCAAGGCCAATCGGGCTCTTGACTCATGCATGCCAACTGTTGTGTGTGTGTATTGCTATTGGTGCACCATAAGCCTAAGGTCTGGCTGCTGCGATTGCCAAATCACATTTCAAAAACGCAAGCAGTAGTCATACCAAGATCAGGGATGAAAGCTCCTTTGTCTCAATACATAAAGCGGAAGGACATCTGCACCTTCGACCTTGGTCTTGAATGTGGCTGGCACCCCCTGAGAGAGATACCATACCAGAATATGACAGCTCCCACACCACAAACTGCGCTAATGAAAGACCAACGTGTCCATACCCCACACACAAGTCCCTGCTTGAGGTACTCCTGCATGGGATGCCCTTGACACTTAAGTAAAAATCACCCATAAGTCTAAATGCTGCACACACATTCGACTCATTGCTCTAAGCTGTGGCATATCATCCACATAATTTCCGTAAGGTCAGAAGAGTGCGCGTTCTACGAGACACACAGACGCAATGGCAGGACATCCCGGCACATGCACAACCCCGGTCATGTGGAACTGCATAGTGCACGTATGCTGCATTTGTTGGGAGCACTGTCACTGGCAGCGTTGTGAATCAGTTACCGTCTGAGCTTCCATCTTGCGTATGTCACCTGCGTTCAGCCCTGGTTCCACTGTCGATCATGGACATTCGAGAGTCCCATGGATGTCTGCCTATCCAGCACAACAGTAGCTGAACTGGATTATGACTTGTGTGTGCGCCCCCTGGTGGTCCACGACCAGAAGTGTAACCGTGATACCTGTGCATGGGATGCCTTGATATCTGGCGTATGTGCTGGCAGTTGGGCATGGGAGATTGCACAAGTCCTCGTGTGCAGTGACCACATTGAGACGCTCCCCTATTGGGCTGTGTTGCGGATTGGTGAAACGGTATGGATGGAACACATCTGTCTGGACCAGTTAATGGATTGGCTCTCCCTCGTGTTCGTTGAATTCGGCAGCAACATACTTTTGGAACTGATTGCCCAGGAAGCTGCGCTCCCATTCATGAACGAGTAACTACATTCCTGCAGTCACAAATGATTGTAACCCAGAGCACAGGCCCCAACACCTTGTTGCATCTTGGAGGAATGGTCACATATCCCACCACAAAGGTGGACAAGTCTGCATTCGCCTGGACCCAGCATGCATGTGCGTGCACCTACGGATGTTGACACACACCTATGCAAGGTGAGGCAGTCCCATGGGTGGAGCTGCACAGCGT
Organism: Lissotriton vulgaris; assembly: GCF_964263255.1. NCBI lineage: Eukaryota > Metazoa > Chordata > Amphibia > Caudata > Salamandridae > Lissotriton > Lissotriton vulgaris. Next base: position 669,375,003 of record NC_141691.1, on the reverse strand, counting down.
CGTTTGGCAATGTTCCAAAATCAGACATACTGCTGAGGGAGAGTACCCACATGGTAATGTAGTACTACATATGACCTTGTTGGACCCTTTCACCTGCTCACTGTCAGCAGACAGCCGGTGCAGTCCAGTGGTACAGCACTATGCAGATCCCATGGGCAGTGAGTCATGTCCCCTGACACGGGGCAATGAGCAGACACCAAACATCACATGACTCGTCCAGCAAGGCAAGGTGGGCTAAGACTGTTGCCATCTGTAATGATTGGTGTTCATTTTTGCCTCCTTATTTCTTGCACCTCCACATGTTCCTATGCTGCCGGTTAGTGTCTGAAGCATTGGTCTGCATGTTGTGGCCCTTGCCTTGCCCGTAGTGACACGCACATGCTTTTAAAGTCTACGCAACTTCACTATTGTTCAACTGTGATGAGTGTTGATTGGAATGACTAATCGTGTGCCTCAATGAGCATTGTCCGTACACTGGGAGGGACTGACTGATGCATTTCACTTGGGGGTGAGTCCCTATTGACAGCTCCACCTCTGTGAGTTGCTGGTAGACCTGTGCTCTTACGTGTCTTCAGCAATGTGAGTATGGCGTCTGACTTCTTGCCATGTGGATCAATGTGATCCATCGAAACAGGCTTTGTCCACACAGTTGAGTGTGAATGGGTATGCAAAGAGGTGTTCTGGTGTCACATGTGATGGGGGACACTACTTTAGACCTGCTACCGAATTTGACATTTTTATACATAGCCCTATTTACATGGATGTGGGGCTACGTTGGGGGGTTGAGAGATTGTTGTTCATGAGCAATGAGCCCACAGCTAGTTCACACCTTCACAGTTATCTAATTGGCCATGTGGGTCAGGGTCAAACATGCGCATTGAAGTCATTTCCCAGAATGTATATTTTTGTGCAATCAATGTCCCTACATTCATCCATACTTTTATACTCGATTGAACATAGACATGACACAACTGTGAGATTTGGAATGTTTTATTCACATTCTGTGGAGTGTCGGAGCTGGAGCAGTACATGGCCATGCAAACCCCACATTACATGGTTGTCCAGTGGAGGACCAACCAGAGTCCTTTGGGGAATGATAAGTTAATCGGAAGAGGAAGAGTTCAGTCCGCAGCCTGATTGCTGTGTCATTGGTAACCAGAGCGGATATGACAGTCCAAGTCGGGGTCCAGGTGAATGTCGCAGAGTGTTTCGGGGGACAGTGGATGGTGTGGAAGTGCATGATGCAGAGGGCTGAACCAGGCAGGAACAGGCCATATGGCCATATGGCAGGGGCTGAACCAGGCAGGAACAGACCATATGGCGGGGATGATTGCTACAACCTCCTTCCTCACACAATCATTACCATCCACATCTTACTCATCTGATATGTCTTCTGTGTCCGGTGTGTCAGGTGTGTGTGTGGAGGTGTTATGGCTGCATCACTGTATGCAACTGACACATCAGGGGGTGGAGGTGGTAGGGCTGAATCACTGTGTGCCAATTACAAATCAGGGGGCGGATATGTGTGTGTTGAAGTTCCTGCAGAAGTCATCTGGGACAGGCTTTGTGGCAGCAATGGCAAGTTGAGGATCTGCAGGGCATGGAAGATCCCAGCTACATCTCGCTGGTGTTAAGCCATGGCAGACATCCTTCCAGCCTGCATCCCCTCAATGTTTACCATTGTCCTCCGCAGCTGTGCCAACTCTGTGCTGTCATTGCTGGAGCCTCTCTAACTAGACAGTTCTTGTATCTGAGTAATTGCTCCAGCGATGTCAGCCAAGAATTGTTGTAGAGCATGGAACAGACTGTGGGTGTCTGTTAGGGACTGTAAGTGGTCCCTGATGGGACTTAGACACCCATGTATGGCATCTAGTTTGTCTGCTATGAGGTTGAAACCCACCGCACCTGTTCAGCCAGCCCCCTCTGGCAATCCAACACATGGCATTGAAAGGTCATGTGTTTTTCTGTGAGGTGCTGGGAGCCAGCCGTGGTGGTGGGTGCTTCCTGCTGTGTGGTCTGTGCAGGGGGTGGGGTTACCTCGATGCAGCTGGGCGGCCCTGCTCCTGCAGGTGGGGTGCGGAGGCTGTCCAAGAGCCGTTGGAGGGTGTCGGAGTAGATGGCCAAGGGAATTCCTCTTAATCATCAGTGCTAAGTTGTTGGGTCTGCTCTGCATGAGGTGTTGATTGTCCCTCTGCAATGTAAAGGGGTGATGCACGTTAATAGTGTGTTCCATGTATGTTGATGCATTGTACACGTTTCCAGACAGACAGCATGACAATGTACATTGTGACCGTTTAAGAGGGTCTGGCTATTTCATGGGAGACAGTGGACATTTCGACTACATGACAGATGTGAACTTGTACTCGTACGTCATCATCTCACAGTTTCCTCCTATGCCAGATGTGATTGGCCAGTTTCTACGCACAAGCGGCACCGGTTGTGTCCTCTGTCCTGTACTGAAAGTGTTGCACTTTGTCCCACATTGTCATCAATGTTGATGTGCTGTGATTGCTATGTGTGTGTGCTGCATTGTTGGAGAGCTGCCCCTGCAGCTCTAATTTCCTGGCCCCTAGTCCCTTTGAGGCACTGTGCCTTTGCCTTGCACCATGGCATGTATTTTGACCGCAGCCATGCTATCGGTCATGCAGTGTCACTTGCATTGTCAGTGTGGCTTACAGAGCTGCACATTTGCTGGATCCAGCACATGGGCATGGGTAGGTTGTGGGATTGGTGATAGGGAGGGGGGCCCATTTTGTGCACATAGTGGACGGGTGCCTACTTGGTATTAGTATGTGTGCTGCAGTGTGCCCAGGGTATCAGGGACATGTTCCACAATGATTGTGGGTGTGATGTGTGCCACACAAAATTGTGCAGGTGTGCCATTGTGCCCCTCTCCCTTTCCACCCATTCCCTGGACTTTACTCACCCTGTTGCTGTTGTGTCAGGTCATCTCGAGCTGTGCCTGGACTCCCAACTCCTTGCATCTTCTCCAGACTGATGACTGTGGACACCATTTCCTTCAGCTCCTCCTGTGGTGCAGGACTCCCACCTTAAGTTGCCGTTGGCAGCGAGTTTCTGCTTGGTTTGGCTTTTCACATCATGCCAGCCCCTCTTGACCTTCTGCATTGGCCACCTCAACACTCTGACTGTATTCACATTGTTCGCGATGGACTGCCATATTTCTTTTTGTGTTGCCAATGGCGCAGTGGAGGTGATAAACAGTTGTTGGTAGTGTTCTATCACCTCCGTGACGATGTTCCATTCTTCCTGCGCACTGAACCCCATCTTCCTCTTCTCGTTGCTATTCCCCGAACATGGCTTGTCTTCCATGGGGCTTGTGGGGTTCGAGTTGTCCTCTCCACTCGGTCCTGGTGCATCCATGGTGCTAAGCAGTTTGCTTTGGTTTTGGTGTGTATTGTTTGCTGCTTTTATAGTGCATTTTCCCGCATGATGCGTGGGAATTGCAGGTCTGTCACTGGTTGTCGCTCATTTTTGTATTGCAATTTGGGGCAGTACAACTTTTTTCGCGTTCGTGTTTCACATTTTTTCACCGTCGCATTGATTTTTATACTGTCATTTTGCGCTTTACCGTGATACTATCGCATTGTGCCGCCGGGTTGGGAAAACCACGATAACACAATGTTATTTTGTCGCGATGTGCAAAGTTGTGTTAAGCTAATTGTTCGATGATTAGTACACGTTCTTGAGAATATCCCCCTCTAAGTATATGTGCACAGCCGCACAATGCCCATTGGGCTTAAAGGGCTTCAGCCCCCCCGTTGTGTGTGTCAGCCCGGGCTGAGACAGGTTCCCGAGCACATCCACAGCCTCACCGAGTACTAAACAGGTCTTTATAAGACCATTTACTTGTTAACAAGGCTTTGTTGTGCTTTCACCCCTTCTTAGAGCCCCTGCATCACCACTCTGCCTATTGTTAGAAGAATTACCCCCTGCCCCCAAAAATTGTATTAGCCCCCGAAACCTGGCTCTAGTTGCGCCTCTGTATGTGCATGTACAACAGTGTTTCCCATGAGTGGTTCCTATCATGGCTCTACCAGCATTTGCTTTTATCACATCAAACTGCAGCTAGATAATCAATGCTAGATGAATTTATGATTCTTAGCAGGCTAGTCTGTTCCGTTCCCAAACATTTGCAGAGCAAACATTCACATGTATATGATAGGCTTCATGTGCTCTAAATCTAAGTGCCTAAATCTGAGCCACAGTGATTGTTCAAACCTGACCCAGTGCCTATTCCATATGGTTACATTGCAAGCAAAACAAAATGTGCGGTGTAGTGGGTGAGGAATGGTGAAGTGGGATTGGAAATTAGAAGGGAACAACATGGCGCAAAGGGGGCCATGCTTGGGAGGTAGTTCAGCCAGTTATATATTTGACAATGTACAATGTCATGAATTATCCCCATATACACATCTTAAGACCAGATCTAGATATCTTCTAATTATTTGCTCATGTTCCACCAATCATAAGGGTTCAGGGGTCCATGCGTTCTTAGAAGGTATTGGGCTGACTGACCAGTGTCTCACTATAGATATTTTAGCCGGTAAAATACCGTCACTCCGCATTTTTTACTCCGCATTCCTTTACTCCTCATTCCATGATAACGCAGGTACCTTTACTCCGCATTTTTTTACAACGCATGCCTTTATATATTATATGCTTTTATCACGTATGCTTTTACAACAAAAATCATTGTAAAAGCATGATTGGTAAAAGTATATGTTTTAAGGTAAGTTGTAAGGTAAGTATATGTTTTTTTGTTTGGGGTTTTGGAGTATATGTTTTTTGGGTTCAGGGGTATTTTAAGGGTGGGTTTGGGTTATGGGGTGCAGGGGTATTTAAGGGTTAAGGGGTACAGGGTTTTTTTTAGGGATCAGGGGTAGGTTTAGGTTTTGGGGTACAGGGGTATTTTAGGGTTCAGGGGTATGTTTGGGTTTTGGGGTACAGGGGTATTTTTAGGGTTCAGGGGTATGTTTGGGTTTTGGGGCTCAGGGGAATTTTTAGGGATCAGGGGTAGGTTTAGGTTTTGGGGTACAGGGGTATTTTTAGGGTTCAGGGGTATGTTTGGCTTTTGGGATACAGGGGTATTTTTAGGGTTCAGGGGCATGTTTGGGTTTTGGGGTACAGGGGTATTTTTAGGGTTCAGGGGTAGGTTTGGATATTGGGGTACAGAGGTATTTTTAGGGTTCAGGGGTTGGTTTGGGTTTGGGGTACAGGGGTATTTTTAGGGTCAGGATGTGTTAGTGTTTAAGGGTGCTGGGGTATTTAAAGGGACTAGGGTGGGATTGGTTTTTAGGGTGTATAGGGTAATTATTAATTAATAAAAATTAAATATATCTATATTTTTATATATATATATATATATATATATATATATATATATATATATATATATATATATATACATATGTGTGTAATATTAATATAGTTCTAAATATAATGTAATTTTAAAGAAATAATGTTTCAGTTTATTTAAGAATATTTATATGTGTATATATATATATATATAAATATATATATATATATATATTTATATATAAATATTTATATATATATTTTTAAAAATAAAGTACTTTTACAAAGTATATGACTTCACCACACATGCATTTGCGTTGTAATTGCATGCTTAGTGAAGTCATATGCGTTGTAAAAATTTGCGGAATTATGGCTTGAGGAGTAATGGTTTTTGCGGACTAAAAAATGCGGAGTGATGGTATGCGGGATTTTTGTTTGCGGAATGGAAAGATTTATTCATTTTAGCCACTAATATCACATTGGCAGCCCACTTTGCCAATGTGAAGTGTGATCATCTGATTCTGTAGTGTTGTGTAAAATGGCCAAAGTGGTTGAGGGTTGGAAGACACAGTAACTGTAATGTCTACAAGATGCCACACTTCCAGCCTTTAGTTTAATAAATTACAGCATGACCAAAGCACATGGCAAAAGTCATATCTTGGTGCTCTACATCCTTAATAGAGAGCACCAGTTACAAATTAAGCAGTCTGTGTAGAGTCTAAAACCAGTCTTCTAAGATCTTTAACTGAATTTGAATTACACCTGCTATTGACCCTGATTTAGATTTCAGAGTACTCTTACTTCAAATTCAGAGTTGTCAGTCGAGGCCCAGCGGACGTCCATAGCCATTGGCAGGAACAACCCTGGAGGTTCCTGTCAATGAGTCAAAAGCTTGACTCTGTCAAATCTGAGGGCCCCCTGTCAAAATTATATCTTGTTTTTGTTTTCACAAAAATAAAATCCCAAAACGAGATTAAGTTTTTGAAAAAACTAAAAATAATGACCCCCACACCATGGGAGTTTTCTCCCACGGTGTGGGGGCTATTTAAGGTTTTATTGTACCATCCAGTTCTTCATGGCGGTAATGGATAGTAAAAACTGCCCATTCGACCGCCCACTCTAAAAGAGATGGCAGTCAAATAACCAAACCTTTGATGCCCCTTATTCAATAGGGCCTTTGGAGGAGTATGTTAGCAATTGAGGAGCTCATTTACAAGCCTTGTGTGACGCCGGAACATCCCTTTTTGTGACGTTCCGGTGGCACACAGGGCTTAGCCATATCTACAAGGCCACATAAAGCCACCCTGCATGGATTTTAATGGCCTTGTAGATATGGAGTGAGGCAACGCAGCACAAGTTGCTGCGTTGCCTCACACTAGGACAGGGTGGCGTGTCTTTGGTGTTACAGTGGGTGTTCTCACGTAACACCCATGGCATTTGACACAGTCCCAGATTTACAACAAGATGTAAACCTGGGATTGTGCCAAAGTGTATGCCTCCCCATGGGTGGCGTGGGGGAAGTGCAACGAGGAGAAATAACATTATTTGTCCTCGCTTTTTCCTCTAGCTATGTGTGCTGCAGCACACATAGAAAGAGAAAATCACCTCCATTGTTTTTGTGCAGGAAGATGTTCCTTCCTGCACAAAAACAATCCTCCATACAACGCTTTCACCCTTGCATGGTGGCTGCATTGGCGCATGACAGTCAATTGAGTACCAGCACAGGGAAACAGAACAGAAATGCATCGTATTTAATAGATACGCACATTCCTGCTCTCTTCTTTTACCATAGGGCAGCGTAACAGAAAGGCTTGCAGCACTGGCCTAGGATACAAAAAAGTTTGTAAATGAAGCACCTAGTCTTTTCTTTTCAAGAAATTTCATAAGCCTACAGTGGCTGTGAGTCAAAAGAGTGTCTAGTGAGATACAGCACCGCTTTGTTTAATTCTCTGTGCCATCTTTAGATCTACTTTTCCTTTATTCATCCACCTGCACGGAGTGCAGCACTTATTCTACAGAAAAATGAATAAAGATGTCTTGGGCATGGAGTACAAGTGACTTCACCAATGCATAGACGTCATACACATCTTTTTTTCAGCAAATGAGCTTAGTTTGTCTTTTTAAAATGCCTATTCTTTCAGTTGGTTGTGGGATTACCGAGTACGGAGTATTTGTAATTATAAAGTGATCATGAGGAGAACATTTTGAAGAAATTGCAGCAGGTCCCAGCTTGAACATTTCAGCTCTGTAGACAGGAGTGTTCTCTTTGAGAGAACATTCAACTTCCCTAGATATGCACCCAAGCCTTAGTGACCTAAGCAGAAGTAAAGAATGAGACTCTGACCATGGTGAGAAAAGGGGAGCTGCTGCAACACCCACGAGGCAGGTCTCCTTTCCAGATAAGAAGTGGGAAGGTTAACAAACCATTTGAACACCTCTTCTCTGAACCCAGCAGGAAACATTAGACACTACACCTCACTATTATTTATCACATTGCAGGTACATAGTACAGTAATCCCATCCTAACGACAGCAGACAATCAACACAAAACATTATGTATTACCCTGCCCACCGTTCCAGCACAGTTCGATATTTCTAATAGTTTGCATTTCCAAACTCACTACAGCACACAAGATAATAAGTAAGTGTGCACACTTCACTGAGCGGCATTTGGGGACGCAGAGCAGTGAAGATGCTAATCGTGTAGTGCACACAGCAATACATTCCACCAGGTGACAGACAGCATCCAACAGAACACATTAGAACACTGAGCAAATATACAACACGGCTTAGATTTTCAAGTTTATCTTACCAGTATTGTACAGAGAGATCTGAATGACTGGCCGCAACTTGAACAAAGGTAAAGTTAGGTGAATACCGAAAGTCAAACATTAAGATTTTCAGTATTCACAAAGGGCATTTACGAGGAGTAAATGCCCTTTGTGAATACCAAAAGTCATAAATTACACTTTCGCCTCACTTTACCTTTGTGAATCGGCCCCTTAGCAGGGGCGGCCTTAGGCATGTGCAAGCTGTGCACCTGTACAGGGCCACTAAACCCCAAGGGCCACCACACCAATATATATCCTTAATATAATAATCCTCTGAGGATGGATACATATTTGCGTGGCGGCCCCTGGCAGGGATTTGGCGGTCTCCGGATCTGTTCCACTTCCAAACACCCTACCCCCCCCCCCCCCCACCCCCCCTCTTCACTGGCCTCCACGCAATGCCCCGCCCAGACCCCCTCTTCCTTGGGCCCCCTACAAGCGCTTCCTGCCCAGGGCCGCCATGAGCCTAGAGCCGCCCCTGCCCTTAGTATTTCCTGATTGCAGTCCAAAATTAAATCTGAAGTCAGGGAGTGCTCATCCTCCTTTGCTGAAAGGTATTTATTATTCTGGTAGCCGATCTAGCTCTCTGGTAAAGCATATAATAAAGGAAATATATTTATGCACTCTGTTTTACTGCTACTCACCAAGTTTGTAAGTAAGAACGCGAATTATGCAACTCAGATATACATTACTTACACATGACTTTATAGTTGGTTCTGGCTATTTTATAAGCAGCTTCACTTTAAACTTACTAAATGAAATTCCAATTACCACATCTCTTCAGGTCGGTAATTCTTTGTCACCATATTCGAATGAAGCATAACTCAAACAAATCTCTCAAATTAGCATTGTCTTCAAATTTGATGTTCAGACAATGAGAGGTTTGATGAAGTTTTAAAAGTTTATTTTCTCTTTAATAGATTAGTCTGTATTTCTGTCTTTTTATTCAGGTTAGTCAAATAAATCCATTTACTGAAACATCAAGAAATGTTGTTAGAACAATCATATAAAATAACAGCATGTTCCATAAAGGAATTAGTCCCTAGCTTAATCTAAAGTCCTAGTAAGAACCTGTAAAGAGTTCTTTTTGGAAAAACTACTAACTAAGAAATGGTTGAACTCCCCATAAAAAGTAGTTCTGGAAACTCAGCCGGGTTCCCTTACAGCTGCAATAACAACCGTTTAAACAAGTAAAATTAATTATTCACAGCAGTAGCTATGATCATCATCAAGGTAGAAAGTCTCCTCTCAAAGCATCAGGAAAAAAACAAATCACTGTTAGCAGTAGCTTATGGCAATTCGGGCTAACACAACAAAGTGCTAAGAGACATGGCAGGGTAGGGATGCATAGAATGCTTTAACTTTCTAGCTAGGAACACATACTATATAGAAAACACAAAACATTTTGCTGGTTGCTCCTCTCGCAGCTCGCCCCAGCCATTTGTGCCAGCGACCTGCATCCTGCCCTACCATCTGTGCCAGCGACCCGCATTGTGCCCTGCCATAGTGCTGGTATCGTTGCCTGAATTTACAACTATTGTGCCAGCTGATTGTGCCTGCCTGCGACCGTATTTTATATTGTGCCAGCTGATTGTGCATTCTGTGCCCTTGACTGTGCCAGCGATTGTCTGTCTTGTGCCGACGACCTCCCAGCATTGTTGTTGTGCCTTCAGCCCGTCCACGCCGCCGCTGCTCCCCTGCAGCCCCACCCCCGCTCCCTCCAGCTCCTACTGTCCATCCTACCCCGCCCCCGCCTCCCAGCTGCCCCTCCCTCCCACAAACATACCTTAAGCAGATAGCGCGAGACTAGGAGCTGTGTCCAGCCTGACTCCGGTCAGAACTGGTCGCTCCTCTCGCAGCTCGCCCCAGCCATTTGTGCCAGCGACCTGCATCCTGCCCTACCATCTGTGCCAGCGACCTGCATTGTGCCCTGCCATAGTGCCTGGTATCGTTGCCTGAATTTACAACTATTGTGCCAGCTGATTGTGCCTGCCTGCGACCGTATTTTATATTGTGCCAGCTGATTGTGCATTCTGTGCCCTTGACTGTGCCAGCGATTGTCTGTCTTGTGCCCACGACCTCCCAGCATTGTTGTTGTGCCTTCAGCCCGTCCAAGCCGCCGCTGCTCCCCTGCAGCCCCACCCCCGCTCCCTCCAGCTCCTACTGTCCATCCTACCCGCCCCCCTCCTCCCAGCTGCCCCTCCCTCGCTCCGCCCCCCTCCACTATCCATTTATGACAGATGGACCTTCGTGCAGCGTTCACGCACAGCCGTCGCGCCCCATGCGCACCGAAGGCGCGCCAAAGGTAAGACCGTCTACGCCCGTCTGCGCCTGGACCGCGCCCAGCGCCAGACACCCCCTGGCCCCCGCGATTCCCATTCCTCCCGCATTACTTATGACGCCGCAACCCTCTCAGCCCTTAACCCCAGCCGACTCCCAAACTGCTACCAAGCCGCCCCAGGACACACCCATGGACCCTTCACCTGCCTCTCCTGCAAATTCGACTGCATCAAGACCCACACCAAATCCACAAACTCCAAACAGAGATCCGGCAGTAACCACCTAAAGTGTATCCTGATCAACACCCGCTCAGTCCACAGACACTCCATTGAACTTTGGAACCTACACGGCACTACATCGCCGGACGTCGCCTTCCTCACAGAAACATGGATGAACGCCTCATCAGCGCCCGACATCGCCATAGCCATCCCGGACGGCTACAAGATCATCCGAAAGGACCGCACCAACCAAACAGGAGGAGGCATCGCCATCGTCCATAGGAACACCATCCGCATCATGACCAGCTCCGATGACAACCTCGCTTCCGCCGAACACCTCCACTTCCAGATTCACACCGACCACAAAACCACGCTCAGAGGCACCCTCACCTACAGACCACCAGGACCCCGCACACAATTCAGCGAAGACATCGCTGACTTCATCAGCCCACATGCCCTTCCTTCCGAGAATTACATTCTACTGGGAGACCTCAACTTTCAACTTGAAAAGAAAAACGACAACAACACCACCACCCTTCTGGATAACCTGGCCAATCTAGAACTCAAACAACTTGTAGACACCCCCACCCACTACGCCAGACACACGCTCGACCCTATCTTCACCTCCAGCAAACACATCTCCTTCGATCACACCACAGCTCTCCATTGGACGGACCACAGCTGCGTTCACTTCACCTACAAAAAGTCCACGACCCACAACCCCCCACAACCTATTCCGCGAAGAAATTGGAACAAAATCACCACCGAACACCTCTTCACATCGCTTCAACAAAACCCCCCTGCCAAATCATTGGACCCAAACCAAGCAGCCACTAACCTCACCCAATGGCTCACCCATAGCGCCGACAAACTTGCACCCTTGAAAAACCATCTTATCAAGCAAGGCAGCAAAAAAGCCCCCTGGTTCCTGCCGTACTCTCGAGAAAACCTGGAGAAAAAACCCAACCTCTGATAACCTAGCCACCTTCAAGAACGCCACCCGCAAACACCACCAACTAATCCGATCCACCAAGAAATCAGCATTCAAGGATCGACTGCACAACAATGCCCAAAACAGCAAGGAACTATTCAACATCTTCAAAGAATTTACTAACCCCACCGCTGGCACCAACAACATTTCTCCCTCCCAAGACCTCTGCGACTCTCTATCCTCATTCTTCCACAACAAAATCACCGAAATACATAACAGCTTTGAAAACCAGTCCGTAGACTTGTCCACTCCACCCATTTCCGAACCAACACCGCCCTCTAACAACCTCTACGCCTGGAACCCAATCACCACCGAAGACACCATCCGCCTGATGAACTCCATCCACTCAGGATCGCCAACCGACCCATGTCCTCACCACATTTTCAACAAAGCAGGCTCCATCATCGCACCCCATCTCCGAGACGTCATCAACTGCTCCCTCAACTCCGCTACCTTCCCGGAAATCTGGAAACATGCCGAACTCAGCGCCCTTCTGAAGAAACCCACGGCAGACCCCTCCGAACTTAAGAACTACCGCCCCATCTCGCTCCTCCCATTCCCCGCCAAAGTCATTGAGAAAGCCGTCAACAGTCAGCTCGCCGCCTTCCTCGAATCCAACAAATCCCTCGATCCCTCACAATCCGGCTTCCAAGCCAAACACAGCACCGAAACCGCCCTCATCGCAGCAACAGACGACATCCGAACACTACTGGACAACGGAGAAATAGTTGCCCTCATCTTACTTGACCTCTCCGCAGCCTTCGACACAGTCTGCCATAGCACCCTCATACAACGACTCAGCAACGTGGGAATACAAGGAAAAGCACTGGAATGGATCACATCGTTCCTTGCCGGAAGAACCCGGAGAGTCCGCCTCCCCCCCTTCAAATCAGAGGCCACCGAAGTCATCTGCGGCATACCTCAAGGATCATCACTCAATCCCACCCTCTTCAACGTATACATGCGTCCCCTAGCACCCATCGCGTGCCAACACAACCTCAACATCATCTCCTACGCAGACGACACCCAGCTGATCCTCTCCCTCACCAAAGACCCGTACACCGCCAAAACCAACCTACACGAAGGAATGAAAGAAGTAGCCGAGTGGATGAAGAACAGCCGCTTAAAACTGAACTCGGACAAAACGGAAGTCCTCATCTTAGGCTCATCCCCCTCGGCCTGGGATGACTCCTGGTGGCCACCAGCCCTGGGGACCGCACCCACACCAACGGATCACGCACGCAACCTGGGCTTCATCCTGGACTCCTCCCTCTCAATGACCAGACAAGCCAATGCCATCTCATCATCCTGCTTCAACATCCTACGCATGCTCAAAAAAGTCTTCCGCTGGATCCCCACTGAAACAAGAAAGACGGTCACCAATGCACTGGTCACCAGCCGACTGGATTACGGAAACACCCTCTATGCCGGAACCATAGCCAAACTACAGAAAAAACTTCAACGCATCCAGAACGCATCAGCCAGACTCATACTGGACATCCCTCGCCATGCTCACATCTCCGGCCACCTGAGAGATCTCCACTGGCTCCCCATCAACAAAAGAGTAACGTTCCGTCTCCTCACCCACACACACAAAGCCCTCCATGACCTAGGACCCGAATGCCTCAACACGAGAGTGTCCTTCTACACCCCCACCCGCCAACTACGATCATCCAATCAAGCCCTCGCCGCAATTCCGCGCATCCACAGATCCACCATGGGAGGAAGATCCTTCTCCTACTTAGCGGCTAAGACCTGGAACTCTCTCCCCACCCCCCTCCGCCTTACTCAGAACCACCTCTCCTTCAGAAAGCAACTAAAAACCTGGATATTCGATAAGTAAATGCACCCGCCTCCCCAAGCGCCTTGAGACCCTCTGGGTGAGTAGCACGCTATATAAATTTCTGAACTTGAACTTGAATGTTGAATCATTTCTAACCAATAGGAAAGGATCTTCTGATGATCTGTGGTTTTCTTCCTAGATTCCCACAGTAAACGTCCATGTCTTCATGTATTTATTTGAATGTGGCTATAGAGCATTGCAAAAAGATACATGTAGAAAGGTTCTCATGAGAACCTTCATATGCCTACTCTGTTAGCTATTTAGTGTCTCATTGCGTAACGATGAGCTGCTCTATGAAATGAAACATTAATATCTGGCATAACATGGTTAGATCATGGAATTTGATCCTACAGCGAGCATTTTCTTTCATTAATATAGTTGTTCATTATAAGCATGTGGCAGAGGTAATAATTTAAAATATAATGAAGTCATATGGTATGAGGAAGGAAATAAATACATTTTGCAGCAAACTGCATATTTCACGAAGATGTCAAGTACTACATTTCAGTTATAACAATAAATCGTCATTTACAAAAAGGCATCTAATTTATTAAAGGGATGGGAAAGAATCAAGAAAATATTGAGGCCTAGCAGTGAAAAAACTATAGAAATGGGAGCTTTCTGCAGAAATAAGCAGCATTTTCACTTTTTGCACATTTAATAAAAGCACATTTTTTACCAACTATTTTGATATGCATTTTCTATGTTAACGTTAAAACACATTTCTATATTATTATAAGGTTAAGTTTACGTAAATTTGTTTAAAAATCCCTCGCCTGAAGATTTCATTAATCATCACATATCTATGTTTCTCGGGTGAGTCTGTCTCAGTGCACTTTTAATGTCAGTTGAGTCTCGTCTTTTTCATTTCAAACCCCTAAATTTCAATGAGTTTATGTAGTCGTCATTCATAATACTCTTCAAACCCAAATCTTTTGCATACCATTTCTCTTCCAACCTTTCCTTTCTTTTGCGAAACATGTATCTACAGCTCAAGATTAGTGCGTAAAGTAATATTAGACAAAGCTCCTCTATTACTATTCCCATTAGAATAGCCTTCAATATACCCTTTCCTGCTGACAAAAAGTAATTTCCAATCATAGCAACTTCCTTTCCAAAATTTCCAAACTTGGTCTTTGCAATTCAGGTTCTAAACCTGATATTTTTTTGCGAAGCCTTCTATTTCCTTATTTTTGTGAGGTATGTATCTACAGCAATAAATGAATTTAAGCATTTTGCAGACCCGCCCTTTTCTACAAGTAAAATGTCTGAAGCAAGTCAATCCTGTAAAACCATCAACCTTATAGCTATTAGTTCTTCATTAATTACAAGCACAGTTCTGGATGTACTAGTTGCCAGTCTGTTGACAACTTTTTAATCTTTTTGCCATTTAATATGACACCTGAAGGTAGAATGACAGCTCCAAATATGTCTCCGGCCAATCCAGTTCCCGTTTATGTACTGCGTTTCTGTCTATGTGCGGGTGTTAATGTTAGTACATCTAAAATCTTCACATGATACATCTTTGGAATTAGTATGTCTAGATAGAAGATTCCCTCCCAGTTACCTGGCAATCAGAAATAGGCATTCCATCCAGAATCCTGGAATAGCATTTTTGTCTCACTGTAAAAATTGCCAAGGTAACGCTGTTAATTTGAATGTGTGTTCACAACTGCTAGTCCCTACATGTCCTGTCCTTTTGGTTGTCCGTCATCTGTACACACTAATTTTCCCTTAGTGCTGGCAGCCAAGTCTCAGCTTAGGGTAAACCATTTTCTTTCTAAAGTTGTTTTCGTCCTTCATTCAATCAGTCTCTAAAACATCACTCTTTTTGGCAGTAGTTTGTGTCATGTTAGTGTATCTTTCATCCAAAGCCATTAGATAAGCCTTCTCTATTGGTTGCATTAAACAAGTTAAATTGTCTTTGTAAGCCTTCACACTATCTATGGGTCTATGAGGAAAGAAATAGTACTAGGCTGTGTCCATCTTCTTTGCTTATGAGTATAAATTCATATTCTCTATGAATGGTACACTGGAAAGTATTAGATCATGATTAGAATAGAAATATTCAAAAATTCCTCGTCTATAAACTAATAGGATGCTGCCTGAAATAGCATAAGATAGAGGCATTTGGTAATCGGTAACTTCTTCTGAAATTGATGTAGGTAAGTGTGCACATAGAAAACAATATTTTGCAACCATGGCGTTAGTGTATTCTTGTATTAAGCTAGAATAAACTTTAGTAGAATGATCACTTTTCTTATAATTTAAAAAGGAGTAACTAAAGGGGTCTTCCTTAGTACTGTAAATACTTAAATGAGTAATGTTCTATACTTTAGGCTCTGACTGTGGCGCTAGGTAAAATCCTATTAGTTCTATAGTGATCATTATTAGTTTTATCATGAAAATTGAACCTATGATATATTTTCACGTATTTCTACTGCAACACATTCTCTGAGTCAGTTCAAAGTACTATCAGCCTGATTCATGAAGTAAAATTGCGCCCGCAATCGCTGCGAAAATGCAATTGCGGGCGCAATTTCCGTAATCGGCATTCAACATCAAAATTGCGAACTCGCAAACACATAATAGCGAATTCGCTATTATATTCGCAGAATCCCGGTAGGAGAGCATTAGCGAATCGGAAAATGCGACAAACCACGGATTCTGCGAAATAAATAGCGATTTCGCTATACAATCGCAATCGGTATTCAAGAAAAATCGCTAATAGCGAAAAACCCAAAAATCGCAGTTAGCGCTGCGCAAATTAAGGACAACTCAAAGCAGGTGGTAACCATAAAAGCCATGCAAAAATTACATTTAAAAAACCGTTGGCCAATCACCAACAGGTTCAGGCCTGACCAATCACACATAAGGACAATCATCATCAGCAGCATAAGGAGTTCCACAATGCCAGGAATGGACCCCCTGATGCAGCACCCAACAAGCCGTACCAATGCGGTGCCTACACATGTGCAGGTATTGTGTAGCATGCAAGGGACTATCATTTGTACCTACATCGCATCCAAATCGATTTAATCTACAAGCAGAATTAACTGGATTCTTCAGAAAACTCAGATTAAAAAACTTTTTTACCAACAAACCTACAGCAATCACGACTGCCTTTACCAATCTGAAACCACCTTCTACCTTCATGCCAAGCATGGCCTCCGTATCACACAAAATATTGACCTATGAAAGTGTGGTTTTAAGGGATGTACTCAAAGTACTAAAAGAGAAGTCATATGTGAAATACAACATCACAGCAGGTGAAAAGATAGCACTGGACTCCCTCAAGAACAACAAGTCCATAGTAATTAAACCTGCGGATAAGGGGGGCTCCATTGTCATGCTCAACACAGAGGATTACAAGTCGGAAATCCATTCCCAACTGATGGACGGCATCAGCTACAGACCAGTGATGGGTGACCCGACCCCGGGAATCAGAAAGGAGATCCAAACACTGACCAAACAAGCCCTAGAGTTAGGCTTTATTACGAACAAAGAACTGTCATACCTCAATGTGGAACAGCCAAGGACACCTACAATCTATGTACTCCCAAAAGTCCATAAGAACCCACTTAAACCACCTGGACGCCCTATCATTTCAGGATGTGGATCGCTCCTGGAACCATTATGCAAATATGTTGATGTTTTCTTAAAGCCACTTGCAGAGGCAACCCCTACTTACCTCAGAGATACTATGCAAGTCATCAATTTCATAGATCAAACACCTTTTAACAAGACCAATCAAATCCTGGTGACAATGGATATTATTTCACTTTACACCAGCATACCCCAAAGACCTGCATTAAACTGTATCAAGAGAGTTCTTGAAAGACGAGATCAACCGGCCACAGTCCCCACTGAATTCATAGTGGACTTACTTGAAATTGCGATGACCAAAAATTACTTCATTTTTCAAAACAAATTCTTCATTCAAAGAAAGGGAGTCGCTATGGGTGCTGCATTTGCACCGGACCTGGCGATTCTCTATATGTCTGAATATGAACATGAATGTATACTGGCAGCAACCAACCCTTATCGTGACATGATCTCCACCTGGCATCGATACATCGATGATGTCCTGATGATTTGGACAGGGGATGAAGGCTCTCTACATGCATTCCTAGCATGGTTGAATACTCAATCAGAGGATATCAAGTTCACCATGACGATGAGCACAGAATCTATCGACTTCCTCGACATCACCATCAAAGTGGACAATGACCACCTCTACACCACCCTCTTTAGGAAACCGTCTGAGCGGAATTCACTTCTAAGGTATACCAGTCACCACACAAGGGCCCTGAGGGACAATTTACCTTTTGGTCAATTCCTCCGTTTACGGAGGAATTGTTCCCGCAAAGAGGATTTTTTCAAAGAATCAGATGATCTAATCACCCGTTTGGTGGACAGAGGATATCCGCAACGCCTGGTAAAAAGATCACGAAAAAGAGCTTGGTACCAAGATCGATCATCTCTTCTAATACCAAAGACACGGAACCTCCCAAAATCACGTATGATCTGTGTGACCACATTCTGCACTAAGAGTAATGCAATACGCAAAATAGTGAACAAACACTGGAACCTTATCGCAGACACTCTAGACAGCCCGGACCCTCCGATGCATGCTTTCAAAAAAGCGAAAAGCATAAAGGACCATGTAGTACGCTCAATGTTGGAAAGCCCTGCAGCACCTACTCTACAACGGATGTGGAATCTCCCCGATGTAGTGGGCCACTTCAAATGTACAACATGCAAAGCATGTCCAACATGCTGGGAAACCAAACAACTGGTGTATAATGAACTGACTATAGATCTCAAATCTTTCACAAACTGCAACACCAGTGGAGTCATTTACGCCATTCTATGCCCCTGCAACTTGATGTACGTCGGACAGACTAAACAAAAAGTAAAAAATCGAATCTTTCAGCATTCCAGCAGAATCCGATGCTCTACAGTTGGAGCACCCCTTGTGGAACACTTCAAGGAACACAACCACACTCCTGAATCACTGAGATGGTTAGTCCTGGAAAAGATCACTCTGGGACCACGTGGGGGTAATGTGAACTCTATAATGAACATCAGAGAATGCAAATGGATGCATTTATTGAAAACTGTGAGCCATGGACTCAATGAAATGGATGCCAATTTTGCTCAAATGGCCGGACTAAACCCAGATTGACATCTTGCTAAAATAGGCGATTTGACATTCTGAATAACCCACTAGGTTTTTTATTGAATATATTCAGTTTGAGTCAATTGGCAAAAACTTGGTCTCTCGATACGACCAAACTAGTTTTAGACAGATTCTAGTGGCTGCTAAGACTGCGATAGCATTGAATGGTAATCTATAACATTAACATTGACTTACACCATGAAATGGGAAGAGAGAGACTTTAACTGTGTTCCTTAATGATATCCAATAATAACTATCAATCTTCCCGATAAGCTTTGATTTGTGTGGATTGTCCTTCCTGTTTTTGAATAATGTAATATCAATGCTCATTTGTATATGCAGTTACACTAGAATGCACTACATGCTGTTCGATTGTTAATGTAGTCATACTATAACCATTTGACATTTGCTCCTAATGATTTACCAGCAATATGGATGTTCACCATGACACCACTTTCCATCCTGGGTAGAATGGCACTTTGCAGACATTCCCCCACTCGCCAAGACGCTCTTTGTAGAGATTCCCTCCCTCACGCAAGATGCGTTAGTAAAAGCCGGCACTTTAAGCCCCGTCCTGACAGTGATTGGCCCTTTGAAGTCGAGCCTTCAACCCGACTATCATCCAGCGGCTGCACCGCGAGTTGTTCATTTCGAAACCAGAACCCCAGAGGTCGGACCACGAACGGCAAGATTAAAGTAAGTCTTGCTGTCACCCGAATAGGATAAATCAAGCCTTAGCGTGCACTCGTTAAAAT